>NC_090266.1:900371443-900986776 GCF_040414725.1 Anabrus simplex
GGGATCTATTGCTCGTCTGGACATTAGGAGTGCCAGGATAGTTAGTGACAGTACGACTACCCAGTCCCCAAGTCAGTTTAGTTAAAACACGAACACAATCAGAAACAAACCCCACGTTTCCATATTCAGAGGACAGCATAAATAACAGTGGAGAGCTCATAGAAAAGTAACTAGATATAATGTCAGACTCAGGTAGAGGTCCTAGGTTTCGATTTGTAAGATCATGGGAATGAGACTAATGTACAGGAGCTATCTTATGCATTCGACCCTGCGCCAGATATTCTCATTTAATCAATGGTTTCTAGTTTACAGGTTGTAAGGCCCTGGGGACTTCGCAGATTTAAATGTTCGTATACAATGGTGGGCTTAGAAACCGTGTTCCAACTCCCCAGAGTTAATCCTACAAGAACACTCTAAGCGCATTAGCCCCTTCGCCAGGTCCCCTGTATTAGTCATATAAGAGCAATGTAAATGCAGTAGACCCTCCAACAGGTCCCCAGAGTTAATCCAATAAGAGGAATGTATACGCTTTAGCCCCTGTGCCAGGTCCCCGCAGTACCAGCCTCTGTTCCAGCTTCCCACATTTAGTCCCATTAGAACAATATATACGCATTAGCTTTTGTGCTAGGCCCACACAGTTAGTCCCATAAGAGCAAATGTTAACGCATTAGATCATATGCCTGGTCCCCAGAGTTAGTCCCATAAGAGCAATGTTAACGCATTAGATCCTATGCCTGGTCCCCAGAGTTAGTCCCATAAGAGCAATGTTAACGCATTAGATCCTATGCCTGGTCCCCAGAGTTAGTCCCATAAGAGCAATGTAAACGCATTAGCCCCTGTACCAGGTCCCAAGTATTAGTGCATAATAACAATGCAACGCCGTGTGCTAGGTCCTCAGCGTTAGTCCCTACAGAACAGTGTAAACGCATTAGCCTCGGTATCAGGTCCACAGATTTAGTCCCAAAAGAGCAGTGTATACCCATTAGCCCCTGGGACAGGTCACCAGATTTTAGTCCCAAAACAGCAACTTATACGCTTTAGCACCTATTCTAGGTCCCCGGATTTAGTCCCATAAGAGCAATGAAAACGCATTAGCCCCTGCGCAAACTATTCTCTTGAGACCAATGGGTCCTAGGTTACAAGTTGTAAGACTCTGAGAACAATGCTGAATGAAATGATATGATATCATGTCGGGTAATGAGCGACCATACCCATTATCCCCTGATGCAACTGTTCTCATCAAACGAATGTGTAACAGTCGTCTAGCCTAGCAGTCCTGCTTCCACTGCCTAAGAGTTATTCTCATAAGGACAATGTATAGAGGCCACCTTGCGCAAATGCCACGTGTTCCATCTGCGGCTTAATTGTATTGCTCCTGCCGATTAGACTTCCTTACGAAGTCTCCGTGACTAATGTTTAGTGGAATGTTGTCCGACTCGTTGGCTGAACGGTCAGCGTACTGGCCTTCGGTTCAGAGGGTCCCGGGTTCGATTCCCGGCCGGGTCGGGGATTTTAACCTTAATTGGTTAATTCCAATGGCACGGGGGCTGGGTGTATGTGTTGTCTTCATCATCATTTCATCCTCATCAAGACGCGCAGGTCGCCTACGGGAGTCAACTCGAAAGACCTGCACTTGGCGAGCCGAACATGTCTTCGGACACTCCCGGCACTAAAAGCCATACGCCATTTTTTTTTAGTGGAATGTTAATTGAAAATGCCCAGGAAATGCAACAAAAACAATTCATAAAATCTCGTGATTCGTTTTGTTAAAAGTTGTTTATTTTAATGTATGAATCTACCCAGAGCAGGTATATTATGATAAAAATATAGTTAAATGTAGAAGAGTGCCTATTTACTGTATATGTCTTGCAATATCCTGTCCTGCCTATTAGTCCTCATAACAGTTTAATAGTATAGCCTCAGACTGTCCTGCCTGTTACTTTATACTACACGTAATCTTGCGATGTTTTAATTACAGTAGAACATGAAGCAAAGTTTAGAGAGTAGAAAAAAATTACTGAAATATTTTCCAAAATCACACTAGAAAATTCAAGCCTCAAAAAGAAAAATCGTGTGATACACATATACTTCTAACTGAACTGGGAACATCTTCGAAAGGAAGAGAGAAGGTGTTTCGATAGGGATCGGATTAATATATATTATAATTCATTTCCATCTTACCTAACTTAAAGATAATTGTTAGTATTGGAAGTGTTGACTGAAGTTTCAAGGAGTGAAATAGGAGGGTTGTCAGAAACTCTCGAGAAACTCAACGTAATTGTACACAATCCTATTTGAGAAAATCATTCCTTTTTGTTCCCTGTTTCACGTCGCAGTAACATAGAATGATTTTCAGCAGTGCTGATGTAGGGAAGGGCTAAACGTAATTGAATGAAATATAGAATTAAATAAATAAATAAATAAATAAATAAATAAATAAATAAATAAATAAATAAATAAATAAATAAATAAATAAATAAATAAGTAAATAAATAAATAAATAATGCATATGGTAATACGTGGATGGGACTTGAATTCTCATTCTCCCTTAACGCCATATTACGCTAATATTAATGAAAGGCATTAAATATAATGAGGAAAGAGAAATCTTATTTCGAAATCTTCTCCCCATAACTGTTTTAACCATTATAATTTGTAATTTTGGAAGCAAAAAGAGTATAATCACGAGTTTGACACTTAAATCTTTCGTAGCTAACATAAAATGTGTATGCTGTGTAAAGTAACGAATACATCGATCTTCATTCCAATAAATTAAACTTAATAATTTTTAATTTCGTGTGGCTGGGTGCAGCCCTTGTAAGGCAGACCCTCCGATGAGGGTGGGCGGCGTCTGACATGTGTAACTGCGTGTTATTGTGGTGGAGTATAGTGTTATGTGTGGTGTGTGAGTTGCAAAGAGGTTAGGAACAGCACGAACACCCAGCCCCCGAGCCAATGGAATTAACCAATGAAGGTTAAAATCCCCGACCCAGCCGGGAATTGAACCCGGGACCCTCTGACTAGAAGGCCAGTATGCTGATCATTCAGCAAGCGAGTCGGACATAAATTAAACTAAATTAAAATAAAGATTCTATGGCGATTGCAACGTCACCACTTACAATGTTAGCCAAGGGGAGTCGAAGGAAATGGAAGATGCTGATGAGAAAGGCCAGTTTATAATACGAAAAAGGAACTGATTCGTGCTGTCCTGGTTGGTAGGGAATTTTACATTGGCTTGTTTAATATAGTGCCGAAGATATCTCCGGAATCCAAATTGAATTTCTCCCATTTCAACTTCGAATTGTCTCTCCATTCTGCGGTAAATACTGAGTGTTAGGATTATATAGGCCTATGTGTGAGAAACTGAACAAATGATACAGTATTTTCCACATATTTTTCACCTGGTTTCTGCTGGAAGGGTATTCTAAATCAAATCAGATAAAATCTGCAGAAAATAAATACGTTCTTTGTAAATTTGGACAATTTTAAAATGGGTGTAGAATACCGTAACAATACTGCTAACAATTCTCACAGAAAGACTCATTAAAGTTATCGTGTATTGTCCTTTTTCGTAAGCGAGATCAATATTTCAGTTACCCTTAAAGGTAGAACATTGAATGAGATTGTATTATACATATAATAAGTTATAGGAATTTATAGATATGTAAATCATGTGGGTTGTTTACAGTTTTACCGGCATTATAATCAAAATGTGAATTTATGGTTTATTCCAATAATGAAAAAAATCTGAATATATCGATGTTCTTAGTTTCGGCAGAGGAATAAATCTCCGCTGACAAATTTATGGGGTAATGAATGATGTTCAAATGTGTTTGAGATAAACGGCGCTGATTGTAGTTCTAATGGTCTACGTTATGAGTGAAAAGATTTGGATTCTTTCGAAGCAACTGTGTTTGTTATATTACAATGATTTCTACGGCGATACTGAGCTCCAAAGGAAACACGTACGTGAGCAACAAACGGGCAGCAACGCAGCGTGTATTCTACGAACGTGGGCACAGATTGCACGGTGCGAGTTTCGAAATATTAACAAGTAAATTCAGTTTCCTACGGTTACGAGACGACCCAGATTTGTTTAAAGGAAGTCTGCCTTCTGATTTGAAGAGGGAACAGAATTGACTCTCAATAGCTTTTATAATTCGGAGAAATAAGTCAAATGTAATAGTTATCTTTACAAAACGCAATGACAAATAACTAAATTCTTTAGAGTTGTGAGGAAATGAAGGTCCTATATTTAACACTTTTTCAAAATATTGCCACAAATTTGACTGTCAGAAGAATGTACTACGTTCAATGTTTAAATACAATGGACAACCCATGTCAAATCGGAAAGCAAAAATAATGGGCAATCTTTAATTCTTAAGTAATTAATGAGAAAAATGAAGTGTTTGGATATAACCATTTCTGCACAAAAACAGCTTGCTTTGTTCAACAGTCTTCATTATATTAAATGTTGAATATAGTATATTCTTTCGACAGCAACCCGTTACATAAATATTATTAACAGGACATTTAAAATATGACCGTCATTTCTTCACAGTTGTAAAGATACTTTTTCCTACTGGCTTTACGTTGCACCTACACAGACAGGTTTTATAGCGACGATGGGACAGGAAAGGGCTAGGAGTTGGTAGGAAGCGGCCGTGGCCTTAATTAAGGTACATCCCAGCATTTGGCTGGTGTGAAAATGGGAAACCACGGAAAACCATCTTCAGGGCTACCGACAGTGGTATTTGAACCCACTATCTCCCGGAAGCAAGCTCACAGCAGCGCGCCCCTAACCGCACGGCCAACTCGCCCGGTAGCGATAATATTATACAATGTGAGTCACTGCCCCTTTGAATTTAGATCTTCAACCACTTTTCAAATGCTAAGAGTACGGAAGCTCTAAATTCCTTTGCCAACCATGGCAATTAGTAGAACTTGAAGAGGAAACTAGCCTTTAAGGTTAGACAACGTCAGGTGACGTCATCAAAGCATCGTTGTAAAAATATGTGTGCATCCGATGGTTACAAAATGCACCTTTCCGTCAAGCGATAGTGTCAGTTTATCGTACCAAATGATCTGATATTTAAAATATGAGGAAAATGCTGAAAACAACAATACAGGTTTTAAAAGTGAAGTGAAATGAAGTTAATGCACATTAAGTATGATTCGTAGACATTTGAAAGGTATTGTCGGCGTGGCGCAGTTGACTGAACAGCATAGGTATTGTCACCGCGACGTTCGCTGATGGTTGAACTCTCCACCCGAAATAGGTTTTCGTTTGTTTTTGTTTGTTTTTGTTTTGCAATCGGAGCTTCGGCTAACAAACAAACCCCAGTTCGTGCCACATTCGACCAATAGAACACTGTTTTATTGGGATATGGATGTTAACTGTCCCTGCTCAAATACCGTAGTGTGCGGTCTCAGTAGTGCTGTTAATTCCTTCGCTATGTGATCAAACGATGAGTTCGTTGACACGCGCCTAATTCACGGTCAATCAAGAGTGAACGCACTACAAGCATAACGCATTTACCAAGAGAGATTTCCATTCAGACATCAACCGGTTGGAGTTAATTTCAGCAATGCGGGACCCCGTTTGCTTACAACAGGACACTCTCCCGACCGCCTTCAGTTACAGAGGCACATGTATCTTTTGGTACCAGTGCAGAGGTTGTGTTGAACTCTATCACGGATAACCCACGCACGATCTCACGGGCAGTGACACAACAGGATAATATCCGCCAGTCGTCTGTAGTATGTATCTTGCACGACAGTCAATTTCACACCTCTCACATGCAACTACACCAGGAGCTCCATGGGGCAGATTTCCGAGTTCGGATCAACTTTTATGAACGGATACTGAGGCAAGTAGAAAATTAAAAGGACGTTCATTTTTCATATCTTGCTCACAGACGAATCACGGTTTCACAATAATGCTGCCGTGAATCGCCAAAACATGCAGAATTGGAGCGTTGATAATCCAAACTGCATAAGGAGGCAGCATTCAGGTACGGCGGGGAGTAAATGTTTACTATGGTATATTGTGTAAGTATCTAATTGGTCCACGTTTCTTCGAGAGCCATTCGACAGGAGCGAGCTACCTACAATTTCACAGCAATCAATTACTAGTGTTGTTAGAGGGTGTGCCTCAAGGACCGCGTGTTACCATGTAGTTTCAGAATGACAGAGCTCCACCGCAACCACCCGAATGCTGCACACACCGGTAAATGGATAGGGAGGAGAGGGCCTGTCCCCTGGATCACCAGATCACCATATTTAAAGATCATAGATTTCTTTCTGCTGGGCTATTTAAAACAAGTAGTCTACGCACAACAGCAGGAAGACCACGAGAGCATACAAAGTCCAAATTATGGGGGCCTACAAATCCCTTACATCTAACAAGCTTCAGCAATCAATTAAAATCTATTATAGTTTTATTTTGAGTACCTTGAAAATACACCTTATAATGAAAGAAAATTATTAATTCAACATACATGTTTCGGGAAAATTATCCATTCCCTTCATCAGTGATATCATCACTATCATTATAATGTGTATTGACAAGCTGGACTCAAAATAAAGCTATAATAGTTTCTTAATTGATTCAGACAAGTCAATACAGGATGAAATAAAATACCTATTATGGTTAAGTTTATCAACAATGTTTCAGCAAGTCAAAGTCTCGATTAAACGGCGTGCCCAAATGTTCATTAATCAAGGTCACCATTTCGAGTATATAGGCTACTACGTTAGCAAAATTGTGTTCACGTACCACAAGTACCTTACACAAGCCATGATGTTCCACTCTAGACCTGATCATTAATTAACTGACGATTCCAATTGAGCTAATGAGTGACCTGAGTAGTCAACGGAATATTACACTTCATTCAGTACTCATGGCGTATACCTAATGCATTCTTCCACGTGTATAAATGTTTCATTTGCCATTGTGAATGTCTAATGAGTTCATTCAGGAGCGCTATTTCTTCCTAATTCACGGCATAAGGCCGTCAGGGCTCTACGGAATGTACTCAATAGCATTCATACACCGTGCACACTGGCATGACCCGAAGTTTGTAGTTGTCTATAAAATGCGTGTGTGCGAAGTGTAGCCTAAAACTAATATCAATAGGGCACAAGGCTCACACTGTGCACAATGCAACAATAACAGTCTTAGGAAATTTAGTTTTATTAACATATTCTGAAAATAACTTCTCAGAGGACTCTGCTCCATTGCGGGGCAAACACTAACAAGATGATGATTATGAAGATAATACGTTTCACCCGTTTTTCCACATTACAAAGTAGTCTGAAAATCACTGAGGTTTACTCTTCGAAGCAGGAGATGTAAATATAAATATATTTATTTAAATGTAATTACAAGTAGGACCAGAGTTCCCTTTGTCTGTAACAAAGTGCCACTGTAACTTTAATGTATCAATTAATATACAGAATCTAATAAAAAGAATATATAAAGGAGCGTAAGATACGTTTTCCTACTCAGGATAAATAAAGTAAAAACTAAATATCTAGGAGATTACAATATTAGTTTTACTAGTTCAGAAACATAGGCTGTACTAACAAGGAAGGGAATACATAAAAGCAAACTAAGAGACACCTTAATGCCGAGGATAAATTTAGAAAAAAACTGAACATCTGAAATGTATCTAGGAGTCATGGTATATCGTAATATTTTATTAATTTGGTGAAAATTCACGTACTCCCTAATTCACGGCATAAGGCCGTCAGGGCTCTACGGAACGTACTCAACATTCGTACCACGTGCACACCGGCATGACCCGATGTTTGTAGTTTGTCTATAAAATGCTTGTGTGCCATGTGTAGCATAAAACAAATATCAATGGGGCTGAATATATTCGGAAAGGTAGCGATATTTAAGATTTTTTCTGAGTATTGATACGAATTTGATGTACTTCGTATAGTTTAAAGTTATTCTACACTAGCGGAAAATAATATCCAAACACCAAGAAGTGGTTGTGCTAGATTAACGAACGTTGGTAGGTATGTTTATACAACTGAAGGATGATGTTAATTCAAATTTTCCGAAAATCGTATTATTGTGGCGTTAGTAGTGGTTGCATGACATTGCAAATCAGGTTTGCTTTAAATACAGCTGTACTGTGCGAGAGCGTTACTTACCTGCGAGATTGCAATGCCGTATTATAGGGCTACGTGAAAGTGGATTTTCCTTCCGAGCATTTGCAGAACGACTTGGCAGGAATGTCTCCACTGTGCATGCGTGCTGGCAGCAGTGATCATGTGAAGGTACGGTCGCAAGAAGACCGGGCTCCGGACGTCCCCGTGGCACCACAGAGAGGGAAGACAGCAATATTCGGCGTATGGCTGTGGTGCATTGGACTGTGTCTGCAGCAGCAAATCGAGTGGCAGTTGGCACCGCAGTGATGCAACGAACTGTTCGAAATCGGTTACTTGAAGGACAGCTCCGATCCAGAAGCCCTGCGACGTGCATTCACTTACCCCAAACCACCGCCGTCTGCGACTTCAGTGGTGTCAAGCGAGAGCTCATAGGAGGACGGAGTGGAGGTCCGTTGTGTTTTCCGACGAAAGCTTGTTCTGTTAATACCTAAATTCTTAACACATAGCTGATACTTGACTACAGAACCGTTTACAATTACAGGAGGCTTATCCCTAAAAATATAGCTCAGGTTTTATTTTCATTTAGAAACGAATTATTATTTAGTGTATATTGGTTCATGTTTGTGGGTTACTGTAGTCACGTCCTAGTTCGTGAACCATGGGCAACGGCTGAGTGGCCTAGTAAGTGGTCCTGAGAATCGGGATACCAGAAGCTATGGAATGGGAGTGGGCATCTTGGACATATTCTGAGTCATGGCCCTCCTTGTGCTCAGGCGGCTAGGACTATGAAATTCACCGGTGGTCCATAACCCGTTAGAGAAGAGATCCTCACCTGGACTATGTGCAAGTAGGGCAGCATCCTGCTTCATGAATTTACCGAGTTCAGAACACTTTAAGCAAGCCTCGGACCTGTGGGAGTAATGGAGTCCCACTCCCATTTGACAGGCGAGGGACTCCTTGGAAACAACTTGGCGAACGAAATGGAATTCGATGGGCGGCTATCAATATTAATGGGGCTTATGGAAGAAAGAAGGTAGAACTGGCTGAGTCAACAAAGAGGATGCATCTGGATGTGCTAGGAGTAAGTGATATTCGGGTAAGGGGAGATAATGAGGAAGAGGTGGGAGATTATAAAGTGTACTTGACGGGTGTTAGAAAGGGAAGGGCAGAGTCTGGGGTAGGGCTCTTTATCAGGAATACCATTGCACGCAACATAGTTTCTGTTAGGCACGTAAATGAGCGAATGATGTGGGTAGATTTGTCAGTGGGAGGAATTAGGACAAGAACTGTGTCCGTGTATTCACAATGTGAGGGTGCAGATGAGGATGAAATTGATTAGTTTTATGAAGCATTGAGTGACATCGTGGTCAGTGTGAACAGCAAGGATAGAATAGTGATAATGGGCGATTTCAATGCGAGAGTTGGGAATAGAACTGAAGGGTACGAAAGGGTGCTTGGTAAATGTGGGGAAGATATGGAAGCTAATGGGAATGGGAAGCGTTTGCTGGGCTTCTGTGCTAGTATGGGTTTAGCTGTTACGAATACATTCTTCAAGCATAAGGCTATTCACCGCTACACATGGGAGGCTAGGGGTACCAGATACATAATAGATTATATCTTAACAGACTTTGAATTCAAGACATCTGTTAGGAATGTACGAGTTTTTCGCGGATTTTCGATGATACAGACCACTATCTGATCTGTAGTGAACTAAGTATCTCTAGGCCTAGGGTAGAGAAGTGAAATCTGTCTGCAAACGAACAAGGGTAGAATATCTCCAGGACGAGGAAATTAGACAGAAGTACATGGATATGATTAGTGAGAAGTTTCGAACAGTAGACAGCAAGCAGGTTCAGGATATAGAAAGTGAATGGGTGGCATAGAGGGATGCTGTAGTAGAAACAGCAACGGAATGCCTAGGATCAACTGTGTGTAAAGATGGGAAAAGGCGAAAATCTTGTTGGAATGATGAAGAGAGAGGAGCCTGTAAACGTAAAAAGAAGGTTTATCAGAAATGGCCCCAAACAAAGGCCGAGGCAGACAGGGATTTGTACGTAGATGAAAGAAACAGAGCGAAACAAATAGTTGTTGAATCCAAAAAGAAGTCATGGGAAGATGTTGGTAATAACCTGGAAAGGCTAGGTCAAGCAGCATGGAAACCTTTCTGGACAGTAATAAAGAATCTTAGGAAGGGAGGGAAAAAGAAATGAACAGTGTTTTGAGTAATTCAGGTGAACTCATAATAGATCCCAGGGAATCACTGGAGAGGTGGACGGAATATTTTGAACATCTTCTCAACGTAAAAGGAAATCATCCTAATGGTGTTGCGAACAGCCAAGCTCATGGGGAGGAGGAAAATAGTGAAGGTGAAATTATGCTTGAGGAAGTGGAAAGGATAGTAAATAAACACCATTGTCATAAGGCAGCAGGAATAGATGAAATTAGACCTGAAATGGTGAGGTATAGTGAGAAGGCAGGGATGAAATGGCTTCATAGAGTAGTAAAAGTAGCGTGGAGTGTTGGTAAGGTACCTTCAGATTGGACAAAAGCAGTAATTGCACCTATCTATAAGCAAGGGGACAGCAAGGATTGCAACAACTATCGAGGTATCTCATTGATTAGTATACCAGGCAAAGTATTCACTGGCATCTCGGAAGGGGGGGGGGGGTGCGATCAGTCGTTGAGAGGAAGTTGGATGAAAACCAGTGTGGTTTCAGACCACAGAGAGGCTGTCAGGATCAGATTTTCAGTATGCGCCAGGTAATTGAAAAATGTTACGAGAGGAATAGGCAGTTGTGTTTATGTTTCGTAGATCTAGAGAAAGCATATGACAGGGTACCGAGGGAAAAGATGTTCGTCATACTGGGGGACTATGGAATTAAAGGTAGATTATTAAAATCAATCAAAGGCATTTATATTGACAATTGGGCTTCAGTGAGAATTGATGGTAGAATGAGTTCTTGGTTCAGGGTACTTACAGGGGTTATACAAGGCTGTAATCTTTCACCTTTGTTGTTCGTAGTTTACATGGATCATCTGCTGAAAGGTATAGAATGGCAGGGAGGGATTCAGTTAGGTTGTTATGTAGTAAGCAGTTTGGCCTATGCTGACGACTTGGTCTTAATGGCAGACTGTGCCGAAAGCCTGCAATCTAATATCTTGGAACTTGAAAATAGGTGCAATGAGTATGGTATGAGAATTAGCCTCTCGAAGACTAAACTGATGTCAGTAGGTAAGAAATTCAAAAGAATTGAAAGTCAGATTGGTGATACAAAGCTGGAACAGGTCGATAATTTCAGGTATATAGGTTGTGTGTTCTCCCAGGATGGTAATATACTAAGTGAGATTGAATCAAGGTGTAGTAAAGCTAATGCAGTGAGCTCGCAGTTGCGATCAGCAGTATTCTGTAAGAAGGAGGTCAGCTCCCAGACGAAACTATCTTTACATCGGTCTGTTTTCAGACCAACTTTGCTTTACGGGAGCGAAAGCTGGGTGGACTCAGGATACCTTCTTCATAAGTTAGAAGTAACAGGCATGAAAGTAGCAAGAATGATTGCTGGTACAAACAGGTGGGAACAATGGCAGGATGGTACTCGGAATGAGGAGATAAAGGCTAATTTAGGAATGAACTCGATGGATGAAACTGTACGCATAAACTGGCTTCAGTGGTGGGGTCATGTGAGGCGAATGGAGGAGGATAGGTTACCTAGGAGAATAATGGACTCTGTTATGGAGGGTAAAAGAAGTAGAGGGAGACCAAGACGACGATGGTTAGACTCGGTTTTTAACGATTTAAAGGTAAGAGGTATAGAACTAAATGAGGCCACAACATTAGTTGCAAATCGAGGATTGTGGCGACGTTTACTAAATACTCAGAGGCTTGCAGACTGAACGCTGAAAGGCATAACAGTCTATAATGATAATGTATGTATGTATGCATGTATATATGTATGTATGTATGTATGTATGTATGTATGTATGTATGTATGTATGTATGTATATTGGTGTAGTCTTTCTATATCTAGATTTGGTTTTACTAATACATGATTCACAGGAAAATGGTAATAGATCTGTAAATCATCGGCGTGCATATGATGTCTCGGGTGGCGGAAAACTCCAGGCAGATCGTTTATATAGAGTGAAAACAAATTGGGACCCAACACGGGAACCTGAGGAACGCCATAATGTATACTACACCATTCAGAGAAATTCTGTTTGTGAAATGCTACATACTGAGTCCTCAATTGGAATAACGCTTCAAACCAAGAAAGAGCTGATAGATATAAGCCCATTTTGTGTAATTTATTCATAAAATGTTCGTGATGAACTCTATCAAATGCCTTGCTTAAATGGGTTTTTAAAATCTTTATGGATTTTCCCGTAATTGTGCCTAAATTTTTTGCAAGCCATCTATGTACTTCAGCTGAAAAAGCACTGCGTGGTTTCCTACTTGTTGAATAGCTAAGTGCTTATTGCGGGAGCTCAGTATTACTATAGCAATTATTTAGTTATTATTCATGTATCATTCACAGTCCCACATATTTGATAACGAAGATTTTTTAAAATCCGATACTGAAAAGACTCATATATTCAGATTTTCTTAATTGTGGAATACAAGTAAAATAAACAATTTAATGTTTATCTCAAAAATATCACGATCAACCTCCATTATTTACCTAATATTAAAAGGCTTTTGTTTGGTGTATGAAAATAATACATCACTCAGTCTTCTTCCTCAAAGTATAACTGAATTACGTGCCTCGGAAATCATGAAAATTATTCTTATGTGCTAAATTTAAGCGCTATTTCTCTGTGCGCGCTGTAATTTTTAGGAAAATATTTTAATATATAATAATGATGTCGAAGCTGTCCTATGTTTCTTTTAAAATATCCTCCGCTATAACGCAAGTTCATTTTTAGCAGTTTTATCCGACTTTACGTGGAATGTCCCATACGGAAGATTGTTAGACAGAGGAAACTGCCATTGTACAGAGACGAATATCTCCAACTCCTTTATTTTTATGAGATCATACTTCAAAATTTTAAAAATACTATTTTTTCTGCCCGATGTCACATTGAACGCCCCTATATTGATAACAATATTAGGTTTAAAATAACGTGGTACTTCTACTGTCTCCCACATCTTACTAATTAGATTGTCGTTCCCACGTCTGCCAAGATGGGCATTAAATAGAAGTGTATATCATTCATTCATCCTTATCATGAGAAAATATAGCTTTCTACGTCAGTTGTAATGAACAAAAGTTGATATCCATTTCCCTAAGCACGCGATGCAGTATCATCTTCAGCAGTTGCGTTGTGCAGAATATTAACACCTAGGGTCTTAGGCATTAAGAGGGCCGATGACCTTCGATGTTAGGCCCCTTAAAACAATAAGCATGAGTAAAGGCATTAAGAAAGACGAGCAATGAAGGGCATATTGTTATATGCCTTTTGGTTAGAGATGTAGTAGGATTGTACCTAGTAAGCACAGTCATTACTCTTGATAATGAAGTTAGTTTCCCGTGGTTAGTTGCTTGGCAAATGATGCATTGTGCAATGACGTATGATCATCAACAGGCGGAAGGCGCGTGGTTTGTCACGAACGGAAATCAATCAGATAATGTAACTGCTGGGCTGAACAGCAGAGCTATATATGACTCTCGCAACTTTTAGTGATACATAGGCTCACTAGTTCTGAATCGGTCGACCTCGGTTATCTTCGAGATTCGTATTGGCAACCTTTGAAACACAAAATATGAATCGCTTATACATCGCTGTGCGACATCTGGCGTACACTTTACGTACTATACTGTCGTTTACACTGCAAAGCCAACCTCTAGAATTCATGATAGGAACAAGATTCGCATCGAGAAATGTTATATAATTTGTGTGTGACACAGATGTTGGCTTAAGATAATCAAGGTTCAGAAAATTAATATCGATCGATCATATTATCGATTTTATTCAGGTTTCGTTTCGATTCAGTTGACAGTATTACCGGAACCGGGAAAGCTGACTCCTTACTTCTTACCCCTTAATACCAAATATCACTAAAAGTTGCGCAAGTAATAGTGTGCCCTTGGCTCAGCATGATGTAAGATGTCCTGGATGGAGTGCAAATACTCACCTACCGACTCGTAATCTGTTGGGTCACCGTTGGCTCATGCTCATATTCTTGATGGGGTACAAGTGGGTACGTGTGGAAAATTAAATTATTGGAAAGGAAAGAACTAAATTCTACTTGACAAATGAAATGAATGAATTAAAACTGATAAACAAATAAACCAATTGCTTGCAAGAATTGAACATAAGATAGCCATAAAAAGTAATTTACTCAAACCCACGTGAGTCTAACTTAAATCAGTGCACAAATATATGCCAAACAAAGTGCATTCAGATCTCAAACATATCTCTAGAGATGAACTCTAAAAAATGTACCACAAACAAACTGAGTCGGTATAAATGACGATAATTTAACCCATTACTAAAGGGTGCTATTAAAAATACGTAGATAATATTTTATACTTTACTCTGAACATGTTCGATGGGTACCACTGTGGCATTTGCCTTAAACGACTTGACATGATTACCTTACGTTATTTTGAACTGCTTTCAAACAAATAATTGAAGGAGACTAAATCTCTCAACTGGAGACACAAATTCTCCTATACTAAATATTACCCTAAAATTTTCAAAACCTTCCTAGACCGATATTTATTCTTTCTTTAATCGAAAAATCCCTGGATAATAAATACTGGATACGTTTATTTTGTTTAACTTATTGACGCACGGTTGAAATTCATAATTATCTGTCCCTGATTCTTTACTATTACACCTAATTAATATTTGCCTTTACACTAACAACTACGAGTGGATTACACCATCATTCAAACAAAAATACACTGCAACGGCGGTTCAGAATACTTCCAACACCATAAAAATATTACCACACAACTTAGTCGGCCAGGAAAACTATGGCGGGAATGATGCAGCAGCACACAAATATGTACACAAACCAAATACTAGTGTTGAAATAAATGACGGAATCAATCATTAACTCATTGAGTGCTTTAGTGCGGATTATTCATAACTGAAAATCATCATCATCATCATCATCTTATTATTATTATTATTATTATTATTATTATTATTATTATTATTATTATTATTATTACAAGTTTTATTCCTGGTTGAATTTGTATCCATTTCTCTCAAGGTATTTCTCCTTCCCAATGACTAATAAGCGTTACAAGACACTCTTAGCATAATCTTAACTAATATAATGTCACTTACAGATTTAAAAATGAAATACAGATTTGCTTAATTAACCCTCTCCAGCCCAAATTTATTTGACATATGAAAAAGAAAATTCTTGAAAATACCCTTGAAATAGGTATGAGTCAATTTTCAGTGGAAAAATCCATACAATTTTAGGAAAAAAAAAAAACAGTAGAACAGTGGTTCCAAATGGAATGTGAAAGGATTACTTAGGAAATTCACAGAAAACATGAAAGTTAGTGATTCCATTTAGAATCATAGGCCTGGAGAGGGTTAACTCCATACAATACATAATTATCACTTCCTCCACCTCTAAGGTATGTAAAACGAAATACAATGAGTACTGTAATAGACGTCAACCTACATTACTTTGAAAATAGAAAATAAAATATTCAAACTAAATTATCAATTAACAATAGGTAGTTTATTATAATATAAACAAATAACACATCTTCAGATGAATAAAGGTGCTTGTCCTGTCCTACATATGGTTTCTAAACATCTCATACCTCCAATTCCTTATAAAGTGGTTGGCAATACAAAATAATACTTTTCTCTCTGTCAATATCATCCAGTACGTTCAGCACGTGATATATTCAAACTCCAAGATTCATTCAACTCTTGCCTTAATTCTATTTTGGGATCACGGATCACCTTCCAAGAACAAACTCTAGGGCCTTTTCACTCAAACAATACAATATGGGCAGTAATTACTGTGCAATACATGAAACTCAGACGGGGAAAATAATATTTCATAAAACTATCTGTCAGGAACAATATCTACCACAAAACTCATCAAAATACTAGGACCTCAATCATCCTATCAATATCGGAAATCCCTTACTAATCAGATAAATATTATCAATAATCTCAGCTGAGTCTCACATCAGGCTCATCATAAATTCCCAAAACTCACAAGAGGATATCTCAGTACGAATCTCACTTTCAAGATCAATTTACTGACATTGAAATTACGCAGGTCAATATACTTATTTACATGCAAGATAAACATTTCTTTATTATTATTATTATTATTATTATTATTATTTCGAGACAAGAGAAATTTCTCGACGGTGCTTGGTTTCTCTGATAACCTAGGTCTCGTTTAATTTTTGGCGTCGATCTCACTGTATATTCACCTGTTTTCATGGTAAATTATTATTCACTGAATATTACACGAACTTATTAGTGGCAAAACATCTGGCAACCTCTGGCTTGAAATATAGGGGTATCACGACCAGCTAGTTATTTATATTATCCAAGAACTAGAACCATGGTCAAAATTGGAACGCACATTAGCGAATTATCATTGTGCGGTACACTCTGCTCTATCCTGCCTTATCAAAACGTGACAATCAGTGATGAGGTCTTGAGCTCAAATCTTGACGCCTTTACACACATTGTGATTACAGTGTCACAGAAGGAACACATCACACTTAAAATTCCTCACCTAAAACACTTAAATATGAATTTTCACAACATAACACTAGAAAAATTGTACACGCTAAGCTGTGGGTCGATATACGCACTCCTTCGGAGCGTTCCTGGAGTCTGCGTGCATTTTCCGTGGGCTTCACTAAGGGGACAATATATACAGCTGACGTCCCAACTTCAGACAAGAAAAGTTACGTCTCTCTTGTACTGAAAATATCACTGAAGTTTTGCTTGCTATTATCGTACTGAGATTTCATGAATGAATTATTTCAAAGTTCGTAAGCCTGGTTGATTCCAGGTAAAATATATTCAAAATTTGTGAAATTTGTGAAAATAATAAAGTTCTCTACGCCAAATTGTCGAACACAAGCAAAATATAAACATTTTTTTTGCTATGGGCTTTACGTCGCACCGACACAGATAGGTCTTATGGCGACGATGGGATAGGCAAGGCCTAGGAGTTGGAAGCAAGCGGCCGTGGCCTTAATTAAGGTACAGCCTCAGCATTTGCCTGGTGTGAAAATGGGAAACCACGGAAAGCCATCTTCAGGGCTGCCGAAAGTGGGATTCGAACCTACTATCTCCCGGATGCAAGCTCACAGCCGCGAGCCTCTACGCACACGGCCAACTCGCCCGGTAAAATATAAACAGAGTACCAAGTAGGACTGTCTGAAAAATATACTAAGTATTGTGAAGCCTATCACGTCCCGGAGCAGCATGAATTCTGCTTCTTCGGGCCAAAGGAACTGACAAAAGGGATGCATACTTTTTTACGGACAAGCTCTACTACGTCTCGCTTTATGATAAGACAGGTGTAGTGGTTTCCAATTGTCAATTGCAAAATCAGTTCGCTCTCGCCTTTTTGCTTCACTGATGAGTTCTTTTAAACACTGAAGGTTTTCATTACCTCTAAACCATCCTTTCGTCTTCATAATATTAAGTCACTTTTTCACATGGCAGGCTGGTTCTCACTTAAGTTGTAATGCCATTCTTCGGCTGAGCATCAGTAGGATTAATTTTATCTGCGTTATTTTCTTCTTCCTAACCCGGATGCCGCATGAAAAGGCGTGCAACATTGAACGCACTTTATATGCGCATCTGGACGATTCGATGCTTAATACTAGCTCCTTACTCGCTGATAATTATTATTAAAAGCGGTTATCGTTTTCCAAATATTTAAAGTTATTAATTTATGCCGCTACTGCGTAATTCATATCTGAAGTAACCACTTTCCCCAACCAGTTAAATAGAGAAATGCTCTGATAGGTTGAGCTGTGCATGGAGAACCGTACTCTTTATTCATCCACCCTCAAAGAACGGACCGAATTTCCTGTCTCTGTCACTCTTTCTGCACATTAAGAACTGAAAGTATTGCGCCATAGTTCGTGACTAGCCTTAGCTGTTGCTCAATTAACATCAGGGCCATTAGCTTCGTGGCCAAAATAAGTTACAGCATGTAAACTTCGATAATGAAAGCTGGAGTGTTATAAACCTCAGGACGGCATTCCTAGCGTTTTACTTCCGAAAGCAGTGTTTTCCTTAGCATGTTGTTTTCGAATGCCAAATCTTCTCCCTTTATTACCGTTCGGAATAATATTAACTCCATACGATGCTGATAACAGGTAGCAATGACATTCACCGAGAACTGATTATCAGATGTGGGTGTAGAACATAATTAAAACTGGGACTGCAAAAATCCGGTGTGCTTAACTGCAGTTGAGTGCTCATTTACACGAATAATTCATACTGTGTTCATTATCTCTAATGACTGTAAAGGAACTATAAATATAAAAATAAGCAGACATTTCAGTGAACTACAAAACAAGACAGGCAGAGGTAACAGATTGTATCTTTAATTGTTAATTTTGTTGTCATCAGAGAATTCTTCCATTACTGACTACAATAATATGTTATATTCCCCAACATATTTAGTATTGATGACGATGAAACTTGAACAACACCGTCTTGAATGTCCCGACACAAAGTACGATGTCGAGAGCTGAATTTTCCATGGGATATTTACACTGGCTGCAAGTGCACTGCAATCACGAAGACCAGTGCAGATGTAAAATTAGCTGATGTCGTCCCTAATGTGGGGCATAAAACCCATTCCGATGGTACTTGAAAATATTGCGGTCAAAAATATGTTTGATGGACTATCTCACGTACCGCCATGCTTCTGTTACATGGGTACAGTAATGTAGACGATAAAGAAGAGTGCCATCTCCTCTGTCACCCACGGTACATAGTAAAATTTTTGCCGTATGAATATTGCGCAGTTTACTGTTTGTTGGAACAATAGCATGAACTACTATACCGGGTATTTTTTCCCGAACATTTGCAACCAGCAAGCAATTAAATGTCTCTTACTACTATCTTACAGCAATTTTATGTGCAATTAGTGCGATAAAGACTTCCCCGCACAATACAAAACCGGTACAGAGGCAGGAAATGAGGCCCATCACAAAAACACTGTACCATTTTCTGTATAGTGCGGTCGAATACTCAAGAAATTTTCACGAAATTGTACTGGACTGTACAAACCATAGACACTCCTTTAGCTGTCGGTAGAACATTCTGCAACTGATTGGTTCAAGAGGCCATTTTCTTTTGATAGAAAGGGGTGGTCACGGTATCATAGAAACGTGATACATTATTTCCAATTACAGACATGTCAAATGACCGCCATTTTGTATAGTTTCATCACATCGAAATTCACAGAAACGTGTTTTTCGTAGTATTTTATAATCTATGGCATGCGAATGCTGTACATCAGATGTGATAGCATACGCCATGTAATTACTACCGTTACATCGTTCAATAAAATCATAAAACTGGACAGTAAGGCTGTAAGACATCAGTAAATTTACGAAGCGAGAACCTTCGCTCTCCTCGTGAATACAGAGTTGTAAGAGTTGCACGTTCAACCAGGAAGTAGCTGCGCGGATTTAGGCATGTTAGATGTACCCGCATAAACTGCATGGAGCAGTGAGGTTTCGAAACCTAACTGTGTCGTGTCTCTTTTACTTATAATTTCGTACAATTCTAGTCATCCTTTAGGAAGACTTGACTTTTCTGAAGTCTCAGATATTCCTCTAAGGAAGTTATAATAAACAGACATAATAATTATCGCCACGTAAGCACCGACTACGACAAACTCATTGTGAGTACAACATGAAACATTATGTTGGATTAAATTAACCAAGTAATAGGTACATACCGCCTCTGTCGTGTAGTGGTTAGTGTGATTAGCTGCCACCCCCGGAGGCCTGGGTGCGATTCCCGGCTCTGCCATGAAATTTGAAAAGTGGTACGAGGGCTGAAACGGGATCCACTCAGCCTCGGGAGGTCAACGGAGTAGAGGTGAATTCGATTCCCACCTCAGCCATCCTGGAAGTGGTTTCCCGTGGTTTCCCACTTCTCCTCCAGGCAAATGCCGGGATGGTAAATTACTTAAAGCCACGGCCGCTTCCTTCCCTCTTCCTTTTCTATCCTTTCCAATCTTCCCATCCCCGCAAGGCCCCTGTTCCGCATAGCAGGTGAAGCCGCCTGGGCGAGGTGCTGGACATCCCCACAGTTGTATCCCCGGACCAAGAGTCTAAAGCTCCGGGACACTGACCTTGAGGCGGTAGAGGTGGGATCCATCGCTGATTCCGAGGGAAAAGCCAACCCTTGAGGGTAAGCAGATTAAGAAAGAAAGAAATAGGTACATAAATAGGTGCAACTATCTGGGCTCAAGAGCTATATGATTCCTTAGCATACTGTGGTGTTTGCAGCAAAGTAAACGAGTTTGCACATTGGAGTTCAGAACTTGTAACATACTGTATCGTACCCAGGGGTCGTAACCCACTAGGACGATGCCTCCATTCCTGTATAAACATCCGACCAACTCAGGGTTGGGCAGAGATGTGGGTTGGTTGTCGATGGGCCAGGCTAAAAGTCGAATTTTCTCACTTAAACATAAGTAAATGACAGGAAAATGGAGGTATAACTCGAATGAGACACAATAATATGGGGTAGGATGAGTTTATTCACAAAATATCCTCGAATCATACTAATAGAAAACCAAGTAACTCAAATAACATTGACATAATCTCCAAAATTGAAGAAAGAACTGGACATTTAAAACGTTAATTAATCAAAGAATTAAATGTGAAATGAAATTTCAAGCACAACAATTAATACTTGTGAACCTTTAGAAATATTCTTCATCTGATTGTCCATTGTTCATTTTAAATAATAGTATACGTACGCATATACTGATACGTATTCATTTCGGATGGAGTAACACACTTTAAAGTATCACATTGATACGGGTTGTTAATTTTATCGAGCCGTCGCAAGACTAAACATTAAAAAGGAAATTAATATAAAATAAAATTACGATAAAATGAAAATTAAGACGCAATGGAACGTGATATGAATTATGAAAAATACTAGTGGCATTCCCCTACGCTATATTTACAATAAACACAAAATAAGCAAAGTGTCACACATATCTACATCGGATAAAGAAAGGATAACTTGCATACTACACCGACTCGACGTGAAACGCGGTTCACCAAAAGATCTAGTGAGAACTAGATTGACCATCAATATTACTCAGCACTCGGGCTGTTCCCCATTAAACAACAAGAAAACATATCCAAACAACATGAAATATCACAAAATACCATCCTGTAAGAGAAAACATATTATTATCTTTTATTAGACATGTGGAAAGCAATGGGCAACATTGCATTCTTCTGCTGCATTTCCGCACTCAAAAGCGCGATCATCCGTCACGTATTTGCTGCTGTGTTGTGGGCTGAAAGGAAATGTTGGAACTGAACACTGTACTGAGGCTTGGTTTCTGTTCGCCAAGATTGTATCACGGAAATACCATCTTATTCACGCTGTCTATGTAAACACGGCCAAGTAAGCTTGTGAGGAGGTATCATCTTTCCTCAACTCACGGAAACTCACGTACAATCGTACTTCTTCCTACCATGCTTCAATAATTTATTACACACATCACACTCATTGGTCTGGCATAATTTTCCGTCAATCCTGATAGTTAATATTCTCTCAGAAGACAATAGCAGGGACATATTATTCACTGCACATCATTCTTTTCACTTCATCAGGCATGCAATCGGCCTGCATAATCAACTTCATAAACTAGCATGAATTAAAGCCTCTCATATTTCTTACAAATCTCATGAGCCTTTTCCATTACGAATCCCGGTTCGATTCCCGTACAAATCATTGTGCGAAACAGTATCCAACATACATTTGAAGACCCCATTCATTCAAAATTACTATGCAGCTCCACACATGTCACCTTCTGAAATACCATGCGTCATGCAATTTAACTGTTACTAACTTTCTAAATGACCAAAATTAAATTGAATTTACTCTCAACGTAGCAAGTGTTTAACTTGGAAATTGGATGATCTTGTCAATCTAATCCTCCTATCACTAGTATACAAGAAAAAATTCGGAATAATACTAAGCTGATTATCATGCATAATATAACAACAAATAAATCCTAACAACTCCCTCAGTATCCCATCTAACTAATCGTAGATTAAAATAAAAATATAAAGATCATGCATTCCTCTCTTATCCGTATTTACAATATAATAAATGTGAAATAAACACATGCCGTCAGGCTTAATTTACATGAAAGGAAAATCCCTACACTAAACTGCACTAGTATTTTATCATAACACATATAACGTGCCATAATTAAAACATGCGTCTTATCTTGGACGACTCTCAGGACACTGGCAACGGCTCACGTCCTCGCCCTGGTATGTGGTTACTCCATGTTGATCACTGATTTAACACATAAAAACAATCTTCCTTCTTCCATGGGCGGTGCCATCTTCTTGCTGAAAGTTCCTGAACACTGCAACACAGAATGCTTTAGATGAATATATCTTCACCGCTCAATTCTGCACGAGCCGAACAAACCCTTGTCAACTCAGCCAACACACTGACAAACAAATACACTTGAAATTTAACAATTAGGGTTTCTATACACAGAGCGGCTCACGGTACGGTTCGAAAGTTCTTCGCGAAACGCGACCGACACGAAAATCTGAAACAACTGAGCATCTCTTCTTCACTTTCCAGTCTGTGGCTAATTATTACCGTCTATTTATCTGTAGTGAACTTTGCGCCATAATATAATCTGCTATTTTCCACTGCACCAGTTAATACAGTAAACTTCACGACTGAAAACACTGTTTATCCGTCTTAAAACCATACACTGTTATTCATATATATCCACGTGGCAACTTTCACGTACAAGTCTCGGAGCAATACCGAACAACGTTCACATCACGTCGGCTTCCACGATCAGAGTGACGCTCTCCAGAGCTTGAGATGCTAAGGAAGCGTGGCTAACGCCGTTGTAGCTATGAGATTCCCGCAGGTTTAGAAAAACCACCAATCAGCGTGCTTGCCATTCATAATGACGTAAAAATTAATTATAACTTGCCATAAAACACACTCCAAACAATATCAAATTTCTTCAGATTATTTCTATAGCGTACTCCTGATTATATTTCACTTGTAGACCTGTGGAAATCCGTCAAATGACAGTACTGATTCCATGCAATTGTCCATGTTGGTTAACCTGGTATTATGACTTCGCGCGATGCAGGCTCCATAGTTGCCACCCCCACGTGTTCTCATTGGCTGAATATTTCTCTTGGCCAACATCTTCCACACGTGCCGAGATGTGCCAACTCCTGGTGACGCTAAGCCTTTCTCACGGTCCCGAGGAAGTATCGCGCAATAACCAGCGACTTGATGTCCCCATGGACTTCCGGTCTCAGCTATCCTGCGATTCATTACATTTACCATACATGACTGAAATTTATATCAATAAAATTATGTATTATGTCAAATAATAATCTGAGTGTCTCTTATGGGCAGTCAGGATATGGCTCAATACAAGACGAGTTTCGGAGCGATAGAGTAGATTACTTTATTAGTAAAGAGATACGTGACCTACTCTTCGTCTCCTGGAGTGGCTACATGTTACTAATCGCAACCAACAGGTGAATTTTTCGGATTCAGAGTAAGAATCTAGCTACTAGTTTTCTATTTTTTTATTTTTATACTCTTAAAGGCATTCGTAATTAAGGTATAACTTATTATGTTTTAAATTCCTTAAATGTCAAAAGTCAATTTCACCTGTAAGAAGAAATACATCAGAAAGGAATAATAACACGCGCCTCCTAATCGCAAACGGCTACAACGAATGAAACGCACTGCTCGTATTGTCAGCTTCATGACACACCCATTCCACCAAGCAACTTCGCACGTTCGACTGGAAGAACGACTGGACTTCACACGCAGCGCACATCAAACAGAACATTGTCATATATACAGCAAGGTACAGGCAGGTTCCACATATGTGGATATGTTGCAGCAAGCAAGAATGACACCTGATTCGCCATGCTCAGATTTGCATTAACGAAGGAGGTGGTCATTTTTAACATTTCCTTCATTAATAGAATGGCCGTACGCCTCTGTGATGTATTGGTTAGAGTGATTAGGTTCCTCCCCCAGGAGGCCCGGGTTCGAGTCGCACCTCAGACATCCTGGAAGTGGTTTTCCGTGGTTTCCCTCTTCTCCGCCAGCAAATGACGGGATTGTACCTAACTTAAGGCCACGGCCGCTTCCTTCTCTCTTCCTTGTCTATCCCTACCAATCTTCCCATCCCCCACCAAGGCCCCTGTTCAGCATAGCAGATGAGGCAACCTGGGCGAGGTATTGGGCATCCTCCCCAGTTGTATCCCTGACCCAATGTCTCACGCTCCAGGACACTGCCTTTGAGGCGGTAGAGGTGGGATCCCTCGCTGAGTACGAGGGAAGAACCAACCCTGGAGAGTAAGTAGACTATGAAAAAAGAAAGAATAGAATGGCCATGCACAAGCCCATTGCAACTTTTTCGGTAACAGCTTATTTTACAGCAAATAGCTCCTTTAAGAATATAACAGAGTGCCTAGAACACGAGAACTGATCATGATTCAGATTTGTCTTCAACAACGCGATTCACACGAACTTTTAACAACGAAAAAATTCTGCTCTGTATCTGATTCGAACCTACGACTAACAAGCGCCGCTTTCCTTTTCTACCTTCAAGCACGCTCCGCTATCGCAGGTTATGGTATTTCACCGTTATATCAACGCTACTTCTAGTCATTAAGCCATCATATTCTCTGTACATGAAGTTTCTGTAATACAGAATTTTCACGAATTTTTACCATCATTCGATATTTCGTTAACATGAATAAGCGAATTATAGAAAGCGTAGTAAGACCGGACATAGCTGTGAGTAGCCTAGGTCAATGATTTTAGGATAGGCTAAAATATGCGGGTTGAAAAAAAAACTGAGTGAAATGGGGCAGCTGTACCACTCTGTATATCATCATCATCATCTGTTTACCCTCCAGGTTCGGTTTTTCCCTCGGACTTAGCGAGGGATCCCGCCTCTACCGCCTCAAGGGCAGTGTCCTGGAGCCTCAGACTCTTGGTCGGGGGATACAACGGGGGGTATGACCAGTACCTCGCCCAGGCGGCCTCACCTACTATGCTGAACAGGGGCCTTGTGGAGGGATGGGAAGATTGGAAGGGATAGGCAAGGAAGAGGGAAGGAAGCGTCCGTGGCCTTAAGTTAGGTACCATCCCGGCATTCGCCTGGATGAGAAGTGGGAAACCACGGAAAACCACTTCCAGGATGGCTGAGGTGGGAATCGAACCCACCTCTACTCAGTTGACCTCCCGAGGCTGAGTGGACCCCGTTCCAGCCCTCGTACCACTTTTCAAATTTCGTGGCAGAGCCGGGAATCGAACCCGGGCCTCCGGGGGGTGGAAGCTAATCACACTAACCACTATACCACAGAGGCGGAGAATAAAGATTTTCATTTTGAAATCTTTGAATCGTAATCTACCAAAAGATCTTGCAAAAGTTAAGCTATTACGATTCACACATTGCTGACATTATCTTAATACCCGTTATCCTGGAAATAGGTAGAATTTGACCCATGTCTCCTAGTTTACTTATTGTTTATGTACTGATGTACTGAATTTCCTGCATGAATGATAGCTTTCCCTATTTTCTCGCTGTAACAGTACTCGTACTACATTCATTAATTTGCCTCTGATATGTTGGATCGTTTCATGTATACTGCAGGAACGACTATGTCAAGAAAATACTTCTTGCTGCACCGACGTCCAGTTTAATGAAGGACGTACATGGATTGTTCCCAGTTTTAGAAAACACGATTTATTGGCGTTTAGTTTTATAACAGATATTTTTCCTTAGTTACCGATAGTTCTTTGAAGATGCTGTTTGTTTTTCTGCGTTCCACAATAATTTTGACGTCATCAGCAAGAACAGAAATGTCCATCATACCTCCATCCTGTAAGCATTCTAAGTTAATAAATAGTGGTTGAATAGATGGTACAAATAATAACATACATAACGGACATATTTGTTGTATTTGGTCATCTGGCAAAGAAGCCATGGAAGTGGAATTTTGTGGAACTTCCCTGAAAAACAGGTTGTATTGTGTTAATAAATCAGACGTATGGTCCCATTTCACGGAGAAAGGTAGTTACACTTTGTCAAAAGCGTGATCAAATTCTAACGATATTAGTTGCTTACATGTTTTTATAACTCTACTATCACGTGTAATGTATCTTATAGTACATACCGTATGTGCAATACTTACGTCCTGTTTCGGATTTATACTTGACGGAGAGTCCATATACTACATACATCAGTAGAGTAGAAAGAAGAATTCTGGACCAGCGCTGCGAGAGAAGAATTCTGGACCAGCGGCAGCCACTGCGCATGCCCGTGCGCTTCCTCTCCCCCTGAAGGGGCCTCTTACTTGCCAAGGCGTGTGTGGAATGTTAACTACACATACTGCAAGGTCTTTATGTAAGAGGTAATTAATTCTTGAAAGTTGTGGGGCAAGGTGCTGTGACTGGATTTGCTGGAGTAGCTTTCACTGGCTAAGGGGGTCAACCACATGTAGAATGAGGACAACACACTCAGAGGTCTTTATGTAAGAGGTAATTAATTTTCTTGAAAGGTTACTCTTGTGGGCAAGGTACAGTAACTATGTGGCAACTGGATTTGGTTTAATAGGTCACTTGCTGGTGAAAGCTGAACAGGATGTTAGATTATGTAAAAAAAATGATCCCTCACTCCTCTCTTACTGTGGGTGAGGGAAAAACACTAAGGAGTGCTACAGTGCAGCTGTTACTAGGCAAGATCCGCTTTCTAACTTGTTGAAGGTTATCTCTGTCACGAACAGGATGTTTATTGTAGGTTGTAATTTTGAGTGAAGGTGAACTAGAGACAAGTCCAACCTACTGGTGAGGAGTGAAGGTGGTGGCAGGGAGTATTTAAGGAGCAGAGCACAACATGAAAACTATCATCTAGTTGGAAGAGTTCTCTACTACTACTACTTTTCTTTCCTCTTCAGTAAGTGTAAGTTTATTTAGTTTGTTAATTTTAAAAAGGTATAGCAGCTTCAACAGAATGGATATGTTAATGAAATTAAACAAAATTGCAAAGGCACCACAATTTCATAATAGAAAGTTAAGTGAGTTGCAACTTAACCATCCATTTAAGGTTAAAGCGCTGAGAGCGGTAGAAACAAGATTTGGGAGGAAAATAATCGTTGATATAGAAGGGGAAGATGAGGAGACTGTGAGTGTTTTCCTGCCGGCGCAATTCTCAAAACTTACAGCAGAAGAAATAGAAGAAATGAATTCTTTAAAAAACAACTTGAAAATGATATACAGAGGCATGGAGAGGGGCTACCATCAAGTGTGCTTCCTACAGTAGAATGTCAACAGTTACGACATCTATTTTAACTAAGTAAGTATGCAGAGAGTATTTTCGTTCTTAACGTAACTTTTTTCCGCCGTATTTGCATAAGTGTTTTGTTAATTGAAAATAGTATGTGGTGTTTCTTTCCAGGTTCGTGGTGGTAATATGATGAAGTGGAAGAAAGTTGAGATTAAACCAGGAACTGAACATCAAGCATATCCAAGCATACAGAGTCGTCGTCTGCAAGTACATCGTGAGGAGGATGTGGTCGCTACTTCGCAGCCTGTTGAAGATGAAGCGGGACAACTGAGCGCACCACAACAACAACAAGAAGTGAGTGCTAATTGTATTGAACTATGGAACAGAGGGGCTCCACTTTTTAATTATACAGTATATGTGACGAACCTGAGTAAAGCTTACGAAAGCCAGCAGGAAGTGACAGCTGCTGTAGTGCGATTTCTTTTGAGTGAATTTTCAAGTAATGAACATTTTTTACTATTTCTTCGGTATAATACATTCGAAGAAATTTATAAAATTGAATTTTCCTTTTCTTCACAAGAATCGAATAAAATTTCCTATTACCGGAATACATTGTTAGGGAAGCTTCAGGACGAGTTTCCAAGCGAAGCTGTACACTGTTCACTCGATGTAGAAGGGAGTGACCTAGCTCGACGGTTATACCGTGTAATGACGGATTGTACATTCTTGATAGGTCGTTGCTACAGCAACTGCTGGACTTGTCTTGAGATCGCTGAAAAATTTAGCACCAAATCGTAATTTTTTTTGTAATCATGGAGTATCCTTCGAGCAAACGTAGAAAACTAGACATTAATTTACAGACAGATGAAGATGCGGGAAGAATGCAAGCTCATTTTGATAGAGCGTTTGATCGCATTCGCGAGTTTATGAGGGAGGTAAATGGATCAATACTAATTTCATATCGGTTCGAACCTAGCGAGGAGCGAGAAGAAGCTCAGTTCAAGCTGATTGAAAATCTTAACGAGCTAGAGGAAATGCGTAACCAGATGTTAGACATTTATTTTCACGCTCGCGCTGTTAATGGACTAACTTTTCAGATAGAAGATTTGTCTGCTTTCCAGTGTAAACAAATCGAGGAAGCTTTTCGGCGCAGAGTGTACACACTAGCGGTGGTAAATGTTAACAATGATTTCTTACTCCCCGAAGAGTTCCTAGATAAATCTTACGTGTGATTTAATAAATACGTGAAGGAAGCACTCAAGACACAAGCATTAAAAGTAAATACCGTTCTCTGCACACAACATGTCCTTCACGATAAAATCGATAACAATTATTTTCATTCAAGGAACGCTGAAATTACTGAAGCTACTAATTTAAGAACACTGACACCAACAGTCTGATATACAATTTTTCATTTGATATATATGAGTTTATGAAGGAAAATTCAGTTTTGTTTGATACAGGAAATTATGATGAAAATAATCCTTTCCAAATTGAAAGAAAAAATTCAGGTGAAATAGGTTTGATGAAGGATGAAAACGGTGGAAGTATTGTTGAAGAATTTGTAGGTTTGCGACCAAAGATGTATGCTATTAAGTTGTGTGAAAAAGAGAAACCTACATGTAAAGCTAAGGGTGTCAAAAAAAATGTTGTCGATCACCTAACAATTGATCAGTATAGACGTTGTCTGTATGAAGGTGAACAAGTGACCAAACTACAAGTGTGCATTACTTCCAATTCTCATTCTGTGTTCACGGTTCGTCAATACAAACTAGCACTCACAGCTAATGATGACAAAAGGTACATCACAGATAACAAAATTAATACATTATCATTTGGACATTACAGTCTTGCAGAGAAAAGAAGTATAACTAATGTATAGCTATCTTGCAAAGTAGGTTTGCTTTTTTTGTGAGCACCTCCCCCCACTTTGTCATCAGTTTACCCTTCTGTATGTAAAATAATGTAATTTTCTCTGATGGTGAATATTAAGTAAAAAGAGGAGAAGCTCCTGTGATTACTTTAATTATTTTATTTTAGAAACTTTTGTTTCATTCTGTAATTAATTGAAGAAAAAAATATAATCTTATAGAATTTCAAACTAGATAAACATTTCACTCGCTGTTTCTTTTATTCAATGTATTGTACTGTATTTATACTTTTAAAGTACATTGCATACTATTATATTTATTTAATTATGAAAAAAAAATCTTATAGAATTTCACTCGCTGTTTAAGTACATTGTATACTATTGTACTAACTAGTATTGTACTGTAAGTTAACTTTCTATCACTTATATATTAAAGTGCATTGTAAACCTTTATTTAATCTTTTTTCTTTTTCGAAAAAATAAAAACTCTACACTAGATGATCAAAAAGTTGTTTTTCTTTCAACTATCCTGCGCAGCCTCTCCTTTTATTCCTTGTACTCTAACTAAAGTAGGAGTAGGAGAATGAAAAAAAGAGAACATATTTCTTTTTTACAATCAAGTTTATTGAATAGGAAACTACAGAGGATTTTCAAAATATAAACTTTTGATTGAATTTGTAATTGCAACCACGAGGAGAGATCTGCAGAGACCGAATCTTCGACCGCCACCAGAGGAGAGTCCTGCAGAGGGGGAAAAAAAGAAAGAAAAATTAGTTGATAGCAGCATAAAACAGAAAAAGCAAGCAAGAAAAAAAAAGGAAACTAATTTTTTTCTTTACCTTAATAATTGATGAAATAGTAACTAATATCAAGCTCAGACGTTGTTGTTGTTGTTGTTGCCACTATGAGGAGAGACCTGCAGAGGAGAAAAAAAATTAGTTAGTAGCTGAATAAAACCGAAAAAACAAGCAAGGAAAAAAGGATGGTATTATATCTATTTTTTTCACCTTAATAATTTATGTATTAGTAGCTGATATCAAGCTCGGACGATGTCGTTGTTGTTAGCTCCTGAATCCTGACAAGCCTGGTGTAAGTTCGCCTTCAGATGATCTGGTAGATACTGCCAGAGCGCACTTAACTGATGTTCGTAAATAGATAATATGTTTTCAGGGAAGAAAGCCCACTCAAATTTATTGAATCTGCTCACACCTTCTTTCTTAAATTTGTTTATCACTGAACACACTATTCTCATCACACCATCTGACGATTTTAACCAACTATGAACTGCGTGAACGTTGAACATAGCACAGCTGCCTGGATGTCTTGCAACATGTGGTAAATGGCAGGGACAGTCAACAGGGAAACACTCGTTACGCATTGTTCTTAAATCAGGTACACCTTCTATAGTGTTCAAATCAATTATGCATGTACGAGGATACTCTCGCAGTGCTAATAGACGTAACTCATTAACACAGTTGCACACAACCAGATATTGCTATTGTTGTTCACTGAGAAGATTGAAAAACGACGTAAGCGTGAAATCTAAATTAGGTACACTCATACCTGATAGAGCAGTATATAACACATTTGTAGACGAATCTATATTACAACAGGCTATCTCGTAACCTCCAGTAGGTAACCTCTGAATGTCAACTATCACTCCTCTGGGTTTTGCACTCATGGTGTGCTTGATATCGAAGAAATGAAGCAGAGAATCTTCACTCTCTCGTTTATATACACTATTAGAAAGAAAAAAAGGAAGAAAAACTCGCGCAAGATTATTGGAAGAAAAATACTTCATTCGTTAGTGGTTTATAATTTATTATGCGATCATGAATAATAATGCAATGCAGAGTAGTGTTGGCTGGAATAGGTTCGTTTGTTTCAATTTCAACGCGAACATCTACAGAGGAAGATTTTATCGATTCAACCTGTTCCATGCAATTAATAACAACAATAGGACAATGCGAGTGAAATTCACTTCGTGATATGTTCGGTTCGGAACGATTATCATCAAGCTGATAGTACGCATTACGAAACTTGATGAACATATCATACAATTCACTGTAGTCGCCATTGTTAAAATTAGCTACAGCCTTTTCATAGGGATAAAAGTTTGAATTTAAGAATACGGCAACGGATCGAATATTACAGTGATCGAACAGAGAAGAAGAAGCATTAATTTTCTTACGATCGGTTTGGAAAGCAAGCATAAAAACTCTCAGTTTTTCTATTTGTGACGTAGTCATAACAGTCCAATTAATTTTCGTTGAATTTGGAATAGTAGGTAACTCGTGATAACTCCACGATCGAAATGCTACAGGAATAGAAGAATTTTTTGGATTAACTTTATGCGTTTAACTTCTTCCTCGTCGGACAGTATTAGAGTTGGTGGCTTTATATACATTTTTCGTACTTTGACCTTAGCTGTATCTTCCGCGTTGGCTGAAAACAGTGCACATTTGTCATCTCTAGAACGAATAAAGATAAATTCAAGTTTACAGTTTATGAATGGTTTCCTGTAGTCTTCAAATAATCCGCAAAGAAGACTCAGTGGGATAATTGCATGGAACAGCTTTGTAGTTGCGTGGGCAATATTAGCTTCGTTTGGTGGTGTAGAAATTGATGGAAAATAGCCAGCATTTTGCAGCGCAAACATTTCATTTTTAGAATAAGAGGCGAAAGTTTTATAGCACTAGTCGTGCCTACACGTCGTGTTCTTTCAATCTCTTTCCCATTCAATTCAATACGAATTTCATCGAAGAGATTTGCTGCAAAGTTTTGATCGGGAGCGGCTGTAGCTGAAGGTGTATTATCTGCGCTTGATCTAACTATTTCACCTTCGATGTGAACATCAGCTTCAGAGGGTAAAAAGGTATGTTCTTGGTTGTGTACAGGAACTCGAATTTCATCGTTGTTTTCATATTTCGTGCCCGCATATGGATGATAACTCCTTACTTCCCGCCTGGCAACTCTGTTGTCAAATATAACTTTGTCCGTTACGTTGAACATATTTCTCCTTGATGCTAGCGTGATTGTACACAAAAAGAGACTAAAGTAGTTTTTGGTAGAGAATTAGAATTTATATGCTTTATCCTGTGGCAGCCGGTAGCATTGTAAAGTGATTTCACACGAAGAGAGAGTAATGTTACCTTGATTACGCACACGAAAAGAGAGTAAATTAGTTTCCGTAGGACAAATAGAACTTATAGTAGTCGGTAGCCCAGCGATTGTAAAAAGTCTTTATTGTTTGTGGTTAACTTTTTCTTGTCGCGTACACGATGAGATTGTTTTTTTAGCTTTACTCTATATTTTACTACTCTAGCTGCTTCCTCTTTTAATCCTCAGTTTTTTGACTGGTTGTTGTAAATTACTACCATGATGTTGTTGTTCAACTGTTCCTTACTCGAATGATAGTACATAAGTGTACGCTTTATGTTATATATGATTACTGTATTTTTACTGGACGAATAATTAACTCTACTGTTACATCCTCATTTTGTAAGTCGATTGGGTTTTCGAACTGATCTTCGAGTACGACGGATATATGTTGAATAACACTAGTGTTTACCGGTAAGAAGCTTATAGTTGACGGTTGAACTACGATAGGATAGCCTGCTGGAACAAGCGGTTTAAAATTGTATAACGAAAGTGTTTGTTTACCGTTGAGGTAGGAACCGGAACCTAACACGAGATTACAACATACACGAATCGAGTTTACGTTATTAATTTTAATAATCTCCCCTGAAATATGTAATTTATTAGCATCATATTTTCGACGTGAAAATCCTAACAAATCAGCAATTGAATCGGAAACATCAAAGTCTACGTCTAGGTTGGAGGACATTTTACAGCGGAGATAGGTCTTTCCGTAACTAATAGTAATAAGTTTACTATCTCCATCTAGAGGGTCATTCTCCTCTTCGAGAATAGGAAAGTTGTTAATTATTGCTTCTTGAACTAGAGCTCCTATTTCCGAAAAAGTGTAACTACCTTCCGGTAATGTGAGTACAGTTGTTTTGTCTCCCTTCATTTTAATACCAATCTGGTTATTTGTGCTATTAACGATTACGTTACCTATTTCATTCAGCTGTGATTCATGGTTAGCATATATCTCATATACATTTAACAGATAACCTAAGCTAGTACCAACACTGTTCGGTACATTGAAATCAATGTCAAACGGAGAATGCATAGTAAGTTTGTTGTTAATAGTCGAGATAAAAAACTAAGTTTTGGAGTGTACTCCCGCAGAAATAGTTTCACATTTTTAATAGTTAGCAAACTTTCTATTTTTGCAACAAGATCTTCGAATTCATAAATGCCTTTTGCTACACTCAAAAGATTTTTTTTACCATTCAAATATATAGCAAACTTATTATTTTCACTAGTGACATTTCGAATACTATTAGATGTAAATAGTGCGGCAAGACCTATTTCATAGAAAGAAGCTCTATTCAAATAAATCGGAGTTTCTAATACTACATCAATCTTCGAGCCTCTACCCTCGAGTGTAATCCGTCTTTCATACGGCATCGTGCACACTGAACACAAATACTAAGGTCGTGCTTTATTTATAAAGTATACAAATAGTAAACACAGATGACCACAAATTGATGAATTAAAAGTTTGATAAGAATGAAAATTATATCGAAAGTAACAGTTTCTTAAATATTCTAATACCTCTTTAGGGGGACGTAAATTACCAAAACTATCGAAGTAGTAGACATACGCACCTCGTTTACTGAACGCAACCCAGTGCGAACCAGATTTACTTATCGGACCTAAATTCAAAATACAATTCTCATTTTTACGAGAAATTTTCGGTAACGTATCTCGCATAAACACACCTCTGAAGTAGGGAATTTTTAAACGATATGCGTAACGATATAGATCTATGTTAGTTAATGCTCTATTCGGCAGACCTTCCATTATCTTTTGTATGCTGGAGGATTTAATTAAATGCCCTTTCCTTTGTTTCGAGTAGAAAGCCCCTTCCCACGCATCGCTTCTAGCATTCGATTGTGGCGCTTCATTTCTTTTAATTCTTCCTGTGCGGCTTTCGCCTTTTTTACAGCCGATGCTATGCCCGCAGCTCCACTTGCTAGACCGCCCAAGCCCGACAAGGCTGCAAATATCGGAAGGAGTGGAAGAAAACCACCTTTTTTACAGCATGTTGTCTTTTTTTCGGGTTTACTCGTTCTCTTCGATGTTTTGATTTTCTTCTTCGTCTACCGCCACCTACTTTAGTTTTCGCTTTCATAATACCCGTAACTTCTAGTGCAGCTGCTCTTTCTCCTAATGATGCGTCCTGAGAGTTTACACGAGACCAAGCCTTAGAGGCTAAGATTTCATCTGCTTCTTTCCTTCTGTTCTGGTCTTTGTATGTAGTGTAAGCGATATCGTGTTCTTTACATGCCTTATCTAATAGATTTATTCCTTGATCACCACGCTTAAGTCGTTTTTCTAACTTTGTCCCGGGTCCACAGAATTCATAACATGGTATGTGCAATTCTACTGGTAAATTATCTATAGCTTTATTAAGAACTTTGCCTATTATTCCTCCTTTCCCTACTCGTTTACATGGAGCTGCTACAACGTTGCGTCTTCGACGCAGCATACTCAAATAAGAGCTCCTGCTATCAAGTGTGTTATTATATACGAATTACATTTTTACACGATGTGCAACTGTTGAGTACTAAAAATGTATGTAAGTTTATTTTTATTCTTTCTTTGAAAGGTAGAATGATATATATATAAATAAGAGAGATATTTTTCAGCTCTCCTCATTTTACAGCGACATGACGTACATTCCTCGTCCGTTAAATTTAAAATCTGTGGTAGATCGGATAAGGACTTTCGCTAGATGGCGTGTACCGTGGATAGACCCCGTAAGTTTAGCTAAAGCAGGATTTTACTTCACGGGATACCTAGACGCAGTTAGATGTATTTTTTGCGGAATCGAATTATTTTCGTGGGATAAAGATGATGATCCGTTAACAGAACATAGAAAATGGTCACCTTCTTGTCGGTATATGAGGGGTTGTGAAGTTGGCAACATATTATTAGATCACTATAACCGGATAGCTCTTCCAGCACTTCTTAATACTACGTGTAGTGTGATGCACGAACCATTTTGGAACTACAGTGGTTGATCATATTATTAGGGCCACTAGGTAAAAATGGAAGAATTTATGTTTGGATCATTACCCTCGTGTAAGTGTTTACTTATTGCTTATTTTTATGGTTGGATGTTATTAATTACACATTTCTATAGTTAAATTCAACAATCAGCCCTACATTAAGAAGCCTAATAATGAAAACTCTGGTCGAGAATTGAAAAAGGCGCCAATTATGTTACAGTTCCTTGCTGACTGTTGTTGGAGTAATAACACACGTGATTTATTGTAGATTTGTTTCCTTGCATCTCTTGTGCGAATTTTGCTCTCTATGTGATATAGTGAGGTGACAAGAGTAGAATAGAGTTGGTTATAGTTAAGTATATACTTGAAAATACTGGTATTTAGAAAACAAACATGGGGAAAGTTGAAGACCTTTCTCCCAGTAAAATTTCGGAAATAAAAACAATTTTAAAGAATATTGATTATTCAAAAAAAATAGCGTCTTCGACAAGCGGGGATCAACGTATCTTCGATGACAGCTCGTCGGAGGATCAAAGAGCTGGGTTTCGCTTGTCATCGTCCAGCAAAGAAACCATTACTGACACCGACTATTATGAAGAAGCGACTATTATGGGCAAAACAACATCAAAATTGGACTTCTAATGAATGGAAAAGGGTAAGCTGTTTACTTCCTCCCTGTTACGCCCAACCGAACTTGGCGTAAACAGGTTTTTATACAGAACTACATTTTTTCAGGTTTGCTTTTCGGATGAGTCATCAGTACACATCCTTGTTGACAGATCTGTATTTGTGTGGAGGCGCAAGAGTGAGAAATACAATTGTGACTGCAATGTCCAGACCGTTAAGCACCCGTTAAGTGTCATGGTGTGGTCCATCAACAGTAGTAATGGAACCGGCCGCCTGTATATTGTCGAAGGAACCATGAACCAACGCCAGTTCCAGAGAAACGGCTACTTCCACAAGTTTGGCAATAGTTCCCAGATGGCAAATTTGTGTTTATACATGACTCTGCACCTTGTGACAAGGATAAAACTGTGACAAAGTTTCTTCTGGACAAAAAAGTGAAGGTTTTGGAGTGGCCTGGCAATTCTCCTGACCTCAACCCGACCGAGAACCTTTGGGGGCTAATGAAGAGGAAAATTTGTGCTCATAATGTCACGAATAAGATCCAACTGATATAAAGACTAATCGATGTGTAGCATCACGATGATGAAATTAAAAATAGCTGCCTCAGATGCATTTGTAGTTTGCCAGATAGAGTCCAAGCGGTAATTGCTGCGAAGGGAGGTCTTACAAAATATTAGGTTTTCCTAGTTTCCTTAGTTTTCTTGATTTTTATTAATATTTCAAATGTAAAATTGTGTAATATGTTTGTCAAAAGTCAATTTTAGATTAATTAAATGTATTTCAGTGAAGTTTAATTGTGTATGTCTTACCAAGTTTGAAAATGACAACTTTCGCCTAGTGGCCCTAATAATATGATCAACCACTGTAGATAAGTAAAACAGAAGGTAAAAAAAGTTCGTGCTTATTTAGTAATCAACAATAACTTTGAGAAAAAAGAAATCCACTGTGCACTCGATCGTTGAAAATTTTTATCATCAAAAGAAAGTGATGGTAAAGACAATAAAACAATCGATATCTTTACCTGTTGCAAATCTGAACGACACAAAACGTTCAGTAAGAAAGAAAAATAAACATAGTAAACTGTTGCCGGACACAATACGCGGTCTCATATGCGGACCATCGAATGCAGGGAAGACTAATGTAATGATTAATTTGTTATTGCAACCGAACGGGTTACGTTTTGAGAATGTGTATGTTTACTCAAAATCATTGTCGCAGAAGAAATATATTGAGCTAGAGAAGCTTTTAAAATCTATTAAAGAAATAAAATGTGAGTTTTACTCTGATCGTGAGCAAGTAATACCGCCAGAAAAAGCTCAAAGAAATTCCGTTTTTATTTTTGACGATGTAGCAAGCGACAAACAGCAGCACATGAAAGACTACTTTAGTAGAGGTCGACACCATATCGTGGATGTTTTTTACTTATGTCAGACCTATTCCTGCATTCCCAAACAACTTATTAGAGACAACGCTAATTTCATTATTCTGTTTAAACAAGATGCAAGGTAATCTTCGGCATGTCTACGACGATCACGTGAACACCGATATGAGTTACAACCAGTTCACTGATTTATGTTATCGTTGTTGGTCGCAGTCGAAATTCAGCTTTCTCGTTATCGATAAGGATAGCGAAATAAGCAAAGGTCGATATCGAAATGGATTCGATATATTTTATGTGATATAAATACGACAGTGAATACATTAACGAACTCATTTTCGAATTGTTGAGTAGAGAAAGAACATCACGATGGCATCAAACAACAGAACCAGTAACGTGTATGTAACGCGACCATCATCACGACATGATATTGCTACTAAATCATATGTAGATGAAAAAATGATGGTTAATACAAATTACGTAACATCAACATCTGACGGAAACTTAAGTATTCATGGTAAACGTTTAAAGAACGTCGGCAATCCTATAAGCATGGAGGATGCTTGTAATAGAAATTATGTGTTAAAAACCGTTAAGGACAGTATTAATAGAGAAGAAATACAACGGGATATTTTAGATCTTAAAAATGAAATACATGACATATGTGAACTAGAAGAGGATGCAGTTGATTTTAAGAACAAAAGGCTGAAAGGAATAGCTCCAGCGATGAATGGAAACGAAGCAGTTTCGCTTGACACAATGCGTACGCACACTAACCATGTGCAGAGAAATTTAGAGAAACGAGTTAACGACGTTTCTGCACGCACAGATTATGCTGATTCTCTTTTACGTGATATTGTGGATGATCACCTTCCTGTAACTGACAATAACCTCAACATGAACAACAAGAGAATATCGGGTGTGGCAGATCCTGAAGAGGAACAAGATGCAATTTCGCTTTTATTTTTAGAAAAGCATACAAAAGGTAGACTACTACAACTGAATGACGATGGATCGATAGATATGCAAAATAAACGAGTAACAAACATCGGCAAACCTATACATTCGACGGATGTGATTAATAAAGCATACCTAGAAAAACATCCAGCAGCGCGTGAAGAACTCGAAAAACTGAAGAATGAAATAAGCAATCAACAGAAACTAAACGTTGATGTGGGTGGTACTTTGAGTATGTAAAATAAGCGAATTACTAACGTACATAATCCGTTAAATGAGAAAGTTGTTGCAAATAAAATCTTTGTAGAACAGTATGCAGCTGCGCGGAGAGAAGTTGACGAGTTAAAACTTGTCATATCTAAACTTCAGAAAAATTCTCTACCAGTAGAATCTAACGGAGAATTAAATATGAAGAACAAACCAATTACAAATGTTAATTCACCTATCCACGAGCAAGATGTTGTTAACAAAAAGTATTTAGAAACGTTTGCTACTGCAAAAGAAGAGTTTGAAGTGATGAAAAAGGAACTGCACAAAAAAACCAAGAAAAGCTCTTTTTCAAATTAACAGTCTACCGTCAAATCAGTCACCAATATATATGCTACAAAACTGTCGACTTATGTATAAGCTTCCCTACATGGGTACACTTACACCGTTAACAGTTTCACGCGGTTCTCTGGTATATGCGATGATTAATCACGTGAACAATCCAATCGAATTAGAAGTAGGTACACCAATTTCTGTAAAGGAAGGTGATGAAATTCAATTCCGCCTAAAAGATCCAGAACAATGGAATACTAACGATCTTCCGCTCCATATACTCTTTGAATATACTATATATGAGTAAAACAATAGACGTTACACTTCAGTTTAAAAAATGCAGGCGAACATAGTGGAAAAAAGTCGTGTAAAGGATAAACTAGCAAAATTAAGAAAAGATGTAAAAAAAACTCTCTTAAAGCAGATATGGCTTTAAACCAACTAAAGTTAGAAGAAACATTTAAACCAATAACTGCACCATTAAAAAAACTACATCAGCTTACAGTTAACTCGAATGGATTAAATGCAAAGAAAAATCGAAAATTAAATAGTTATATAAGTGATGATGAAGAAGAAGAATCAGAAGAAGAAGAAGCTCTGGACAGAAAGGTTACAACTCTCCTGCAAAATTATCTTAACCCACAATTGAGACATAAAATTTATAGAATATTCGGGGTTCGAGTAGTTCATGGAGAACACCATTTAGGGAGTAAAAAAGTACTGTTTCGCGATAACAATCTCATAATAGACAATTTTAACTATCCTTTAACTGAAGGTCTCCTTGAATTAATACTTCAGTAAGATCCGGGCGCACAGTTGTATGATGATAGCACAGGAAACAGTATGACGCAGGCAAGCCAATGAGAGGCACGAAATCGCTCAAATTTCAAAAAATTATCAAGCCATTAGTAGAAGATGCAAAAGTGAAACAAGGAAGGAGCACACCAAAATTTGTAAGTGTACACAAATACAAACGTACAGGAAGAGGATCAAAAGTAGCCAAGTGGAAAAATGAACAAAGAAAGAAGATCGAATTAGTTCATTGGAATGATCCAAACAATCTAGTGGAGAGACTGAAAAAGTTAATAGCATCTAGAAGTGCTGGTCATTCGTCGCACGAAAACGAAATCTTGTCAATCGAAGAAGAACTTTGAAAGTCGAGGTACATCGAATAAATGAACACTGCGCGGTGGGACGAACTTCCGTTTGCAAATATATTTAAAGCGGTTAGATTCTCAACGGATATTTCAGTAATCTATGAAATTGGATGTGAGGACAGAAGAAGCAACTGGCAACAACTGGCTATAGATCGACTGCGATTCAAGAAACGAATAGACGACACAGAACGAATTCTTTTACCTATACTTTATGAACAAAATCAGAGAAGAAATAGCGAAAGAACTCCACGCTCCAGTGCGAAAGAATTTTGAAAGACGGAGCGTTATTAGCCTCGGAAGAGATGATTTACATCAAGCGGATCTTGTTGATATGTCTCTGTTTTCGAAAGTTAATAGTGGATATAAATACATGTTAACTGTTATTGATGTTTATTCAAAGTATGCCTGAGCAGTTCCACTTAAAACAAAAACAGGAAACGAAGTAGTGGAGAATATGGAACCCATCTATTCAAAATGTAAACGCTATCCAAAACATCTGCAAACTGACAGGGGAAAAGAATTTTATAATAAGATTTTTCAACAGTGGATTACAATAAGAAAAATTAAACACTATTCGACAGGGAGCAGCTTGAAGGCAAGCGTAGTTGAACGCTTCAATCGAACACTGAAGCAGTGGATGTGGAGGAAATTCTCGGCGTGTGAATCATACCACTGGCTTCGCATGCTACCGAAACTATTAGATGAATATAATAATCGAAAACATCGTACGATTGGTATGAAACCTATAGACGTCACAAATAATCTACAACTTGCTACTGTGTACAAATTACGGGAAATGAAGAAAAAGAAGTCACCTTATCCACCAAACTTTAAAGTAGGTGACACAGTACGAATAAGTAAAATTAAGCGATATTTTACAAAGGGCTATACTCCTAATTGGAGTAATGAATTATTTACTGTAAGAAAAGTAAAAGAAACATCACCGAGAACTTACTTGCTTCACGACTATCAAAATAAGCCAATATATGGTGCGTTCTATGAACAAGAACTGCAGAAGACAAAACATCCTAAAATATACCTCATTGATAAAATTTTAAGAAGAAAGAACGACAAGGTTTTCGTATCGTGGCTAGGATTCGACGCCACGCATAATTCATGGATTCCGAAGGAATATGTATTCTAAAAAAAATCAATAGTAAGTACGTTAGTATAATATATTTTTAATTTTTTACTCTAATGTCTGATAGATTTACCATCTTATAGTGTCCTCTCTCTATTGTTGCAGACTTCCCTTGCTCAAGAAACTGTGCTGTTTGTTTTGTTGATGGCAACGTTGGACATTGCCTCAAGCAAGAAGATATTTTCACCTCAACTCTGCATAATTAATTCGATACATTTGTATAACATGTATCTTAATAAATTATATTAAGCAAAATTTAACTAAAGATAACCTCTTATAATTTTTTTAATAAAAAATTAAACTCCCTCCTTTTTCCTACTCCTTTACGTATCTGTGTTAGTGCGACGTAAAAAAATTCTCTTTAATTAGATTATCTGTCTAAGAGCAGAAAAGAAAGCAAGATAAATAAAATATATTTTTGCACTCACCTATAACGGTTCAAATAAATTAAATTCTCCTCCTCCTCCTCCAGGCTCACTTCTGATTCTTCTACTGTATGGAAAGAAAAAGTTAATGTAAAATTAAAATCTTTCGCAATCCTACAATGGACGAAGTCTTGAAATTTAAAAAAAAAGTTAAAACTCACCAAAAATATCACCATCACTTCCGTGATCGTCCATTAACTCTCTTAGCTCAGCTAACATAACGTTGCAGGAAAAAAGCTGAATTTGTGAATAAACAATAGATGAAAGTTCGGACTTTCGCGTCGTAAAAGAATACGAGTATGCACCCTAACGAGAAGCCGAAACTCTTCGTTAGTCAAATGACGTATTCTGTTTACAATCGCTCTTTCAAATGCGCCCTGTACTTCCACTATATTATTTATCTCACACATTTCTTGCAATTTAACTACTTCTCGCAGCGCTAGAAGCTTTTCGTAGAGAGTTTCTTGGACAGATGGCAATTCGATAGCTGTTTGAAACTGTAACGTACCTACAGCAAGCGATTCGCAGTATATATACCCGTTCTAACAGCGACATGTAATTTGAAAAAAAACTAGTTTCAAAAAACCTGCTTAGATACATCTGCTAGTAAGCTGCGTAGCGAACCGGACTTCAGTATACGCATCCTTTTTTGTAGCCTTGACGAAACCGTGGTCAAAGCACGGCCATGACCAGCAATGACCGCGTAAGAAGTAAGGCGTTAACCGGTTTATGCGAAAGCTGCTTGCAGGAAACATCCGTGATAGATATACACTACAAAGGAATGTTCTGCTTCAAACATATGTCTACAAAATAATAATTTTTACACACAATAAAGTCGCGTCTGGTAATATAATGTGAGATTATCTTTCACCTAGCATTAACATTTTTATATAAAGCAAGTGAATTCGCTCACATCTAGATGAGTACAAGTTCGATCCTCTTCGTTGGCAATCATAAAATGATTATCTCCATTTCGCTATTTTCACACTAGGCAACTGCTAAGGGAAGTATACCTTAAAGCTAACTGGACTATACGCCACGTCAGTGTGACGTAACGTAAACTGTAGCACACTATTTAAAAAAGTGTGTGAATAAATATTAAGGTATTGTCCTTGTTGGCAACAGTGTGTGCGTGTCATCAGTCATGGAGCGACAAGTAAAGAATGAGTTTGGTGAGAAGAGAAACCGTAACATCCACAGTAAATCTGAACTTTGTACACCAAATATTAAACCTGATCCTTTACGTACAATATATTTCTCACTAGTAAGTGAGGCTATTGCATCATACTATACACATGGTAGTTTACTTCGAATGCCACAACATCTAATTCACTATTTACCATCTGGGTTTCTCTCAACATATGCTGCTAAAGATTTAGATGAAGCATGGGAGAAACTTCCCTTCTACACCAGATCGAAAATGGAAATCGCGGTGTGCAGGCGATGTGTCAAGCACTATTGCTACAGAGGGCAAGATGAAGTTGATGATATTGACAGCCCTAATCCAATGATTAAGGACTGTGAGGGATGCAAGAAAGAATTTAATCATGTATTTTGAACTAACAGGTAAATAAAACAGCGTGATGTTCCACTTATTATTCGAGTTGCTTGAATAATTCATCCTAACCTATATATGCATACACATATTTTTTTTGTTTTTTCACCAACCAAATGCTATAACCTTGAATCCTTTACCAGATTTTATTTTTCTATCATCAAATCACCAACCTGTGTAGGTGTGACAAATTATAGCTCTCACTCACACACTGTCTCAATTCAGAGGTTGATTAAGAAATAATTCGTAATATTTTATTTTAAAGGAAACCATGCTTTACAGTTTTTCAACCAATATTTCGGCTACGGGGCAGCACGTTCTTTTGTTTTGTTAAAACACTGTCGTGTTTGATGTCTTTGTTCACTATAGTTCTTTGCTGTTGTTCTTTGCGGTGAATTCACGTGCCCCTAACTGATTCATTAGACGATTTATTATTTCATCTTCCGTGCTAAACATATATATTCGATATAATTTTTGATGAGATAGCACATCATGTGTTAGCCTAACTAATTTATTAGTTCAGAGATCATAATGCATTTTTTGTGTTAGCCATCTTGGACAAATATAATAAGAAATCACAGACATGACACTCTCATGTATGGGCTGTTTGAGCTCGATGAGTACAAACAGTTGCCGACGTATCCAACAAAAATGGCGAGATGTTTTTGTTTTATTCCGTATGTAAAAATTCATACTATCGCGTTCGTAACGACGGAATTTCTTAATCAACCTCTGATTTCAGACTTTATCCGAGTTTTTTTTATTTGTTTTTACCTAGTACAGTGATATTTCATAGATGACACTTATTGATGTAAGGTTAGTAAATAATGCGTGTATCTATCGTCAAGAATTACAGCTCGATGTGCATCTTGTCGAAAAATAATTAAAGGTAAGTAGTCGAGAAAAATATTTTATTATTTAATTAAACTAAGCACTTTTGTGACGTCCTTCACTCATCACCAGTTGGCTAGAGTCGTTAGTAGCTAACCTTCAACAGACATCAAAGCAGGAGGAGAGGAGCGATTCTTTTTTACAAAAAAAACTCACATCCTGTTCACCTTTCGCCAGCAAGTAACCTTGTAAAGCAAATCCAGTTGCTGCAATTATTTCACATGTAGCTGCCTCATCTTGAGCAGTGAGAGGAACTCCAGCAAGTAACTTTTAGAAGCAAATCTACTCACAGAACCTTGTCCCAACACCTTTCAAGAAATATTTACCTCTTACATAAAGACCTCTGGGTAAGTGTAGTTAACATTTCCTACATGCACCCTAACAAGTAAAAGACCTCTGCAAAAAATATATATATATGAATTTAGTAACATATCTAACATGATGATTTATGTCTAAATGTCTTTCCTGTCACCAACATAAACAATTTAAGGGGTAATCACATAGGCAAGTAGGGTAGAATTTTTTTTTTTTGCTAATTGAACTAAGCAGTTAATTACACTCAATAGAGGTTCTTTTTAAATCTCTACTAGAAGAGTAAGGTTAATAATAAAATTGTTTTGCTCTTACTATACCTTTCAGTAAAAGATACTCAATTACGCACTATAACAAATGATGTTACCTATCACGCCCACCCACCTAGGCATAGCAGTAGAAAGCTAAGGCAAGGAGCGACATTCTACACTTGTGTGTAGCCTTGACAGCGAGAGGCGCCCTCCGCACGTGCCTTAGCAAGTGAGAGGCCCCTTCAGGGGGAGAGGAAGCGCACGGGCATGCGCAGTGGCTGCCGCTGGTCCAGAACTCTTCTCTCGCAGCGCTGGTCTAGAATTCTTCTTTCTACTCTACTTACATCGTATACACTATACTGGTTTCCAGTTAATCCACGTTTGATTTTAAAACTGTTTCACGCCATTCATGGATCTCTGCCGGCCCAGATCTATCTAGATGGCCAGGCAAAGCGCATTTTATTACATTTTCTGAGTATTGTAGCTTGTCATTTTCTTTCAGTTTATACTAACAGTAATCTAATAAAACTGCACCTTACAGCACACTATAGGACAGCGTCCAGTGGACATCTCTGAAGGTCAACGACGGGGTGCTAACCTACCTGTGGAAGTCTACCGACGGTAAAAGTCAAATTACCCAGTTGATAATTCGCAGGAGTATGAGGAAAGAAGTGGTGACTGTGTTTCAAGAAAGCACAGCTACCGGCCAGCTGGGAGTGAACAAGACTTTGGACCGTGTCCAACAGCGATACTACTGGGTGCACCTGTGGAACGATGTCGAAGGAATGAGCCAGATGTGTGACATTTGTGCTTTCAGCCGGGGCCCACGTACCGAATGTAGGAGCTAGATGTTGCACGACAATGTCGGAGCACCTTTCGAGAGGATCACGATCGATATCGCTCAGCCATTCCCCGAATCCGACGCCAGGAATTGCTACATACTCGATGCGGACAGTTACTATACTCCAAGTGGCCAGAAGTCTACGCTATCCCTAACCAAACAGAGATCAACTGTAACAGAGGTCTTAGTAAAGAACTTCGTCTGTCGCTTCGGTGTACCGAGAGAACTGCAAAGCGACCAGAGCATAACTTCGACTTGAAGCTGGTACAGGAGCCTCTGCAATGTCTGGGAGTTCCGGAAACCCATACGACACCCCTCCGCCCTCAGACAGACACAGTGACAGCGTAGTGGAGCGTTTGGTAAAGACCTTCGAGGAACACCTCAGGATGGTGATTTCGACGCACCAGAGGGACTTGGATGAGAGGCCCCTATTCTTATTGATGGCATATTGAGTATCAACTCATGATGCGGCGGACATCGCTCTTTCGTACAAGGTCTTCCGGAGGGAAATGACCCTTGCCATGCGAACTGATGCTTGGACCGGCAGGTAGGACTAGCCAGCTACGGACTACGTATGAGAGATGCAGGACCAGGTCAATGGCATCCACAACTATGCCTGACATCATCTGAGTGTAGCCAGCGACAGGATAAAATCCCAATACGACATGCTGGGTAAAACCTCGGGTTTCCAGGAAGGCGACCGTTTCTGGCCTTACCGTTCTCTGCGGACAAAAGGAAAATCACCGAAGCTTCATTCGCCATCTAAGGGCCTGCACACTGTCGTCACTAGGATCAATGACATATTCTACAACATCCGGTGGCCTCCCCGAGGTAAGATGATGTTTATCCATCTGGATCGAATTGCACCGTATCGTGGAGCAGTTCTAGACGAACAGCCTTAAGGTCTGGGCAATGTGTCAGTGTCCACCATTTTAATGTAAGGCTTAGGGAGGGGCAAGTTGACCCGGCTCCAGCCGTGAGCGACGTCCCGAGTTACGGTCCCGCCCGCTCACCGCTGCAGCGATCAGTCAGGATAGAGCCAAGAGTACAAGACAATTTCCCTCTGCCAGGACTTCGTGATCTCATTTTAGGTATCCCTGTTGACGCCAGAAATATTATAAGGTGAACCCACGGATTTTTTATGCCAGAGGGCTTCAGGGACTTTAATCTCGCGACGTATCTGGAAGGGCGAGCCAGCTAAAACCTGGCAGGCCTGATGAACTTCATTGGGCCAGTTTGGCTTCATTTCTGCATGTGATTCGTTCAGAGAGACAGTGCTGTGGGTGTACAGTTGTGGAGCACTGCGAGTGCTGCTGTGGAATACTGGATAAGCCAATGGACAGTATCGAATGAGCGTGATTTTGTGTGTGTCCTGACAACGAGGACAGTGTCGACTGGGATTGATTGTGTGTGTGTGTGTGTGTGTGTGTCCGCTTGTGTCCTTACAACGAGTAGGGACAGTGCAGGTGAACGGCGAGGGCAACAGTGCAGCTGAGCGACGAGGGACAGTGAACGAAGACCACCCTGACTGTATGGACTCTGTACCACTTACAGACTTCTTTTTCTTGCTAGTTGCTTTACGTCGCACCGACACAGATAGGTCTTGTGGCGACGATGGGACAGGAAAGGGCTAGGAGTGGAAAGAAAGCGGCCGTGGCCTTAATTAAGGTACAGCCCCAGCATTTGCCTGGTGTGAAAAAGGGAAACCACGGAAAACCATTTTCAGGGCTGCCGACAGTGGGGTTCGAACCTACTATCACCAGAATACTGGATACTGGCCGCACTTAAGCGACTACAGCTATCGAGCTCGGTATTACAGACTTCTAAGGCCTTGTTGTGCGCACGCATATTGTGAACTGTGTGACCGCGATGGGTTCAGTGGATGTGAGTGTGAAATATCTAGTGCACTAATTTGTAAATGATAAATGGAACGACAAGTGTGATTGAATAGTGAGAACAGAGAGAGAGCGAACTAGCGTAAATATGTGCCTGCGTAGTTTTATAAACAATCATTAGTTGATTAATACATCCAAAGTAAACGCTACCAGTTGTGTGTTCGTTCATCCATTCGCCTCCAAATTACATTATTGCTATTATTATTATTATTATTATTATTATTATTATTATTATTATTATTATTATTATTATTATTATTATTATTATTATTATTATATGGAAGTTGGTTTTATCTCTAATGGGAAACTGAACGGAATTACCACCAACAGATATACCCCTGCCAGGCATGACAAAACAAGTGTACAGAGCGGTTGATAACGATCTCCTAAAACCCTTACAAGAAACAACAATAGCTTACCACAATAAGGTACTAAGATTTTGGGTTTCACAAGTCTAATTCCTGTCTCGACGACACGAAAACGAATTCGTTCAGCATTTCTGATTCCCATATGTGCAAGTGTAATTATTTGGACTTAGTAAATTTCGGTAGGTGGAATGAAGTTACAAACACATTTACCTTGAATGAATACGGAAGATTATGACAAAAATGTGTACACACGTTAGGCAGCAGTGTTTGTCTTTGTCATTTATCCGTCAGTGTAGCTATGATACCCCATTCCAAATATGTGGGTGGCACATATAGCTGGTTATGAATTTAGGTGAGTACTTTTCACTATATTTATTCCTTTTTACCGACATTTCCTTGACTTGCGTTTTCTTATGCAGTCTAAACATTACCTGACTTAATTTGAACAGTGATATTCCTCACCTATTATTCTATTTTTGGTTCAAATAAGTAGCTTAGAAAATGTTTGGTCAATAGTCCCGTTTGCATGTTATTCTCAACGACGACAAATGATGCTTCAATTCCCCGTACTGAAACGGTGTGTGGGGACGCCTAGTCATACAAGATGTTATTTTATTACACTGTGAATCTCCTTTAGAGTTTCTCTCGATTTATTGTATATTTCCATGTTCTTAACTGCCCGATTTCTCTTGAGGAATAACTGCAGAAAGCTAATAGTTACTGATTACTGCTGATGCTTCACATACTACTTCTTGATGTTTGAACTTCATTAAAGATATATTTCATTTGCCTCATAAAACTGGTCGTAGTTACTTAGGGCATAGTATCCGAGGGACTATGTCATCAAATGTAGTTTGGCTGATCTGTATTGTTCTATAGCTGCTTTAAGTGAATTTCCAACCCTAGACTACTTTTGTATGCGACAAGTGACCGCTATCTCTTTTCTCCAGCATGGCAGCTTTCTCCTTTGTTTGCTTTTAATAAATACCGGTACAGGCACCATTTCTAAGCAGCAAGCAAGTCTCGTCGAGTGGTGATGGATTGATGTTTGATACACACCAGGCTTACAAAGATGACGGCACTTTTATTTTTGTGATTAATTGCCATCATTTTGCGTCTCGAGATATCGACAAAGATTGAGAGGTTTTTCGAGGGAATTTCCATCGAGCTAGAATGCCAGCAAGCGGGCGAGTAAGCTTATCAGCCTTAGCGCGTTAATTGCATGGGGATAGAGAGTTGCCAGCAGTCCACAGGTTTATAATCATCTTCTTGACACTTTTGAGGACGAAAAAGTTGAAGAAAGATGTGCTATGCTTCACCACGTCTTCAGGATACAGCCTGTTTAACTATCAAGATTTTAGCTTCATTAAATTCTTATTTTCCTTGCAGTATATAAAATACGTTATAAAAAGTTAAACTTTTCATGTAGTCTGAAATCATATCTGTAAACATTTGAAATACTGCGAGATATTAATCATACATATAGGATATCCTTTCTCTTGTAAGATATTCCTTGTAAATTATTATTTACTTAACTACACATTTACATTGATTTCACTATACATCCACACATTAGATGCAGTACCCGGTCTAACTGGAGCCGTTCCGAAACAATATAGTTATATTCGTCGTGTAATGTGAATTTTAGGTGATATGTATTATATCGTCGTTGCCGGGACCAGACCTCCTATGTGATAATATTTTTGGAGATATACTGACCCGCAGCACATACATTATGAAAAGCGAGAATGCCTTGACAATATTCACACACTATTGCACCTTAGAAGACAGAACCTTACCGGCCAAAGTTATAAGCTAAAATATTTCACATAGGAGGTTTTGTCCCGGCAGCGACGATATTTACATTAGGCTAAAATTACACGTATGTTGAAACAGAGCCTCCGTGGCTCAGGCATCAGAGCGTCGGCCTTTCACCTCTGGGTTTCGTGGTTAAAGTCCCGGTCACTTAATGTGAGATTTGTGCTGGACAAAGCGGAGGGGGGACAGGATTTTCTCCGAGTACTCCGATTTTCCCTGTCAGGAACACTCTCCAATATCATTTCATTTGTGAGGCATTACTCATTTCCCCAGAGGAGTGTGACAGTCTTCGACAGCCGGCACAATTGCTATCCTCGCCGTTAGGTGGGGGCTTCAAGCATTCCATTCCCGACCAGGTCAAATGACTGGAAACAGTCTGTGGATTTTCGTTTCACACGTATGTTGACACACACTTATCCTGAAGCTAGAAAATTAATAGTGAGTGTAGATCATAAAAGATTTGTTACATTTTAACAATATGTGATGCGTAACAGTGTTCCCAGATATTTAATTTTATCATAAATGTGTTATTAGAAAAGCAGTCTTTTTCTCAAATCTATAAACCAAAGCCATATATCGGGTGGTACAGCTGCCCCTATTTCCCCGACAATATGCAACCCTAGGAATTAAATGCCTCTTAGTCCTATCTTGCGCAACAACTTACAGCAATTTATTGTGTAGTTAGCACGATATAGACATCCCCGCACAATTGAAAAACGGAACAAGAGGCAGTAAGTGAGGCCCATCTATATAGAGCGGAGTCCAATACCCTAGTCATTTTTACGAAATGTTACTGTACAGTACAAACCATAGCCACTCCTATAGACATGAGGCTGTAACACATCAGTCAATTTTCGAAGCGAGAACTTTCGGTCTCCTCGAGAATAGAGAATTATAAGGGTTGAGCTTTCACGCTGGGAATAGCTGCGAGGAGCTACCCTTGGAAGATCTGCATTAGTAAGCTTCTTGGAGCAGTGAGTGTTCAAACCCTTCATGAGTCACGTCGTTTTTTAAATTCTCATTTCGAAATCGCCTGGACATCCCGTGCGAAGACTTGATTTTTCTGAAGTCTCATATATTCTTCTAAGGAATTTATAATACGAGGCTTGGGGCAAAAGACATGGCAACTATTTTTTCTTGAAGATACCAGTTCGGTTGGAAAATGTGACATATTCAAACGAAAGGACAAGGTGTTAACTACATGTGTGGACAATGAATAGCACTGAGATCATGTAACACACTAATTTATTGCAGGAGTATACAAGGCAATATGGCCTTCCCGGTGCAAAAGAATGACAACACAGTACACAAAAAGTTGACATGACACACCTGGGCCTAAAGACCCTCAAAGTAGTCGCCTGCTACTGACAACGCACGCCGCCAACGATGTGGGAGGCGCTGAATATCATCTGTGTCAGCATTTGCCGCACCGTGTGTGAATCGGGTCAGCTATTTGGCGCACAGCATTAGCGATGTCCTCTCGTGTTGCAAACCGCCTACCATGTAGTGGTTCCTTAATGTTTCGAATGAGATGAAAGTCACAGGGCAAAATGTCGGGAGAGTACGGTGGGTGCTCCAATTCTTCCCATCCCCAACGTCGTAGTAGCTGCCATTCACACTCTGCTTTATGTGGTTTTGCATTGTCGTGCGGGATTATTGCACTGTCCACAAGATCCGGACGTTTCTCCCGAACGCCACATCGTACCTGTCGCACCAGGAAGTCCCTGTAGTACTGTGCGGTCACTGTTCTGCCAAGTGGAACTAAGTGGCAAACAATGACACCCCTGACGTCATACGCGACGATCACCATCAATTTGACTTGGGGAGGATTCTGACGGACCTTCTGCCTCCTTGGTGATCCAGCTGGTCGCCACTTCACGGACTGACGTTTCAGTTCTGGTTCGTATACCCTGGCCCAAAATTCATCACTGGCGATTATTCGTGACAAGAATTGATCGCCGTCCTGTTGCCAGCGTGCAAGGTGATCGGAGCATGTTGGATAGCGCACCCACCTTTGAACTTCCGTCAGTGCATGCGGTACCCACCGTGATGCGATTTTGCGCAGTTGCAGCTCATTACGCAATATCTTGTGGACTGTGCGTTCCTCGATGCCACTTGCCCTCTCTAACTCCAGTAGCGTCCATCGTCTGTCTTCATCCAGGACGTGCCACGTCGGTCAGCACACTGACAGGTCGTCCCGAACGTTGCTCATCACTGGTTGACACACGTCCTTGCTGAAACTTTCCTACTTACCATGCTACTGTACAGTATGGTAGGGAATTATTTCCAAGGGCTTCCACTAATTCACTGTGACATTCCATCGCATTTCTCCCTCGGAGAACGGCTATTTTGATGTAAGCGCTCTGCTCAACACGGGTTACTTCTATCTCGAACGATACTCACCAACTGACTGATTTCACAGCCCTCGCTGAGCTAGTACAAGCTATCACAGAGCCATCTGTTGTTCTGCATACACACTATGCCTGCAGAACTTCCACACGACACATATACGTTTGTGATCCGTTCACATATCTACAAGAAGAAAATTAGTTGCCACGACTTTTGCCCCAATCCTCGTACATATTGCCACGTAAGCGCCGACTATGGAAAAATGCATTGTGAGTATCACCGGAAGCATTATGCTGGACTCATTCAACGAAATAATAGGTATACACTACATGCGTGGGGAATAGTTGCAACAATCTGAGCTTAAGAGTGATATGATTCATTAGCACACTGTGGTGTTCGCCGCAAGGTAAACCTGTATACACATTCCAGTTCAGAACTTGTAACATACAAGATGAGTTTCGAAGGGATAGCCTAGATTATTTCATTAGTACAGAGTTACGAAACCTACTGTTTGCCGCCTGGAGTGGTTACATGGTAGTAATCGCAGCCAGGCTGTGATGTGTTTCAGGGATTCAGAGTTGGAATCTGTTCACAAGATTTTCACTTTTATTTTCATATTATACTTGTAATGGCATTCGTAATTAAGGTTTAACTTCCTTAAGCCTCAAAATGGTCCGCTCCTGTGGTGTAGTGGTTAGTGCGATTAACGTGTAACGGGGTCATTTCACACAACGAAACAGCTGTTTATAAATGCGATAGCTTACAACCCGCATACAAGCTGACGGGCCATTGGAAATGAAGTGAATGTCAGTCATGTATCTGCACTGCGCAAATTGCACGGCCATGCATTCCAACCCTGGCATCAACAACTACACCAGGAACTTCACGGATATGACTTTCAGAAAGGGATTGAATTTTCGCAATGTTTTACTTTTTGCAAAGAGTTGAAGCTGATGCGGACTTCTTAACGGACATTTGCTTTAGTGATGAATCAAGATTTCGCAACAATGGAACTGTTAATTGTCACTACTTATATTACTGGAGCGTCGAAATTCCTGACTGGATAAGGGGAGCTCGATTTCATGTACAATGTGGCGTCAACGTGTGTTGCGGTATAATAGGTGACAAGATAATTGGACTATGTCTCTTAGAAGGAAACTGCACGGAACGACACTAACTACTGTTCCTTCGTGATTCCCCCCGCCCTTATTGGAGGATGTGCCCTTCATGGTACGGTTGAGGACGTGGTTCAAGCAGGATAGAGCTCCTCACACTGGCCGTTGGCAGTACGGAACCACTTGCATTAGACATATCATGGACGACGGACTGGATGAGTGGTGTCCTGTCACATTGCCGGCTAGATCACCTTGACCCTACTCCATTAGTTTTTTTCCTCTGGGGTTATTTAAAGGAAATAGTCCATGAAGAGGAGCCATAGAGCCTGAATCATTTACGGAGGCTCACCACTGAAGTCTGCAGAGAGGTTGCACCACATATGTGGCATGACGTTGATTCCCATAGGGAACCTGAAATATTTGCTCCGAATGATTAAATTTATAATACCAATATAAATGGTCCGTTATTGGACATTATACATTTTCCAGCGAACTCATTTCTGGTTGCCAGCGTTTCGCCCCAGTGTGCTAAGTTGGGCTCATCAGCTGGTAAATAGCACACCTACTAAGACACATGGCTAGTGCATACCGTGGAGGTCATTGCGTAGGCTACTTGGAGCCACTGGCAGTGCCAATGCACTATGAGACTTTGTCTCATTACCAAAAATTGATGCCTGCATGCACTTGCATGATTTGCAGGTTTCGGCGAAGAGTTCTCGAAGGCGCTCGGGGTATTCTGAATCCTGGGTGTAAACTGCTTGTCTCAAATGCTCCCACAGGAATAAATTTAATGAAGTTAGATCCGGTGACCTGTCAGGGCAGGAGGTGGGACCCAATCTTCCTATCCATTCTCCTGGTTGTCTCTCATTCAGATGGTTACGTACTGCTAGTGTCCGATATAGTGGAGTTCCATCCTGTTGAAACCACATCGTTAATCTTTCTCGAAGTAAGATATTCTCCAGAAGAAGAGGGAGCTCATAGCGTACCGTCCCCAAAGATGTACGATCACCAAAGTCCCCACAATATATATTCACTCCCCATTGCACTTCCTAGGCTGTTTGTCGCACCCAGTGGGGATTATCAGTTCTACAATAGCGCATGTTATAGTGGTTAACGGTACCAACATCGTCGAATTGCAATTCGTACGAGAACAGGATTTTCGACAGGAATGCTGCATCAGTTCCTGAATTTCTTAACAACCACTGACATAAATTCGTTCGAGGTTCAAAATCTCACCCATGGAGATTCTGGGTTTAATGTAAATGGCAGGCGAAAAACTGAACAACTTCATTGCGACCATAGAGCAGTGCAGTGTGCGCGGTGCACAAAAAATTAACTGCGGCGTTTTACTGCTTGCGTGTGCTACACTCTGGCTTGTGTGTAAGCAGTGAAGCTTCATATCGATGTAAATATTGTTATTCGATGTAGGATTCGAACTATCAATACCACCTTTCGTTAGTTGGTTGGCTACGTTTGACCACGTGTTCCACGCCACAGATGTGAGTAATTCTTTCATTTAGAATGCCTTAGAGTACGTTATTCCTCGAGTTCGCATTTTCGTACGTTCTTCCCGTCACTGTATCGTTGTTTCAAGCGTTCATTATGCGTTTTTCTGTACCCGGTTAGTTGGCACGACATATTGCCGTAGTTTCATGATAGACTAACGTACTGTAACAGTTTCCTTATGTCTTATGAAGTGCTTCGGACAGGCAGAGTGTTATATATTTATGTTACGTGGTTTTGCGCACGTGTTACCCTAGTTTGGCCAGCTGTTATATTTTGTATTATTTACTCATTGTAATTTTGTATCTACTGCGAGATTCTAGACTTGTGCCGGCGACATCAAGAAGATAAAATCCAGTTGGCAGACCAACTACATTATGCTGTGTTGAAAAAGAAAAGTTACCATCGGAATTACGAGAGTGTTGAAAGGCGTATGTCAACGCTGCCCATGACAAGTTCAGCAGGTGAATTGTGTGATAAATAAATACTACAATTATGAGGCAGGAAGAAGTTAATTCTACAGACAAGAAATTACAGTGCATTTTGTTGTCATCGATACTTGTATTAAAAAGGCACTCGCTATATGAAGTGAATTTAATATAATATTAAATCAAGACATGAACTGTACTACCACATCCGATGTGTGTGTATGTGGTGTGCGCCGTGGTTTAACAACATCATTCACCTGCCAGCTGTGACTTACTTACTTGTTTGAGGGTCAGCCTCTAAGTCGACCTCAAAATTCAGCGTGTCTACCTTGGAAAACATCGAGTGATTTTGTGACCTGTTACACCAGCCATTCTCAGAGTCATGCATTGTATTATCGCTAACAGACGTCAACGTTATCGAGATTTCTTAAGTACGTATATGCCTGTGATATAGGAAAGGACCCACAACTAGACAACTTTATTAATATTTTCTGTACGAGTTTCATCCACATTATTCAAGAGAACTTTGCCGGCCGTTTCAACATTGCTGAGTGTAACTTCAACTTCACCATGAGAGTTTAAACCATTGAACCACCGCCAACCACGTCAAGATGAGAGGACACCGACCGTGATCACAACATTGAGGGCGATAATTCATCATCCAAAATGAAGGCGTCGAAAAGAGCTAAGTCGACACAAATTTCATACTATTTATCTGTTCAGTAGTTGGGTAGATGATTTTCCTGTAGTGGTTGAACGTTCTTATAAGATAGTGTAATCTTGTAGCTCTCACGTTCTCATTTGTAGTTGTTCCTGTACACAGTCTTAGTGTATTTTTACTTATCACATGTGCATTAAGAAGATTTTCGGATGGAATAATTTAACTGTCGTGGTAGTTGTGGTTATCCACGACTCCTTAAACAATTTCAAGTATTAATGTGTGGTGAATAATTAAATCGAAATTTCGGTGATTATCAATTTTTCAGCTTAGTTCAGGCTTGACTTGATGTGGAACGTGTTCAGCTCATCACAAGACTATGATTTGTTTATTTCTTTTTTACGTCATCATATAAAATAAACTTTCTATTCCAGATGATATACATGTAGAAATGTATGAATAGTTTATTTCGGATACATTACGAAGTCATGAAATTCGAGTGATAGAATTGATTCTACTCTTTTGAATCAAACTTTTCGTCTATTGGATATCGATATCGGGAGAAATACTTCTTTTCTGATATTGATACTGGGAGGTAGGCTGGATCTTAAAATTTTTGACGTTGTGTTGCAGGATTTTAGTTTGCGAAGGATATTTTACGTGACGTTAAATATGAGTTTCATGACATCATGCGAGGATCACGAATGTGTTCAAAGATATTTCAATGGGCCTGATATTAGTGAGGCCATGATTGGTGAATTGTTTGTATGAGTTTAGTGTCTTCGCGATAGAAATGTGTTACATTGACGTATCAGAGAGGCATTCGATATGAGATTTGCGTCATGATAATTGAAAAATAGTCACATATTAAAGAATAGATGATTGTGGAGATATTTATAGATCCTCAAATGATATTAAAGTGTTCTTAAACTACGTGTGATTGTATTAGATCGCATATTCGATTCTTTCGTGTCAAGTATCATTTTCGTTCGAGAGTTATCCGAACCTGTCGTTACTTCCTTACTTATTCACGTTAGTTCGGAATGTTCTTCGAGATTGTTCTCCAAACGTCGATGACTTTCTTACCGAGATAGTACTTCTAAGTTAGAAGAGGTTGATGTTCTTCCTAAAATCAGCTGACGTGGAATTATGTTAGTCGAGCGTGTGATTTACATGTTGATATGATTGTGTAAACAATGTAGATTAATGTAGATATTTTTTATCATTTTATTTGTGCTATTTCAGGGATTGTCAACGTCGTTTCAGATTTCAGCGTTGCAGATCGTTCACTGTTTTCGTTACGAGAGCTGAGATTTTTCTTTAACTTATGATAGACCATGTGAATTAATATTTCACAACTTGAATTTAAACTTACGATTTAATCGAACTACTGTGGAAGTGATGATAATCATCAACAGATATTTATTTCTTTTGCGTCGATTCAGTTCCAGAACGAATTACCACACCAATTATGTTCATTAATTTGGCAAATAGTGAATTAATATTACAGCAAATTGAGTTTTGATACGGTACGATTTTCTTACCTGTTTTCTTGGTATTTTCCAGATTTGATCGAGGATATCCAGATCTTTCTCACAGTTAAATTAGATCAAATTGTTAACTTAAATCGCAAGAAGCAAATATATTGCATTGATTGGTTTGGTGGGGTAAATAGGAAAAAAATTAAGTGTACCATCCCATCTTGATGTATATTTTGCCTTTCTACTTCAAGAGCAAGAGTTGCATTTTACAATAGTGATCATTTTCCAAAATCACAGATGGTAAGAATGAGAAACAATATTTTACTTAATAAATCATGCCTTTTTTAAGTTTTATTCAGTTTTTTCTTGTGCCAAATCCTACGTCATATACATACATACATTATCATTATAGACTGTTATGCCTTTCAGCGTTCAGTCTGCAAGCCTCTGAGAATTTACTAAACGTCGCCACAATCCTCGATTTGCAACTAGTGTTGTGGCCTCATTTAGTTCTATACCTCTTATCTTTACATCGTCAGAAACCGAGTCTAACCATCGTCGTCTTGGTCTCCCTCTACTTCTCTTACCCTCCGTAACAGAGTCCATTATTCTCCTAGGTAACCTATCCTCCTCCATTCGCCTCACATGACCCCACCACCGAAACCGGTTTATGCGTACAGCTTCATCCATAGAGTTCATTCCTAAATTAGCCTTTATCTCCTCATTCCGAGTACCCTCCTGCCATTGTTCCCACCTGTTTGTACCAACAATCATTCTTGCTACTTTCATGTCTGTTACTTCTAACTTATGAATAAGATATCCTGAGTCCACCCAGCTTTCGCTCCCGTAAAGCAAAGTTGGTCTGAAAACAGACCGATGTAAAGATAGTTTCGTCTGGGAGCTGACTTCCTTCTTACAGAATACTGCTGATCGCAACTGCGAGCTCACTGCATTAGCTTTACTACACCTTGATTCAATCTCACTTACTATATTACCACCCTGGGAGAACACACAACCTAAATACTTGAAATTATCGACCTGTTCTAGCTTTGTATCACCAATCTGACATTCAATTCTGTTGAATTTCTTACCTACTGCCATCAATTTAGTCTTCGAGAGGCTAATTTTCATACCATACTCATTGCACCTATTTTCAAGTTCCAAGATATTAGATTGCAGGCTTTCGGCACAGTCTGCCATTAAGACCAAGTCGTCAGCATAGGCCAAACTGCTTACTACATTTCCACCCAACTGAATCCCTCCCTGCCATTTTATACCTTTCAGCAGATGATCCATGTAAACTACGAACAGCAAAGGTGAAAGATTACAGCCTTGTCTAACTCCTGTAAGTACCCTGAACCAAGAACTCATTCTACCATCAATTCTCACTGAAGCCCAATTGTCAATATAAATGCCTTTGATTGATTTTAATAATCTACCTTTAATTCCATAGTCCCCCAGTATGGCGAACATCTGTTCCCTCGGTACCCTGTCATATGCTTTCTCTAGATCTACGAAACATAAACACAACTTCCTATTCCTCTCGTAGCATTTTTCAATTACCTGGCGCATACTGAAAATCTGATCCTGACAGCCTCTCTGTGGTCTGAAACCACACTGGTTTTCATCCAACTTCCTCTCAACGACTGATCGCACTCTCCCTTCCAAGATGCCAGTGAATACTTTGCCTGGTACACTAATCAATGAGATACCTCGATAGTTGTTGCAATCCTCCCTGTCCCCTTGCTTATAGATAGGTGCAATTATTGCTTTTGTCCAATCTGAAGGTACCTTACCAACAATCCACGCTACTTTTACTACTCTATGAAGCCATTTCATCCCTGCCTTCCCACTATACTTAACCATTTCAGGTCTAATTTCATCTATTCCTGCTGCCTTATGACAATGGAGTTTATTTACAATCCTTTCCACTTCCTCAAGCATAATTTCACCAACATCATTTTCATCCTCCCCATGAGCTTGGCTGTTTGCAACACCACCAGGATGATTCCCTTTTACATTGAGAAGATGTTCAAAATATTCCCTCCACCTCTCCAGTGATTCCCTGGGATCTATTATGAGTTCACCTGAATTACTCAAAACACTGTTCATTTCCTTTTTCCCTCCCTTCCTAAGATTCTTTATTACTGTCCAGAAAGGTTTCCCTGCTGCTTGACCTAGCCTTTCGAGCTTATTACCAAAATCTTCCCATGACTTCTTTTTGGATTCAACAACTATTTGTTTCGCTCTGTTTCTTTCATCTACGTACAAATCCCTGTCTGCCTCGGCCCTTGTTTGGAGCTATTTCTGATAAGCCTTCTTTTTACGTTTACAGGCTGCTCTCACTTCATCATTCCACCAAGATGTTCGCCTTTTCCCATCTTTACACACAGTTGTTCCTAGGCATTCCCTTGCTGTTTCTACTACAGCATCCCTGTATGCCACCCATTCACTTTCTATATCCTGAACCTGCTTCCTGTCTACTGTTCGAAACTTCTCACTAATCATATCCATATACTTCTGTCTAATTTTCTCGTCCTGGAGATTTTCTACTCTTATTCGTTTGCAGACAGATTTCACTTTCTCTACCCTAGGCCTAGAGGTACTTAGATCACTACAGATCAGATAGTGGTCTGTATCATCGAAAAATCCGCGACAAACTCGTACATTCCTAACAGATTTCCAGAATTCAAAGTCCGTTAAGATATAGTCTATTATGGATCTGGTGCCCCTAGCCTCCCATGTGTAGCGGTGAATAGCCTTATGCTTGAAGAATGTATTCGTAACAGCTAAACCCATACTAGCACAGAAGTTCAGCAAACGCTTCCCATTCCCATTAGCTTCCACATCTTCAACACATTTACCAATCACCCTTTGGTATCCTTCAGTTCTATTCCCAACTCTCGCATTTAAATCGCCCATTAGCACTATTCTATCCTTGCTGTTCACGATGTCACTCAATGCTTCATAAAACTTGTCAACTTCATCCTCATCTGCACCCTCACATGGTGAATACTCGGACGCAATTCTTGTCCTAATTCCTCCCACTGACAAATCTACCCACATCATTCGCTCATTTACGTGCCTAACAGAAACTATGTTGCGTGCAATGGTATTCCTGATAAGGAGCCCTACCCCAGACTCTGCCCTTCCCTTTCTAACACCCGTCAAGTACACTTTATAATCTCCTATCTCTTCCTCGTTATCTCCCCTTACCCGAATATCACTTACTCCTAGCACATCCAGATGCATCCTCTTTGCTGACTCAGCCAGTTCTACCTTCTTTCTTCCATAAGCCCCATTAATATTGATAGCTCCCCATCGAATTCCATTTCGTTCGCCAAATTGTTTCCAAGGAGTCCCTCGCCTGTCAAATGGGAGTGGGACTCCATTACTCCCATAGGTCCGAGGCTTGCTTAATGTGTTCTGAGATCCTACGTCATTTTTCCTTAAATTATTTGACGTTTTTATTAGCTTAATATTACATGTCAAATCCTTATTGAGCACCCCTGAGGTGTCTCGATGTTCTACGACTGGCGTTATAACGGTTGCAGTACGATAAATGTTTGAGAGGATGCCATATTTTTTGAACGGTCTACAGTGCTCAGAATGGTTTGTAGGGTGTGCTTACAGTGCATTAGTACCATCTGAAATATAGCAAAGAAATATCGAACTCACGATTATCTTACGCGTTTGTTGGGCTGCAGAACAAAACGTTGATCCTCACACATATTCAGTATGACTCAATACTACCAGATGATTTGGAAAGAAATACTATAATTTTCCCTTTTAGTGTTCAACCATAGTCGCTAGCATGGCTTATCCGCACTTTCAGTAAAGTAAGTCATGCAGTTTCAGTAAAATAATATGGTTCCTGTCCTCCTTTTCCCTTACAAGCGTGCGAAATTTACGCTCAATGAAGCACACAGTACTATCAAGAATATGTACGGTAAATAGCATTAAGTGCAAAGTAAGTTAAAATATGTAGAACTGTAGATGGATCTAAAGAGTCTTATTGAATGGTTATGAGTTGTTGCTAACGAATCAATCACTATCAAGTCGAAGTTAATACTTGCGGAAGTCACCTAGTTGTAACCATTCGTGAAATATAGTGGTCACCACTCGAAGTCATGCTACCGGCGATACGAGCAGGGAGAAAGAATTAATAACGAAGTTTAATTTTCTTTTACAATGTGATAACCATTCTGACTTCCTTTTCTAGTCATTCAGTGGTTAATGACTGTCTACTAGGACTTAAAATGGCCTTGGTAGCTTAACTTTTCAAACAATAAAAGTACCGTAACTAACCCTGATGGATGAATGAAACTAATGAAGCTGCATCATGGCTTTATCCCGAACTTTGACGATTGAGTTAATGCTGATGTAGTTCAGAACACTCATGAAACGAATTCCGTAGAAGTGTTGTTTCTTATAGTCCCATCCTACAATCACTAAAGAATGCTCATCAAGAAATTTACCGGTGATTTAAATTACCTTTACTCGCCAACACCATACTTATGAACAAGTTTTCAGACGGTGGAAAATGTTAAGGAAAAGCTTCATGATGAAGATGATAATGATGATGATGCTTGTTGTTTAAAGGCGCCTAACATCTAAGGTCATCGGGCCCTTAAGGAAAAACAGCATATCACTAACGACAATAGTATGAACCATTTTGACTTATTTATGTATAGTTAGATGTTACTCTCACGTTCTGATTACTGGCAAATCATGCACCCTGTCACTCCACATATATCTACCTCAAAAATTATCGACGAAGAGCTAAAGTCTTCTGAAGATGTCCGAGACACTACGGAAGGCGAGGAGGGGAGAGTGCAGCTGGTTTTGTCGTAGACTGTACTCCGCGCGCTTGGTCATTATATCCATATTTGCAGTAAACTATCCGGGGGCTGTATATCTTGACTCAACATGCAAAGGTTTGTGCTAAATGGCCTCTAATGATGAACGATATAGGCACCAGGTGGACCTAACATCGTTCCTCAGCACATAAATAGTCCGAGGGCTCCTCTGATGCTGGCCAATCGGTACACAACAGCCCTTCTTAATGGAGCAATGGCACACGTGTCCGCCTAGAACCCGCCTAGCACCCGCTGGACGCTCGTCTCTCCTAGGGGGTGGGGGCGAAGGAAGCCAGGGCCCAACAACTACACCCCGCCCCACTCCACCGCGCTGTATATTGCACAAGAATATGCCGTCATACTTCACATTGTATTCTGTAGCCACTCCTGTACCGCTCGCAGTTTATGTTAGAGCAAGGGGAATGTCTACAATGAGAGGACCAATTTAGGAAAACGCTGGAAATCTCTGTTCCAATAAATATCAGTCTGCCGGGCTGAGTGGCTCAGACGGTTGAGGCGCTGGCCTTCTGACCCCAACGTGGCAGGTTCGATCCTGGCTCAGTCCGGTGGTATTTGAAGGTGCTCAAATACGCCAGCCTCGTGTCGGTGGATTTACTGGCACGTAAAAGAACACCTGCGGGACTAAATTCCCTGCACCTCGGCGTCTCCGAAAACCGTAAAAGAGTAGTTAGTGGGACGTAAAACAAATAGCATTATTATTATTAAATAGCAGTCTTACTGAAACAATCTATCATTGTATACCTCTCTGTATTACTATTTCATGTCTCCGTCAGCAATCAAGAACTGATTTAAGCACCACCTTACCGCTGCCTAATATACGTCAGATATCGTTAGATGAACATATTATTTGTTTTGATATTTATAGGCTTCTATCCTTGCGTATGTCTTTTGTTAATGTTAATGAGTGCACGAGGTTCCTAATAACTGTTGCACGAGTAAGTAATTTAGGGCATCGTTCTGTGACTGCTCCGGGATATCTAAGGATGATACCATTCGAAACAATATGTTGTGAAAACTGCTGAATATGCGCAATCAAAGATGCGTTAGTGGAGTCGGTATCTCAGAAATGTTTGCAAGCCTCGTACGAAAGTCTAACTCATAGCAGGATTCCCAATATACTGCAACGCTCTATTAAAGTACGCACAGTGAAATCTACGATGCATTACGTGTTTCATGAAAATTTGGAGTCCATAAAAGTAATGAAGTGTTGAATATTCCGAACTGATACATTTGTCAGTACTGGCAAATCTCCGTCTTGAAAGTACCACGAAGGGTGTCTTACAGAAATGTCATATTAATATGAAGTTTTTGCGCAGACAAGAATACTCGTGTTTGTTCATATTAGTTTTAGGAATATCGCAATATGGGCAGTAAAATTTACCGTATTTAATTGCGAATGACTTCCGTATGTATCGACTGATTTCCACAAAACTGTACACATTTGATGGTTGCACTGAATGGGTTATACAAATAGCTTGAATTTTCATTGTTACCGAATGTGAAACACTCGTCCACTTGCATGTCATTTGCTGGCATCTCATTTTATCATGGAAATACAGTTCCTCTTTAATAAAATATGTTCTCGTGAATATTGTTATTACTGATGACACGTGATATTGTAACGAATGGAACACTGTCTGTTGATCTGGAAAGACGGAATCATACTTAACTATTTAAAACACATCGCTCAGAAATACTATAATACGGCACGAATCAGCACCAAACACTAAATAACGACAGCGACTCTAACACTACTAATACAGCATCATATTATCACTCTCTCAACACTGACAGTATTCTGCTCCAAAAAGCTCAGACTAACAACAAGAGTCCGTTAGCGTCGAGCTTGCTTTTATGTGCATGGCGATGAAGTTCTAGTATCTTCGGAGATCGTCCAGAACAGGAATCTTCTAGCTTCTCCTTCCAGAAAATCTACGGATTCAGCAGACAAAAAGCACAATACAATGAGAGGCCGTCTCATGAGATCAGGCTGACTGGGTACTTCCAAGACTGACTCGCTCATCGCGTCCAGGAAATGCTGCAAGTCGCCGCATGAGCATTAACAATATGTAAAATATTTCTCCAAATATTGTAAAACTGTAACTAAGAAGATCATGTGTGTGTTCGTTAGCACGTATTCAGCGATCACCATTTAACTTCTTTTTTACTGAGATAAAACCTGGAATAATTCTGTCCGATATACCTTGTCTATACACACCAGGTGGCTCAAGAACGCCGTACTTTCTACTTACAAATGTCCCGCATGCAAAAAAGATGAATGGGATGTCCACCAACTGCTTTTCACAGGCGCACTACTGCCAGCGGGTAGGTTACGTCAGAATATGAAGAGATAAGGACCAGCCTGTCGCTCGCAGCATGTTACTCAGCGCTACAGGTCTAATGCACCCCTTGCAATAGTAAACATCGTTCTCCAGCGCATATTTCTAGGCTGGTGTATGGTACAGCCGCACTATATTTGCTGTTAGCATATCGGCAATGGATAGTGTGTTCAGCAGCGACAAATACACAGACATTATTTTAATCTGGACAACTTGGTCGGAATGCTGCCGAAGCTCCAAACACACGTAGGCCAATGCCCCCTACACACGTATTTCACCGAACAGTATTAGTTTTTGTTTCATACAAGCAACTCTATTATCGAGTGGAATGTCTACACATGTATAAATTAATAAGTTATTAAATGTACTTTTCTGCATCTTTGGCGTGTATAAAAACAGTAGCGGCGATTAGGGGGTGGGGCGAGGAGGGACAGTGGCACCCTCCCCCAACTTTTTGGAGTAAACATTACATTTTTTCCACTTTAGCCAGCTGGAACTAGGAATTATTAAAAAAAAGCTATTTGTACAAGCCTTGTTGTCTTATCTGCTAATTCTTTCCTTAATTTTTTAATTATTAACATAATTGTTGGAGGAAATACGCACAAAATGCCGTTCGTAGCGGCTAACCGATTTGTATAGCGCTGCGGCAAGTAGTGGAGACTTTGCATGTGCTGTGAGGAAGGGTAGTAGGGGTACATATTTTCTTGACATGGTCGTGGACACTGCGTTATAATTCACCCGCTTGCCGAGCGCATCAATCAGTCTGGCACTCTCTTTTAGTGCGAATTAGTTTCTTAGTGTGTATTCAAATACTAAATGACTTTAAATGCATAATCATGCCGTACATCTATTTAATTGCACCAGGCGAGCAGGTCGCGGGGTTAGGGGCACGCAGCTGTGAGTTTGCACGCGGGAGATAGTGGTTTCGAATCCCACTGTCGGCAGGCTTGAAGATGTTTTTCCGTGGTTTCCCATTTTTACACCAGGCAAGTACTAGGGCTGTGCCATAATTGGCCACGGCCTTTTCCTTTCCACGCGTAGCTCTTTCCTGTCTCATCGTCGCCATAAGTCGCATCTGTGTCGGTGCGACGTAAAGTCAATTCTTCTTCTTCTTAATCTGCTTACCCTTCGGGATTGATTTTTCCTCGGACTCAGCGAGGGATTCCACCTCTACTGCCTCAAGGTCAGTGTCCTAGAGGGTGAGATTTGGTTCGGTATACAACTGAGGGTGATGACCAGTACCTCGCCCAGGCGGCCTCACCTGCTATGCTGAACAGGGACCTTGGTGGGGGAACGGGAAGTTTGGAAGGGTTAGACAACTAAGAGGGAAGGAAGCGGCCGTAGTCTTAAGTTAGGGACCATCCCGGCGTTTGCCTGGAGGAGAAGTGGGAAACCACGGAAAACCACTTTGAGGAGTGCTGAGGTGGCAATCGAACCCACCTCTACCCAGTCGACCTCCCGAGGCTGAGTAGACCCCGTTCCAGCCCTCGTACCACTTTTCAAAACATCGTGGCGGAGCCGGGAATCGAACCCGGGCCTCCGGGGTTGTTAGCTAATCACACTAACAACTTCACCACAGAGGCGGACGTATAGCCAATCTATATATATAATAAGAATTTAGTCTGTACATTGCTCAGAATGTAAAAAGGATCGGTCATGTCGACTGAAACACGGAAATGCACTTTTTAATTTTCCGTAATTTCTGTCTGTCTGTCTATCTGTCTGTCTGTATGTATGTACGCTCATCACTAGAAAACGACTGAAGAAAATTTAATGAAAATCGGTATGCGAAGTCGGCGAATAAGTCGCTACAATGTAGGCTATAAATAATTTTCTTCACGCTGAGAGAAATCGTAGTTTAGGGGAAGGTCTAAAATTTAATTTTCAGATATTTATGTTATTAATGGTCTTATGTTAGTGAAAATCGGTATGAAAAGTTGGGGAATAAGTCGCTACAATCTAGGCTATAAATAATTTTATTCATGCAGAGTGAAATGGTACTTTAGGGGAAGGCCTCAAATGAAATTCTTAAATATTTGTTATTAGTGGTCCTGTCGATAAATACTACAGAACTAAAGTCATACACTATTAAATTTTCGGTCATTTATGTCTTATACATTATTTTTTCACCGTACCGGCTATGATAACAGACATTCATGAATTTGGATTTTTGTTGCCGAGTCACGAGAAAATAAGCGATCAGAATTTAATGAAAATCACTATGAGAAGTCGGGGAATAAGAAACTACAGTTACGCCATAAATAAAATGAAATGGCGTATGGCTTTTAGTGCCGGGAGTGTCCGAGGACATCTTCGGCTCGCCAGGTGCAGGTCTTTTGATTTGACACCCGTAGGCGACCTGCGCGTCGTGATGAGGATGAAATGATGATGAAGACGACACATACACCCAGCCCCCGTGCCAGCGAAATTAACCAATTATGGTTAAAATTCCCGACCCTGCCGGGAATCGAACCCGGGACCCCTGTGACGAAAGGCCAGCACGCTAACCGTTTAGCCATGCAGCGGGACTACGCTCTAAATAATTTTATAAGACGCCCTAATATCACAGAGTCTAAGGAAAACTAAATGTGAAGGCCTACAATATAGAAAGCTCATAGAATTGGTCAACAATACAATACATTGACCATTGTTTGTTGTGATGTGCTTTGTGTCTTCTGTTGCCACTCATCTCCGATAAATGGGATTACTGTTGCGTACAGAGTATGTTTTTTAATTTGCTTTACGTCGCACGTCTTATGGCGACGATGGGATATGAAAAGACTGGGATTGGGGTGGAAGTGGACGTGGCCTTAATTAAGGAACAGCCCCTGCATTTTCCTGGTGTGAAAATAAGAAACCACGGAAATCCATGTTTAGACTGCCGACAGTGGGGTTCGAACCCACTATCTCCTGGATACAAGCTCACAGCTGCGCGCCCCTAACCGCACGGCCAACTCGGCCGGTGCTACCGTGTATAACAGCCTGCCTAAATATTGGCGGGAATTAGCTGGGGAGTTAGATGACTTTCTTCTTTAGCATGCCTTTCCTCTGGCCCATAAATTTTCTGGTACTACTGGTACGCAACACACTGATTCATCATAGCATTCGAGCTATTCAATCCCTACTCTGTTGCACTGATTGGAATTTTTAATTTAATTTCGTGTGGCAATTTCTAGCCGAGTGCAGCCCTTGTAAGGCAGACCCTCTGATGAGGTTGGGCGGCACCTGCCATGCGTAGGTAACTGCATGTTATTGTGGTGGAGGATGGTGTTATGTGTGGTGTGTGAGTTGCAGGGATGTTGGGGACAGCACAAGCACCCAGCCCCAGGGCCAATGGAATTAACCATTGAAGGTTAAAATCCCCGACCCGGCCGGGAATCGAACCCGGGACCCTCTGGACAGAAGGCCAGTACGCTGACCGTTCAGCCAACGAGTCGGACACTGATTGGAATGAGCAGTGTGCACACTTACATAAATAACGGCAGAGGAGTGTTCACGGCTACCTGCGGCCTGGTTATTCCAGCACTGGGACTTTGAACTGTCAGATCGGCGCCGTAGTACTGTTCGTTAAGAGTAAGAAAATGTGCGGTTTTCATTTGATCGAGTATGTTAAATGACAACATTGGTTCTAATCGCTACATTCCTACTGACGTTTTTGTAATGACCTATGTTGACTTCAGTTAGAAAACCGCAAAGACAGTTTTTCTGAGAATCCCGTAGCGAAGCACGGGTACATCAGCTAGTTGTAAAATAAATTCAGTTGTAATTGTAATTTCAACGTGAGATAACACCAACTGTCCTTTTACTTGGCTAGATTATTTGTTTTGCATTATGCCATTTATTAAGTAAATCTATTTAACCTACCCGGTGGTTTGTTTTTGAGACCCGGTGAACATTTTGGTATAATGCATTTTATCACAATCTCAACAAAGTATTATTACAAATAAACCATGGGGCAGATTAATTACATTTACATAATAAATGGCATAACTCAAACGAAAGAATTTTTCCGGTGAAAGTAAAGATGGTATTATCTACCGTTGAAATTACAATTAACTATCTTTTTTTACAACTGACTTTACGTCGCCGGGACACAGATACGACATATGGCAACGATGAAACAGGGAAGGGCTACGCGTGGAAGAAAAAGGGGCCATGGCCTTTATTAAGGTACAGCCCCAGCACTTGCCTGGTGTGAAAATGGGAGACCACGAAAATCCATATTCAGGGCTGCCGACAGTGGGATTCAAAACCACTACCTCCCGGGTGCAAGCTCACATTTGCGCGCCCATAACCACACGGCCAGCTCACCCGCTACATTTAAATAGAATTACGGCATGATTAAGCAATTAAATATCATTTAGTATTTGAATACACACTAAGAAACTAATTCACACTAAAATAGAGTGCCAGACTGACGGATGCGCGCGGCAAGCGGGTGAATTATAACGCAGTGCGCACGACCTTGTCAAGAAAATATGTTAATTCCTAGTTCCAGCTGGCTAAAGTGGAAAAAATGTAATGTTTACTCAAAATTTTGGTGGGAGGGTGCCACTGTCCCTCCTCGTCCCACCCCCTAATCACCGCTACTGTTTGTAAACACGCCAAAGATGCAGAAAAGGAAATTTAATAACTTTTAATTTATACATGTGTAGACATTCCACTCGATAATAGAGTTGCTTGTATGAATTAAAAACTAATAATCTTCGGTGAAATACGTGTGTAGGGGGCATTGACCTACGTCTGTTTGGAGCATCGGCTGCATTCCGACCAGGTTGTCCAGATTAAAATAATGTCTGTATTTGTCGCTGCTGAACACACTATCCATTGCCGATATGCTAACAGCAAATATAGTGCGGCTGTACCATACACCAGCCTAGAAATATGCGATGGAAAACGATGTTTACTATTGCAAGGGGTGCATTAGACCTGTAGCGCTAAGTAACATGCTGCGAGTGACAGGCTGGTCCTTATCTCTTCATATTCTGACGTAACCTACCCGCTGGCAGCAGTGCGCCTGTGAAAATCAGTTCATGCACTTCCCATTCATCATTTGTGCATGCGGGACATTTGAAAGGAGAAAGTTCGGCGTTCATGAGCCACCTGGTATGAAATAACTTGCCCTGACTGACAGATTCATCATCGCCGAGCCAAAACTACTGGACAAAAAGAAATGAAATTTTGGGGACACATTCATATTAACGTGCAGGTGCTCGCTAAGGGAGGATTTTTGTATATTCCGTCGCAAACAGGGTGAAATGGGGGGTGAAATTTTAAAACGAGTGCATCTATATCTCAAAACTTTAGAGGTTTACAGACGTAAAAATTGGTATTTAGAATCTTCTTTAAAAATAAGGAAACATATATTTCTTTGTTTTCGGAAAATCCCAACAGAAGGGGTGAAAAAGAGGTTGAATGCCTTTAATGAGGATACTTATATCTCAAGAACTGAAGATATTACAGACCTGAAAATTGGTATTAGGGATCTCCTTTAAAAATAAAGAAATATTTTTTTTTGTTTTTTGAAAATACATTTAACCGGACGGAAAAAAGGGGGGTGAATTTTTAAAATGAGTGTATCTATAACACAAAACCTTAAAATTTACAGATGTAAAAATTGGTATTTAGAATCTCCTTTAAAAATAAAGAAACATGTTTTTTATTCCGGATAATCCTAATAGGAGGGGTGAAAAAGCGTGATAAAATGGTTGAATGCCATTGATGAGGACATTTATATTTCAGAAAATGAATATATTACAGATATGAAAATTTTTATTTGGGATCTCCTTTAAAAATAAAGAAACATGTATTATCTGGTTTTTTTAAGTCCAATGAATGAATCCCCCCTCCCAAAACGCGTTTTTCTTTGTTTCTAAAGGAGATCCAAATACCAATTTTCACGTCTGTAACAAATTTAGTTTTTATTAGACGTAAGTATTCTCATACAATTAAGTCATTTAATTTCTCAATTCCTTCACCCCCCCCCCCTTCATTGGATTTTTCGAGAATACGTGTTTCTTTACTTTAAACCAGAATCCAAATATCAAATTACACGTCTGTAACATCTCCATTTTTGAGATATCAGTAGCTTAATTAAAATAATTCAGCACCATTTTCAGTCACATTACCCCCCCCCCCCTCCACCCAAGTGGTATTTCGGAAAACTAAAAATACACGTTTCTTGACTTTTAATAGTGAAAAAAGTATAATTTTTCACTTCTGTACCATTTTAAGTTTTTGAGATATCATCATCATCATCTGTTTACCCTCCAGGTTCGGTTTTTCCCTCGGACTCAGCGATGGATCCCACCTCTACTGCCTCAAGGGCAGTGTCCTGGAGTTTCAGATCCTTGGTCGGGGGATACAACTGAGTGAATGACCAGTACCTCGCCCAGGCGGCCTCACCTGCTATTCTGAACAGGGGCCTTGCGGGGGATGGGGAAGATTGGAAGGGAGAGACAAGGAAGAGGGAAGGAAGCGGCCGTGGCCTTAAGTTAGGTATCATCCCGGCATTTGCCTGGAGGAGAATTGGGAAACCACGGAAAACCACTTCCAGGAAGGCTGAGGTGGGAATCGAACCCACGTCTACTCAGTTGACCTCCCGAGGCTGAATGGACCCCGTTCCAGCCCTCGTACCACTTTTCAAATTTCGTGTCAGAGCCGTGACCTCCGGGGGTGGCAGCTAATCACGCTAACCACTACACCACAGAGGCGGACTTTTAAGATATACTGTAGAAATTCTCATTTTAAAATTTCACCCCGTTTTTAGTTCCCCTTAAATGGAGTTTCCAGAAACAAATCACCTATGTTTCTTTACATTTACAGGAGATTCCAAGTACCACTTTTTACGTCTGTAACATTTTACGTTTCTCAGTTATTCTGTAGATATAGTCTTTCAAAAATTTCACCCCAATTTGTCACTCCTGTTTAACCGCCAGTAATTGAATTTTCCAAAAACAAAAAAATACATGTTACTTTTTTTTAAAGAAGATCCCATGTACAAGTGTTCAGTTCTGTAATATCTTCAGTTTCTGAGATAAATGTATCCTCATTAATGGCATTCAACTTATTATTCACCCTTTTACACCCCTCCTATTGGGATTTTCCAAAAAAAATGCATGTTTCTTTATTTTTAAAGGAGGTTTTAAATACCAATTTTTACATCTGTAAACGTTTCAAGTTTTAAGATGTAAATACACTCATTTTAAAAATTCACCCCCCTCTTCACACCCCATATTTGGATTTTCCAAAAAACGAAGAAATACCTGTTTCTTTATTTTAAAAGTATATCCCAAATACCCATTTTCAGGTGTGTAATATCTTCAAGTTCTGAAATAAAAGTAGCCTTATTAAAGGCATTCAACCCATTTTTCACCCTTTTCCACCCTTATTACAGTATAAGGATTTTCCGTAAACAAAAAAGTACGTGTATCTTTATTTCTGAGGGAGATTCTAAATACCAATCTTTACATCTATAATCTTTAAAAGTTTTGAGATATAGATACACTCATTTTAAAAATTCACCCCCTCTTCACCCCCCATTATTTGGATTTTCCAAAAACAAAAAATACGTGTACCTTTATTTTTAAAGGAGATCCCAAACACCAATGTTCAGGTCTGTAATATCTTAAATTTCTGAGATATAAGTATCCTCTTGAAAGGCATTCAATCCGTATCTCCCCCGCTTTCACCCCTCCTAATGTGATTTTCCGAAAAGAAACAAAATACGTGTTTCTTTATTTTTAATGAAGATTCTAAATACCAATTTTTACTTTCAAAGTTTTTAGATATAGATACACTCATTTTAAAAATTCACCCCCCTTTTCACCCTCCCATTAATTGGATTTTACAAAAATAAAAAAAATGCTATTTCTTTATTTTTAAAAGATATCAAAAGTACAAATTTTCAGGTCTGTAATACGTTCAGTTTCTGAGATGTACGTACCGGTCTCCTGATTAAAGGCATTCAACCACTTTATCACCCTTTTCCACCCCTCCTATTGGGTTTTTCTGAAAACAAAAAATACGTGTTTCATTATTTTTAAAGACGATTCTAAATACTAATTTTTACATCTGTAAACTATTAAAGTTTTGCGATATAGATACAATCATTTTAAAATTTCACCCCCTTTTCACCCCCTTAGCGATGAAATATCCCAAAATCCTTTCTTAGCGAGCACCTATATCTTAATATGAATGTATTTCATTATGTCCAGTAGTTTTGGCTCGGCGGTGATGAATCAGTCAGTCAGTCAGTCAGTCAGTCAGTCAGTCAGTCAGGACAAGTTATTTTATATATATATAGATTTCCAGTAATTGGAAAACATGACCACCATTTGCAGTACTTCATGACTTACCGAAGTCAACAAAAGTGACGACGAAATAAAGGCATTTGCATGGCATATACTACCACAGGTCGGAATCATATTACGTCACGTGTCGAAGGAGTTGCGAAGAAGGTATTGGAATACGTAAGCCATAATAAACGATTCTTAAGGACTGAATATGTCATGTTCTCCTCTTAATATTAACATCCATATTCTAATTTGTGAGAATCCTCTTTTTCAAGTAAATAAGGATAATAACAAAACTGCGTAAGTGCGGCCAATATGAAGTATTCGGGAGATACGGTACTGGGTTCAACCCCACTGACGGCAGCCCTAAAGATAGTTTTCCGTGGTTTCCCATTTTCACAAAACGCAAATGCTGAGGCTGTACCCTAATCAAGGCCACGGTCGCTTCAGTCCCACATTTCCTGCCCCATCGACGCCATAAGATCTATCTGTGCCGATGAGACGTAAAGCAAGTTGTCAAAAAGAAAGATAATAACAATAATAATAGTAAGTGCATAATGGGCAATGTGTGTAGTATAATTTGCTAACTGATCGAAAATATTGATAATGTTAGGGGTAATGTGTAGAACACCATGTCAGGATATATTTTAAAAGACTTCCTTAAACTGGATTTCTTAAAATCAACCTCCTCTCGTACTAATACCTGACACATTGCATGTCAATAAACGAATGGGTTACATACGTATCTCATAACCAGTACATTCCCAGCAAAAATCTAATAACGACAAACCAATGTACTGAAAGGTCCCATTTATAAGGTAGATTTATAAATAAAGTAAAAGCTATAAGCTGGTATCAAGTTGATATTCTGATCACAGCTACGGGGTCTCCAATTTTACTTGGAAACCCATCTGCAGTGTCGTTACTTTTTATTTACAGAAATCAGACTTGCATTGGCAGGGAATTGAATTGCATCCGTCTCGGTAGGTATATTAGCAACTATACGTGCAGGTTATAATAGCTAAAGCGTAATTACTTACAGTATACATTACATGAACACCCGGAGACTGTTTTATTTTCATAGTAATTAGTATGTTTAATTTTACTGAAAATCGTTGGGTGTCCTTTCAACCATGCCTGATTTCAGGCCTTTAAGTCCAGGAATCGATTCTCATCCAAGCGAATTTGTTTTAACCTCAAGGAAAAGAGGAAAGTCCGCCTCTGTGCTGTAATGGTTAGTGTGATTAGCTGCCACCCGCGGAGGCTCGGGTTCGATTCCCGGCTCTGCCACGAAATTTGAAAAGTGGTACGAGGGCTGAAACGGGTTCCACTCATCCTCGGGAGATCAAATGAGTAGAGGTGGGTTCGATTCCCACCTCATACATCCTGGAAGTGGTTTTCCGTGGTGCCCCACTTCTCCTCCAGGCAAATGCTGGGATGGTCCCTCACTTAAGGCCACGGCCGCCTCCTTCCCTCTTCCTTGTCTATCTCTAACAATCTTCCCATCCCCCCACATGGCCCCTGTTCAGCATAGCAGGTGAGGCCGCCTGGGCGAGGTACTGGTCATTTTCCCCCGTTGTACCCCTCGACCCAATGTCTCACGCTCCAGGACACTGCCCTTGAAGCGGTAGAGGTTGGATCCCTCGCTGAGTCCGACGGAGAAACCAACCCTGGAGGGTAAACAGATTAAGAAGAAGAAGAAAAGAGGTAAACTAATTATTTAGTTATCAGAATTGGCATGCGCCATCCTGTCAAGTTTCAAAGAGGTAAGAGGCCAGTGATCTCGAATTTTGGCACCGAAGAACAGTAATGATTACTGGATACTCACTTAAGCGACTGCAGCTATCGAGCTCGGTACTATAATAATTTCATGTTGTTTTTGATTTGTATTAAAGACTGTGGATATCATTGTTCATTATCACCGAATACTATTACATCCAAACTTACGTGCAACTTTAATAACACTTGTTACGAGCGCGCAGTTGTGAGCTTGCTTCCGGGAGATAGTGGGTATGAGCTTCACTGTCGGCAGCCCTGAAGATGGTTTTCCGTGGTTTCCCATTTTGCACACCAGACAAATGCTGGGGCTGTACTTTAATTAAGGCCACGGTCGCTTCCTTCCCATTCCTAGGCCTTTCCTATCCCATCGTCGCCATGAGACCTATCTGTGTCGATGCGATGTAAACCCAATTCTAAAAACTAACAAAATAACACTTGTGAAGATGGCATAACTTTGGAGTCTACTAGGCCTACATCAGAAGTTAGCAGCAAGTTAATATCTTGAAGCAAAGGTAGCAACCAATTTTTTCCACATACTACTGAGATTACAAATAGTGGAAACCATTATTGCCTACTTTTCCAGAAGCCTCGATGGCCTGCATGAAGTATTTTATGTCGTTATGTTGCTCTGTGTGTTAACTATACTACTTTTTGTAGCCTGTTTACTTACTTACTTCCTTATGTATTTATTCAATCCCCGCCAGGTTTTCTGACAATGAATTCCCTCCGTGCGTTAATAAATACTCCAATATTACTGATCGATACATTAAGAAAGGAACCTGCCTCACACTGGAAAGGACAACTTCGTGACTAATGTTCAAATTAAAGTGAAAGTAAAACACTTCATCAATGCGAACAAAAAGCAATGGAACCAGTGGCTTCTCGAAAACCTAAATCATCAGTAAGGTGTAAGGGGAGCTGCCTGCTGGGAACGAAATATTTCCCATTTTCTCGGTATTGAGCTCCGGATATAGGCTATTTATCTGTGGTGATGGACAGCGCATCTTATAAATCACTCTCGCCAGAGAGATGATCGGGATGCTGGGAGAGCCCTGACCGCTGGACCGCCGTGACGAGAACGTGACCAACATTCGGCATTCTCTAGTTCAGAAATAACCATCTAATATATATATGTAGCCGTTGCATCTGATAACGAGTTTATACAGTTCCCAGAACCTATTGTTTTGTGTGTTGATTTTAAATGCAACCAATCTTTTGATATGGCTGTGGAGAGGGGGAACAGACTTAATGAACGGTTCAGAAGTTCAATATCACCCCATGAAATTCCAAATGTTATCTATGAAATAATACCATAATTTCATAACAACGCACAGCTCCCTATGTGGATCAGTGGTACAGTGTCGTCCCCCGGACCCCAAGTAAGTGGGTTCAAACCCCGCAGAAATAATCGGGTTTTTGAAGGGCAATAGGAAAATCAATTCGACACTCTATGTCGTACGATCTCTGGTGTGCTTCAGTCTTGATGCGAAGAAATGTGCGGAGTTTGTTACTATAGCGTTTGACTCACTCATTATCTTCCTAACATATTATTTATTCACACTTCACTGTTGTTGTATTCTTCTATTAGACTACATCTTGACACCAAAATTTGACACACTCTTTTCCCCCAAAGTACACAAAAAAACGATTTCTTTTTATCGTGCACTCTCGATAGCCATCTAACATCCAGGCTAAGTCTGAAGCTACAGAAATGAGTTTTATTGTTCTACCTTGTAGAAGCGGGGTGTTGGAAGAGAGTCTTTATCAACTCAGTGGCTTCTCACCCGGAAGGTTTGGGGTCGAATCCCTCTTAATATTAAATATATTAAACGTAATGCATAAATACGCCATGCAAACAACATCTCTACAATACGGTTTGCTAAGGTCAAATTTCCTTTAAACGTTAGCATAGGAAACTGAGCACAACGAGAATTATTCTCATGGTCTGCATATAAATATGTGGCTGGGAGACGTGACCAGTCTTAAGGAATGTAATAGGTAGGAAGAGCATTGGGACAAAGGAGGTTTTAAATGATAGCCACCAATATGTAGAGCAGCTAATTAGCGTTATGTAAGTGTTGAGTGTTAGAAGTGCCAAGTGGAAATTATTGTTACTTATGCTGAAGACGAACATTGCATACATTGACAAGTGTTATTAAAGTGATTATAAAATCTATAAAAATGTTAAACTGGGGGTGGGGTATTCATATTATTCAAATCCCGTAAAGGGTGATATCACTAACACAATGCTTCACATCAAAACTATGTTGATCATCTATCATCCGTAATCGTCTGGCTCCCTGCCTAAGTGGTTAGCCTGCTGATCTTTGACCCAAGGGTTCCTGGGTTCGAATCCCTTCACAGACATGCAGGTCGCCTGTACGGCGTCAGCTCGAAAAACCTGCACCAGGACTCGTCGGAGACCACATGCCGTTATTATCACATAATCAGGTGTGTAACTAAAATAATACGGACTACATTTATATACCTTTCTAATGCCAAGGTAACTGACGGCAACGTCTTTCCGTTCCAGGATTATAATGGGATTAACAAATATCATACTTTCTAATGATCTCTATGTAGAAGTAAGGGCTGTGGTATTGTATGCTGCAGCATCCCTTCAAGTCTGCGGGGCGTCAATGTTCCCCTTCATAAAACGTCAGGGAATTTTATATTTCCTGGGACGACTCTGTCTCTCGGAAGTAATGTTAAATATTTGCTCCTCGGCAACTACTGTCAGGAACAGGCCAAGAGCGGGAACAGAATTTCAACGCCAGCTTTTGTTCCTCCCATTTCAGAATGAGTCACTGTGGGTTATGCAGATCCAACATTACCTAGCGATGTGCTTTCTCCCGCTTGAAGAATAAAAAAACATCCTGCTCTGCTCTGCTTCACGTTTCTCGATACAGCTGGTAACTAAAGGACGCCTAGCGTGTAATTGTATTTTCTTCTTTGCTTAGTGTTTAACACTGCTTAACATCTAATGTCGGCAGAGACGGATGCTGGTGAAGGAGACGAGGAATTTATGAGACTAATTGTATCGTTAGTTTAATCCTCGTGGTCGCACACATGAGGGAAGAAAGACACACTTCAAAAAGGCGATTTGAAATGAGATGAGGCTGCTGGCCTTTGGTCACAGGAGTCCCGGGTTCGATTCCCGGCAGGGTCGTGAATTTTAACCATCGTTGTTTAATTTCGCTGGCACTGGGGCTGGGTGTATGTGTCGTCTTCATCATCATTTCCTCCTCATCATGACGCGCAGGTCGCCTACGGGAGTCAAATCAAAAGACCTGCATCTGGCAAGCCGAACATGTCCTCGGACATTTTCGGCACTAAAAGCCGTACGCTATTTCATTTCAGTAATATAACTCACAGGACGCCTATGAGGCATCAACTCGAAAGACCTGCACACGCCGTTATTATTACTAGAATCTTCCATTTTAGTTTCCTTCCACCACATTCCCACACCCTGGTGGTGACGTGTTGTGCAGCTGGCCCATTTTTCTGAGCGGCTACCCTTCCTGAACGTGGTAGCTTCATATCGTCGCTGCTGTGCCAAAACCGTGATTGTGACAATGCTCTTCCTATAGATTATTTCCCGTAAGACTGGTCACGCTTCCCAGCCACATATTGACATGCAATCAGAACAATCTTCTTTCAGTTCATTTTTCTATGCGTGTATATAAAGGAAAATGCACCGTACTCTAGGTTTGTATGTTTCCATGACATGTTTACCACTCCTAGAGTATGATGTATTTAAGATTTATTTTCCTTCACACTGTAGCATAGGAAAATGAACACAATGAAAATGTTCTGATGCACTGCATATCAATGTATGGCTGGAAGGCGTGAGCAGTCTTAAGGGATATAGTGGATAGGAAGAGAATTGTCTTATTCACGGTTTTGACACCAAAGCGAAGATCTCATATAAATCAATGAAGAAATGTGTAATAGGACGAACATTGAGACCCAGTCCCCGAGCTAGAGGAATTAAACAGTCGTGGATAAAATCTCAAACCAAGCTGGGAGTCGAATTCCGGTCCAACTAAAGCGAAGCCCACAATGCTAATCATTCAGCCAAGGAGACTGACACGTACATAACTAGTATATATCTCTCAAATGCAAAGTAAACTTTTCAGTTTTATGAGCCTGTTGAAGACCCAAGTTGAACCCCAAAGGACGTGAGTCTCCATTTCAAAAATTCCTGATGAATCATCTAGGATTCGAATCTAGATAATTATAGAGATGCCAGTCACTATATAACTCGCTTATCGCGCCTTTCAGAATATATCAATGCTTTTTAGCATTAAATTTACCGACTCTTTGGGTACTCAAAACCTTCTTGCCTGAACAGTTCCAAATTAGGTCATACAAGGCACAGCAACGATCACCTTTACGAATAGGCCTAGTAACAATATTTTGGATATTCGTCGACTACAAATGTTCGAAATGTTTAACAGGTTTCTCTTTAATGTCAAAATTCAGGATTTCTACATATATGATGAGGACAAATCATAATAACCTGCGCCCTAGTAAAACATTATGAACGTTTGTGGGCCAAGAAGAAGTTTTGGAGCCTAAGAAGTACATCAAAGCTTAATGTGGATTCAGTGTGTTAATTTACTCTTCACAAATTCAGCATTCGGTTTCTCTACCTCGGGAATCCTTTCTCAAAGATAAACTTTACTCTCAGCCAAGTGAGTTGGAAGAATCTTCTTCTACAACGCGGGTAATGGATGTGTGGCGGCACCTGTAAGAGTGATCGAACATAATATAGGTGGATAACAACTACAGACGTAAACGAGGTACAACCAAACAGCATAGATTGTAATGCAATTGCAAGATTTCTCTAATCACCAAAGTCAGTCGGATGGTTTCAGCATGAACGAATTAGAACGAAGAAAGCAAAAGCAAAAGGTTATTCAACTATTACATTCGTACTAGCATTTTCTCCAACTTAAGAATACCCGTAGTTATAGACGTGTGCCTTTATAGTTGTAAGCTTGCATTCGGTGTATGGTGGGTTCAAAACATATCATCGTTAGCCCTGAAGGTGGTTTTACGTGGTTTTTCATTTCCACACCAGGCCAATTCTATATTGGCGTTAGTCCCAATAACTAGTTTCACGGTTTTCATAGACGTCACGTTGCCGGAATTTTGCACCCCAGGAAATATATCTGTTCAATAAATTGACCGACGCAATGCTCAAAATTGGAACACCTTCAAATACCACTGGACTGAGACGGATTCGAACCCGCCAAACTGGGCTTAGACGGCTAGGACGCTCTACCGGCTGAGATATTAAACCCAGCGGCAAATGTTGGGTCCGTATCGTAATTAAGGTCACAGTCACTTCTTTCTCTTGACCCCAACTTGGCAAGTTCGATCCTGGCGCTGTCCGGTGGAATTTGAAGGTACTCAAATACGTCAGCCTCATGTCGGCAGATTTACTGGCACGTAAAAGAACTCCTGCGGGACTAAATTTCGGCACCTCGGCGTCTCCCAAACCGTAAAATATAGTGGGACGAAAAGCCAATAACATTATTACTTCCTTCTCATTCCATCGTTGCTGAAAATGTAAACCATATGTGGTAGTGTGATGCCAATCTGCAGAAAAGAGATAATAATTTATTAATATGTTAATAAAATATAAAATTTATTATTATTATTATTATTATTATTATTATTATTATTATTATTATTATTATTATTATTATTATGACAGAATTCAAGCGTATTCATAACTTTAAGCCTTTCAAGTCCGAAGTTACTTCTGTAAGTATGCTCTGGGATGGAAGATGGAGTTAGCGGTCATAGCTTCCGCTCAGACAGAGCGAGTTTTCTACGTGGTTTGCACTTAGCTGTGACCTTGGATTCCGAAGATAGTGGAAACGAACTCCAGTCTCGACAGCCTGAATATGTATTTCCGTGGTTTCCCATGTTCGCACTAGATAAGTGCAAGGGCTGCACCTTAATTCAGACATTCATAGCCCTGTCCCAATATAAGAACTGTCTGCGTTGGTGCGACATAGAAAAGTAGTATAAAAGGTTCATTTCGGTGGCAGATGTAAGGGTTCATTTCCAGTTACATATTTTCGCAGTTGCAAACAATTGGAAGCTATATCTTTCACATAACCCAAACGTTCGTATCCCAGTACTGACAGTAATTCTCTGCATAGTATTTTCGATCACATTATCGTATTCTCAGGTACGTTATTTCAGGTTCTAGTACTATTTGTTCCATGTTAAGAGTCACTATTTACTCATGTTGTACAACACACGTAGACTGGTTATCCCTTTATAGCTTGGTGGGACATATGTGGAACACTTCAGAATTTCTTTCATAGACTCTTTGGGATCTATCTGGAACACATGAAGCTGGTGCCGCTATCTGCTGGAAGACTTGTATAATGATGACACATGGAAGTTATATACGAACATTCACTGTAGATCGTGGTGGCAGCGCCTGACCGCTGTGGAACAGCTGATTCACCAGATTATGGAGGCTACACAAGTCTGTTTTGGCACAAATTGGTTATTATCTGGCGTTCATCATGGATGAAGTGAGTATATTCAATATCACTGTGTTGAATAATGTTTCTGAAGTAAAATGAACCAGAGTTTGATAATCAAGTGTTATATAAATAATTTCAATGGCAGTGTCTTCAAGTGTTCATTATGTGGAATACTAACCTCAGTGTGAGTGGACTTCTTTCCCTAACCTCAAAATTCGTACTATAATTGAGCAAAATATTATCGCAAAACTTCTTCATTTAGTAAACATATGTTAATTTTTTTGATATATTTATGTATACAAATCAAGTAGTATTTATACTCATTCAAAAATGTAAGAAATAAGTACTATAGTGAACTGGTAGACGAAAACAGGTGCTAACTTGATGGTGTTTACTTTCTGAACTTGCGATGTTTCCTAATGTATTTTCTCTTAAAAATGCCGTTGACTTATTGTTAATTAATTAAGAATAGTATTCAGGTGAGTATATTTCAAGAAATTTATCCAAATTGCTTGCCTTCCAGAGATTGCGGGAGGTGATCCAACTTCTTCTGATGTCGAAGGAGATGATTGGGACGATTCTGAAGATAATGAAACCCTATCAAGTGGCAATTCTTCCCTGTTGCATGCAAGTGGTTCCGTTGTGTCATTGATTTCTATTCATCCAGGAAGAAAAGGGGAGTCAAATCTCAGTTTATGGTACGAAAAAAGCTTGGTCATGTAGGGGTTCCTGATGAAGTTCGACTCCAAAATGTGGGCAACCATGTTCCCAAGTAATCTGAGACAAGAAGGAGGTGCAGAATGTGCAGCACAAAAGAGAAACAGAAGAAAAGTAAAATATTATGCAAAGCCTGCAATGTACCCTTGTGTGCCAGCCCATGCTTTGCACATTTTCATAATCTGTAAGACGCCTCACTATCAAGGACCAGGTGTATTTTCAACTTTGTTACCCTCCTACTAAGAAGAAAAGTGATTTGTAACATTGCAATAGTAGACTCTGTATTTCTAGTATAAGGGTATTTTATAGCAATGTTCCATTTGCTAGAATAATTTTGTTTCACATCCTTGTTTGCAAATTGAAGTCAGTTTTATTTGATGGTACTTAGTATTTTGTGATTTTCTTTCTTATTTTTCAGCTTTTTTTTACTGGTAAAAAATTCATTTTGAAAGTATGATATGTTACATTGTTTATTTGAAAACTATTCCCAAAATATTTAGAACTCGTAAAATACAACCATGCCTATGTCACGTTTGGTGGCACATATGTGTCCCACTTCAAGTATTTGTTGGAATTGACCATCCAAAATTTTGAAAACCATGTTTTGTCAAAAAAGGACCTTCTAAGGATCTAAAAACTGCAAAAAATATTTAATTACACCTATCCTAGAATTTTGAACTTTAAAGGGTTATCAGACAAATCTTCTCATACGTAGTAAGGCTATTGATAAAGCATATTCCGAGTACCGAAGATAGCTTTATAAAGCTTTGTGTGTGATGAATACTATATATAGTCGTGAATGAATATTTGTAATTAATTTGCAAGCGAAAGAGGACAATGTGTTAGTTACTCTTCTGAAATTAGCCTGGAGGGGAAGCGAAAAACTACGGAAACCACTTCTAGGATGGCAGCAAGTGGAAACCCCTGCCTCAGTACATAAAACTGCGCTTAAATTAGTGGCTACCTGTTAATAAACACACAACCTAAGTCACTGAAAGGTGTTAAAAGTGGACACTCCTATTACCAAAGAAGGATAAAGTAGATCAAAGTGACTGTTTTTTCTAGGATTCCTTGATGACCATCCCCCAGATGTAATCGTAGCGTGACTGCCGTATATTATTTCAGATTGTCGACCAGTGTAGGGATTTTAATTGTGAATAGAAAGCCGGGACGCTGTTCACACAGCGTCGTAAGAACAGCTGATGATCTGTTGATACAAGAGGCAGCGGAAACGGCCACAATAACCAAGCATGTTTTTTTTACAATTTGCTTTACGTAGCACCGACGATCGGATAGGAGAACTAGGAGTGGGGAGGAAGCGACCGTGGCCTTCATTAAGGTACAACCCCAGCATTTTCCTGGTGTGAAAATGGGAAACCATGAAAACACACCTTCAGGGCTGCCGAAAGTGGGGTTCAAAAACACTATCTTCCGAATGCAACCTGATAGGTACGTGTCACAACCCGCAGAGCCACTTGCTCGGTGAGCCAAGCAATACGACTGAGGATGTCATCACGGTGACAACAGTTGGCTATCTGGAAGGGCAGCACTCCCGTTGAAAGACCATGGCCCCAATAGCCTGTTGCGTCAGTGATGTGTTCGTGTTTTCCTTGTTAACGGAATCTGTCTAGCCGAGACGGGGATGTTTGCTCGGTTCTCCTAGATGGATTCGATTTCCCGACAGAAAGTCGTAATATTTAGAACAGATATCCACTTCTGCAAATTGCATCATGGTAATCGTGGGCTAATTCCAGGAGGACCCAAGACTGACCGTGCCCCAGCACGCTGACCTCAACAATGTAAGTCTTAGAATTTAAAATGCCGCGAAATTATCTTAAATTTCTTTAACCGAGGCTAGATATCGGTGGCCTAAACAATAATGATTATTAGTGTGGGTTTGTGTTGTAATATGATTAAGCTTCGTGCAAACATGAATTTCCATACTCGTATGGTTTAGTCGCATGAACATCCTCTCAGTGTAAATGAGATGCTTCACTTTAAGCTTTATTTTGCATTCTAGATACACTTTCCAGTACATCTACTATGTTACAACATCTCACCTTAATAATGAGAGCGACGGGCGTGTGTGCATGTTTTACAGCTAAAATATTGTTATCATAATAGAACAATATTACCTTCAAATCCACCTTCAAAAGCACCTTTTTGAACAGATAGCATTGTATTTGGTAAGGTTTTTTAGACTAAGTTAAAGTAAAACTGTATGAAATTACGCGTGTAAATTAAAGATTGTTTAATGAATCACGTTTACGTCGCCAACGTCTCTTCAGTTGACAGTGTTTCGTGTAAAACAAGGCATAGGCCTAGAGCATTTGCGAAGATTGTCGCTCATTTAGTAATGTAGCAAAATCCATAGTCATAATAAGGTAATCAGGGTTGTATTTAGTAATGTATTTGCTGGTGCATCCAGATTTTTAATAACTGTTGAGGAGTTATCTTTCAGAATGATTATTCTTAAGTTGACGATCAGCCATGAAAATGATGGCGAACATGGTTTAGGAAAGGTCCTGTATTCGATGCTTATTAATTACACTATGTTTAGTCAACGAGAAGATTTTGATTCCCATTACAATTTGTGAGCATAGTAGAACTTAGCAGTTTGATACTCATGTTTGGATTGACAGATCAGGCGATCATTTTGGGTATTATTTAGCACTGTGTTTTAACAGATTAACTAAGTTTTGTGTACTTCAAGTTAGTGTAATTAATCAGAATTCAACCAAGTCAATCAAATTACATTTGAATAATTTAATTTGAGATTATTTAAATAGTAGTGTGACCAAATTATTTTCGATTATATAATTTTAATGTAATTAAATTAATTCAATTTATAATCAATGGTCAAATCTGAGCTTGTAATTTAAGAAATTCTTCTCTCATAATTTCAATTAATGTTTCGATGAAGGTAATTCAGTCCCGTTAATGTAATTCAGTTACAATTGTTTTCATATTTTTAGTAAATTATTTCGTACTTTTTCACATTCGTTCAATTTTCAATCATATTTTCGATTTATTTTCGTTCATTTCGACTTAATACATTTCTTTTTAAAATAAGAATCAGTCTGTTCATTTCATAGCTAGCTTGTAGTGCAGTGATCCTTTCGTAACCCAAAGATTACAAAGTGGTGGACGTCTTGATGCAAGAGTAACGTAAGTATATCTGAGCTGTGCAGATGACAGAACCCGAAGATAAGAAAAAAAAAATGATTGAAGGGATAGAGTATGTATGTATGTATGTATGTATGTATGTATTTTAAGTGAGTAAATGAAAAATAATTATAATGGCATACTGTTACTCACGAAACTATTTTTGTTTTATCGCTTTAATTTATTCCTAGGATGATCCAATAAGTACACACCTATTTACACACACACACACACACACACACACACACATACACATGCAAATCTATTCAACCATGGGTGACCACACTCATGTAACTGCTGTCACACTGTCCTCTTCATAGTAGGTCGTCCGGCCCGCGGGTATTACCTGGGAGACTGTAATACTGATTGACAGGCCTTTTACTTTCGATCTTACAAGCTCAGGCCCTTCACACACACAGCTGCATGCAGACAGCTAGGTTTGAACACAGGGCTTGTCACCACCACATCACACAGTGACTGTTCCTTGTGGCGACTTCAGAGAAAGTCCAACAATCTCACGTTCGAACACAGTGAACTTCTTAACACTGACAACTAATACACGATCACAAAACAGCAACAACTCAACAATACTAGCCAGCACTACAATATTCCTCACAACAAGAGTTAAGTTCTTCTTCTTCGGTCGCCTTTTCCCCTCGTCTATGGGGTCGCGTGTGCGACTGTTGTATGAATGTGGATTTGGCAGGATGCCCTTCCTAACGACAACCCTATTACATGCTTATATGGTGGTGGGCAGTGTAGTATGTTGTATGAATATGGAGAGGAGTGTCTTGGGAACAACACAGACACCAAGTCCCCAAGCCAGAGGAATTAATCAGACGCGATTAAAATGCCCGGCCAGGCGGGAATTGAACCCGGGACACTATGAACCGAAGGCCTTAACGCTTATCATTCAGCCAAGAAATCGGACCTCACAATGACAGTTAACACTGCTCCGATCACTCGCACCAACTGCTCCACACAGTACTTCGCTCAGTACACGACGATACTCTGACTCCGGTGAGATACTGACGACAGCCAACACTACTACAGCCATCCCAGTCAAGCTACTCACTCGTCATGCCGACGTGACGCAACAACTCGTTCGCGGCGGCCTTGTATTTACACGGATCAGCCAGAATATTATGACCACCTACTTACTATGGAAATAAACCCGTCCAGGCGGTAGCAGCGTCACCTGCCGAGGAATGATTGCTAGTTAGACACACGCACGGTGCATTTAATATCAGTGAGCGTGCTGTCCGTGTGCAGAATAGGGAAGGCGGGCTATCTATCTATGTTTGACCGAGGGCAGATTGTGATAGACCGGAGGCTCGGCACGAGCATTTCGGAAACTGCACGACTTGACGGATCAACAAGTGGCAAAACCAAGAAGAAACCACGTCCAAACGTCGAGGGGTTGGGCGACCACCCCTCATTACAGATGTTGGGCGTCGTAGGTTGGCCAGACTGGTAAAACAGGACAGGCAGAGAACTGTGGCAGAACTAACATCAGACTTTAATGCTGGGCAGATTGCAAGTGTGTCTGAACACACAGAGCACCTAACACTCCTAAGGATGAACCTCCGCAACGGACGACTTCATGCATTTGCCAATGTCAGCAAAACGACATCGGCAACTACGACTGAAATGTCATGTGACCATCGTCACTGGGCGTTGGTGCAGTGGCAGAGCGTCGCATGTTCTGGTGAATCCCGATACCTTCTTCATCATGCCGATGGGAGGGTGCGAATCCGTCGTCGTCTTCCAGGGGAACATCTCCTTGGCACTGTAGTGCGGGACAGAGACAAGCTGGCGGCGGATCAATTATGCTCTGCGGAACATTCACGTGGGCATCCATGGGCCCAGTGGAGCTTGTGCAATGCACTATGGCAGCCGAGATGTATTGTACACTGATTGCAGACCACGTAGACCCCCTCATGATGATCATGTTTCCCAACGGCAGTGGCATTTTTCAACAAGATAATGCACCATGTCACGAAGCCAGGTGTGTGATGGAGTGGTTCAAGGAACACAGTGGCGAGTTGCAATTGACGTGCTGGCCCCAACTAGCTAGATCTTAACCCGATCTAACACATCGGGGATGTGATTGAACGTGGCGTCAGAACTCATCGCTGATGATGATGATGATGATGATGATGCTTGTTGTTTAAACGGACCTAACATATAGGTCATCGGCCCCTAATGGTACGAAATGAAATGACAAATTAAGGTCCAAATCCTCCACTGACCAGAATTTAAAACGTGAGGACGATGAATGGATGTTTGGATGGATGGATGGATGGATGGATGGATGGATGGATGGATGGATGGATGGATGGATGGATGGATGGATGGATGGATAGAAGTGTTAAAACGATCAGTAGAACCGACCCACAGTGCCTCACATGCACACAAGCTGGAGTAAAACAATAGTATTACTGACCATGGGACTGCTTCTACTACACGATACTGAATTGATGATGTAGTCGAAAGGGGTCCAAATTTTGAGTAATCGGCCCCTCATAATGGTACTTATCGCTAGGAAATTAGAACAATGGTATTTGTTATGTTGCGTTACTAATCAAAAGTAGCGTAGACTCGCGGTATTTCACAGATTATTGTACTATTCACAGTTAATGAAATTCGCACATGGAATACAGACCTATGGTATTTCGCACATTGCGCCGTAATTTACAGGCAACGCAAACCTATGGTGTTCATCACATAAATGTACTAACCATAGGGACTCCCGCTATCCCGTGGTGCTCCTCATATAGTGGGTACTAATCATAGGCAAGCCAGAAGCATGGTGTTGCTCTTCCCATGGTGTCACTCAAATAGTGCTACTAATCACAGGTACTGCAAAAGCCGGCAACGCACTCTTTTGCTACTAATCACAAACCTATTTGGTACAGAACATAGTGGTACTACGCGCAAGTAAAAGGTACCCATGGTGTTCCCCGCGTGGTGGTACTGATCACAAGAAGTTTCATGTTTCTAATACAATCATCACTTGGTCGGCCCTTTTTGTTGCCTCTTACGACAGGCAGGGGATACTGTGCCCTTTTCAAGGCATGTGTGGTGGTACTCCTCTTGAACGACTGTTGCTCCGGCTGCACCTGTAAATAAAAACATTTAAATATACGTACCGCTCACATAGACTCCATCTCCTTGGGCGTGGTGTCGTCCCTCAGTTTTCCTCGAGTTCGTCGGGCCACACAAATTAGGGTGCGGAAGTAAAATAACGGCGGGTCAGCTAACTACAAATGACGGTACCCAAAGACTGAATTGAATTTAAATGAGCAAACATTTTATTAACAAATTTGGCAAAAAGGAAAACAAAACAGAAATTTAAATGAATTAAAATGAAATGGAATAAAAAATAAGGAAACATAACTGGAAGTAACAAAACTCAAGTCTTCCTAAAATCAAAATGGACCTTACATAAACTTGACTGAAGGTCACAAATTGAAATAACAATCATCACCATCGAACTAATGACTCCAATGTCCATTCACACTCCAATAAATGAACCAATAGTCTGCCAAGACTTGCCATTCACAGAAAATATCCCATGACTTACATTCCAACTGTAAATTCAACTAAATTGAATTTTATGAATTATTAATTAATTAACCAAATATTCACAAATCGCAAACGGACATCTTAAATTCATGGTTCCAAATGTTTATCAACTTGTCAATTTTCCCAACAGTTACATCATAATTGTGTGAACAAAAAATAAGTGGAAAAGACAATAAAAATCCACGAACACTTCCCGATGTGCCGGACAATATCTCATTAGTACTATATAACTTTGCCACAGCAAAATAACTGGAGGCTAAACCAAGAAAAATCACCAAGAACACAATATTACTTATGAAAAACTCAATTATTATGTCATTATTAACCTCCTGTGATAGTTCTGGACACTCAAAACAAAATAATTAGGCCAAGTGCCTCAGTCGTTACATTTATCAAATGAACTTCCTTTTCACAACATTAATTTACTTTACACTGCCGCTGTCTACACTTGTACTGAGAATAACAAAATGGTATTGATCTACCGTTAATGGAGGCAGATTCCATCTTAGTTAGTCAGTTTGCGGCGTTTGTCACATAACCTGTTACCCAAAAGTCGGTTCATTTGCATAATTAATTAGTAGTGGCGTCCAATTTTATTCGTTCGTTACGTTGCCTTCATGTCTGCGTAAAGAACTTGTTTCATTTGATTCTGACTATGAATAACACGTGGTCCCATTAAATTAACATTTAAAATTCGTATTTACAAAGATATACACAGTACTGGAGACACAATGTGCTCCAAACAAAAGAAGAAATCAAAATGCAAAATTAACCTAACTACTCCTACATTTAAATCAAACAAATACAATCCGACTCACATACCTTTGGCCTCTACACTTTAAACACAGCAAATAAAAATACCAAAAAGGAAAGAAAAGAAATGGAACAAAATTCTCAAAAATAACGTGACCGCGGCCTATCGAAAAATAATCAAAAAACCCGGGAATTTCATAATGCAAAACATTGCTATCAAAACTTCCACTACAACTGAGTTGAATTCGGCGGCAATCCCAAAACATAAGACGTAAATGTCTGAAACCGATATTCTCGAATTTAAAGAACAATGAGTGAGAAATATGCGTCATCATGATCACAAATTAATTTTCAAAATTATACATTGCTAGCTTGCTCTGCTCCTTGCCTCCACTCGGCCTCTTATTGGAATGTCCCCGAGTGTTACGTCATCCCTGGAAAATATTTGCGTACTTAAACCTTCCGCCTATAATTGTCACATGTGCTGTCGTATATTTAACTCTATTTGTCAAAATGATTACCATTCAATTCTCATATTTATCTCACTACTCTCAACGTAGCATTTATTTGTCAACAAAGCCCCGCTCATTTCCACACGGGCTCAATACTTTACTAATTCAACGTGTCGTTCTCATATTCATAAATACGACATTATTATACGCTATGGTCCTCAAGACTGTATTTTCCACTTCACAATTATTACCATCAGGGACATTACTGCATCTTTATTCTCGGTGTCTTCGATCTTTCATTTCATATTCACAAGCTGCCATGAATTTCAGAGCTAGCTGGCAACGATTCCTAACTCTAATGTTGAATATAATAAACAAGACTGCCTGCCACACTCAACTGTCGAAAACTCGAAGCCATGTACTCACGAAGAAATAATATCGTGCATTTAACAACTCACATCATCAAAACAAAGAAAAGAAAATCCGAAACCGGATGTCAAACTGTGATCACGTAATATAACAGTAACACAGATACGCTGTAATTACACGTCAGCTGATTTTAAAATAACACGGCAACATCCACAAGAATAAAAAATATTACCATTTTACACCTATTATTATTATTATTATTATTATTATTATTATTATTATTATTATTATTATTATTATTATTATTACACTCGAAAATATATAGTGCAAGAAACACCTACTGTAAAGTAAAATTTTCCATACGTCAACAACATAAAACTCGTGTCCAAAATGACTCAAATAAGATTAACGGGAAACTTAAGAGAATATGATTATTATTTAATTATTATCATGATTTTTACTGACACCCTGACACTTTCACCCCGAATCGTTAGATGTAATTGCCATGGTCTCACTCCTACAAAAACTAAGCTCCCTTTGGTACGTGAATTTTATATATACAAGAATACCTGAAATCACTAACCTAAAATTGACCACGAGTCATTCACGTCATCATCAAATACATATCACATAAATACAACGTGCTCTTTACTTTAGGTGCCGGCAGGTGGGCTGGATCCTCATCAGCCTCCGCTACATGTTGTTTATTCCATCTTGCACATCTTGCTGGAAACATCTGACATTTCTCACACACGATTTGGATCCATTTTAATTATATAGCACTCGTAAGATTTGTCGAAGCACACGCAAACTTGAATTCTTCACTGAAATATAATTTACACAGTATACATGGAATTAACACACATTGAGTTGGTGTTCGTTGTCAGGAACAAATTACCTAGCTTGTTGATGTCCTTCCCACTGGGTCTGCGAAGTTTGCCCCTTCCGTTGTTTGTACAAGGGATTAAAAGTCATTCACCTCGCTCGGAAATAGAAAGTGTACGTCCAATCCTTCTCCCATTACCTTCTAATATTAACAAAGTCTCTCCCTCTAAAATAGCACGAGTAGTGCTTGGTCCAAATGTCTCAAATTAAACAGTAATTTGTATACAATGCGCAAGTTTAATTGCAGTGTTTTTCTGATCAGTCACAGAGGAAAACTATATAAATTATTATTGACCTACAGAATGTAATAACTTCTTCTTTCAATTTCTAGTGTGTAATTTGTCTGAGCTAGAAAATTGCTGTGGAACTAAATATTCGGAAAAATCCCATAGTTCAATCTATGTTCTCCGTGAAGCTTACCACGTTAAATGTTCATTTATAAAACATTCTAGCAAAACAAATATCATCAACATTTGACTGTAGTAAGTGTGTCAACCTTTTCTATGACCTGATCTCCTAATATTATCAGAGTTCTCCCAAATGTTCGTCACCTGATTAAACTCACGAATCACACTAAGCGATGACTAGAATGAGTAGCCGGTTCACATACCATCACCCTGCGCTGCACTTGAAGACTTGACTGTAGGCTCAGAAATTGCAACTAAGACTGGGATATTGGCCAAGTGTCGCCACCAGTTTTGTAAATTTGGGAGACTCCACCTCCCGAGTGATCTAACTGGAGGGGTGTGGCGTAGTGATATGACACCTTGGATTAAGTTTTCACCTGCCCGTAGATTTAATGTTCAGTAACTGCATTGTAATGATTCCTAAATTTGGTGTGATTCACCTGTTGCACTCCACTATCAGAAATGATCGTTGATTTCTTTATAAATCGAAACGCGTCATAGGGCCTATTTACTCACGCAGCATGGCGCATTCCCGCCATGAAACTCAGTTTCATGGGCGAAATCTTCCACACAATGCTGATAACTTATTATTTACGGAATAATTAATCAAATATTCACATAAATAATCCTCCAAATATTATTTCCAGATTATGACACGATAAATTTCTACTTCCTTCGTCACCACATCACGAAATACTGGATAAATATTCCCGCTGGAACAAGGCGGTTAAATTTTGGAATTTCTGATTGTTTAAAATCTTGCCTCGTGTCTTGGCCCGCGTGAAACCATTTTTCATCAAGGGGTGACAGGTATTCCCTCTGTCTCTCTCATACAATTTGGGTGCGCCGCATTCCGTTGTCCCGTTTCCCGTGAGAAAACTCTGTAGAAAATTTCGCACTTAGAGGCGTCATAAAATTATATTGGAGAAAGCTTTTAGCCAAACCTATTTCCGGTACGTGATTTTAAAGAATTTCTGGGGATATATTTCCATCCTGTGTGCTCGCTGTGTGGAACTTTGTGAAATTGCTGACTCTTCCTTTCTATCTGCAGTATTCACATGTATGATTTTTAATAATTTAATTAACGCATCCCTCAGGATAATCGCCTTATATTCGCAATACCGTGGGTGTATTCTTTGTCTGCGTCCCCCACCCACAGGCGGTTGTGTGTTTGGTCCGCGAGAGATATTTTATTTCTCTTAAGTCCGACGGCAAGCCGGTTAGGACCCCCCTATCCGCCACCTGGGCCGCGCCACGTGGGAGTATCTCCTCTCCCCCTGCTACGCCAGCACTCATCGACCTTCCCTGGAATTTACGGGAATTATTCTAACTTTTGAGTGTGCAGATTTTGTGTCAATTCCCTCCAGCTACTTACAAAGGCCTCATTGCTTCCATGCCAAGACGCGTCGCCGCTGTTATTCGTGCCAAAGGTGGACATTCCTGCTATTAGGCAGGTGGTCTTAATGTTCTGGCTAATCAGTGTATATCTCGGATAATGAAGTAGGGCCTACTAGAAACTTCGCGGTGTGTCTAGACAGGGAATTTTCTCGCTACATATTGTAGAAGGTGCGCGGGGATCCAGGAGAAGAGAACATTAGAGGGACAGAATGGCCATGCCCTCCAGGCCGGGTGAGATGTCGCTGGTCTGACTCACTAATCCCTTCCGGGAAATAGCGAAGGGGTTTCGACAGGATTGACATAATAAATAACAAAATGTTTTGTAATTATGCTTTTAAGTGTCAATCTAACTTTAACGGCCTTAGTGATTTGGTTGCGTAGTACAGGTCATGAAGTCATGTAGGAGATGGTTGGTTCGAGTCCCATCATCGGAAGCCCTGAAAATGGTTTGCTGTTGCGTCTCATTTTAAATTAAGGACCATGAGCTATCCTGCCCCAGGCCACGCGTTTTCTTATCCTATCGTCGCCGAAAACTTATCAGAGTTAGTGCGACGTTAAACCACTAGCAAAACAGAAAAGAAATTCCTTCAGTGATATGTTGGATGGCAGAATTTCAAACTCAGATTGACAATGAATATTATAACAAAAGAATTAGGGGCCTACAGATGTTGTTTCTTTTTCTGTAATTTGTTTGTAATTAATTGGGACTAGGATTTAGCAGGAGGCATTGTCGGACTAAGTGGCTCGGTCGGTAGAACGCTGGCTTTCAGAGCCCAAATTGGCGGGTCCGATACCAACTCAAACCGGTGATATTTGACGGTGTTAGAATACGCCAGTCTCGTGTCGGTAAATTCACCCACACGTAAAAGGACACCCGCTGGACAAAATTGTGGCATCTCGGCGTCTTCTATAACCGTAAGTTAGACCGGCGTTAGGTTGATGAAAATTATTGTTAGTAGTAGTAGTAAGATGCAGGGTATCATTTCAGCATATCCTGTACGAGTCCTTTGAATCCATCGGTCTAATTATCTCATGGCCAATAGAGACTTCTGTCACGGTTTAGTTACAAACTACTTCATGCTTCATAAAGCATTGTTTAGAGTATCGAAGGCTAAAACTGATGGCAGGTCCTAACCCAAACCATAAGATTTTGAGTAAGGGTACAGGCCTACCTCACCACATATCCTTCTTCTCTCAGCCCATCAACTTCACTGTGTAAGAGACGAGAGTGAGCAGTCTCAGCCACAGGGGTGGAGAATGCTCAGTAGCCTTCATCTGCCTTCACTCTCAGATCTTCCTTCAATTTCTCTCTATTGTCACATGTATTCCGTACTTAAACTCTTCACTTGGCATTAATACAAAAATAAAAACAAACCAGTTACCCCACAATATGTTTGTTGGCTTGATTGTGTCGGAGTGAATGGTACAGACCAGAGGTGCTCACACTGGGCACTGCCCAGCACCGTAAGCGGACGGGCGGGTAGCCGATGAGCGTATGCTCTTCGGCCAGAGTGACGTTGTGTTACGTCATAGGCCGTGAAGGTTAGGGAAAGTTCTCCCAGTCAGTCTCGATCACTGCGGCGGTACGCGAGTTTGAAATGAAGCAAAGAGGGCAGAAATCCACGTCATTTTCAAATCACGCTATAAGGAGTAACTTATTTATGCTCATTGCAGTTTACTTATTTCAACCGGTTACAATAAAGAGTTGCACTTATAACCTCACATATTTTTGTCTTGTACGTAATGAATTACAATGTCCGACTCATTGGCTGAATGGTCAGCGTACTGGCCTTCGGTTCAGAGGGTCCCGGGTTCGATTCCAGGCCGGGTCGGGAATTTTAACCTTCATTGGTTAATTCCAATGGTCCGGGGGCTGGGTGTTTGTGCTATCCCCAACATCCCTGCAACTCACACACCACACATAACACTACCCTCCACCACAATAACACGCAGTTACCTACACATGGCAGATGCCGCCCACCCTCATCGGAGGGTCTGCCTAAGAAGGGCTGCACTCGCCTAGAAATAGCCATACGAAATTATTATTAATTACAATTTTCACTATTTATTTTATTACGTGCTTTTAGAAATATTTCTGACATAATACGGAGTTAAGGTTGATAGACTGTGGCTTATGGTTGCTTGGATTTAAATTATCTGATAAACTCACCAACAATCCCGTCATGCTTACCGAGAATAACATCAGTAATCAGTTAGACTATTTATTTGAAGGCATACAGTACATTTATTTAGTAGACACATTTACATGGTTGTTGTACTTCAATCTTGGATGGTAAGTATCTATGTCCTAACTCGTGAGGAAACTCCTTCGCCATTTAGAGGTGAGCTATTACCATCGGACTTCTGATAAGGTTTAGATACTACTGTATGTTCAGAAATTCAGTGTGAACAGAGAATGTCACACAACACTTGAAATAAAGCAATACACTTGTTGATTTATGTAAACATATTACGTTTTGCTGAATGAATAACAAGAATTATACTTTTTTAATGGAAATACTGTCATTTACATCCAAGGAGCAGTAAATCGTAGCTTGTATGCTTAAACCCTGTTTCTTTTTAAATTGTAACACAAAAATTATATTGTGCCAGGTTTCATTGAATGCATAAATATAAGTAAATAAAACTGACTGTTTATATCAAGCGCAGTACACATCAAACTGGAATACCTTGAAAGGTCGGTTTTCTGGCCATTATAATGTTTCTTTTTAAATACTGCACGGTACCGCAATCAACATTTCACTGAGTAGTGGAGGATAGCTTCGTAGTCACAATCCAACGTTACCGCTCCACATCCCTCTCAAGTGTGTTCTCCCTCTCGCTTCACTGTGACTATATGCTTGTTACGTAAGCTGCCCGCATTTAGGTCACGCCAGCCCAGGCGCACCGGGCTAGCCTCAACGGACGCCCAGCTGAGCACCTCTGGCATAGACGGTAGAGAGCTGGTCTTCTGAATCCGGATATCGGTTTAATTCTCGCTTTCTTGGTAGTAACTGAACGTGCTCAAATACGCCGGCACTTGAAAGAACTCCTGTGGGTTAAACTTCCAACAACTCAGCTGGAGAGACCGTAAAGGTAGTTAGTGGAACGTAAAATCAATAACTTTATTATTACTGTATTACTATAAAATTGTGTTTATGTTTCGTAGAACTAGCGAAAGCATATGACACCCGTACAGGAGGGATAATGGGATTAAAGGTAGATTATTAAAAGTAGTCAAAAGCATTTACGTTGGCATTGGGCTACAGTGAGAATTCATGATAGGAAGCGTTTTTTGTCCTAATAACTTAGACAAGTGTTAGTCAAGGCTGAAATATTTCACATTCGTTCTTCATAGTTTACATGGAACATCTACTGAACGGTATAAAGTGGCAGGGAGGGATTCGATTAGGTAGAAATGTAGCAAGCAGCCTGGCATATGCCGAACACTCGGTATTTTTTTGCTAGTGGCTTTACGCCGCAACGACACAGATGGGTCTTATGGCGACGATGGGCTAGGAGTTGGAAGGAAGCGGCCATGTTCTTAATTAAGGTACAGCCCCAGCATTTGCCTGGTGTGAAAATGGGAAACCATGGAAAACCATCTTCATGGCTGCCGACAGTGGGATTCGAACCCACTATCTCCCGAATGCAAGCTCTCAGCTGAGGGCTCCTAACCGCACGGCCAACTCGTCCGGTCGACTTGATATTAATGGCAGATTGTGCTGAAAGTCTGCAATCCTATATCTTGGAACTTGACAATAGGTGCAATAAGGAGGATTTGAAAATTAGCCTTTCCAAGACTGAGTGATGTCTGTAGGTAAGAAACCTTAGAAAATTGAATGTCAGGTTGGGAATACAGAAATGGGACTGGTAGATCATTTCAAGTATTTGAGATGTGTTTTATCCTGGTATGGTAATATAGTAAGTGAGAACGAAGGTGCAGCGAAGCTAATAAGTGAGCTTGCAGTTTCCATCAAAAGTATTCTCTAAGGAAGAAGTCAGCTTACGGACGAAACTTTCTTTACACCGGTCTGTTTTCCGGCTAACTTTGCTTTACGGGAGTGAAATATGGATGGACTCAGGATGTCTTATTCATAAGTTTGAAGTAACTGGCATAAAAATATCAAGAATCATCACTGGTACAAACGCATGGGAACAATGACAGGAGAGTAGTTGGAATGAGGAGATAAAGAGGATAAGTTACGAATGAACTCTACTGATGAAGCTGTACGCATAAATCGGCTTCGGTGGTGGGGTCATGTTGGGGAATGGAGGAGGATATGTTACCTAAGAGAATAATGAACTCTGGCCATGGAGGGGAAGAGAAGTAGAGGGAGACAAAAAGTAAGACGCTTAGACTCAGCTTCTAATGATTTAAATATAAGAGGTATGGAACTAAAAGTGGCCGAAGAGCTTGTTATAAATAGAGGATTGTAAAGATGTTTAGTAAATTAACAGAGGCTTCCAGACTGAAGGCTGAAAGGCATAACTGTCTATAATGAAAATGTATGTATATTATTTTTCAATGTCCGACTCGTTGGCTGGAATGGTCAGCCTACTGGCCTTCGGTTCATAGGGTCCCGGGTTGGATTCCCGGCCGGGTCGGGGTTTTTAACCTTCATTGGTTAATTCCAATGACTTGACGGACAGGTATTTGAGCAGTCCCCAACATCCCTTCAAACCACACACCACACATAACGCTATCCTCCACCACAATAACACGCAGTTATCTACACATGACAGATCCCACCCACCCTGATCGGAGGGTCTGCCTTACAAGGGCTGAATCGGCTAGAATTAGCAGCACGAAATTATTAATATTATTATTAATTTTTTTTATTATCTGTGTCGGTGCGACGTAAAGCCCCCAGCAAAAAAAAAAAAATATTTTGTTACTTGAATTCTTAGTTCGGAGTTTCGTTTTATCCTCCACAGTTACACCGATAGCTATCATAATAAGACGAGACATCACTGAAGAAGCCTATTTGAGAACTGAGGAACGAATTCATTTCCTGTACCGCAGCTTTCTTCTCAGAGCCACAAGTTATTATTACGTATCAGTCTATCAAGGTCATTAAAACGCATACATCCATTGACGCTGCAAGCCATGTTTTCACACAATTTATCACATGGACCGTAAGGAAAATTCATACCTCAATCACTTTCACATTATCAAGGCCAAAAATGAAAACGAATCTGGTCAATGAAAGCAGCAGACTTCTTCGAACCTAAACTCTAAGGGTACGTTTATGCTGCAGCCTGGCTGCTGGCACATCACCAAACCTCGCTGCTCGATGTTAGGCGATGATGAAACAAACCAATGGATCTCAGTCGGTGCTTTTACCCTGGAGCACGGATAGCTCTGCTGCTGGCTGCTATCCTCGCCACATCCGTGGTCTCAAACACGTTTGATTTTCGAGCCTGGCACATCGCCGGCTATCCTGTAACATGGACTGTGATTGGTTATTTCAAGGTTACCCGTTCTCCCACTCCTACTCTCTTCGCACTGTATACACGTTCAGTGACCACTTGCGCACTTGCTATCTGAACCTGTCTTCGAACGCAATGCGATTTAGAACCAGCGGCATGCGGATCATTATAAGAGGTACATATGGGATGAAAGGAGTGACGAGATGATGAGCGGCCAGTAGACCTTTTTCTACGTTTTATGAGGAAGAGTGGCTTGTTTTATCGTGTTTAAAAGTGAAGTTTCTATTTGTGTTTTAATTGTTTTATTGTTAACTACTATTTTACTCTACCGGGCGAGTTGGCCGTGCGATTACGGGCGTGCAGCTGTGAGCTTGCATCCTGGAGACAGAGGGTTCGAATCCCACTATCGGCGGCCCTGAAGATGTTTTTGCGTGGTTTCCCATTTTCACACCAGGAAAATCCTGGGGCTCTGCCTTAATTAAGACCACGGCCCTTCCTTCCTATTTCTAGGCCTCTCCTATCCCATCGTCGCCGTAAGACCTATCTGTGCCGGTGCGACGTAAAACAAAAATCAAAAAACTTTTTATTCTATTGACTATGTGTTTATCTTTGTGTATTTTAAAATTGAACTAAATATATTATTTTACTTCTATGTCAGTGCCTTACTCTATTTTATTACGTTTTACTCTTTTTAATTTTAGAGAAAATAATGCATTGCGATTTAGAACCACTACTTGTTTTAAATTCATAATACTTTTCCTCATCAATATCATTTTCTAATCCTAGTCAGTGGAATAATTATAACTTTTAATCCATTTCATCTCATCTCGTACCATCAGGGGCCGATGATCTAGATGTTAGCCCACTTTAAACAACAATCATCATCATCATCAAAGTATGGAATGACGTGGCAAAAGAATGCGGAACGATTACGTCAATTTTGTTCTTTTATTCTTGCCATTTGGGGGACCTATATCATTACAAGCAAGTGATTTATATGAAGTACCTCGTTTTTCATGGAAAGTTCGACAGTTATTTTTTCAAACTGTAAACACTTTTTGTTTAGGAGACCTAACTAAAGTCAAAATGAGATACTCCATTACCCCTTATTTTACTTTATTCAAAAGTACACTATTAAATTGCGAAATGAAGCATTTGTAGCTTCAATCTTCAATCAACTCCCGCAGTAGAAATGCGCTGAAAAATCCAGGCAAAGCATTTTACACTTCTTATTTCACATTCAGTTCACCACTCGTTAAAAAAATCACTGAATTTGTTCCGCACTTCAAAAGATTCAGCTGGAACTGTGTTGTTTCTCCTCGACGGGGTAGCTCTTGGAAGTACGTCCTCGTAGTCTAAGTGTTCATTCCCTCTATATCTATAATCAAATTATGCAAAATACAAAGCGCCTTCACTATCACTTCCTCTGTTTTAAATTTTAGACTAGAGCTGAGAGCTGCCAGCAGCATGCGCGCGGGGCTGCTGCAGGGTAAAAGCTCCATACCGAGCAGCCTGGCTATTGTCAGCAGCGAGATGCTAGGGCGAGCATCCATGTGCCAGCAGCGAAGCTGTAGCATAAACGTATCCTAAGATATTGAGTAGCAACATACCTCGCCAAATGTTTACGTTTCCTCCTTCTTTTTCCTCCGTGGATTTCCTCGCAGAGGTACTCAAATACGTCGGTAAATTTACTGACACGTAAAGGAACTCCTATGGGACTAAATTCCGGCACCTCGGGGTCTCCAAAAATCGTAAAAGTAGTTAGTGGGACGTTAAGCCATTCATATTGATTATTCGTTCCTTCCAACTCACTTTTTTCAGAAACAATTGAACCTATACACATAATGTTTGCTGTGGTTATTCACATAGCTTTTTTTTACATCCATGGGAGATGAATTATATTTTTATAATAACTAAAATGAAATCAAGCCGGCCCTGCGATGTAGGGGTAGCGTGGATACCTCTTACACGGAGGCCCTGGGTTCGATTCCCGTACAGGTCAGGGGTTTTACCTGGATCTGAGGGATGGTTCGAGTTTCACGCCTTCTACGTGATTACAATTGAGGAGCTATCTGACAATGAGATGGCGGCCCCGGTCTAGAAAGCCAAGAATAACGGCCGAGAGGATTCGTCGTGCTGACCACACGACACTTCGTAATCAGCAGGCCTTCGGACTGAGCAGCGGCCGCTTGGTAGGCCATGGCCCTTCGGGGCTGTTGCGCCATGTGTTTGGGAGGGAGGAGATTTAATATGGTAAAATATTTCGTGTGAGGGACATACAATACTAGACACGGATTATTTTCTAGTGTGACTATACATTCTGGTGGGGTCACGATCCGATAGCTTACAGTACACTGGACTCAGTTGTACGGCTGGATGTGCTTCTTAGCGTCAACACAATATGCCGGGATGTGTTCTAATGCCACTTGTTACTTGCGGTGGTTTGCAGTGAGGTGTTTTGTGTGTATCTGAAGATGTGTGTATTGAGACAAATACCAATACCCAGTCCCAGGCAAGAGAGATATCCGGACATAGCTAAGATCCCCGTCCTTACCTGGCCCAGGAATTGAGCCCGGGACCATCTGGACCAAATGTCACTATACTAATCTTTCTATAAAAGATTCCGACTACATTAATACATGAATTATTAGTTCCTCCCAGCTACACTTTCTTCAGAAGCAATTGAACCTACAGATATAATGTTTGTTATGGGTATCCACATGGTTTTTTATCCGCATGTGAGGTGAATTATATTTTTATAATAATTAGAATTAAATACAGCCTCATCCGCGGTGTAGGGGTAGCGTGACTTCCTCTTACCCTTACAATACATGTACGATTTATGAAATGCCCCTGTGGTTCGGATTCCACGCGATACTGGAAATCTCGTTGCTGCGAACATTATATTCACAATAAAATAAACCTAAACGGACTTTTGCAAGCTTGCATTCGGGGATGGGTGATTCGAACCTCCCCATTGGCAACACCGGAAACGGTGTTCACTGGCTTTCTATTTTCACTCCGGGCGAATCTGGGCCATTTCACATCAGTGTGAAAGTAACCAAAAAGACACAATGTCTGAGATATAGGAGACTGAATCGTTAGATGGAATGAATTCATTCTCTGTGGAGAATCCTAGTGCAGATCTTTCGACGTGACGCTCATGGGCGACATGAGCATCTGTGAGGGTGGGATTCCACCACGACGAATATAATATTAAAGTCATTTCTGCACAATCCCTGGTTCTGGAATACAGACGGAAGCTGCTGGTACACGAACGCATATTAATGGTGTCCCGACATAAACAATCAACACTGCCCCACTCCAGTACTGAAAAGGAGGGGAAGGGAGTTAACAGATAGTGCTGCATACACAGTGTGTGTATTCCGGCGTTATACTGTAACATTGTAATAAGGTGGCTCATATCCTATCACAGGTGAATCGAGGACGTATTATTGGCATGTGGGAGTCTCACATGGTCTCCCAAGCAATAGCACAAGCAATACCATGCAGTCTTAAGACAGTTTGGAGATGGATAGAAATATGGCAAGAACGAGGTGAAGTAGGATTGGTAGACCCGATATAACGCAGCTACAAAATATTCCAAACTAGTATCAAATAATTTTCGGTTAAAAACCTCCTTTACCTCTTAATACTGTAATTATCAGAGTAGGTTACTTTTTATTTTTTTATGTTAAAATGCTATTTGTTCGGTGCGTCGACCTATAGAGTTCTTTTGCCGCTACTTGCACAATATATGAACTTGCATGTAATTGGAATTGCGGAAGTGTTGAGTGTTGAATGTGAGAAACGTTAAGGACGATACAAACACACAGTCCCCAAGCCAGGGATATAATCATTTACAATTAAAACCCCTGACCCTGCCGTGAATCGAACCCGGGGTGGCCGGACGTGTTGCCCCGTACACCGCGGGGTCGGACGAGTAGGTAACCTAATGCTGTACTTCAATACATCCGCCATTCGATCACAACGAAGTCTTGTAGCGGGCTGTCTGCATGCAGTCCATACAGCAATGCGTTAAGCGAAAAGGTGAGTCATTGTGCCTTCGACACTACCTCTTCACTCCCTTCCCCCATGTTTTGTACTGCATTGGCCATCAACACTACCCCTTCACTGTCTCCCCTTCTTTTCAGTACTGGAGTGGGGCAGTGTTGATTGTTTATGTCGGGACACTGTTAATGTGCACGTCTGTACATAAATCTCAAAGGTGAGACTTTCCTCGGTCCGATTTGAGTCAAATATGTGCTCTACTATACCTGCCAGAAAGTTGGAGATGCAAGTCTTTTCTCTACTTGTCATCTTCACTAGGTAAGGATAGGGTATTGAACTCTGAGCCAGAATGAAGAAGAATATTTCGTAGTTTTCAGCACTTTTGCAGACTTGCATTTGACGGATGGATGATTCGAACCTCCCCATTGATAACACCGAAAATGATGTACACTGGCTTTCCATTTTCACTCCAGTCGAATCTGGGTCATTACCCTTAACACCCTGGATGTTACTTGATAGCCAAGTGGCAATGTCAGTAGCTTCTCACCTAGGCGGGCGTTGTTCGAATACGAGACAATACATGTACGACTTATGACATGCCTCTGTGGCTCGTATTCCACGCGACACTAGAAATCCCGTTGCTGCGAACACTATATTCACATTAACATAAAGCTAAACGCTTGCTTGTTAGATTCCCTATTCCCTCTGTGTTAGTGTCACGTTAAACACATAACTAATTATCAAGGGGTCCATGACCTAGATGCTAGGTCCCTTTAAACAACAAGCATTTGTGGTAATTATCGTACGTTTAATATCTTAGATCTCCCTTCAAACTCACATCACTGTGAAGTAACCAAAAAGAAACAATGTCTGAGTTATAGGAGACTGAAACGTTAGAGTGAATGAATTCATTCTCTGCGGAGAATATAAAATGAAGTACCCTGACATAATGAATGAAACACAACGGTTTCTCATCTGATGTACAGAGTATTGAACTAATTTCTCTACATAGACGGGTGTAACTGTTATCATTATTTAAAGCGGAAGAGCAGTACTGCAGCTATTTGGGCGCTAGTGTATTTCTCGTCTTCATTATTACCCGAAAGTCATTTCTCTTATGTATAAGACTTAGGCTGCTTTTATAAACTAGGCCATCTTGTTCTTAAAGAGCCCTTTTTTGGATCTTCGATTATTCCGCACGAACCAATTGAAGATCATTGCAATGTAAACACACCACTAGTGACCTCGCATCAAAACGCAGTGATTCCCGAGATAGGTAATAAAACGTCTCCCACCGGGCGAGTTGACAGTGGGGTTAGAGGCGCGTGGTTGTGAGCTTGCATCCGGGAGGTAGTGGGTTCAAATCCTACTGTCGGCAGCCCTGAGGATGGTTTTCCGTGGTTTCCCATTTTCACACCATGCAAAAGCTGGGGTTGTACCTTGATTAAGGCCACGGCCGCTTCCATCCAACTCCTAGGCCTTTCCTCTCCCATCGTCGCCATAAGACCTATCTGTGTCGCTGTGACGTATAGCCACTAGCAAAATATATATTGTCATTGCGAAAATGAAGAAAGGATTTTCCAATTTCTTATTGATAGTAAAGATGATGGTGGCTTAAGAACACTAAATAATGCATTGAAAAGTTGTGGCGATTCAATTTTTATGTACATCAGAAGTGTTGTCCGTGTCCTTGGCTGAAGGGTCAACGTACTGGCCGTCGGTTCAGTAGGGGCCGAGTTCAATTCCCAGCGGACCGGGCAATTTTCTGCATATGGTTAATTCCTCTCTTGAGAGACCTGGAAGTTTGTGCCATCTTAACACACTTCTTCATCTTCATTCAACAAACTACAACCACCGAGAAACACGTAATAGCGCACCTAGTCCACATAGGGTTGACGTCAGGATGGACACCTGGCAGTAAAACTGGGGAAAATCCACATCAACAGCTGACCACAATTAATTTGGGAGAAAATGGAACAGTAAGAGGAAGAAATGGATGAAGCTAAAGTGTTCACAATCTCAGTATTTGAAAAGCAATTTTCCTCCTCTAGGATCGTCAGAAGACGAACGTTTTTCATGAGATAAATCTTACGATGAGAAGGTACGGATTTAGAAATATGCAACTCAAATGCCGTTGGTTACCAAATTAATAACATAACATGTAAATAAATTATCACATTCCATGCTGTTTGTCGTAGCGAAATAATCGTTCATCAAAGGGCTCATTTATTTCTATAAAATGATAATTAATAAATTACATAAAAAGTAGCTTAGATATGTCCCTATACTTCCTGATTAGTAAACACGCAAAAGAGGGTATAACTGGTTTGTGTTTCCAGCTTCAAAATGAATGTTATCTTGCAATGCCATTGTTTTCAGTTTTCTGTCAGAAGAGCAATGATGTATAACCTGGATTTCTATTAATGTTCTCTCATCTCCCTTAAGACTAACATTTTTAATGTAACCTTTAACTTCTAATTGGACTAGCAATTGGCTCTGTGTATGTTTACCGCGTTAAGGACCCAGTTTTGGTAATGAAACCTCTGAGCTCATAATTCTGTGGCTTCATATACACACACACATATACACCTTTGATTTTATAAAATCCACTACCAATAGTTGGTAGCAGGTACGCTAATGCAGACTAATGGATCGTAGTGGTCTGTATAAGTGAGTTACAGTAGGCAGGTAGGCCTACAGGCTCGCCAATCGCACAGCCAGGCTAGCTACAAATGTTCTCCAACATGATGAGTGTCCTGCATGCACACATTTGATAAAGCTAGATTGGCAATGCATCAAGTATAAAGCTGATTATAGCTATTGGGAACAGAACACGGTTTTGTCCTCCCCTCTCTATATAATGCTAAATAAAGAAGAGATGAGTATATTATACAGTTTAATATGATTGTGTCAATTTGGGAACTATTGGACGAGGCTGCCCTCTGTTGATAGGGGAGGATAATGACGCCTAATGACACAGAGTATCCAATCCCGATGCTGATTTGATCCAGCAACTACATTATATGAAGAGGTCACCGGGCACAATTCGATTAGGACACATTTCTTCTGGGACACATTGATGCGGGATTTTTTGTTTTCTAAAAAAATCCTCGACCCTGTTTTAATATCAAACATGGGAATGGAAATCACAAAATAGCGTATCAATATTTTTGATTTGTTTAATGGTTTTGTTGTATCATAGTTTGATAAACCGTGATTGCTATTTAACCTATGCGCGTAACCTCAATATTCGTTGGCCAGATACCAACGTGCAGGTGTAAAATAGCTATAGGTCTTTAGATTTGTCTCGTAAATAACGTAACGAAAATGGTGTATTTTTCTTTTTCATCACAATATTATCTAAGCTGTCACATTTTAGCAAGCGTCAATAAAATCAACACAAGCGATGAACGCAATATTAATACGAAATTCCGCAACCGTCAAAGTTGGAAATTCTTGGAAATATAATGTGAAAATCAATGTTGAAAGGAGATATTTAACTTTACTTCATAGTCATATTTCCTGAAGCCCCCTTCACGTTACTAACAATGGAAAAGGCACACATTTAGGATCTTACGAGCATCGTAGTTATTAGCCCTGTATACTTCATGAGGATGTGGTTCTATCTGAAATCTGTGTTAGTGTGCTACCTGTACCGATATAGTTTTGTTCAACTGTTGTTGGAAAGGTTATGAGCTCTAGCAAGTGGGATGTTCCTGCTTATGAAAAGGGAAAATCATGGAAAACCTTTCCAGGGATGCTCAGTGGGGTATTTCCTGGGTCCATGAGTTCACCTCACACTTCCAGTGACAAGGTTATGACAAAACACAAAAATGCAGGTCACACAGCCATGAAGGGAGACCAGCCCTCTGGTTGACTTATAATTGTGACGAATCCTCGGCCGTACTGCGTAACTTTCATGAACGGACTTTTATTACACAGCTTTTCAGTTGATATCACGAGGCTGAGTGAGCCCTGTTCTATACTATTAGGCCAGGATTAGAATTCCTGGACAAGCCTGGAATCTAAATTAGGGTTTCCAAGTGAGTGACCTCTGTATCACGGCACCGGTAAACGATAACGATTGAGGGGACAAGTTTGCCTTGCTAAACGTTAATGCCATCGTTGTCATCAATCTTGTTAGCAGACTTACTAAAGCAAATCGCTTACAGTATTGGTAGGAAGTGGTCGGAAGTATAGAAATATCGTCACTGCTGCGCCAAAACCGCGAATGTGACAATGATATTCCTTTCTATTATTTCCCTTAAGACTGGTCACTCCTCTCAGCCACGCAGTCCATCAGAAAAATTTTCATTGAGTTCATTTTCCTATAGGCCTACTAACAAGTAAAGGAAAATTAACCTTACTGCACTGTACTGCAGGAATGTATGCATGCATGACATATTTACCCACTCCTAGAATATGATGCATTTAAGGTTCAGTTTCGATCTCTCCAATAACAGAAGAAAATAGGATGTGAATAACAGTTTTTGTCCCAATTGCAATCGCTATAAATTTATCAGCAGCGTATCTGGATTATCCGCGTGCTTCCTTACGACATGGAGTTCACTTGAGACGACTAAAGTCAAGCCTTTTGGTTAATATAATGGAAGCTCTTACAGAAATCTACGGGAAAGCCAGGAATATTGGTGACATGGGTGTGTTTAAAACTGGAGGAATTGCAGTGTAAAGGAATACTAGTGTGTCAGAACAATACAGTTGTGAGAATGATAGATCATCAGTGCGTTCATGGTAAGGCGAGCTTGGATATATAACACGCTATATTATTTCGATCGAAGAAGCAGGCCCGCAAAGACAACATTGTGGCACTTCCTCAGGTACATTATTTTCTTAATTGTTTGGAATTCGGTTCTAAATGACCATGCACCCATCAACAAAATCGCAAGAGTTCAAATCAATAATGATAACATTAAACAATGATAATTCACCGTACCAAGATTATGGTCCAATATTAACGTTCTTGGTCTAAGTTTTTATAACCGAGTACACTTTCCTATGAGATTCTAGTAGAACAGTGACACTGCTTGGTCGTTGTTCTGTTTTAGTTAATTCAGTAAGGAAAACACTTTGATGATGCTTAAAATGTGAATAACTACAAAAAGTATTAACGTTCCTGCAAAAAAAACACTAAGGGGTGTCCACAATATTGATTCTGATTATATTGCTTCAGAAACTGCCGCCGTGCTTAAACCCCATACAAATTATTGAAGTTTTGTAACTTCGATGGGAGTTGCACTTGGAGAACCATAGGCATCATGGGGGAAATTGCTGCATGAGACAGTACTGATATTATGTCGATTGCGATTCTTCCCATGCTCTGTTCCATTCCCCGTACGCTCGCTGATAGATGAATGATAGAAAATCTTGAGGAAAGAATGTGATGTTTAGCTCCTTTCCAATTATTTGTTCACCTTTAGCTAGTACATCACTATTCTCGTTATGGGTGATTCCAGTGTGTGAGGAGAGCCAGGTGAAATCGACGCATGACCCATCTTGCCGTAGTTCTATGATTTTATTGATTACATAATTAAGATTTAAATTTGGTTTTTGGCACTGCGGACGGAATAGCAAATGCAGAAAGAACACACAAGTTATCAGACAGAATGAAAGCGTAACTACATTTTACTGTACTCGTCAAGCATATGATAGTGCTTCGTTGCGTTGCAATTCAGACAGCAAAGTGAAAGGACGCAATAGTGCTGAGCAAATGTAAAGTGTAGGTAGTGCAAAGGCGAGTGAAACATGGGAGTATCAGTTGAGAAATATCGACATGCTATAGGCAGATGGCAATGCAGAATGAAAAAGAAAGCAATACAGTCCGGAATCAACAACCATAACATCATACAGATGCTGTTTACTGAACCCTTGAACTTACCATTCCATCGTTGGTCGGCCACAGCTGCCACAGTAGAGCAATATCGAACTCTTAAAACTTGGGGTCGTAGCGGGAATATTTCGATCACTATCTTATCCAAACGATGGGGTTAAGAAGAGAGCCTACCGAGCTCGATAGCTGCAGTCGCTTAAGTGCGGCCAGTATCCAGTAATCGGGAGATAGTGGGTGCGAGCCCCACTGTCGGCAGCCCTGAAGATGGTTTCCGTGGTTTCCCATTTTCACACCAGGCAAATGCCGGGGCTGTACCTTAATTAAGGCCACGGCCGCTTCCTTCCACTTCCTAGGCCTTTCCTCTCCCATCGTAGCCATAAGCCCTATCTGTGTCGGTGCGACGTAAAGCAAAATAGCAAAAAAAATAAGAAGAGAGCCTAACTACTTGAAATGAGGAGCAAATATGTGCTTACTAACATTTATTGAATGATCAAAATGCAAAGAATTATGTTATAAACACTTTCATCCAGAAATTTTAATCATTTAACGTTTGAACGCAGTTTGCATTGCACTGCGTGAGTTTTATCAGTTACATTTATCGAAGAAATTTCTTCGGAGAACAGTAGAACTATCACAGAGTAGTGGACAGCGAAAACTAGAACAACGAAAATAAAACCTGAAAATCGGACACCTATTTATCACAAAGATAACTCAGAATTAATCCACATGATCGGTGGAAAATCTGACCTTCAACAAGTAGAATTCCAGATTTACATTTAATTAAGGTTATCCACCAGTCAAATACCCTGTCGGATATGTGAACACCCGCCTAATGCTAATTGCTTTACGTCGCACCGTCACAGATAGGTCTTACGGCGACGATGGGACAGGGAAGGGCTAGGAGTGGGAAGGAAGCGGCCGTGGCATTTATTAAGGTACAGCCCCAGCATTTGCCTGGTGTGAAAATGGGAAACCACGGAAAACCATCTTCAGGGCTGCCGACAGTGGGGTTCGAACCTACTATCTCCCGAATACTGGATACTGGCCGCACTTAAGCGACTGCAGCTATCGAGCTCGGTGCCCGCCGAATGGACACTTAATCGAACCAAATTGACTTTCAGTTGATTTGGATAGGTTGCGAAATACTACTGGAAGGCATGGAGTTCACTACAAGTTAACAGCAGCATTCGCTTAATAACTTTTATTGAATTATCAAAATGAAAAAAAAAATAATGGTATAAAATCATTCATCCAGAAATTTTAATCATTTAACGTTTCAACGCAGTCACATTGCATTGCGTGAGTTTTATCAGTTACATTTATCGAAGAACTTTCTTCGGAGAAAAGTAGAAATATCACAGATTAGTGGACAGTGAAAACTAGAACAACAACAAAAAACCTGAACATCGGGCACCTATTTATCCAAACGATAACTGAGAATTAATCCGCACGATCCGTAGAAAATCTGACCTTCAACAAGTAGAATTGCAGATTTACATTTAATGAAGGTTATCCAGCAGTGAAATACTCTGTCGGATATGGGAACATCCGCCGAATGGACCCCTAATTGAACCAAATTGACTATCAGTTGCTTTGGATAGGTTGCGAAATACTACTGGGAAGCATGGTGTTCAATACAAGCTAACAGCAGCAGTCATAATTTAAAAATAAAATTCCACCATGTATTGTCATCTCGTGACACCCCTAAGTTATGGAATAATCCAGATGCTGAAACGTGCATTACCCAAACAGCTGTTCAGAAGGAACCAACAACAATTCGATAAGAGAGGATCTTACGTTACGTCGTTCTGAAGGAACAAAACTGCGAACTGCAGGAAACATTTCTTCATCATGCATTCAGAAGAAATGCTAAACACTAAAGTTAAAGAAAAATTGGTAAATCACTTGAAAAATATTCTTATAAAACCAACTTTTAGGTTATAAACGGCTACGTTAAATTTAATAAACTGACAAGTCCGCACTTTAAAATAAAATCAAAAATACCAAAACAATCTAGGGGATTCTTTCCTCTACAACTATGACTACCATTACACATCCCTTTACTTATTGTTTGTCCCAATAAACTAACTAAAAGTTATTGATAGACAACAATCAACTATTATAAAAATGAAAGAACGAGAAATTGAAAATAAAATATATTCCCAGCTGACGAATCCAAACCGCATTCGTAACTGAAGTCTCATATAAATAAGCTAAGTGTCAACACGCACACTATCAAAGCAATCGGACAGCTGAATGACAAAATAATTAAATCGAGAACTAAAATAAAATACTAAAGTTCAACGAAATCAAACACGTGTGGCAAACAGCAGTAAATAATTGATCACCGCTAGCTCAGTATCCAATGATGGACAACCCTCACGTTCATGCCACTAGTGGTTCCCCGAAACATGGCCTCAGTATTACTTTGATAACACTCTTCGCATTACATACACTATTGCAGACACTACCATCATTCAAGTCACTTCGCAAAACACCTAACCTAAGACTTGAATATATACAGACGACACCCTAAATCTATCGTCGAGCCTACATAGTGCCTACACACCCTAACACTAACATCTATATATACACACGCACCCTAAACCTATCGTTGAGCGTAAATGGGGATGTCTACTCATCAGTATACTCCTATGATGCGCGTAACGTCCTAAATCTATTGTCGAGCGGAAACTGGGATGTCTAGTCATCCTCTAACATATCAGGCGAAATCGTAACTTCAAACGCACTCTTTGATATTTAGCCGGAAACCTTGTCGAAGCTATAGCACACAATATAACGAATCTTTCCACAGAATGAACGCAAGTCTGGAAATGCAACTAAGTCCCTATCTTGTCAATAAAACGTCAAATAATAAATTAATAATGCGCGGCTATGAAATCCACGACTCAAATATGATCTCGACATACGCAATGAAGTTTGGAAAAATAATAATGAATTTCAGCACACGTCTAACGTTCCGTGAATATCGCCAAAACAGTAATCATCACCATCACAAAAATCCACACCATAATTCCAAGGTGAGGCGCAAAATCGCCTACCATCTCACTATTCCAAACGTTCATATCCATAAACTATCCAGTGAAGCGAAATTCTATGACTCTACACAGCCAAACTATCACTTTAATAACGTCCAATATCTCATCCCATAATGTTTCCGATTTAATGATAATTTATCGACTCGTAGTATATAAAATTTACTGAATGGAAATTTGTTACATCAGTTAAATGACACCAACCGTGTATTCAGAATGCTCTTCTATCCTTGAGATCGCGTACTATAATATTCATTATGCTGACTTTACATAAATCGTAATTTGGACTTAACTGCCAAGAGCTACAAACTTCTACAGAAATTATTTTTCACAGAGAGTTCTCGAGTTGAAATCATAATGTGCGTCACAAAGCACTCACTTCGAACCAACCTTCACCCGGTCAGCTGTTCCGGATTGCTAACGGAATCTCAATACAGCCTGCCTCAGAAATATCACATTTAATATAAAAACTGTCTCAAAAATTCATCTTCACCGCCTATCACGGCGGCATTACTCATGAAATACAGGCTTCCTATGCCTTCAACATCTACACAACTCTTCTCTCATCATATCATTCCGGCACAATCCATTTATTCGTATTTCAAAACCTTTCCAAACCTCAATACTCCCCTTGAAGAACAATTTTATAAGGATCTTCTCATTTATTTTATTACAACTTTCGGGCTTCAAGAACACAATAACACATCGTGATTTCCTATATCACCGACATGCACGATGTCACAAAATTAAATTCCCACGAATTATCGAGACGAACGCAAATCACACTCAACATATCTATTAAATACACGTTTAATATAGAAAAATTTTATCCTGTTGTAAATATATTCGAGAAATGCTTAAAGAACAATATTTACCAAATTTTAGAAAAACACCAAATACTTTCTCCCAGACAGTTTGGATTCATTAAAAATCTCAGAACGACTGATGCTATATCCGCCTTAGAAAAGAGAATATACGAAAATCTTAATTCTTCTCTGCTCTCCACGGGGATATTTCTCGACCTTGAAAAGGCATTCGATAGTGTGTCACATCGCTTGCTCCTCCAGAAATTGGAAAAATACGGCTTTAGGGGCAATGTGCTGTATTTGCTTGAGAGTTACTTGACAGATCGAGTACAGTATGTCAAAATTAATCAACATCTAAGCACACCGATGAGGATAATAAAGGGTGTCCCACAAGGCACAGTATTAGGTCCTTTATTGTTTATTCTATTTATTAATGATCTAGAGAAACAATAGCAAATGCCGAACATACGCACATCGTAACATATGCAGATGATACAGTCATTTATGTTGAGGGTGATAGCTGGAATCTCGTCAGACAGAGAGCAACTCGAGCACTGCTTAAAGTTAAAGCATGGTTAGATAATAATGAATTATTTCTAAACATTAAAAAAACAAAATTTATGAATTTTTCTGTAACAGATAGACGAAACGATTTTAATGAATTAATTGTACACAACATGAACTGTGAATTTAATTGTAACTGCTACAAAATTTATAAAGTAAGTAATGTTAAGTATTTGGGATTATTAATTGATTCGAACATGAAATGGAAAAGTCACATTACCGATTTAAGAAAGAAAATCAGAAGAACTGTTTATATATTTCACAATTTAAAATACATATCCAGTATGAAATTGTTAAGAGAGGTTTATTACGCTTTAGTTCAGTCTATTCTTAGCTACGGAATTTTGGCATGGGGCGAGCCTACAAAAATGTAATCAATAAAATACAGGTTGTTCAAAACCTTATATTACGAATAATGTATCAGAAAGGAAGATTATACCCAAGTAGTCAATTATATGCTGAAGCAAATATATTTAATGTAAAACAGCTCTATGCCCTTGAAATATACAAATATATTAACAAAAACAAAAATATAATTGATAACATTAAACATGAATATTCAACAAGCAGTAAGATGTACCACCGTTGTATGTTATACAAACCCAAACTTAGCATAACAAAGCGCAATTTCTTGTACTTCATTCCAAAATTCTTTAATGCCTTTCCCGGTTCTTTACAAACTACTTCATTAGGTCAGAAAATGAGTCTGAAGTGTCTTAAATCCTTTGTTAGGGATAATAAAACTGTTATGGAAGAAATAACTAAATGAGAATATCACGTCACCATATCCAATTTCTATTCAATGCTCCACCATGTGCTGTTGATCATATCCGTCATTCACTCATACCCATACTCGTACTTCAGGCATCATTTTAATATATATTGCTCTCTATATAATTAATATTCTAAATTACCACACACAAGGTTTCACCTTACGTGGTATTTTACTGATATCTACTCGACTCTGTTGAGGTTGGTGTGATTTTGTATTATAATAATAATAATAATAATAATAATAATAATAATAATAATAATAATAATAATAATAATAATAATAATTTATTTAATATGTGCAAGAGATAGTTACAAGTTCAATTTATTTTAAGTATTAATATGTTAATAATAATACTACTACTTATGTAATATATGTGGTTTAGTTACAAGATTAATATTTCTCAAGTAATAATGTTATTAAAAGAGTTATGTATATATAAAACAGAGTCCTGTAAATATGTAAACGACATGATGAATGAATAAATACTACTACTATTACTACTACTACTACTACTAATAATAATAATAATAATAATAATAATAATAATAATAATAATAATAATAATAATAATAATAATAATAATATTTCGAGAAACATTTTCTGAACTCATACGATATTCGAAATTATTACATTCACCATGACTACTTTATCGTTATAAAATTTGGAGTAAAACGAAGCAAGAAGGAGTCTAAAAGGGCGCTATCCCGGAGAGACATCAGTGTTCATAAAATATAAAATAAATAACCAGGTAGAGCTATGGGAATCAGGACTGGATGAAATGATTTGGGGAAAAATAAATAAAAGGAAGAAGGAGTAAAGGGAAATTTTAACAAGTTTTTTCTACAACCATCCCTTAGGGCCCCCCTTTGAGAAAAAATCCCTCTTTGATGATCTTGCTGGTGAAACAAACGAGAAAAAATTAAAGAATTAAGAAGCAGGAATAATTATAATGGGAGGTCTCAGTGCAAGATTGGGAGAAAAATCCAATGCACGATAGAGAAATTGATGAAATTGTAATAGAAGCAAGAAGATGAAGTATGTAAGAAGAATGGTGAAAAATTACTAGAAATTTGTGCAAATTATGAATTATATATCCTGAACTGTGGATGGGCGGAGGATGCAACAGTAAACTTAACGTATATTGTCGAGTCAGGAGGGAGTGTAATTGACCTACACTTAGCATCTCGGTTAGCGCTAACTTTTATCAAAGACATTAAGGTGCTGAATTGGACAGCATCCTATCATTTCCCTGCTGTTATTCGGTTAATGGTAGATGATGGAAAACCCAAAGAGAAACCCCACATTAACTATGTACAAAAACAAATGGTTAGGTATAGATGGAGGGAGGAGCGTACGGACGAATTTAGAAAATGTTGTAGGGGAAACTTTTGAAATTTTGAAGTTGGATATTGAGAACATGATAGAGATTAATAACATAGAAGTATCAATAAAAATGACTGAAACATCAATAACAATAGCAGGTAAAAAAATGATTTTAAGAAAGAATTGGGAAAACAAACATAATTCTTGTTAAAATGATGAGTGTAAGAACAAGAGAATAGAAGTGGCAAAGTCACTAAGAGTATACAGTAAGGACGGATCGGAAGACTTAAGGATAGCTTTTTGCCAAATGAGATAAGAGTACAAAGATTTATTGAGTGAAAAGAAAAAGAACTGGCAGGACAAAGAAGTAGAATTATTAAATAAGTATTGTAAAGGAAACGAAACAATGAAAATATGGAGCAAAATAAATACAATATGCAAAGATTATAAAAGTAATAATCAAGCAATCATAAGCAATGGGGGTGGTTAGTATATTCCAAAGGATTTTTAGGGTTCAATGATACATAGAAAATGAATTAAACCCATACTGGTATGCTTAGACATGTCGGGTACACTTTGCCTGAATTAGACGACCGAATAACAACAGGTGAAGCTGCAGACACTTTGACAAAAAGGTAGGGGGGGGGGGGGGCAAAAGCTAGTGCTATCCGTTGAAAAACTTATGAATTTTGGAATGCGGTAGGTAAAAACAGCCAGATGCTGGAAAAAACACTGTGCAAGTTCAAATAAATCTGTACTTCAAGTTTACACAACACGTCTGCATAACATGCTTAATTATATGCCATATTAAATTTCAAACAAACAATTACCATAACACCTGCAAAACTTTGCTTTTCACGTCTTGTAAGTGGCAAGTCCATATAAAATTGCTTGCTTCTTGCTGTAGATATTAACATATATCAAGCAAGTCTTTCTTTTTCCTGCAGTGTGTGTGGAATTAAAGCAGAATACAATTGAGGGAATTGAATTACTGGTAAAGGGAACTCAAGTCTTGACTTATTACCTGGTCTTCTATTCATTACAGAGTATCTTATTCATGGCTGTTGTACATTATTGATGATATAGATGTTGATCAATTTTTGGTAGTGAGACAAAGTCTCTCATAGTGTATTGGCACTGCCGGTGGCTTCAAGTAGCCTATGCAGTGACCTCCACGGTATGCACTAGCCATGCGTCTTGGTAGGTGTGCTAGGTACCAACTGATGAGCCCAACCTAGCACACGGGGGCGAAACGCTGGCAAACAGGAATGAGTTAGCTGGAATAATTATAGTGTCCAATAACAGACCATATGTATTGGTATTACATTATGACTTGTTCTCCAAAAGATTGCCTGGGGATTATGGGCTACACATTTTCTCCACGTAACTTGTGTGTTTTTTAATTGCAGGATCATGTTTCAAGTTCTCTATTACATAAATGTTTACAAAATGAACCTGATCTATTTCTTCTACAGTGAATGGTCTCTTAACACATGCCTCTGCTATGACCTACTTCCACTGAGATGGAAAAGCTACCTTTGAAAATCATTTTTGATTTTCGATGAGGGAAAATTCTCGATCGCAGGGCAAAAACTATGCCCTGAGACAAGGAACACCTGATTAATTTTAGCAAAATATTCTCTTTTAGGCAAATAAAGGTATAGAGCAATGAATTTTCAGTTATTGTTTTGGCCTACAGAGCATTTGGTCCAAGAAATTAGCTTACGCTCCTGATCGGGATTCGGAGGCTGAAGGAAACCAGTAATAAATTTCAGTAGGCAGGGAACTACTTTTGTAGAACCACAGCTGCCACAGATGCATAATTGTCTCACCAGTTCACAGATTATAAATTGCGAAATACCGGGCGAGTTGACCGTGCAGTTAGGGTCACGCGGTTGTGAGCTAGCATCCGGGAGATAGTGGGTTCGAACCCCACTGTCGGCAGCCCTGTGGATGGTTTTCCTTGGGTTCACATTTTTATACAAGGCAAATGCTGGGGCTGTACTGTAATTTATGTCACGGCCGCTTCCTTCCCACTCCTAGGCTTTCTTATCCCATCGTCGCCATAAATCTGTCTGTATCGGTTCGGCGTAAAGGAAATTGTAAAAGAGAACTGCGAAATTGTATGTGGACAAGTGTCTGTCGTAGTAAACTCTTGAGTGTGTGAGTGTAGAACATGGCAAAATCTGCTGAAGATCCGTACACAAAACAGTGATATTCTTATGAACCCTGACTATATCGCAATCAGATTTCAAACATCTGTACGCTATGTCTGCTCTGGTATGATGCAAGTGACTTTGTGCTTAAATGTTAGATCTATCCTCGTCAGTATCAGCAGCTTCTAACTGAATGTACGTGTAACTAGTCGCTATACACGTATCTGAACGAAGTGGTCCGAATTCGAACTCGAAATCAAAAGCAGAAATATCCTGATAAAGAGGGCAAGTAACAGGAATCTGGGGATATCCTTCTTACAATAACCAAAATATTTTACTGAGGTTTAAATCTGGACTCAAATAATAATTTTCAGTTTTCTAGCGTGAATAGTGGCTTGGCTCTTTAGGGAAACTATTAGCGTACTCTCGAGTTTTAATATTAATGTCATCGCTAGAGTCCGGATTATTAGGTACTGATAGGTTAGAATGCAAACTTACTTAAGCCAGTAACAAGTATACCCTACACTGTACAACTGTTATGCTATGAGATTTGCATAGATATTAGGGGTACAGCCTATAGAACTCCTTGAATTTATGCTACTCTTCCTACATTGTGATACAACGGGTTGCATCACACTTCCTACAAACCAAATTACTTGCCCTGTGACTGTTACAGCCATTTGAACGCATTGCCATAGAGATGTCGAGAAAAATTAGTACTTTGGTATCAAAAGTTATACCTATGACCAGGAAATTTCGTTCGTCGCTGTCTAGGGAAGGCTGAAAAATGGAGGCAACAAGGCAACTCGAGAGAGATTTGCGGGAATCTGTGAATATACACTAAAGGTAGGGTACCGTGAAAGTAATCGCCTATTTGCCGTCGCGACCATTCTCGGCCCTCCCTCGGTATAAAACGTTGTCATTGACGGACGTCATTTGGCAAACGCAGTGGAATGGTTCGGCAGGTTGTACTGAACAATAGGCTACACCGAGTCGACTATTACATAGCTCAGCCAGCGAAAAATGCACCCTTGAATCATCATTCCCCTCTTCATCATCATCTGATGTCTTTTCGAAAAAGGCACAGTATGATGCCATAGTAGAAGCAAAAATTAGAAGCTATAACTCTGCAGCCGATGTCGATGTGCAGAAGGTTATTTTCGGCGTACGCACAACCCTCTAGAATACTCGCGCTACAACGAGAACCGATATCCCACATTGTATGTGCCAGGCAGGAAATATCTCTCCATTCCGTCTACATGAATTCCAAATGAACGGATATTCTCCAGGACTGGTTTCTCTAATAACAGGCTACACATAGAAATAGCTTTCAAGGGAAACTGGTAGGCAAACTTAAAATTTTGAATAAGAATGATGCGCTGAGGAGGTCTTGTGAACCTGCGTTGAGATTTAGAGGTCCATATTATTATTATTATTATTATTATTATTATTATTATTATTATTATTATTATTATTATTATTATTATTATTTATTCCACTGAGAAGTTTGCTCGTACAGAGGTATTGTTAATGTGTTGGGCATTTACGGTGTAGTTTCGCAAAAAGTGATAAGTTACATTAATGTGGGAGTTATTTACATTACAAGGTACATTGTAAAGCACGTGTGTCTTATTGTTGTATTATTATGTAAAGAATATTGGTACATGGTGTGAGACATTTACCTGCTATCATCATATAACACATCTTTATTCATGTGACGGACATTTTTTCTTTGTCCAGCCTTCACCCTGCAATTCATGATGTACGTTTATGTTTTGTTTGCACTCAGATCTAATGTTTGCAATATGGTCCAAGAATACAGCCGAGTAAACTAATAAGTAATGCTTTTGCACATAATATTCCCCAAGATGAGACTAGGTTGGCCATAATACCTTCATTCATGTTTGCCCAGTAAACCAATTATTTATGTCTTAAACCTCTTGGGCTATAGAAGTCGTAATAGGCAAGTTTATTGGCAAAGTGTGTATTGGGTAAATTTATATGAAATAGTTAAGACGAACAAATATTTTGTTACGAAATAACACTCCGCAGGACGAAGTGTACAAAGTTTGGCGGTTATTCTTCCGTACAATTGTCCACTCAGATTTTGTGTCACGAAATGTACCTTGCGAGGGCTAAGCAGCTGACGCTGATTGAATCGATCCGAAAACTAGAGTAATTATCAACTGCTAATCATCATTTCGGAAACTGGGGGACTTCTTCACTTTTTCCAGTCTGGTCTCCAGTTCAGTTCGTATACGCATACCACAATGCCAGACACTAAATGCCGGTGGCTTATGGTGATGCTACCCAATGATACAATAGTACTCTTGAAAGGAGGAATCTCCATTGGATGCTATATTGTGCGCTTACTGGATGATGTCTCAGGAGAAATATCAGTTTCATCACTTGTAGAAATACTCTATACCTTACAAACTTCTTCCATTACAGCAACATTATGAAATGCAATATAATAGGATCTTCGCCAAGTGCTTCTCACTAACTACTCGTCTGGATAGTATTGTCTGTTTTATGGCGCTCCTAGGTTAAGAGATGTTAACAAATAAGTCTTAAATTATATATACTAGGTACCGAGTACACCATGTTTCTTGTTGTAGGATATAAACTTGATGTGACAAGCACCAGTGCAGCTACAACCAGCTCTGATACAGCTCAACTGGGTGTAATCTGCAGTAACGAGCCTCCAGCTTTAGTCATGTCTCCGGACTGGTGGGGAGTTAGAGCCATATTAGTTAAACAGACACAAAGAAGGGAGCTTAGTAAAATTGAAGGGACAGGATCATATGATCGCAATTATTATCCCTTATATACTGGTTAATCTAATAAATGGAGAAAGCAATCTACTCCGTGGTCCGCATACTATTTCTTCCGTTCACATGTGCTAACGCATATTGCATGGTGTGGCGTACATGATGGCATTCACCTCATCAGTGGGGAAGTGAAATATACATTAACATTCATATTTAAAATAATGAAAAAAAGGATATTTGATTGAAGTGGATTAAAATAAAATATGGGAAATATGAATTCATGAAATCAAGTGTACAGTCATCAAAATCATTTATTTTCCAGGAATTATATTCAGTTACAGACTTATTGTTGATACTACGAGAACATCTTGCAGTTATATTTCAACACTATATATATTTCAATGGCGATAGAGGCATAGCGCCTGCCTAGATAGGTATGCGTTCAGCAGAAATTTGATTACCAACATCACAGTTTAAAATGTAGAAAACATGTATATCCACCTCTTAGTCCCGTTTCCTGATACGGGCACGGCGATGAGGTGAGATGAAATTACATGAATTGTTTCTTTATGGCCAGGTGCCCTTTCTTACGCCAAGCTTAGTTGACGAGCTATTGCATATGAAATGAATGATGGTGAATGAAACTGGGCAATGAGGTCGAAGGAATCGTGTGTGGCCTATGAATAGGAAATGTCCCGGCATTTGCCTGAAAGTGAAAATGGGAAACCACAGAAAACCATTCTCATGACAGCCGATGATTGGGTTCGAACGTAGAGCTTGGCACTTTAGCCGTAGCGTGTTAACACGCGCGGCCACACCGCTCGGTGTTAAATGTAAAAAAAAATATATATATATTTTTTTCGAAATAACGCAATTGCGATTTTGCATCAGTTTACATAAAAAATTACTGACAATCTCAAGGAAAAACGCATCTTCGCAACTCGCAATATTTAGAAAGTTAAATCTTTATTGGGCATTGGGATCAGTAATAAGCACAAGGATGACCCGAGTTTCACCTTCGGGTGGAAACCGTAAGTATGCATTCTGAGTGTAAATTTACAGATTAAATATTATTCATTATCTCATAAAGGCCTAGTATTAGGCCTATCTACGTATGAATTCAAGTAATGTTCGGAGGAATCTTGCTATGAATGTTCCTTAATTCACTTTGAGTTTCCTAAAATATTTCTTGGAAAACAACCTAAAAAGTAAGCTTCATAATTATAGGCAATAAAAATATTGTTTCATGGCAAACTAAGTAGGTATTGAAAAGGTTAAAATAGGCCCCATCAAAATTCATATATTCCGTTATGAAGTAAACTACACAGTTCAATAAAATAAGGGGAACATGTTTTGTAACGTTTGGTATGTGAACGTTAATTTGGTAGATGGGTTTCCAATGGTCGTACAGCATACCTTAAGACCTTAGCTACTCAGGGTATGTCAAATCGAAGTTATACTCGATCTGTAGGCGGAGCCATGCATTAAAATGTCAGGTGACCCCTCAAAACAAAGTGAATAGCGGTGCGTCCGTGAGTCGTTGTGAGGTACACAGACTACTGCGGTCATTGAGCACGTTGTACGTAAAGCAGCACATCCCATGAGAAAGGGCCGTAACTTTCATTCAGGAAGGATGGACATTTCGTCATGTTGCTGTGGATTTCAATGTCTCTCCATCAGTTATGCAACGTTCTGGAATCGATACAATGAGAGACGCCAGTTCACAAGGAGTGTTGGACAAGGTCGTGGACGCATGACAAACCCACAGGATGACCGATATCTGACCAGTTGTGCGTTGCGGCGTCGTTCAGCAACTGCCAGAGATCTGTAACAATACCTCAGGAGGGTCACTGGAGTCACGGAGTCTGACCAGACAGTAAGAAACGGGTTAAGAGAAATGTCCTTACGATCCAGACGTCCTACAAGACCTCAGGAGGGTCACTGGAATCACGGTGTCTGACCAGACAGTAATTAACGGGTTAAGAGAAGTGCCTTACGAACCGGACGTCCTGTTTGAGTGCCCCGTTTAACGCAGCAACATCGCTCAGATCGCTATCTGTTTGCCCGTACCCACGTCAACTGGCAACTTGGCCAATGGAGACCTGTGTTATTTACAGACGAGTCCAGATTTCCTCTGACACAGCGTGGTGGACGTCAAGGTGTATGGAGATGCCGTGGTGAGCAGTATATGACAAATGTTGTCCAGGAAGGCGACCGAATCGGATAAGGTTCTGTGATGGTGGATAGATAGATAGATATAAACATTTATTTTATGTGGCCAAGTTAGAACTTCTGGACATTTCTTACACTTAACCGCACGCATATTATTACTTATTAATACAATGACACTGATTAAACTTAAAATACTAAGAACTATAAAGCAGACAAAAATATGAATATACACACACAAATAAGAAAGAAATAATGAAAGAAAAATGGATCTGCCTACGTAATACAGATTTGAAAAAAATACTCATTTCAATGCACATCGCAAGGAATGCAAACGTAAAAATACTAGTAAACTTAATAAAAATATTAATGAAATTTAACTAATTGTATTCTTGAAATACTAGACCTAAGTAATATACTGTGATTTCTAGTGGCTGTATTTACTTTTAATTGGTAAGTACAGTACGGATGATTTTTAATTTAATTTAATTAGCATATTGACCCAATATTTTATTTAATTGAACAATAATCTCATAACACCATTTTCACACACAATCACTCGTTCCACTCATAGAGGTACCTTGCTGGAAGCACTTATCGTGGAACTGCTGCTAAGAGTTTTTAAATATATTTTTGACGCAGCATCCTTGATATGTTTGAGAAGAGCATTCCACCATCCGGAAGCGGTGATAGTAAATGATCGATGGTATGTGGTTGTTCGGTGGACAGGTATTTCTAGGAGGGACACTGAACGAGTATCGTGGAGATGTAAATAACCAAGGCGACGAAAAATGCTGGAGAGGTAAGCCGGGATGTCTTCCGAAAGTATCAGGTACACAAGAGAACTTCAATGTAGTTTACGCCTGTCGTCTAGTCGTAAACAAGATATAATTGTTTATAGTAAGGAGAAACTCGAGCGTCATACCGTAAATCCATAGCATATCTAAGGCAAGAAGTTTGAGTGCATTTTAGTTTCAGGCTTAATTCGTTTGTTATATCCGTAAAAAACACCATAGTCAAAAATGGGAAATAATAACGGCTGAACAAGTTGAATTTTTAGTGATCGAGGGAATACATTAAGGGGGTGCAAGGCAAAATACACTTTTTTACAGATATTCTTAACTTGCGGTACCAGTTTGGAGTTTCAGTTATAATAACTCCAAGGTTATAAACTGATTCGCAATAAGGTATAACAGTATTATTTAAAGTTATGGGAGGAATGCAATTTTGTTTTTAAATGTGAAGATTCTTTGATGTACCGGTGATAATGGCTTTCGTTTTATGGGGATTTAATTTAAGGTTGTTTTTAATTTCAAAGTCATTAATTAGCTCAAAATGAGCATTTACACTACATATGGCATTTTGTAAACTATTAGTTCTAGTGTGGTAATAAATTTGCAGATCATCAGCATAAAGATGGTACGGGCAGTGCTTAATTGATCTGGTGATATCATTTATATATTAAGTGAACAAGAGAGGGCCCAGGACTGACCCTTGTGGGGCACCAATACTTTTTTCGCCACGTTGAATTATTATTTGCAACCAAACACAGCCGGCGGTTTGTGACGTAAGAATAGAAAAATTCCAACACTTTCTGGCTAAAGTTTAAGGACTTTAATTTGGAAAGAAGCAACCTTGGATTGACAGTATAAAATGCGCTACTGAAATATAAAAGAATAATTATTTTCACTCGTTTGTTGACCACTGCATATCTAACGTCATCTGTCACATTCAGCAGAGCTGTTATGGTACTATATTTTTGCTTAAAGCCTGATTGGTAAGAGTAAAATGAAGCATATTTATGTAAGTACATAATGATTTGCTCGTATACCAGACGTTCCAGCACTTTGGACAGGGATGGTAGGATAGAAATAAGTCGGTAATCTGAAGGAATACCGGGTGCATCCTTTTTCGGGATTGGGAAGACAAGGGCATCCTTCCAAGCAGGGGGAAAAATTCCTTGGGTTAAACAGTATTTAATAATGTGTGTTACGATCGGAAGAATGCTACCAATGATATATTTGTAGAAAGACAGAGGTATGTCATCGTGTCTGGCAGCATTTGGTCTGAAAGGATACATAACTCGTTTTACATCATTTATACCAACCTCTTTAAACACAAATGTACCTTGAATTGAAATATAATAACAATAACAATAATATTAACGCTGAAAGCATAACAGCCTATAATAATAATGTATCTATGTATGTATTGTCCCCATCAAATTTGGCCTACAGTGTGAAAATAAGAGGCTGTCATTCCTTTATTAAGGGTGATATATTTCAAGTTCAGTCTTACTAAGTCGTGTTCGCATGCATAGAGCCGGGTTTTACCAGCCGGGGAAGAAGTATTGATTTTTCAATCGACCAGTCAGCTGTACCATGTCACCTAATTGGAAACTTTCAAGGCCAAGGAAATGTGCAGCGCGTGTGGAATATTCTGGAGAGTGTAATATCTAGAATTTTTTTCTAGGGGCTTTACGTCGCACCGACACAGATAGGTCTTATGGCGACGAATCTAGAATTGTGGTAACCTATCAGGGGTAAGAACGACGTCCAATTACGAGAAGATATGGTGGCACACCCACCTCTGAAATGCTTATATACTCGTGTTTTACGAAGAAACGCTCACTTATACCCTGATATTTGGACGCTGTAATACGCTGATACTTTGATACCCTCCGACATTATAGTATTCGACGAGAAAAGCAGATTTTCGAGGGCTAAGTTACGTACTGTTCTTCTATAAATTCAGCGTGTTTGTGTGTGGAACATAGACTAAAATTTTGTGTTAGTTTCATCTTCCACCTTACCAAGAGAGAAGAGGACCCCAAAGTGTTCGTCTTCACCAAGGTGTTTCAACTACCAGCTGAAGGAGAAACCTACAATATTTCTGATCTGGACTTGACAGTCATCATGATGAATGAAGATGTAGGCACTATCTAACATGGGGAGAAAGCGACTGGAGCAGATGACAAGCAACATGTGAATGAGCAGTTCCAGAACATCGACGGAGATTGACGTCCATCAGACAATTAGGTACCAATTTATAACGTTTTTCCTGTTCATCTTTGTAGAAATAATACTTATTCATTAGTGGTAGTATTTCTACTAGATTTGTAAATATTGATGTTATTTCCATTCTTCTTTCACATGGGTAATGGTAGTGTTGTTGCGTGGATTCTATTGGAGTAGTTAGACTGTGTGTGTCTTCTAATATGACTCTGAATGTCCCAACCAACAGCTTAGTGTACTATTTAAAAACCATTGTTCTCACCGATAAATGAAAATAAATTTTTAAGAGGATTTTCAAATGTTGAAATCGTGTGGGACAGATTTACGGCATGTTTAATATGTTGAATTTCAATGTAAATTTCATATCACCTATTTCGTTGGATTTCACGCGTGTTAGTATCATCTGATCTCTTGTTGAACTCAGATTTACGCGGAAATAATATCCCGCACTAATGATAATAATAATAATAATAATAATAATAATAATAATAATAGCTCAGGTTAAACAAAAGATTAAGGGTCATGAGTTTAAATGTTACTTGTTCTTATCGTGAAATGTTGATATGTGCTCAATTAAGTGGAATATGAGCCTGGAATATGGCGGAATCCTGACGGATCATTCATTGAATTTATTTGGGAAGTATGTGTTTGGTGAACCATGACTTCTGCAAATGTTCGAGCACGTGTTAAACAATGTATGTAAGAATTAAGGTAATAATAATTTTAGCGTGACTCATGAACCACAGGTTCGAGGTGTTAATGTTTGACCTGTATTATATGCGTGTTTGTAGTCAGCAATTCTTCTAAATATTCAACCGCTGATATTTTTATGACCAACGTTGTGAGAAGTTTATTATCTCTAAATAAGTGATCGCCCATATTTTATCACATTTTTGTGAGGGTCGATTTTTGGCATTTGACCGATACCGTCACCTTAAGATTCCATGAGCAGATAATAAAAATTAAGATTTAATATTCAAATTCTAGAATTTGCTTGTAAATTATATAAATAATATTCGTGTGTCTTTTGTGTGAATGTGGAGTGAGTGTTGTAGTGATTTACAATTTTCTATGATTTGCTGAAATGTGGCTCTGACCTTACCACGTGTTCACCATGTTGGGCCCAGATTATTGTCAGCGTTGTTTAGGATGATTTAATTTATGTGAACTTAAACCTTCAGTGAATTTTATTAAAAATTAACGATCAGGCAACATTAAGGTACCAGACACAAATGAATAAGTGTGTGTTGTTTCATTAGTGAGGGCAAAGTTCCCATATTTGTGAAGATTGTAAATGTCATTTTTTAAAGCGTCAGATAATAAGAATGAACTAATATCACGTGTTATTTAGTGAAATATTGAAGGAGTTTCGTGGAAATAATAATTATGAGATACAACTTAATGATAATAAGTCTGAAATAGACGTGCTTTAATAAAAATGTTTATAATAAATATTTTCGGGGCATAGTTCACTGGAACTCATACCAGATAGAGAAAATAATGTAAAAGAACTTTATCCACGAGATCGACGACTTTGTTGAAATATTTATGACAGATTTTTGTGAAGTCAATGACGCCATAATTAATTCATTTATTTAGAGAATATTAAGTTGTTTTGTGAGAGTGTAGATGTTATCACGAAAGCACATGCTGGCGTAGGATCGTATGCGAGCCATGAAAGCTCAGTGATACTGAATTTTCTTTTAACTTGTAAATAATTCCACCATTAGTAAAATGAGATTCTCCCAACCTAATGTATTGTCTTTATTCAAGCCATATGTTGGCTAATAACAATTTGTTATACTTTTCAGTTAAAATTCAGCTTCGAAATGGTTGGAGAACGATGGTGTTATTTCTCAGGCAACTTGCAGAGAAGAATTTTGAGTTAAAATCCATCAGGATTTGATTGTAAAATTTTGTTAAATTCCTGTTTCAGTGATAGTATATAAATAAATGTCAAACCTGTTGTTTTACTGTGTTTTTATGATTTTTGACTGTCCTTGTATCTTTCCTGCCTTTTAAAAGCAAGCAAAGCCCGACATCGAACTGTCCACGCCTGAGACTTTCGCTCTCCGGCTGAGCCTACCGGGAATAAAGGGGGCAGTATGTATGTACATTATTATTATTATTATTATTATTATTATTATTATTATTATTATTATTATTATTATTATTATTATTATTATTATTACTATTATTATTATTATTATTATTATACATAAATAGATAGATTACTATTGTAGACTGTTATGCTTTCGTCGTTCGGTCTGCAAGCCTCTGTGAATTTACTAAACGTCGCCACAATCCTCTATTTGCAACCAGTGCTGTCGCCTCATTTAATTCTGCCCTCTTATCTTGAAATCCTTAGAAACTGAGTCTACCCATCGTCGTCTGGGTCTAGCACTACTTCTCTTACTGTCCATAACAGAGTCCATTATTCTCTTAATTAACTTATCCTCCTCCATTCGCCTCACCAGACCCCACCACCGAAGCCGGTTTATGCGTAGGCCTACAGCTTCATCCATCGAGCTCATTCCTAAATTAGTCTTTATCTCCTAGCAGGTAAGCCACTTCGGTCCATAATTACATAGCTCTGTCATCTTTTGCTAATATTATTAAGTATTATGAAGCTTTATTGAGTGAGTGAGACACTGTGAACGAAGTCGTTGCCGAACGACATACTCAGCAGCCTCATCAGGCTTGATTACTTCATGAACGAACTACTTCATTTGAACGATTCACATTAAAGAGGGTGAATGAGTGAAGCAGTTCATAGGAATGAACTGGTTCGACCCATCGCTAGTGCAAGGTATTACTATCATGGAAGAGGGATTGTATTTCGTCAATGTGAGCCATTAACGATATCCCGTTAATATGACAACAGTGTAGGGCTCGCCGATAGCTTGCAATACTTTCCCTGAGAATGTCCCCCGTTAACGCTGTTGAAGGGTAGGACGAGAGGGGCGACTGAGTAGTGGGTGGGACCGGGTCACCGACATCAAGGTCACTGCAATCGGTATAAGCAACACTTGCATTGTGACTAGCCGTTGTCTAGACTAGAAAATACTTCTGCCTACTCACCTTATTTTCTCCGCAAGTACTTCCAGGGACACACTCACTTCCACTCACACACATACACAAGTATTTACTTAAAACTGTCCGACTCGTTGGCTGAATGGTCTGCGTACTGGCCTTCGGTTCAGAGGGTCCCGGGTTCGATTCCCGGCTGGGTCGGAGATTTTAACCTTCATTGGTTAATTCCAATGGCCCGGGGGCTGGGTGTTTGTGCTCTCCCCAACATCCCCGCAACTCACACACACCACACATAACACTATCCTCCACCACAACAGCACGCAGTTACATGGCAGATGCCGCCCACCTTCATCGGAGGGTCTGCCTTACAACGGCTGCACTCGGCTAGGAATAGCCACACGAAATTATTATTATTATTATTATTATTATTATTATTATTATTATTATTATTATTATTATTATTACTTAAAACTACAACATTATGCGTTAATATCATCTCAGTACTTGCCTCGTATCAAAGTTCATTCTTGTTTTTACATAAGACTAACAAGTTGTACCATTGTAGAAATAAATTATTTTCGTCCATTGTCACATAACACAGCGATGCGACCGTCCTGGCTCCAAACACGACTTAAACTAAAGAGATCATGTGCACGATTTAAGTTATATTTCCGGTGCCCGTGAGCGATTCCGTCAGAAGGAAGCGCGTGCCTTTTAGCTGACGTTTAGCCCTCCAAATGTGGTCACGATCCTGGTACCGCAGGAACTTAATAATCAAAGTGCGTTTACCCGTGACAAGCAAATCAGCCGTTGTTCGCTTCGGAACAACTAGGCGGTGGTAACGGCCAATGTCCGACTTATAAATCTCTATGTCCGGTTTTTCTTTAATAGCTGTCCGGCTCCATGGCTAAATGATTAGCGTGCTGGCCTTTGGTCACAGGGTTCCCGGGTTCGATTTTCGGCAGGGTCGGGAATTTTAACCACCATTAGTAAATTTCCCTGGTGCAGGGGCTGGGTATCTGTGTTGTCTTCATCATCATTTCATCCTCATCACGGCGCGCAGGTCGCCTGGGTCAAATCAAAAGACCTGCACCTGGCGAACCAAACCCGTCGTGGGATTTCCCGGCACTAAAAGCCATACGTCATTTCATTTTTAATAGATGATATTAGAGTACTTTAGTGTGCACGTTTCCACCTGGTGCTTCCGGGACTCCATGCAAAATAGACAGTTTCGGTGGCTATATTGTCCCGCTTCGTCCATCCGTTCACTTTGCTCGTCCAGCTTTTCCTCTATTTTTAAAATATTGTTTTTTATATCTTTCAGTTCACCGAACACTTTCTCTTGAAACGCACATAACTTCTCCTCCAGCCGCTGTAGTTTCTCCTCCCGGCTGGCGCTGATGGTCGCCTCCTTGAGTTGGGCGCGGAAATGTTGCATTGCATCTTGAATTGCCGATACTTCTTGAACTACATCCCGTAGCGTCATGATTGTTGTCAGTCTTGGACGGTGATTATTAAAACTATCGAGATTATGATACGAATGGCACTTAGCTGCTGTTTATCTTGCAGATTTACGAGTTTGCCTTGACACACACTTTACACTATGACTGAGCTCTCCACCCATTTTGTATATGATGTATTGATGGCCGTACGGGTCTTGTCGTCGTCCATGGTAATCTTACCGCTGGGGGATACATCGAACAGATACTGCTGCAGCATGTGTTGGTTGCTGCATACGGTGTTGGCCCTGAATTCGTACTCATGCACGACAATGCCAGGTCTCATATAGCGCGCATCACCACAGAAAAATTAAATGGCAAATGGGTTTTAGTGCCGGGAGTGTCCGAAGACATGCTCGGTTCACTAGGTGCAGTTTTCTTATTCGACTCCCGTAGGCGACCTGAGCATCATGATGAAGATGAGATGTTGATGAGGACAACACATACACCCAGCCACCGTGCCAGCAAAATTAACTAATGATGGTTAAAATTTCCGACCCTACCGAGAATCGAACCTGGGACCCCTGTGACCAAATGTCAGCACGCTAACGAATTAGACATGGAGCCGGACAAATTGACATTTAAATGATGGAATGGCCAGCAGTGAGTCTCGACCTTAATCCCATCGGGCATGTGTGGGATAGGCTTGACAGCAGTGTTCGTGGACGTCATGTTCTACCACAGACTCTCCAAGACCTCGAACAGGATCTCATTGAAGAATAGGACCTGATACCGCAACGTGACCTCGGTGAACTTATGCGGAGCATGCGACGTAGGTGCCATGCTGTGATAAATGCTCGTATTATAATAATAATTTCGTGTGGCTATTTCTAGACGAGTGCAGCCCTTGTAGGCAGACCCTCCGATGAGGGTGGGCGGCATCTGCCATGTGTAGGTAACTGCGTCTTATTGTGGTGGAGGATAATGTTATGTGTGGTATGTGAGTTGCAGGGATGTTCGGGACAGTAAAAACACCCAGCCCCGAGCCATTGGAATTAACCAATGAAGGTTAAAATCCCCGACCCGGCCGGGAATCGAACCCGGGACCCTCTGAACTGAAGGCCAGTACGCTGACGATTCAGCCAACGAGTCGGACATAAATGCTCGTGGAGGACATACACCATACTGAAGCTCTCCAACTGTGATAAAAATCCACCCTGGAGGAATGTTATCACTTTGTTTCGCCCCTATTTGGACATTTCGGTTTGTGTTCTGAAAATGAACGCTAATCCATCGATGTTCTTTTGTATTCAACGGTAAAGAATAGAGGTTTAGTTGGTAACACACCTGGCCGTGAGCTATTGTTTTGTGGAGCATGGTATACGTTCAAAAACATGTTCCCCTAATTTTTTTGAACTGGGAAAATACACTTCTTAACGCAGGCTAGGAACAGCCACATGAAATGTAAGAAAATTACGAGGGATGTTTTTTTTACAACCTCTGATGGGCTATAACAAAGACACATTCACATGGCAAAATTTTCTTATCACTAAAATTTTAAGTTTTCATACTTATTTTTCCACATAATCCCTAAAACGATTTGAAGGCGCTGAAGGTACAACTGGACATTTACAGAAATGCCATGAACTCGTCATTAATTGACTTAAAACGAATGTTTAACTTCACTCCGCATGTTTAGTAGTTACGGGAACAAGTAGACATTTTAAGAAATATCCTCAGCTAAAAGAGCTGTAATAATTTCACTTTAATTCCTTAAGGGAAGGTATACTTTAGTTTTATTGTACAGTTTTCATATCACCTCTAGTAACTTCAGGATTCCTCTCTCCCTCTCTCTCTCTCTCTCTTACATATCAGAGACACGCACACTAACATATTTTCTCTTTCCCCCTTTCTCTTCATTGTCACATTCACATCTCTCGTTTTCTTCATTCTCATTATCTAAGAGCCAAGCTATGTAATAAACAAAAAGTGTTGCTCAATTTCGTCTGCTTTGAAAAATTCATAATAGACCTATTTTAAAATGATATGATGAAGGTCAGAAAATAAACAGGCCTAAAAGGATTTAAGTTTTGATTTAACGTCACAGTAACACAGGTAGGATTTTGACAATACTCTCATAGAAAAAGGCCGCCTCCTCAGTCTAGGGGTAGCGAAATTGGCTCTCACCTGTACATCTCAGCTTCCATTCACGGCGAGGACAATGATTTTTACCTGGACTTAAGAGCTGCTTCCAGGTCAATTGAAGACTTACCTGACAGTGAGATGGCGACGCCACTCTAGAAAGCTAAGAACAACGACCGACAGGATTAGTCGGCCAATCACTCATCACCGAGTAATACTGTATGTAGGGGTGAGTAGCGGTCTCTTGGTTGGCCAAGGTTCATCAGTGGGGTAGCGCTGCTGGGTTTGTTGCCTTTCTGGGATAGAAAAGGGCTACAACAGCGAAAGTAGCGATCGTGATACAGTCTCCATATTTCTCTGGTGTGAAATTGGGAAAGCCATCCTCCGGGAATTCGTTCGGTTGGACTGAGCTACTGGATATATTACCAAAACACAGCTTCTTCATTGTTGTCAGAAATCTGCCCAAATACTGGACTTCAACACTGATTATGAATGTCCCTCATTTTTATTTTGTCTCCATGTAAATCTCTTCCGAGAGAATATGGGAGACGAAATGTTCTCTTTACTGGGATGTATTGCCCGTTATAAAACAGTCATGCCGGCCCAGTGGTGTAAGCGTAGCGTGCCTGCCCCTTACACGGAGGCCCCGGGTTCGAATCCCGGCTAGGACAGCGACTTTTACCAGTATCTGAGGGCTGGTTTCAGGTCCACCCAGCCTTCGTGATTACAATTGAGGAGCTATCTTGCGGTGAGATAGCGGACGCGAACTAGTAAGCCAAGGAAAAGGCTAAGAAGCCGTCCCTTGGTAGGCCATGCCCTTTCTTGGCGTTTGCGGCATGTGGTCTTTTTTTAGGTACTGCTCCGGAACACAATTTCTGTTTTAGGTTCATACAGTAGTCTACTGGGATATCTCTTAAAACCCACAGCAGTTGAACGAACGCATAGAACGTCATATTATTTGAAGTATTGTCAACATCTTATCTCCTCCATTTACATTTTGGCAAACGACTTACTATTTTCTCCCTCCGTCTGTCTGTCTCTCCTTCTCTGACACACACACGAACAAACATACACAAGCACACAAGTCCTCGTTTTTCGTGACTAGTTGAGCGTCGCTCTAACGTCTAAAGGTCATCGACGATAGTAGTGAAGGAAAGGGCTATGACCTGAAAACCCAATTTCATTCACCATCATTAATTTCAACTTCATTAACTTCTCACTGAGTTTGGCGTCAGAGAGGGCATCCGATATATCTCTAAATTTTCACAATGAAAATGGTATGGCTTTTAGTGCCCGGACATGTTCGGCTCGCCAGGTGCAGGTCTTTTGATCTGACGCCCGTAGGTGACCTTTGCGTCGTGATCAGGATGAAATGATGATGATTACGACACATACACCCAGTCCCCGTGCCGGCGAAATTAACAAATGATGCCTGATCTTTCCGACCCTGCCGGGAATCGAACCCGGGGTCCCTGTGACCAAAGGCAAGCACGCTAAACATTTAGCCATGGGGCCGGACTAACTTTCCACAATCTTACTCTAATTGGAGGTTTTCAAGGATTACATCACCAGGGCTTAGAAATGTGCGATACACACTCGCAATGGAATTCGACCTGTCTTATAGCATTCATACTGAAATCGTCTGTGACAGAATTAATAATGTACGATTGGCTGCTAGTGTTATGATCTCACCTAATTCTGCTTGTCACAGTTTTAAACCGGAATCAATTCACAATAGTCTGTGTCAACTGGGAAGCTGATTCAATTTCATGAAGTATAGTCATTCTGGACCAGTGATGTTGAAGGCAGTGAAACTATCCGCGGAATGCAACCCATTTAGTGGGTGTGATAACGCGATAACATAGCAGCTGCTTGATTGGACAATTCTGGGCAAACTCTCGAGGCCAACCCGCTTTCCATTTTAAAAGACTGTAGTCTCGTATGCTATACCTCGTTGTTCTTTCCCTTAACATGGCCACTTGATGTCTACAAAATTAAACATGTCCGGTCGGCGGTTGTCGATTAGGTTTCGGTCTACAAGTGGCTCTCTGCCACTCCGACCGACCTAGCAACCAAGCAGAGGACGGGTGGACACGAGATTATCGTGGCTCCACCCACTGCATTCGGGAGTCGGAGAGGGGCTATCCCCAATGCCGGGTAACTTGAGAATGATTTTCCATGGTTTTCCATTCCCAATGCGATTGCCGGGACAGTTTCTAGTAGCCTACAGGCCACGGCCGCCAACCCCCTAACCTTCTCCGAACATCTCCTTCATCTCCCTTGCCTTCTACCGTCTAGAAGGCCCACCGTCCGCTATGAAAGTTTGTGTAGGTACATAGTTAGTAACGCGACCATTCTGAACATTCTGGACAATTTTCTTGTCCCTTCTAGACATCATAGTCCGACCACCAGGTAATGGCTAAGGTATCCTAAACTATAATGAAATCATTAGAGAAACGGCGTCTAAATAAAGTGTGGATGTTAGGCCAGCGTAGTTTCCACACTAACTTCGTCTTTCCATAATACAGTGCAACATAACTAGTAACGAGCTGCATCGACTTGTTTTCTCTTTACCTCTATTTCCCTCACTATACTTCGAATCTGGGAAAATACACGTCTTAACGCGCTACGGCTATCGAGCAAAGCTCTGTATTCGGGAGATGATTGGATTCGAACACCACCTTCGGATGTCCTGAAAATGGATTTCATGGTTTCTTATTTTCACTTCCAGGTACAAGTAGGGGCAGTTTCTATTCGTCGGTCACAGCCAGTTCCTTCCACCTCCTTACGCAATTTCATTCCCAATCATTGATTTCATCCTCAATATCTCCTCAACTGTGTTTGGCGTCAGGAAGGGCATCAGGCAGGTGGAACATGCCATACAATTTCATCACATCTCATCTTATCTCATCCCCGACCCGGTATCCAGAAAATGAGACTAAGGGTTGAACATACACACAATTCAATTAGGTTTCTATTTCCATAATTACGACGCCATCCGCCTTGGCAGCGTAACGATTAACGCTATTGGTTGTCGTCCTCGGAATCATGACTGTCAGAAATTAATGATTGACGGGAGAGCTGGTATTTGGTTAGAAGGATACTTGCTGATTGGTCAGCGTCTTGACCTTTAGTCCTCGAAGCCCAGAGTACGATTCCAGGCCAGGGCGAAGGATTTTAATCCAAATTCGTTTACTCCTTTCGCTGGGGTACTGAATATTTATGCTGTTCCCAACACTCTTACATCTCACTCACCACACGGAGCACTACCCTCCACCTCATAAGCACACGGTTTTTTGACGCAAGGCAGATGTCGCCCCCACTCTTCTGGGGGACTGCATTACAAGGGCTTCAAGCAGGCTAGCAACAGCCACATCAAATGTAAGAAAATTACGAGGGTTGTTTTTCTTACAACCTCTGATGGGCTATAAAAAGACACATTGACATGTCAAAAGTTTCTTCTCACTAAAATTTTAAGGTTTCATACTTATTTTCTCAGATAATCCCCAAAACGATTTAGGGATTTGTCGTGTCGTGACACCAGCTTTTCGATGTCCTCAGTAAGAAAGTCTGCTGCCAGTGAGGTAATGTTCGTCTTGACAGCCCCTGCTCCATAAAGTCCACAAACATGATACCTTTATGGTCCCAAAAAGCGGCAGCCATTGCTTTCCTGTTGCTCAGTGTCAGTTTAAACTTTTTCGGTTTGTTTAAAAAAAATTACGTATCCATTGCTCAGACTGTTCTTTGGTTTCGGGAGTGTTAAACAGGACTCAAGAAGTGTCATCGCCAGTAACCATAGACTTTATAAACTTCTCCCTACCGGGCGAGTTGGCCGTGCGCGTAGAGACACGCGGCTGTGAGCTTGCATCCGGGAGATAGTACGTTCGAATCCCACTATCGACAGCCCTGAAGATGGTTTTCTGTGGTTTCCCATTTTCACACCAGGCAAATGCTGGGGCTGTACCTTAATTAAGGCTACGGCCGCTTCCTTCCCACTCCTAGCCCTTCCCTGTCCCATCGTCGCCATAAGACCTATCTGTGTCGGTGCGACGTAAAGCAACTAGCAAATATATATATATATATATATTCAATGATCATTTGTGGCGGACAAATGAAGGAACTTCAGGAGGCTGTACAGACGCACATTACCTCACGTTCTGGCGATTGTGTGGAAAAATAAGTATGAAACGACTAATCGTTTGGGGATAAAATCATTTCGTTATGTCAACGTGTCTTGCTTTAATCGCCCATCGGAGGTTGAAAAAAACAACCTTCGTAAATGACGATGTCTATTACATGATAGGCCCATTCAGTTTTCACGTCTATTAGGCAATTGACAGTCTGTAATCGGAAGAGAGTCAACCTGCACGTAATGTATATAGAACAACAATATAGTCAAACTGGGACAAAATACTTAAGAGTAGTTCTTTACTTCAGTCCGGAGTCAAGTTTGGAAAGTTTATTCAAGTTACCTAATGACCAGTTAGTAAAACTATCGGAGATGATAGCTCAACACTAAACTAGCAAAGTCGATTTGATTGACAACGAACTTTTATTCATTGGAACCAAGAATAGCGATGAAGTAGGCTACTTCAATGAGTTTCTGGTTCTTGTTCTTCTTTATCGTATACAGCATGTGGTTGGAATTAATCATTTTTTACTGGGCGAGTTGGCCGTGCGGTTAGGAGCACGCAGCTGTGAGATTGCGTCCGGGAGATAGTGGGCTTTCCGTGGTTTCCCTTTTTCACACCGGGCACCTTAATTAAGCCCATGACCGCTCCCTCCCCACTCCTAAGCCTTTCCTATCGCATCGTCGCCGTAAGACCTGTCTGTGTCAGTGCGACATAAAGCAAATTATAAAAAAAGAATCATCTTAATTAATCTTGCACGTTATGTATAATAATTTCGTGTGAAGACCTTCTGACAAAGATGATCAACGTTTACCAGGTACAAAAAACTGTTAGTGTGTGGAGGGTAGTGTCACTTGCGAGTTTCAGGAATGTTGGGACCAGCACAAAGACGTCGTATCCGAGCCAAGGGAATTAACCATAACGATTAATATGGCACGACCAGGAATCGAACCCATTGCCCCGTGGTTCTATGTCGTCAGACCGAGGATTGTTACTCTCTGAGACAAGGTTGATTCGAGAAATTTGTGCTTATACGCGTTGTAAAACATTGAGTTTGGTTTCATTTCAGACTGATTACGATAGTTAGGAATGGATGCCTAGATCATGCGGTGAAGGTGTGTTCCGTTCACCCAGAAGGTCATGGGTTTGATTCCATTTTTAAACAGGCACATGGCCCTGAAATTCACTCAACCTGCACCAAAAAATTAGTACCGGGTTAATTTCTGGGGCAAATGTGGCGGGCATCGAACCAACCATTCTTTCCAGTAAGTGCCGAGGTTGCGGATAGTGGAGCCTTCACATCCACTATTCCAAGGGTCTTCATAGCCTGTGCCTAGACGGCTTTGAATGTCTACAATTATTGAGAAGAAGTTCCATGTGACACAGGTGGGCTTATTCATATCCCTCTAGAACGCTGGAGAGCACAACTGGTCAATACACTAATAAGAGCACCTAGGCCCCCTACCAGTTGTCTTCACCAACCGGCTGTGTCTTTCATCCTCATCTAATGAACTGCGAGGGTTGAGCGAGTCCGCCGGCCGGCTTACAACCCCCAAAACTTAAAAAAAAGCGCCACCGTCCCAATGTTTTGGTTGCCAAATAATATATTAAGCTGGGAAGTGAACTTGGCTGTGCTTGCCTTGTATAGCTTAGTGAAGGATGGCTGAATTATGCACTCTCCGGGGCCACCCTCCCAACCCCCTCCAAAACGGAGCTCCATACATCTCCCATACATCACGGGCCAACGGACCTTCTCCTTCTCATCCAACTCGACCGTCAACTCTCCCCGTCCCTGTTCCCACCCCGCCCCTGTCGCCTAATAATTTGTTTTTACAGAAGACACTTGGAACGGTAATGTCTTCTTTTAATGGCCTCTCTTGCTTTCCAAATACTCAAGTACTTCCGCACTGAAACTTTATCTAACGCTCTCTGTCCCGCTCAGCGAGAGCCTTCTCAGTCTACCTTCTATGTAAATGAATGTCAAAATATCCGCGGATATATATCCCTCCTCTCTATCTAGAAGACTTTCACGATGGAGAAGATGAAATATTGCAGATTGATAAAAGCCAGCGGACACGATAGATAAATTCTTCGTTGATCGGCCGTAGCTTAGTTTGAAAAGTTCCAGTGTGGGTTTGGAAGGTGGAGTTGTAAGGGGTTGGGGTGGGGGAGGGGTGTGGTAGCGCCAATGCCACAAAACTCTCCCAGTAACGATGACTGCCAAGTCCGCTGAAGCCTGTCCAGGCTAGGAGAGACTAACACGTCTCGGAAATATTCAACCCTAAATACATAATTTTCAAGCTTTTTCCCGCGGCTAGCTCTTTTTCTCCTGAACCAACTTTTGCTAGACATTTTCCCAATATATCACTAGATCATTAATACATATATATCTTCCTGTCTTCAAACGTTTCCGGGGCCTCCGATGGAAGTTCATACATAAAAAACAAACTTTAGGAATTGGCGATTTGCTGCTATTTATTGACTCTGCTTCAAGGATAAGAAGGAAAAATGGCGATGGAGAAGATGTCAAATAAACTCATGTCTCCGATGAAAGTACTTCGCAAAAGCTTGAACGATTACAGACGTGAAGTGTATTGACAGCTCCAGATGTAACGACCTCAAAATGTGTTTTAATTACTAAACCTCAGTAATCGTAGCTCCTTTCATTCTATTTCAAGCCATGCTACTATTATGCATAGCTGTTCACAATGCTCTGTCAGTCATGGCATGTAAGAGTTGCGTGTCTGTTTCTTATCCGGTGGCCCAAGGTTCGACCCTCGGTTCGTTTACAGATTTAAATCCTGGACTGAAGGCTAAAATGTAGCTTACTCAATCTCGAGAAGTCAACTGTGGACCTATTTGATGTGATAATCAACGAATCCGACCAAGAAAGCCAATCAATACGGCCGAGGAATTCGTTAGGCTGAGCTCATGTCAGTCCAATATTTGCAGCCATCTGGCTTGTGTGCGTGTACAGTGGGCCTACATGGGGTGAAATACAGTAAGTTACCTTCCCCAAAAATATCGTTGTAAGTTTTCATGCTCCCCATGTGAGAAAATCGATGAACATCGTCATTTACGTTCGGTCATCTGTAAATCGGTGAATTGTACTGTATATACACAAAGATAGTCTCCATTTTGACAAACTTTGTTAAGAGATTTTCAATCTAAAGTTCCATTTTTTTTGGGAAAATATGGAATGACATATTGGGGTTAAACGTCGGATTGTTCGGCTGAAATATCTCTATTTTCTAATTTTCTTGGTTGTTACTAAGAGCAAGATAATCCAAATTTATTATCACAGAACCATACCCTGTTTGGTATTTGCAGATCCTCATAAATGATCCTGCCGAAGAAGCTCAGTCAGGTAGATATTTTTCTTCTGTTTCCGAGATAGCGGGTTCGATCCTAGCTGTAATTGGTATCATTTGAGGGGGTCTGCAATAGCTCCGTGAGATGGGAGCACAGCATGTTAAAGAACTCCTGCAGGACAACATTTTTACGCCCGTCGTCTCTTATGAATAGTTCTTCTTCTCCACAGGAAATCAAGGGCATTTATGTTGACAATAAGGTCATTGTGAGGATTAATGGTTGAATGACTTCTTCGTTCAACGTGGTTACTGGGATTAGAAAAAGCTGAAATCGTTCTCCCTTGTTGTTCATAGTTTGCAGGTATCGCTTGCAGAAAAGTGTAAAGTTGTAGTCGGGGGTTAAACTGGACTATGTGTAGAAAGTAGTTTGGTCTATGCCGACAACTTGGTCTTAAATGGCAGATAGTGCTGAAAGCTTGCTGTGCTGATCTTGGAGCTTGATAAGATAATTAGCGTTTCCAAGACCAAAGTGATTCTGCCGGAAAGAAATATAAGTGGATTGATTAACAGTTCGGGAATTCAAAATCTGGAATAGGTGGATTGCTTGAAGTTACAGTATATTCACTTAGTAAGAATACTAAGTACGTTAATTCGAACCCAGGTGTAGCGGAGCTAATGGAATGAGTTCGTAGTTGTTAGCTCTTGGACGAAATTATTGTTGCATCGCTTTATTTTTCAGACGGACTTTACTGTACGGGAGTACAAGTGACAGACATCAAATTAGCGAAATTGATTGCAGGCACCAACAGGTAGAAACGACGACAGGAGGGTACTTGTAATTCGTAGATAAAGTTTATATTAGGAATGATTCCCATGGATGTAACTGTGAGTATGAACCGGGTTCGGTGGCAGGGTCATGTGTGGTGACTGCAGGAGGATAGATAGCCACAGACTTAGCCATGGAGGGCCAGAAAAGGAGAGGAGGATCAACATAACAATGGATGGATTCAGTTAGTAATGATTTAGCTATAAGAGGTCTTGAACACAAAGCTAGTTACAAACAGAGAATTGTGGAGGACTTTAGTAAATTCACAGAGGCAGGTAGACTCGACGTTGCTAAGCATAACAGTCCATAATGAAGGTGTATGGGACGTGAATTATTATTATTATTATTATTATTATTATTATTATTATTATTATTATTATTATTATTATTATTATTATTATCCTTTTCTTCTTCTCGTTATTATTTGTAAATTCATAAACTAATTTGTTGAGAACATGAGTGATCGAACATAGTCTATCAGTTTCAGTACTACCGTTTTATATCTATTAGTATGAACTGTGTAAGGACTATGAACACAATTACAGTATGTTAGCCTCGTGTTTCATTCACAATGTCCTTACGTTACCATCTTCACTTACTGCATATTTTGTCTATGTTAGAGTACTGGCACCACGTCTATGCAGCTAAGTAGGCCTAACAGTTTTCTCGTAATATATCTTCTTTTGAATTCAATATATGGACTGAAGAAGGGAAAGAGTAACGGTTGTCATGTGGAAAAGTCAAACAACGTTTTAAATTCTACAGTTACGTTCGAATTTGACTGTGCTAACCCCTTGCCAATTCAGAAGTTTAATGAACTACGTAACTGGTTTGATTTGACAATTTTTATTTTCTTTACAAATGCCCGACTATGTATTTTGTTTTTCAGTCTAAGGGTTTTACGTGTCTGGCCCCGCGGTGTAGGAGCAACGCGTCCGCCTGTCACCCGGAGGCCCCGGGTTCGTTTCCCGGCCGTGTCAGGGGTTTTTAATTGTAAATGATTAATATCCCTGGCCTAGGGATTGGGAGTTTGTGTCGTCCTTAACGTTCCTTTCCTCACATTCAACACTCTACAATTCCGCAATTCCAATTACACGCAGGTTCATATTGTCATATGGTGCAAGTAGGGACGAAAGATCTCTACAGGTCGACGCCCCGAACAAATAGCATTTTAAAAACAAGCGTTTTACGTAAGAAATATTTTGCAACTGTTATTAATCCGTTTACGGTGTACGTATAAGGTCTTCTATCTCATACCGACACAGATAGGTCATATGGCTTCGATGGGATAGGAAAGGGCTAGGAATTGGAATGAAGCGGCCATACCCTTAATTAAAGTACTGCCCCAGCATTTGCCTGGTGTGAAAATGGGAAGCCGCGGAAAACAATCTTCAGGCCTGCCGATAGTAAGCTTCTAATTCACTATCTCCCGAATGCAAGCTGACAGCTGCGTGACCCAAAACCGTGCAGTCACTTGCTTGGTGCATACAAGAGTCTTCAAAATTTACTTCATGCTTTTTTATTGCCTGCACCAAGCGGAGTCGCCGCGCTACGACTATGGAGTCGGGAGATGAGTGGGTTCGAGCCCGACTGTCGGTTGTCCTGGGAAAGGTTTCCCATTTCGGCTTTCAGGCAAATGCTGGAACAGTTCCTACTCACTCCTTACCCAGTTTCATTCGCCATTATTCATTTCATCTTCACTAGCTACTCAACTGAGGTTGATGACGAGAATGGCAACTAGCGAAAAACCAAAACATGGCATACCGTGCCACTTGGTCGTGCAGTTATGGTCCGGTAGCTGTGGTCTTGTATACGGGAGATGATGGGTTCGAATCCCACCTTCGGCAGCCCTGAAGATGGTTTTCCGTGGTTTGATTTCCTATTTTCACAGTAGGCAAACGCTGTGCCTGTACATTAATTAAGGTCACGGTTGCTACATGCTACCGCTAGAAAAAGGCATACAATTTAATTTCGACTCATCACCGACCCCGCGTCAGGGAACGGGGCTAATGTATATACATACACACTTATATACATAGGGCGTACATTCTATTCTTGCCTACGCCTAAGCGATCGAATTATGACACAGTTACGTGAACCGTCTCAACGATTACGTTTAGTACCTTGTTTAAACATCCACGAGTAGGACACTCAAACACAAAAAATTACCGGAAAAGAAATATTACATATTTTACACTCTCGAAACGTGAGGGTATTCGTAAACTGTGATGATACTTGTAATCCTGCCACCTGCACAATATGTTCAGCTTATTTCAACGGAGAGGATTTTGTAAGAAAATCTTCTTTTGCGACGGTCATTTTTTATGCGGTTGAGTGTACGTATTCAAAGGGAATGATTGGAAAGTACCTGTCACCGGAGTACTAATAAATGGAGTATAAATTATCTCCCAGAATTGAATTGTGCCCTCACTGGAGATAACTTTTCACTATTGCCATCAATCATCATCTAAACCTGCGTGTTCCTTCCACAAGCTGTCAGTTGAACAAGGCCCAAGCTAGTTTGTGTGTTTTATTTAGTCCAATTTCCACGACATCACCGGTTTGCAAACTGATAGAGAATGATGAAATCGTCAATACACATGTTCCAACTACGGTTGAAAATTGGAATGTGGTAATGCTGGAGGCTGAGGTATCAAATCATAATTCGCTGGAAGTTACTCAAGCATGTTATAATATATAAACATTTGTGAAATAATTCAGCCAAAATACAACCTAGGAATTGATTTAACACATCAAGAAAGAGAAAGCAATTAATAATTTGGTACCGTAATTTGTGCCGTGTGTGTCCGGCACCATGACTGAATAGGTAGTGTTGCAGTCATCGCTTCAGAGGGTCCCGGGTTCGATTCCCGGCCGGGTTGGCGATTATAATCACGTCCGATTAATTTCTCTCAGGTATTGAATATAATCTTACACACAGGGTGGCGTCAGGAAGGACACCAGCAGCCCAATTGGGGTAGAAGATGATGAAGAAAAAGTAGAAAAGTAAGAATTTATACCGAGTGTGTGGAAGAAATGTGTAGAATAACCCCTGTTCTACTGAGACCAATCAGAGCGACAGCGGCCTGGTAAATTATGAAAATTGTGAGTTAGAAGTTTGGCTCATATCCATATATGAACTGTCAGCTTAGGATGCGGGTTCGATTACTGGCCAGCCCGGGAATATTAATCTTAAATTTTTAATCAATTCCATTGACACGGGGACCGGATGTTTTTGCTGACCCCAAAGTTCCGGCAACTCATTCACCACACACAACACTACCCTCCACCACAGTGACACGTAGTTACCTACACACAGCAGATGCCGCTTATCCTCATCGGTGGATCTGCCTTACAAGGGCTGCAAAAGGCTAAGATAGCCACACGAAATCATTATTGTCTATTTGTAGTAGCCTCAGTCCTTGAAGGCTATCGAAGTTCATATAAAATCATGTTTATAAATTGGAAAGTTATCTTAAATTATTATATCCCGGTAGCACTATGAGTTCAGAAGACTTGCCCGAACGTGGAGTGAATCAGTTATCAGTTTGCGTCATCAGACTTTCACCGTAAATTTGTTGGAATGAATATCTATAAATTAAATAAAAATGGCTAAACAGAAAATAAGACGTTATTCAGTCTGCATCGGTAGGGCTGTGTGCGATTCTGTACCTAGCTGGTTAGCGTACTGACCTTCGGTCCAAGGGATCCCGGGTTCGATTCCTGTTCGTATAGAGGATTTTAACCTTCATAGGTTAATTCATCTGGCTCCAGAACTGCATGTTGGTGCCGTTTTCAACATTACCTGCGCATCTATGACGATGGGGCACTGCTTAGGATTAAATCTCGTGCAAGGGGATCACATCTAAAGCACCTCTACGGAAGCCACACGCACTTATTAACAGTAGCGATTGTGCTAAGCATAGATAAATGCACGTATTATAGAGGACTTGTCATGGTTATCCTACCTATATTCTACATTTGCTCCAACATCAAAAGTTCTTTAAGTCCTCACGTGAATAGCAAAAGCTTACTGAAGAATAAATGTGGGAATAGAAAGCAGAATGTGAGGCGGTACTGATTCCCTTGTCTAACATTACCGGAATACAGCGGAGCGCTCAGGAGAGCTGAGATGGGCATAGCTGAGGTGATTGATCATTTGTTATGAGCAACGCCCAGATTTCTCTGGAGGGCCGTGAAACCGCGGGTTCCAAATTAAACAGCAGCAGTCTTTACAACATCTTCCGGTCGCGTCACCACACCAGGAAGCAGAGGTGAGAAATCCCTTCTGAATATTAGGTTGCACTGTGGACAAGAAGGGATATTTGGTTTGTCCAAGTAAAGTTTATCCTTCAAACAGTGTACAGTTCGAGATTGTAAACATTAAAGTAGAATGTCTTCTTGTGGACGAAAGATATTATAGACTAGTAATATCTAACAGTTTTAGCCTTGTGGGTCAAATTATATCTTCGTAATACGTTTGTAGACCGGGCTGAATAAAATTATCTGTCACATTGGCTGAATAATGTCCTATGGACTCCGGAGTCCGGCCCCTAGGTGTAGGGGGCAACGCTTGCGCCTGTCATCCGGCGGCCCCGGGTTCAATTCCGTGGCCTGTGGACTGGGTGTTTGTGTCATCCTTAATGTTCCTTTCCTCACATTAAACACTTTACACTTCCACCATATCCAAATACACGCAGGTTCACAACATATGGTGCTTAGTAGGGGCAAAAGATCTTCATAGGTCGACGCCCCGAATAAATAGTAGCGGACAGGTTTGGTTCAGGTCTTTCTAGTTGACACCCATGGGAGACCTACTTGTCTTGGTGTGATATGATGATGATGTAGGAAGAAGATAAAGAAGAAGATAAAAGATAGCCTTCCCCTGTCGAATTAAACCAAAGGGTCAGATCAAGGCTTAGTCTTCATCCGACGAACGAACTATCAATAGCGTCATATGCCCTCACTCCTTAAGAACACTTCGCAGAGGTTTGAATTGAACCCAGGCATTTGGGACTCAATCTAGTGATTATAAATTATATATAACCCCATGGCACCACAGCCCTCGAAGGGCCATACCAAGCGACCGCTGCTGAGCACGAAGGTCTGCAGATTACGGGGTATCGTGTGGTCAACACGACGAATCCTCTCGGCCGTTACTTTTGGCTTTCTAGACCGGGGCCGCTATCTCACCGTCAGATAGCTCCTCAATTCAAATCACGTAGGCTGAGTGGACCTCGAACCAGCCCGCAGGTCAAGACAAAAACCCTGACCTGGCCGGAAATCGAACCCGGGGCCTCCGAGTAAGAGGCAAGCCCGCTACCCCTACACCAAGGAGCCGGCATGATTATAAGTTATATATCCCCTCCTAATCTGCCGGCCAGCACAATGAAGGTGATTTTTTTCACCAACGGGACTCGAACCAGCTAACAACGGTGTCAGACCATCAGACTTGGCGCCATAACGATCATAACCGCAATAGTCATATTTGTATATACAGTACATGCTGTAATTACGCGTAATTAATAACTAATAACTTGCATGTTGTCCCAGTTAAAAAGTATATCACATGACTCCTACATTTAAAGACCGATCAAATAAACTTTTTTTTACGGTTCAAAGATATACTGTAATAGTTAATTTGATCTATACACCATTATTATATCGTCGCTGCGCGAGCTAAACCGCGTATCTGACAATACTCATCCTATCCTTCATTTTCCTTAAGACTGGTCACGACTCCCAGCAACATATGGATGGATGTGCAATCCATCAGAACAATTTTAGATGTGTTCATTTTCCTGTGCTAACGTGTACAGGAAAGTAAACCTTAAATACGTTATACTGTTTGTAGGAGGTCGGTAGCTCATGAATTCGAAACGATCAGTTACACCATGAAGTACCAATCCGATATTTATCAAACTTTGTGAATATGTTCATCACATAACAGGTATTAATTGATTAAACTTTCAGTCCATTCGGAACTGTGCATCACCATCATCATCAGTTTGAGTTATGACCCTCACGGGCACGAATAACTCTTGTATTCGGTATGTCATGGAAGCAAACAGACCCCGAAAATCATCTTGAGGGATTTCTTACCATGCCTGAAACACATGCTGTGTTAGTTCATGAAGATTGCAGGCCGGAGGCTGGTATGAACGTATACGTCTTCCCATCACATCCCAGACATGCTCTATGGGTGACAAATCAGGGGACCGGGCAGGCCGTTCAAGGACCCATACAATCTAAAAGGCGTTTCTGGTGTCATCTGCTGTGTGGGCTCATGCATTATCCTGCATGAATATGTAATTTGGTACCATCGTCATGAAGAGTATGACAACATGGTTTACGATTCTTGCCACATACGGGCAAGCATTTAGTCTCCCTTCGACAAGTACCATATCCGTCCTATTGTCACATCCAATGTAATTCCAGGAGTTGGAGAGGCATGTGCCTCGATAATCCCTTCTTCCTGTGACCATTCACCAGGTCTTCTACGGGCATGTTCACGTCAATCTGACCACCACAAACAGAAGCGATACTCATCGCTGAATACCACACAATGCCACTGTATGTCCCAGTTGACTCTGACTCTATTCCATGTAAGTCTCGGTTGTCTGTGGTTTGGTGTCAGCGGTAAACGACGCACGGCAACTCCAGATCTCAACCCAGCTTCCAGTACTGTAATCTGTTCCCGACGGTTTGAGCTGACACTCAGCCTGTAACCTCTAACCGGATTTTATCAGTTGTCATCCATCCATCCATCCATCTGCTCGTCAGAGCCAGGCGACGAATAGCATGATCATTTCTCGGTGTTGCCCTTCTGGGAGGACGGGTGCCTAATCTTCGTGCCACACTGTTGTCATCAGTCTATTTCCTCACTACTCGCTCTGCAGTCATTGGACTACAACCATTTGTCTGCGCAATCTGTTGGTATGATGCCCCCATACGATGCATGACCATGATTCGACCTTTCACAAAGTGCACGTCCTCTAGACGTCCTCTAGACATGCTGTGTTGCGATCTCTACTTGAAAAGAGAGATTAAGGTTAGACACACCCGGAAACCATCACGTACACACACCAGCCGCCATCTTTAGGAATGACGTTTTCTGCATTAACAATTACGTCGTATGAGATGAAATTTTAATCGATATGTCTCACAGGCATGGAAATACTGGGGTACGGTATCAGTTTGTGGCGCTCGGTCAAGGTATTCATGGTGTAATACTTTCCATTTCCGCTAGTGTATATGAAAGTCATTCACTAACACAGGGCGTGAGTCAGTACTGTTTGCATTGTTCTTTATACGTACTACAGTGTTTTAAGCGCCCAGTCCGCTGTCGCATTTTATTTAGATTTCATCATTGTTCGCTGTTGGTCTTGAAGATGCCATGCGAGCGGAATAAGGGGTATATTGCCAAAAGACTAGAGCCTGAAGCGGCAGTAGGTCTCTTTCCTTATTCAAGCTCCACCTGAAGCAAAGCAAGTGTTTTTCACCCAATATTACATTAAAATCATTCAAAATTTGGAAGATTCCCGAGAAATGCTTACCCTGTTTTTATTGAAATAGGACAATTTAAAATATTGGTTGTCAGTATTCAACAATTTGTTGACTTGTGTTTGTAGTCGTCAACAACTGGGAGGCCAAACTTGAGCGTCAAATAAGGGTGACTTTCAACAGTTATTTCATAAGATGTATGCACCCTTAATCCAAGAAATCCCTCACTATATGATTCGTTGCTTAATACGTGTATACGTATAATTTGTAGCAGTGCAGGCGCCACAATAACATTGATACCTTGACACGAATCATAATCTCTAAAGCCACGGAAACTGACGAGGCGCTGTCAGCCGGAGTATAGGGTAAGTGTAGCAGGGTAGCCAGTTCCTTTTCGACCTGTTCTTTAGCCAATACTCCGTGGGATACCAGTTTAAGATGTGCTCTCACCAAATGTCGCTTAACTTCGAAGATCACGAGGGATTCTATGTTTCATAATGGCTGCACCGTTGAAAATCAAAGCAATTAAATACATTCCATCATAAAGCAGTATAATGTCTGATAACACATACGATACCTCAGAGTTACATTTTAGCATTGCTGATTGAAAAACTGTAGAATGACGAAGGAATCTGAACTGGAAATTAAAGAAAATTATGACATTTTGCAAGTCAAGGGCATCTTGGGATCGGGCGAGTTGGCCGTGCGATGAGGGGCGCGCGGCTGTAAGCTAGCATCCGGGAGTTAGTGGGTTCGAACCCCACTGTCGGCAGGCCTGAAAATAGTTTTCCGTGGTTTCCCATTTTCACACCAGGCAGATGCTGGGGCCACGGCCGCTTCCAATCTACTCCTAGGTCTTTCCTATCCCTTCGTCGCCATGAAACCTATCTGTGTCGGTGCAACGTAAAGAAAGTTTTAAGGAAATGTGGCATGTTGGAATATACACTAGTTCCAAGTGGGAGCGATTTAACAATAGAATATGAAGAGACCTGCGTTTTCTCTCACGTAGAGTATGATAAGGAATCCGGTAGTGAAAATGTACGAGTACCTTCTTCAAGGTTGATATAGAGAGTCTCGAGCGAGCACAGTGAGCAGACCGTATGTGGGGGAGGGAAGGAAGACATGGATGTCTTGATTCACGGCGAGGGTTGTAAAACTCCTGTCCTCACATTGTGTGCACAAGTTGGACTACTTCCGTTCCAGGAAAATTTTATCTTAGTTCTACACGACGGAGGGCGCTTGTACATTGTACATCACACGCAAGCAGCATTAATGGGCGGGCTTCTTGTATGCACTGACCTGGTTGAAAACATCAGTCTGCCTCAAGTCCAGTTTCTATAGTACAGCGTAATGCTGTTTATTACTATTATTATTATTATTATTATTATTATTATTATTATTATTATTATTATTATTATTTGTGATACATTACAGTTGGGAGATATTCCGACGGCAATATTTACTTGCAATAGAATACGGATGGTACATGAAAATTACCCAAAACGAATATATATGAAACAATATTACAAGGAATTATATTCTTCTTCTTCTTAGTCTGTTTACCCTCCAGGGTTGGTTTTTCCCTCGGACTCAGCGAGGGATACGACCTATACCGTCTCAAGGGCAGTGTCCTGGAGCGTTAGACATTGGGTCGGGGGATACAACTGGGGAGAATGACCAGTACCACGCCCAGACGTCCTCATCTGCTTGTGGGGGGAGGGAGATTGGAATGGATAGACAAGGAAGAGGGGAGGGAGCGGCCGTGGCCTTAAGTTAGGTACCATCCCGGCATTTGCCTGGAGGAAAAGTGGGAAACCATGGAAAACCACTTCCAGGATGGCTGAGGTGTGAATCAAACCCACCTCTAATCATTTGACCTCCCGAGGCTGAGTGGACCCCGTTCCAGTCCTCGTACCACTTTTCAAATTTCGTGGCAGAGCCGAGAATCGAACCCGGGACTAGGGGGATGGCAGCTAATCAAACTAACCACTGCACCACACAGGCGGACACAAGGAATTATATAATAATGAAAATTATGATAATCTAAGTACGCTACATGAACATTTAAAATTACATACAATAAGTTAAGAGCCTCCGTGGCTCAGACAGCAGCGCGTCGGCCTCTCACCGCTGGATACCGTGGTTCAAATCCCGGTCACTCTATGTGAGATTTGTGCTGGACAAAGCGGAGGCGAGACAGGTTTTCTCCGGGTACTCCGGTTTTCCCTGTCATCTTTCATTCCAGCAACACTCTCCATAATCATTTCATATCATTTATCAGTCATTAATAAATCACCTTGGGAGTAGCAACCCCTTTGTAACAACAGCCTATATGTTTCATTCATTACATCCCTGACCCGATCAAAGAGTGGAAAACAGGTTGTAGGTTTTCATTTTCATTTTCACAAGAATTTAACGTAGTAATTACAAACAATTTTACAGGTATTCTTACGAAATTTGCAGAATATAACTTCTATATTCCCTTACAAGCAGAGGTCACAACTCCGTCACACAGGAATTAACACAAGATTTACAGATCAGAACTTAACATTTAGCATTATAAGTAGCCTAAACTTAATTATTACAGCACGACGTTACACAAGGAAGTTACACAAAATTATCCGAATATTACTTTAGTATGCTCTTAAAGCAGCGTAATATAATCGACGAGCGGAAATGCATTGAAGAACACCTTGTCAACGTCGTCCAGTTCAAACGACTTTTACGATGTAAACCGATCATGTGTACAGGAAAACCATTACTCGCCTGCACCTGTCTGCAGAAATTCGACTACGTACCTCATTGCAGGTCGTCTTACAACGCTAGTGAATTTGTCTGTGCGATTTGTGTCACATTGCGTCCCCGCAATGCCTGTAAGACACCGACGAGCACCAATTGAAAAATTGAATGACTTTGACTACAGCTACTACTAAAAGAGCGTGGCCATTTACAGTGGGACCCCGAAAGACTGGCTAGACGTTCCGCATAATTGCTACTTACTTTGGGCGTGACGTGTCAGTGGTCCATCAGTGGTGAAGAAGATGGGAGACATTCCCACAGCCACGTAGTCCCACCAGTGCCACCTCGCTGCGCTGATGAACGCTTGGGCAGAAAGGTCGTTTGGGCTATCCTGATTAACAAAACCGGAACCATGCGTACAGTCAGAGCGACTGTGGACTCCTATGTAACTGCACGAACAATAAGCATTTCGTTGTTGTTCTCGCGTTACTCTGTTCACGTTTTCTCTAGACACCTGCTCATCGTCGCGAACGTCTCCGGTGGTGTCGGGACAGAATGCTCTGGAGAGCAGTGGTGTCCAATGATAGAAGTCATTTGTGTCCTGTATTTAATGATGGCTATAGTCGCGTTCATAAATGTTCGGAACGATCCATCCTTGATTCGCACTCCTCTTACCTGCCCCGCATCTGGGATTATGGTATGGGGTCTATGTGTTACGTAGCACAACTCTTAAAGATTCAGGAGAGCATGACGAGTGTAACGACCATCCGTGATGTTGTCAATACTGTTCTCCGACCGTAACTCGACACACTGCAGGAACCAAACCTTCAGCATGACAATGCGAGCCCTCATGTCGCTAGAGAAACAGCGTGCTCTACACGGTGTAAACATCGTACCCTGACCCGCTTGATCTCCAGACCTCAGCCAGATCGAGCATGTGTGAGACATGATTGGGCGGGATTTGACGTGCAACACAGCCTCGGTAACGACCATCACTCGGTTACTGCATGAAGTACAGCGAGCGTGAAATACCGTACCTCATGGATACATTCAGCATTTGTACGGCAGGTTGCATTTCAAAATCACTGCAAGTGTGGCTGTTCGGGGTGGTTACACACCTTATTAAGGTTTCTGCCGTACATATTGCATTAAATGTGCTGGATGGACCACGGAATTGATGTTTTGATAAGTTCCAAACACAACCTACTTCTTCATGTGTACCAACTTTGGGACAGATTCATGCATTCCTACGGTGTGTTCCTAAATGCATTTCCAGGAGTGTAACTGCAACATAATCACACAGGAATTTACAAAATGCTCATACAACTAAAATATTCCAGCAGAGTCTACATAAAATATTAATTACCCTGTAATCACATGAATTTATTCATAGATCACTGCCATGTACAGTCGATTGAGCGTTACAATAAATTTGTGCTAGTTTCAAATTACACGTACTATGTCGTCATGTAGAAATTTTCAGAAAGTATACAGGATAATATAGTCTTTTCTTGAATAATCCTACTGATTTTGGTAAAAGATTCTTAGACAGCTACAGGTTAAGAAAGCCATTACGCTTCGGCCTTGATGAGCCCTGTCCTACCAAGCAGAATACATGACGCGTTTCCAGTGACTTCCACACGCGTTTCTCTGTCATACTATGAAGATGTCACTTAATTGACGTCGCTGTTTTCGACAAGAGTTGCATTTTAATTTGCTGGTAAAGGATGTAAGAAGTACACACAATTTAAGAATGTCCGAAATTAAATATATTGGGCTATAAGTATCAATATATAGACAAGAAAACGATTAAGGTCTCTTAACATAAAAATATAACACCATCAAAAGCTCACCATTGCGTACCTTACTTTAAACCGTGCGTGAGGCTCTCCTTTTCCTTTAATTCTGTTTAGATGTTTAGCTTCACAGAATACTATACCAAATAATGAACATAACTGTGTTAAATTTTGGACGGTCAGTGGAACACCATTTTCTGGTAAAATACAATAACTTGAATATTCCTTGATTTATGGATTTAACTGGAAGGCAATCTGCACAGCTTATCAACAGTAACCATTGCAAGACATTCCTGTACCTCATATATCAAAATTCAGGCCCAGTCAAAATTTCACCTTGACAGATGACGTTGATAATATAGTGTACATAAAAACTGGTAGCTGAGGAACGTACAGAATTGATCATTAACAATAAATTTTTGTGGAGTACTTGTATGTATGTTAGATCAATTTTAGCTTCCTTGCATGTCCCCATTGCGAAAGTTAAACCGATATTTGTGGGTTGCCAGGGCCTGCTCAGGGATGGACACATCATAAGTGTGCTTTAGACTGTAATTTGTCATAGATAATCGAGAATATATGTAGTTTTATAGTGTAGGCTAGAATAAATTTGTTACTTTCATTGACTTGTCTGAGTTTCATCCTTGGATTTGACAATGTGAAATTGACCAAGGTATGAGTGATGCTAGTAATACCATTCCTTATGCAGCCATTCCTTGTGATGAATGGTATGAAAATATCGCTCATAGTGTCTGTTGTGCATGCATTTCAGCGGACTTGGCATACTGATAGCAAATTCTGGTTTGTGTGGAAAGCAACAGGAAACTAACGCACTCCTCATTTCGCTAGTATGCCCCTTTAGTTAGGCCTAGGCTATTTATGGCAGCTGTTGGTGGAACGTTCGAGGATCAAACCAGCTTTTGGGATGAATATCCAACATACAACATACAATCGAGAATATTCCTTGAGAGAGAGGGCACAGGTTCTGCGAAGTTCATTAAATGTTTAATTTTGAAGCATTAGAAGTTACAATATAGCATTTCTGAATACATTATGTAATATTTCTCACTCCGTCTGTAAATAGATGTTTCTCAATGACATATCTTATATCCAGACACGGAAGGGTGTAGCATTTGTTTTGTAAATGGCACAGTTGCAGACGCAAGGTTCTTACCGTGACTGCTTTTTGATCTCGTATTTCCTAATTGCTGTACAGGTCAGTGCGGTGTCGACAGACTTGTATACCTTACGGTAGAGGGAACAGAAAAATAAATTCAATATCGAAGTGTTCTAATATCCGACTTCTTTACAGAGAGTTTTTTTGAAACTCTGTAACCTCAACGTCGCAGCCCGATGCTAATGAGAAGCCATAACTGAGTACCTTATTTCATTTTCGTGCTCCTATCACAATACTAAATCTCACAATCAAAGTTGCATATACCGACACAGACAAAATATTAACAGAGATTCTTAGAGTTCCTACACTCGCCAGTGCATGATTTCAATGTTTTTAAAACTAACTGACCGAGCTCGATAGCTGCAGTCGCTTAAATGCGGCCAGTATCCAGCATTCGGGGGATAGTGGGTTCAAACCCCACTGTCGGCAGCCCTGAAGATGGTTTTCCGTGGTTTCCCATTTTCAATCCAAGCAAATGCTGGGGCTGTACCTTAATTAAGGCCACGGACGCTTCCTTCCCGCCCCTAGCCCTTTACTCTCCCATCGTAGCCATAAGACCTATCTGTATCGGTGCGATGTAAAGCAACTTGCAAAAAAAAAATATATATATTACATGAGTATTTCCATCACAGTTGATATTTTTGAGAGAATACTTCTTTAGTTCCATATTTTGTTCTTTCTGCTTGCCTCATTGTAGTCGGTTCTGTCCAAAAGTTTTATTAAATTATATTTATTTCCCTTCAATTTTCTAGGTACCCATCGGTTTACCACGGGTTCATACGGATACCGCCTGAAGCTGATATTTGAATAAGTAAAAATATATGCATTGTAGCTGATGAAACACTTCTCTCATGCGACCAGGTTACAGGTATTGCATCTAGGTAGTCATTCCAGAATTTGAAGGTGATTAAGTGAAAGGTACCTCTGTCAGTAAATTTACTGAATAGTTACAGAAATCACTTAAAACACAATATTGCGCCATCTCGGAGTCTATAAACAATCTTCACAGATCATCCAGACACACATTATTATTATTATTATTATTATTATTATTATTATTATTATTATTATTATTATTATTATTATTATTAATAATAATAATAATACAATTTGTTTATCGTCTCACCGACACAGATAGGTCGTAGTGCGACGATGGGATAGGAGAGCCCAAGGAGTGTGATTGAAGCGGCTGTGGCCTTAATTAATGTACACTTGCCTGGTGTGGAAATGGGAAACAATGGAAGACCATCTTCGGGGCTGCCGACAGCGGAGATCGAACCTACTGTCTCCCGGATGCAAGCTCACAGCTGAGGGCCCCTAACTGAGCTGCCAACTCGCCCGGTATATTATTGTTATTATAATTATTACTATTATTGTAAGAACAAGGAAGCTTGATGTTTTAAGTGATTGTTGATGTCGTAGTCATAGCCATTAAGACGGAACTTTTCATTTCAATACTGAAACATGCGGCCCACATTATTATTATTATTATTATTATTATTATTATTATTATGATTATTATTATTATTATTATTATTATTATTATTATTATTATTATTATTATTATTATTATTATTATTATTGCTCAAATTTTCGTTGAAGATATGGTAGGGAGTCATTTCAGGTTTCTGAGGTATTGTGCAGGTGTCCGTTGTTTTATTGTAAGAAGCAAGTTAGGTTGCTCCAGCGCGAGCAACGTCGGCGAATAGGGCCCCGCTCACTCATCGCTGCAGTTACTATTCAGAGAGACAAGCCAGGCGCGCAAATACAGCCCCCTCTACCACCAGTCCATCATCTCACTGCAGGCCTCCATGATGACACAATAAAGAATTAGAAGGTGAACCCAAAGCTTTCGGACTCCAGAGGGCTCCAGGGACTTCTCCTCTCGCAGAGTCTGGAAGGGCCGCCCTCCCTATTTAAGACAGGCAGGACGATCTTCAGAATCCATTTACGCTAGCGACTGAGACGGTTTACTTCTGTATTTGCTCGCCTGATTTCAGCCAGAGAGTGAGTTCTGCCGTGGAGCACTGGACCGGTCAGTGGATAGTGGTGACTGAGTGCTGTCGATGTTGTATGTGGAGTTGTACAGCGCAGTGCTACGAGCCCGGTTCGGTCCGTGTGAGAGAGTTGTTCGCCCGGATATCGTCAAGGAACAGTGAACAAAAGGTTGCCGGGAGTATACGGACAATATACGCCAACCGAGTTTGAAAGACTGTGTTCCGCGAGTAATTGTAAACTGCCGTAGGGTCTAAGTGACAACTGCCGAAGAGTGCGTAGAGTTATAAGTTTTAGTATGAAAGCGATAGAATGTATAATTAGTGTGACTGGGCAGTGAGAGTAGGGAGAGAGAGAGAGAGAGAGAGAGAGCGAACTGGTGTTACTGTGTGCTTTCACGTTACGCTGTCCTCCACCCGGTAACCAAAGACAGGAGCAGACACAAAATAATAAATCAAACGGTAATGAAAGAAGTAACTTGACCATCGAGTATCATTATGGGACAGGGAAGAAAGTTACTGCAGTCTTAATTTAAGTCTTAATTAATTTTTCTGATGCGATATGGGAAACAATGGAAAGATAACTTCAGGGCTGCGAAACGTGGAGTCCATCACCAATTGGAATAAGTTTGCTTTCTAGCTACACAAGAAGAAATAAGTGGAATCTGAATATCATTGTTTACAGAGTCGCTATGAGCCACGAATCTTTGAAAGATCTCCTTAACCTCAGAATGACTCTGCGTTAACTAAATTAGGTACCATGTCATGTTAATACAGATCTGTAGCCCCCGTACGTTCTGAAATCATAACCAATACACGATAAAAACTCTCCATGGAACACATCGATTATAACATTAGCTACTGCTTGCAATTACAAGGATTAATTGTACAGAATTGACATGGAAATCTTGTAATAGTGGTACGTGAAATAGATTTATGTGGATTATTACGAGTACGACGTTTAATGTAATAATCACTTATATATGTGATAAAATAAAGAGCAGCATTTTCCGGGATTTACTATGCTGAACGTCGAGGTAAACTAACGTGATTAGCATAAGTCAATATAAGGAGTTTCCGCTGTAACATAACGGAAGTATTGACTAATGATAGCGTATAAAGAAGTCTCAAAAATTGTTGATGTCTATTTTATCTTCTGATGACTTCAGAACTGGGACGAACATGTCAGTCTTTCCGAGCACTGCCGTACGAATTTTCTTAGAGTAGTACAAGAGTAGTCATTTGCATTTCGAGACAATTTTTATAACCTCTAACGTAAATTATATACATTTCGTGCATAACGGAGCTAATACAGTGTTCAGCTCGCAGGCATTTTTCTTGCTAATTTACATTTCGCTTCGTATTACGAAAAATGTAGCGTTAATTTATCACGAAGTTGTATTATTTTTCATAATTACTTTTACTTAATTCTTGGCTGTGCTTTGAAATAAGAAAGAGGTTCCGGGTTATAAAATGGAGACGTTGCCAGTTAAAAATACATCCATATATAAAATAAAATAATGAATGTTTAAAAAGGTTTGGGAATTGAGAGCATCAAGAGATACAATAACCGCTAAACATAGCCATAAACTGAGAAATAATGGCATGCTGTTTTTCGTTTAAAAACGGTTAAGTACATTCAATCGATTTACTGTACTACTATAAATACTATTGAGGAAATATTCCACCATCACGTAGTGGTACAATCGTCAGTAATATCATTATTATGCTAATATATTTGTGCGGCTACCTCTGAATATATTTCGCACTCATTTATATAACCGGGCGAGTTGGCCGTGCGGTTAGGGGCGCGCGGCTGTGAGCTCGCATCCGGGAGATAGTGGGTTCGAATCCCACTGTCGGCAGCCCTGAAGGTGGTTTTGCGTGTTTTCCCATTTTCACAAAGGCAAATTCTTGGGTGTGCCTTAATTAAGGCCACGGCCGTTTTCTTCCCAATCCTAGATCATTCCTACCCCTTCGTCGCCATAAGTTCTATCTGTGTCGGTCCGACGTAAAGCCAATTGCAAACAAAACAAAATCTTTATATTAAGTCACTCCAAGATTACATTTTGTGGGTTAAGTGAACTGACACGTTGAGCGATCACTGCATTAATGATATTCTTGACAAGGAAATGTGTAGGAAATGCTTCACTACACATTGTTACTGTATAGCCAGTAGGTGTGTAAAAGTACTTAATTGCATAGTTTTAGGCTAGGTCATTGTAGCATGACATTCTGTCGAATAGATTGCAATGAATTTTATCCAATGATTCCAGAGGTGATTACCGAATAATGTATGTAATAAATGCCTTAAATATCTTAAAGACCTTAACATAACTTTGTGTGTATTAATATGAAGCATATTACCTCCGTACTATGTGTGCTCATGCTAAAATAATAGAACTTATAACAATATAATGTTCAGAAACAACACCATTTTATTCCTCCCGAATTTTCCCCAATTTGTAGCGGTCGTCAATTGTTGTTTTGGCCCAGTTTCAGAACCAGGTGCCCTTCCTGACGCAAACCCAACAAGGAGTGACGTCTTCGCTATTGCGTGTGTCTGTGACAGTTGGTAATGTGGTGAGTTGTATGTAGATGGAGAGAAGTTTATTACCACGTCCTCGAGCCAGAGGAACTTAACATACGCAGTTTAAATCTCCAACCCGGCTGGGAATCGAACATGGGTCCCTCTAAAGTGATGACCAGTACGCTGACAGTTCAGCCAAGGAGTCGGACGTTCCGAAACAATACTAATCTTCTTCTTATGCTTAATACTACCATTTTCCTTTACGTCCTACTAACTACTTTTACGGTTTTCGGAGACGCCGAGGTGCAGGGATTTTGTCCCGTAGCAGTCCAATTAAGTGCCAGTAAATTTACCAACACGAGGATGACATATATGAGCACCTTCAAATACCACCGGACTGAGTCAGGATCCAACCTGCCAAATTGGGGTCAGAAGGCCAGTGCCTCAATCATCTGAGCCACTCTTTCTGGCTCTTCTTCCTAGTCCTTATCCCATTTCATTTATGGTCTCTTAGCTTGAATATTCCTTCTAAGTCCGTCCTGGGTGAGGGCTGGACGTAAGTCAGCTTCCGAGGCTTTCCGTTGAGTACGGAGTACGTTGAGTACGCGGCACGGTCTTACTTCTCGTTTGCATCACTCGTTCTGTAATGTGAGCATGTGGTCTTCTCATTTCATAGCCATACTATTTTAACATGAACTAGGACAGCTTCTCTGCCATTGGCCTGATCTTGAAGCTTTCACGAATGTGGTCATTTTTTACTTTATCCAGTAAATTGATACCACAAACCTAATTCAGCACCTTCATCTCAGCAGCATGCAACATATCTAAGTGCTGTTTCTTAACAATTATTTTACAATTTGCTTTCAGTAGCACCAACACAAATAGGTCTTACAGCGATGATGGGATAGGAAAGGGCTAGGATTGGAAGTGAAGCGGGAGTGGCCTTAAGTAAGGTACAGTCCCAGCATTTGCCTGGTGTGAAAATGGAGAAACCACGGATTATCATCCTCAGGGCTGCCGACAGTGGGATTCGAACCCACTATCCGCAGGATGCAAGCTCGCAGCTGCTCGTCCCTGTTTCTTAACAGCCGAGCATTCTACACTTTAGTCGTATTGCTGTTTCGTAGACCTTTCCATTAGTACGTACCAACATTCTCTCATCACTTATTCCTCCGTGTTAATGGGTCCACCTCCGGAGAGTGTTGATCAAAGATACTTGAAGGCAAGTACTAAGTGGGCTGTCTTACATGCAGTGCCATGTGAGCCCCGCCCGGATCCGAATGCATTATGCAAACGGCACGATCCGCACCGAACATGCAATAAATCGGGCAGGCTCTGTCGCATTACGGTACGGGCCGGTCGGGCCCGTGATGTAGATGGGATGGGCCGGATCCTACGTATTCGGCTTAGGGTAGTATTTTAGGACCGTAAGACCCTAAATACGTGTTCGAAAACGCATGGAAAAAGTTATCTCATACGCCCATGTGTAAAAGCAACATAATGAATTTATGTGGTATTCAATATTCAGTACTTAAATTATGTTTGTGAATCTACCATGGAGTGCATGTTCCGGGCTGAGTGGCTCAGATGGTTGAGGCGCTGGTCTTCTGACTCCAACTTGGCAGGTTCGATCCTGGCTCAGTCCGGTGGTACTTGAAGGTACTCAAATACGTCAGCCTCGTTTCGATAGATTTTCTGGCACGTTAAGGAACTCCCACGTGACTAAATTCCGGCACCTCAACGTTTCCGAAAACCGAAAAATTTTATAATTGGACATAAAAACAATAACATTATTATTAATGAGTACATGTGATATTCCAACAACGTTTGCACATATAAATTTCTAAGAAATACAAGTTTTCTTCTACTGCTTCCCCTTTTTCTCCATATCTGTGAGGTCGCTGGTGCGACCGTGTCGTACATGTCGATTTGCCCCTGTTTTACGTCCGGATGCCCTTCCTGACGCAAACCCTATATGGAAGGTATGGAACCCTATAATCACTAGAACCCCGGACATTTATGTAATTATATAATTCAGTTATCTGAAAATGAATAACGTCGGTGAATTGTGGTTCTGATATGGTTATATCTGCGTTTTATTTTATAAGTTTTACATAGGCCTATTCTTAGTAATATTACATACTCTTACATATTATGTGAAGAATGTAACACTTTTGTACATTTCTAGGTAATGAAAATGAAATGTCGTATGGCTTTTAGTGCCGGGATATCCCGGGACGGGTTCGGCTCGCCAGGTGCAGGTCTTTCTATTTGACACCCGTAGGTGACCTGCGCGTCGTGATGAGGATGAAATGATGATGAAGACAACACATACACCCATCCCCCGTGCCATTGGAATTAACCAATTAAGGTTAAAATCCCCGACCCGGCCGGGAATCGAACCCGGGACCCTCTGAACCGAAGGCCAGTACGCTGACCGTTCAGCCAACGAGTCGGACACTAGGTAATTATATAGGTATAATTGTTAAAACATAAAAATGCTGTCAGATCATTATGTTTCAAACAATTGTAAACAATTGGCGAATTTCGTCTCGTATAGAATATATTTCAATTGTTATAGTTGGCTTTAAAATTCCTTTAAAATTCTGATTTCTAACCCTTTGTGTGTGAATCGCCTCTACTGCAAACATCAGCGCTAGTTCTTTTTCAGAATCTGAGATGGCTAGGTGTCCTTTGGTCAGAGTTTCTAACAAACTGCATAACGAAATCTAGGTTATTCCAGCTCCCAACCTGTTTGCAAGTTCATTTATGGCAGAAGATTTCATCCAGCTAGTTCAATCTTTTAAAATATGCACCGGTGACTTCTTGCGGTGTTGAACGTTCCTTCTCTGCCAAGAAGAGAATTTTATCTGATTAACGCCATAACATCACAATAGAAAACATGCAGAAGTACTTGCTGACGCACTGCGCATCACGATAAAAACGTTACCGTGCTATGTTTGTTAATTAATAGGGGTTTAAAGATAGTTTCTCCATTAACTTTATTTAGTAACATTTATTTGTTTCATTTATAGGGCATGAAGACAACAGGATATCAGCCACAACAGTTCATTGTGAAACATACCCCGCAATTTACAGTGCAGTTCTCTTCTGTGGTGTAGTGGTTAGTGTGATTTGTTGCCACCCCCGGAGGCCCGGATTCGTTTCCCGGCTCTGAAAATTGGTATAAGGGCTGGAATGGGGTCCGCTCAGCAGCGGGAGCTCAATTTAGTAGAGGTGTGTTCGATTCCCAACTCAGCTGTCCTCGAAGTGTCTTTCTGTGTTTTCCCACTTCTTCTCCAGGCAAACGCCAGGACCTAACTTAAGGTCACGGCCGTTGCCTTCCCTCTTGCTTGCCTATCCATTCAAATCTTCCCATCCTCCACAAAGCCCCTATTCAGCATAACAGGTGAGGCCACCTGGGCGAGGTACTGGTCCTCCTCTCCATTTGTAAACCCGAACAAATGTTTCACACTCCAGGACACTCCCCTTGAGGCGACAGAGGTGCGATTCGTCGCTGAGTCTGGGAAAAAACCAACCTCGGAGGGTAAACGGATTAAATAAATAAATAAATAAATAAATAAATAAATAAATAAATAAATAAATAAATAAATAAATAAATAAATAAATGTAAAGTGCATAACATAATTTTTTTAAACATTTAAAGGGTTTTGATTTTGCCTTTAATTTGATTATTTAATGCTATCAAAATTAGAAAATAGTAGGCTACATACATCATCTAAAGCAACAACAATGGCTTTCTTATAAATAATGAGGCTAATTAAAACAACTTTATTGTCTCAAATCATTAGAATAAACCATAAATAAAAGCAATATACAAACCCTTTTGTAAATTTAGTGCATTAATACTATTACATATTTCATGAATATTACATAGCCTATATAATTGTCTATCTCATGAATATTATTTATTTCATTACCGGTAATATTTTATACATTTTACGTACATATTTCGCACGTATATTTTGCATAAAAATCCTGGCGTTAGTAATCACTATTACGTGTTTTTGTGGTGCCTCTTAGTGTGGGTGTTGTCTGAATATGAAGAGGAGAGGGTTGGAACAAACAATAACAGCCAGTCCCCTAGCCAGGAGAATTAATCTCATGCGATGAAAATGCCCAAGCAAGCCGGGAATAGAACCCGGCACCCTCCGAACCACAGAACCCAACGCTGATCCTTCAGCCAAGGAATCGTACTCCTACGAAATTCAATAGGGGGACATATTTCCTACCATTCATAAGCAACGTACTGATGATTGTACCTGGGTCCTTACAGGCACAATTTGAACATTAATCAGTTAATTCCGTTACTAAGTGGCCTAACTGACTCGAATTTGGGAATTAATACTACCACTGATTACACACATTATGTATCATATCGATATAACATTGCAACTCAACATTTAAAGGCCAAATTCATTTCATGATTTGCTGCAGAAAATATATCTTCGTTGTGCCTTGCAATTCCGTTATGTGAAAATGTTGAGGGAAGTAATACTGACCCGCAACACATATATCCTTTTGTAACGAAAATTCATTGATACACTCCATACCATGGTGAACCTTAGATGACAGGATATTTCTGGTCAGAGGTCTAAGCCGAAATAATATCACATTGTGGTCTTTCTATGCGCAACGGTGTAATGCTTTTCCGATCTGTTCTAACTACAATCAGCAAACATGGTCCTTTAAAAATAAGGAAGATGAAACTGGCTGATCTCTTGGACTTGTGCCGTGTGGGTACTGTGGAGAAGCAGTTCATTAACCTCTGCAAGAATTTGAGAGGAGGAGGAGAAAACACAGATTACTGTATATCTGCTGCGATGATTGAAAGTGTTCTACACCTATTATGACAACGTTTGTTACTTAAATCAGAATTCTGTAAAAATATAGAGCATTTTTTAGAATATGAAATTATCTATCGTAAAAACGTCATAAGAAATGTTCTGTAGTTAGTATACTTCAGAATTAACGCATTATTAGGTAATAATTGATTAGTGTTGGACAGATGTATTTCCGAAATATTAAAAATATAACTAAAATTATTGGCGAGTGCAACATAAAATGTTCCTTAGCAAGCTAATTTTATTGCAGCAACAAAGAGATCGGCATCGGGGCATATCTCAAAATTGCGTCATGAAAACGAGTATACATTTTTTTGCCTACCCTAAAAACCTATATAAAGTGAGTTGGATGTATTATAATATTCTAATGGATAGTCTTACTCTTCCTATTCTTATTCCTCGCCCTTCTTGGTCTTTTATACCTATTATCTGGGGGTTGGCTCTAATGCTGGTTCATGGTGTGAGTTACTGTAGTCGCGTCCTTAATTGTGAACTATGGAAAACGGTTGAGTGGCCTACTAAGTGGTCCTGACAGTCGGGATAGCAGTTGCTATGCAATGAGAGTGGGCATCCCGGACATATTCTGAGCCATGGCTCTCTTTGGTCATTAACCCGTTGGAGCAGAGGACCTCACAGGATGTTTCACCGAGTACGCTCAGAACGTTTTAAGCAAGCCTTGGGCCTATGGGAGCAACGGACTACCACTTAAATTGGACAGACGAGAGACTCCTTGGAAACAGAATTCGACGGGGAGCTGACAATATTAATGGGGCTTATGGAAGTGAGAAAGTAGAACTGGCTGAGTGAAAAAAGGATGCGTCTGGGTGTGTTAGGAGTTAGTGATATTCGGGTAAGGGGAGATAATGAGGAAGAGTTTTGAGGTTGTGAGGTGTACTTGACGTGTGTTAAAAAAGGAGGGCAGAGTTTGAGATAGGACTGTTCATCAGTGATACCATTGCACACAACATAGTTTTAGTTAGGAATGTAAATACGTTAACGATGTGGGTAGACTTGGCAGTTGGAGGAATCAGGAAGAGAATATTGTCGCAGTGTATTCATCATGTGAAGGTGCAGATGAGGATAAAGTTGACAAGTTTCGTGAAGCATTCGGTGATATCGTAGTCAGGGACAACAGCAAGTATAAGGTAGTAATAATGGGCAATTTTAGTGCAGGAGTTGGAAACAGAACTGGAGAATACGAAATTGTGATCGGTAAATGAGGGGAAGATATGGAAGTTAAAAGGAATGGTAAGCGTTTGGTGGACTTCCGTGTTGCTGTGGGACTAGCAGTTGTGAATACATTCTTCAATCATAAGTCTATTCACCGCTACACACGGGAGGGTAGAGGCACCAGATCCGTAATAGACCATATTTTAACCGACTTTGAATTCAGGAAATCTGTTAGGAATATGCGGGTTTTCTGAAGATTTTTCGATGATACGGTCCTCTATCTGAAATTTAGTGAACCAAGGCCCAGGATAGAGAAAGTGAAATCTCTCTGCAGACGAATTAGCGTACAAAATCTCCAAGACGAAGAAATTGAACAGGAGTATATGGATAGGATTAGTTAAAAGTTCCAAGCAAAGGACACTCAGCAGGTACACGATATAGAAAGAGAATGGGTAACATACAGGGATGAGGTAGTAAAATAGCAAGGGAAAGAACTGGGAAAAACTGTGTGTAATGATGAGAAAAACTAACATCTTGGTGGAATAATGTAAAGCAGCTTATAAACGTAAAATGATGGCGTATTAGAAATGGCTCCAAGCAAGGACAGGTGCATATGGGGAATTGTACGTAGATGAAATAAACTGAATGAAACAAATTGTTATGGTTTCCAGGAAGAAGTCGTGGGAAGATTTTGTTAATAACTTGAAAAGGCTAGGTCAAGCAGCAGGGACACCTTTCTGGACAGTAATAAAGAATCTTAGAAAGGGAGGGGGAAAACGAAATTTTATTTTTATGTAAATCCGTTAAACTCATAATAGATCCCAGGTAATCAGTGGTCATTTGGAAGGAATGTTTCGAAAATCTTCTCAACATAAAAGGAAATCTTCTCGGTGACGTTACGAACAACCGAGCTCGTAGGGAAGAGAGCAATGTCGTTGGTGAAATTACGCTTGAGGAAGTTCAAAGGATGGTAAATAATCTCCATTGTCATAAGGCAAAAGAAAGAGATGAAATTAAACCTAAAATGTGAAATATAGTGGGAAGGCAGTTATTAAATGGCTTCATATAATAATAAGAATATTAGCATGGAGTGTTAATAAGGTACCTTCTGTTTGGACAAAAGCAGCAATTGCACCCATCTATAAGAAAGGGAACAGGAAGGATTGCAACATCTATTGCACCCGTCCACCTCCCGAGTCCCAGACAAGCATTTATCTCAGGGGTGTCGGTTCATTATTTAAGTCATCAAATATAAATATAGCGGCATCAATGAACACGGGAATGAACGGAGCAGTTAAAATTAAAATGGGGAAGGCTCGATTGTAAACTTGAATTTAAGGACTCCATGATAGGACTAGGAAGTGACTGTTAACTTTAAAAAGGGCATCATCTAACTACAATAAAAAGATTATGAGAATGGTTTCCTTTGAAATAATTGCCAGAAAGAGCAGTTTATTACGCCATCCGACGTACGAAACTTTGATACATTTGGCAACGATATTTAAATTTTCCACACATGTTACATAAACAAATCACTTGCTATACCGCAAGTGGTATCAATATCGTGCTGGGTTGCTTCTGAAATAAAATGACATTTTGAGGTATAATTTACGGGTCGATTCCATTTGAATCGAACCGTTGTTCAAGGATATAGCTTCCTTCTATCGGGAGCCCGAGCATAACCCATGTTACGGTCGGCTTCTCGATTTAACTAAGATGATATACTCCGGCTATATACATTTTTCCGAGACCGGTACTCGGACTGGGTAATGTTTCTCGTGAATTACGAAAAATGGATTACACGGACAGTTCCTATCTTACGATGTCCAGCTGATGCCATACCACAGAATTAGCATTTACATTTTATTTACACCTGATCTGAGATGGTACAAAGTAGCCTCAGTAGACTACTGCCACAGATGAGATAACGAGAAGCGATGGGAAATACCGTGCGGAAACCGTACGATAACGAGGTCACAAATGACTAATATTTATCACTCTATTTATTCAAACATACGAATCGAGGGATGTTGTCTCCAAGTAATTAATTAACTATCGTCAGAAATATTCATTTATCCATGAAATTTTCATCCTCGAAATTATTATTATTATTATTATTATTATTATTATTATTATTATTATTATTATTATACTCAACGGTTCCTGGCACTGTCACGTTTGATTAATATCGTCATTATTATGCGGGATGCAAACACAAATGGTTATTAATGTTATTATTATTATATCCCTCTTGTGGTTATTATTATTATTATTAAATAGGTGACTCCAGATTTTATTATTATTATTCACGTCACTCAAGAGGTTATTATTATTAATGAACCGGTCACTTCCGCCAAATATATTAAGATATCGGTCGCAATTATAATTATTTCACTGATCAACCAACGGCATCATTACTGTTATTATTATGACAATTATTATTAAAATGACCGCGATGATTTAACATCGTCCTTACATTATTATTATTATTATCGGTTGCATATCATCATTTAGATTCCCGTTTAACATATTTATCAACGCTCATTTAATTAACGCTGTCCAATCCTTTATCTGCAATATTTATTATTATTATTATCACGACATCATGATTGTCATCACTCGTCATTACAATGATTACAACTATACGATCATTTCTGTGGACTCTGAACTCTCATTATCCTTAGATCCGTAGTATCTCAACGAATAGCGGTGCAGTCTATTTATTTCGTACATGTTGTCACGGGTTCGAATTCTACCCGCTGCGTAACTCAGTATTTCTCTGTGACACTGCCCGTACATTTTACACTCATTTCAATATCCTACGTGTCTCTCGTACGGAATTTATTTCCTTTTCTATCTCAATATTCCTTGATTCATTTATTTCTCACAGAATTATCAACTGACTTATTTATTCCACTTCTGACATCGTACGACCTTTTATTATCTGACTGCAGATTCTTTAACATTTCTATCTCATTTTGATCTACGCCTTAGTTCATTCTCCACAAATAATCGTAACATCTTGAAATTATATTTACCAAAATTTGACAATCATGGTTTCGTAATATTAGTCCTACGTGTTCCGGCTAATGAATTGCAACTTTAAGACACGATATTTATACGTAAAAAATATTGGACCGTAATTTAAACCACACGTTCATTAACATGTACGGATTATTAGCACCGATCTACATTTCAATATTATTAATTTATCAAGTTAAATTACCACACACTTTAATTCCGAATTAAAAACGAGATCCCGTCATTAAATGATTTCCGACAAACACAACACCTGATCACTTAAATTTTATTATTACGCACTAATCACTAAAAGTTCCAATATCTCATGAATTATTAATATATCCAAATTAAATTTTTAAAAAAAAATTCTTCAAAAAAAGTAGTTTTATTTTTTTATTTATTATTATTATTAATTTTAAAAAAAATAATTTCCGCCTGTTACATGGTAGTCCACTCTTAATACGTTTAACGCATAACCCCTTTTACAATTTCGATTTATTCTGGCACTAATCAACTCCAGATACGATTTACTTGGAATATTATTATTATAATCGCTTCTCACAAATTTGAACAACTTCACTTTGAAAATATGAACATACTAATCACAACAAAACACAACTGGTATGGCGAAGCTGGATTTTCCTTCAGTGTCATTACATAGCTCGTTAAAATGACAAAACAGAAAAGCACATATCGGGTCTTATTTAACTATCATAACCAAAATCAAATCTAAAGAAAATTATTCTTGAATACAAAGAAATTAAGAATGCATGCATGACTTAACGTACTACACTATATCTACAAAATTTACATCTACAACAAACTGAATACATAAAAGACCCGATTATTTACATTGTTATATTTACTACTGTCCGTGCTACAAATTTAGGATGGGGTCGTTAAGCGACTCATCTTGTTACAGAAGGTAACCAAGTCTAATCAAATTATTCCCATTCTTCCCAATCACGATAACATTTCCCAAATATTATTTACAGTTTAGTACTCATCTTAGTTATCGGTATTCCATTACAGCTTTGCAGATGAGAGGCTCCTTTCGGCCCCTCTCTGCATTTTACTCCTCCATTCTTGATGGCGTAGTTCCACAAAAGATTTCCTGGCACATTACCATTTTACACTAATACCTTAATTATCACAAACCCTCACCATTGACAACGTTAACACTGAACACTTTAACTTTTATACAACAAATCAATATCCTAGACCCAAAAATTTAATATTTACACTATTTTAATCTTCGTCCAATTACCGCACAATGGACCTGGACACGTACGACGAGGTGTCAAATTTTACGCCCGTCGCGATTTATGTCATCTGACGCGATACGCCCGTTTCATACGGCACTCTTGAAGTGTTCATGATAGCGGTTCGATATTGCAAAGTACAGGCTATTATTCCCTTAAAGTACTGTTCGTCACACAGTCTGTTATGTACGTACTGATTGTGGTACAATTTATATTACTCTCCTACAGTGCAATTACTTTACTTCACTGATATTTATAACTGACAAACACTATCCTACGTTAACTATTTCCAGTTCATGTTGCTTGAGCGCGATCACATTTTACAAACACTGACGGATGCTCGCGCCATTAAATGTTGAGTTACTGTATGCCCGTAAAATTCGAAGTTAGCTGCGACCGACGGTTCACCTCCAGATATTCAGTTCAAGTGTGGTGGCGAGGATCCCTTGTCCCGTATATATGGATGAAGCTTTCTCCCGCGGATTCATTGACGTCATACCCCTGAGGGAGGGGGTGGAATTTTAATATCGGTACTTGCACTCCGAATTGGACGTTAAAATTTACATCAAATTAATCCACTCCGCTAGCATATTTGCTGGATTAAATATGAACTCCTGGTGATCACAGATTTAGGAGATACGGGTGGATTTAGCTCCTCACATTTCGCGCCTTCGGAAGCGTCCCTCACAACGTGGTCTTCGTTCAGCCAATGAGATTCATGCTGTCTGGTTTCCAAGAAATCCAGCCTTCAATTTATTTAATTTGCCAATAATTATTGATTATTTTTCCATGCGTGACATCTGATAAATTCATTACATCGATCCGTGTACTCACAATAATTTATTACTAATTACTTTTGGAGTTACGAGAATATCTCATCCATCATTCCTTAAGATGGTATCCCTGAGTATTACATCAAATTTTTACGATTGGCCGGCAAGCGGTCACGTGATTTAAATCTCCACCTGCCCGAACCTAGGCTAGCGAATGTACTGGCAGCCGCTATAGCTTTCCATGACGTCACGGAATTTCCGTCCTGCCAAAAATATCCCAGTGCATTACTCATGTTGTGAGTTTCCTTTGTATCACCTATCCCCTTTCTCTCTCTGACCAAGACTTATTTGTAGACTTGTATTTCCTTGTTCGCCAACTAATGAGAGCCCCTGCTGAGAAGTAGCTAAATGTTGGTGTGTCGAGCTAATCCGTCAGGCTCCAGTCTGTCGTCCTTCCTTCGCTCCTATTTCGACACAGATGAAATATTTTCAACTACACTTCTGTATTTCAATAAATGTACCATATATTATTTTATCAATCAAATCATGATTGACTTTGGGCCTAAGTCACTCGGGTTCACTATCGAGGTATCACATTGATCAATACACCAGGCAAGGTGTTCGCTGAAATTTTGAAAGGGAAGGTGTGATCAGTCGTTGAAAGTATATTCGATGGAAACCAATTGGGTTTGAGACCGCAGAGGGACTGTCAGGATCAGATTTTCAGTATGAGCCAGGTAATTGAAAAATACTACGATTGGAATATACTATTATATTTATGTTTCATAGATCTAGATAAGGCGCATGACAGAATGGCGAGGGAAAGGTTGTTCGCCGCACGGGGGGATTCTGACTTTAAGGGCAGAATGTTACAATCAAAGGCATTTATGTTGACAATCGGGCTGCTGTGAGAATTGATGGTAGAATGTGTTCTTGGTTCAAGGTATTTACAGGTTTATCCAATGTTGTAATATTTCTCCTTTGTTGTTTATAATATGCACGGAGCATCATCTGAAAGGTATTAAGTGACAGAGAGGGATTCATTTATTTGAACATCTAGTAAGCAGTTTGGCCTATGCTGACGTCTTGGTTTTAATCACAGATTCTGCCAAAGGCTTCCTGTCTAGTATCTTGGAACTTGAAAGTAGGTGCAATGAGTGTGGTATCAACATTAGCGAACATTAGCCTTTCTAAGACTTTTTTTTACTACTGGCTTTACATCGCACCGATACAGATAGGTCTTATGGCGACGATGGGATAGGAAAGGCCTAGGAGTTGAAAGGAAGCGGCCGTGGCTTTAAGGTACAGCCCCAGCGTTTGCCTGGTGTGAAAATGGGAAACCACGGAAAACCATCTTCAGGGCTGCCGACAGTGGGATTCGAAGCCACTATCTCCCGGATGCAAGCTCACGGCCGTGCGCCCCTAACCGCACGGCCAACTCGCCCGGTCTTTCCAAGACTAAACTGATGTCAGTAGGTAAGAAATCCAAGAGAACTGAATGCCTGTTTTAGGATACAAAGCTAGAGAGGTAGACAATTTCAAGTATTTAGGTTGTATGTTCTCCCTGGTTGGCAGTATTCTAAGTAAAATTGAATCAAGGTGCAGCAAAGCTAATGCAGTGTGTTCGCAGTTGTGACCAACTGTATTCTATAAGAAGGAAGTCCACTCCAGGACGAAACACTCTTTACATCGGTCTGCTTTCATAACAACTTTGCTTTATGGGAGTGAAAGGTGAGTGGACTCGGGATATCTTATTCAAAGTTAGTAGTTACAGACATTAAATTAGGAAGAATGATTGCTGGTTAAAACAGACGTGAAAAATGGCGGAAGGGTAGGCCTACTCGGAATGAGGAAGTAAAGGCTAAGTTAAGAATGAACTCGATGGATGAAGTTGTAAGCATAAACCATCTTTGGTGTTGGGGACATGTGAAGCGAATGGAGGTGGTAGGTTACCTAGGAGAATGATGGACTCTGTCGTGGATAGTAAGAGAAGTAGAGGGAGACAAATACGATGATAGTCAGATTCCGTTTGTAATGATATAAATAAAAGAGGTATAGAACTAAACGAGGCGAAAGTACTAGTTACAAATAGAAAATTGTGGTGGTGGTTAGTAAATTCAGAGAAAATTGCAGATTGATCGCTGAAAGGCGTAACAGTCTATAAAGAAGTTGATGGCTCCAGTGTGGATTAAGCCCAGTCTTACGACGAATATCCTCCCTGACCTCAACCCCATGAAAAAGGTGCTATTGACTATTGCGTGATTCTATGGTGGTTTGCAGCGAGATTTGTGTTAGTACGATTACAAACACCCATCCCCCGAGTTAGAGGAGTTAACCGTACGGAGATAAAATGCCTAACCGGCTGAGAACCGAACTCGTGGCCCTCTGAACCTAAGACTAGCACGCTGACCATTCAGCGAAGAGCCGGCCTTATGGTAGAGTTAAAAGAAATATTTTTATTTCTGTTCTTAATGCGTATAATAGAGCTACAGTTTTAATATTGACCTTAATGCAAACTGAAGGGATAAACGATCATGAGCCATAAGTTCATTTTCCTTATTTTGATCACACTCCATTGACATTCACCGTACGGTATTGTATATTACAGTTTAAACTGGGAACAATAACATCGTTGTCTGTCGACAATGAATGATCACTTTGTTTAGGTAGATCATGTCACTGATTACATTCATTTCATACAAACATTTGCTAGTTAACTGTACAAAGTGAACCGCATATTTTCATATGAAACTAGCTTTTGGGCATAAATGGCGTGGTATTTTTATTTGTCACGGCGGAAAAAATATAGTGTTATTCTACTCCCACTCCATTTCTGAGTACTATTGCATTAACGGATAGCATTTATTTTCGAAATTCACCAATTGGAACGCTTAGGGATGATGAACCTACATAAGAAAGAAAGAAATATGCAGTAAATTATAATGTTGGTTGGTTTTACGTTCTAAGTGATTTGGTAGCGTGGTCCGAGTCGAACAGCTGTCAGCTTGCATTCGGGAGGTAGTTTCGAATCCCACTGTCAGCAGGCCTGATGATGGTTTTTCCCTGGTTTACCATTTTCACACCAGGTATATGCTGGTCCTGTACCTTAATAAAGCCACTGTTGCTACATCCCAACACAAACCCTTTCCTATCCTTGCGTCATCGAAATCTTTCGATGAGTTAGTGAAACCTTAAACATCTATAAATAGAGGTTTCCCTTCTCACGAACTGCTATTAGCGTATCTCGAGATGTCGAGATGACAAATGTTTTGGGCCCATAAATCTGTCAAACCGAATCTGGCGTATTATAGCTCTCTCAAATACAACAAGATTGAGCCGGGGACGACCAGCCTAATGGGCACAGAAAGGCAGTGCTCTACCATATGAGTCACGCAGCCCCTCAATGTGCAGTAAAATTCTAATGAACAACTATAAACTTTAAAGCCATTTAATTTCACGACATAGTAGGCTAATGAGAAGGTTTTAGGGCAGACCAAGACTCAGAAAGTGGTGCAGAGTGAAAGAAGGATAATAATAATAATAATAATAATAATAATAATAATAATAATAATAATAATAATAATAATAATAATAATAATAATAATAATACAACATTTATTGAACGTCTTCTACAAGCTGTTCATAATATCTATGACATTATACCTAACATTTCCAACATCCCTATAAAATAAAACTGAGGATGTCCTGAAGGTCTCAGAAACGTTCTTACCTATTGTGATGTGGCAGTGCTTGCACTCGGGAGATAGTGGGTTCGTATCCCACTGTCGGCAGCTATGATGTTTCTCCAGGAAAATGCTGTACCCTAATTAAGGCCACGGTCGCTTCCTTCCTACTCCCATCCTTATGAATATAAATATAAATATAAATATGAATATAAATCATTTTTCTGCAACATTTAATGCTTTCTCTGTTTTTTTAAATTCAAAATTCTATCCAGAAATCTAGCTATTTTGACTTATACTCTTAAGCTCCGACGCGAAAGATTTATTGATGGACGCAGTTCTTTTGTATCCGTCCCTTGGCATAAGAACAAAATGTAACATTCAGCAATGTCTCAGTCTCATTTATGGACGCTGCTTGGGCTGACTAATAACGAGGGAAGTATTTATACGACCAAACATCATGTCATAACGTTAATTTCAGCAGCTACTTGATGTTACAATCCTACAGCCGTTTTCAGTAAACTTATTTGAGTTTTCCAACCAACTTTCATGCAATTAGGAGCTTTCGAACACAAATACATCCCTCATAAGCTGAGCGCAAATGAGAAGCTTACTTATAAAAGGTACCAACCAAACTAAACGGTGCAACAGCCCCGAAGGGCCATGGCCTACCAAGCGACCGTTGCTCAGCCCGAAGGCCTGCAGATTGCGAGGCATCGTGTGTTCACCACTACGGATCCTCACGGCCATTATTCTTAGCTTTAGAGTCGGGGGTCGCCATCTCACCATCAGATAGCTCCTTAATTATTGCAGTCACGTACGCTGAGTGGACCTCGAATCAGTCCTAAGATGCAGGTGAAAATCCCTAACCTGACCGGGATCGAACCTAGGGCCTTCGGATAAGTGGCAGGCACGCTATCCCTAGACCGTGGAGCTGGCCTAAAATGTACCAAATCCAAGAAATTTAAACGGACATCCTGATGGAAAAAGTACCTTGTAGGAATCCCCATAAGGAAAAAAAAGGCATCGTTGAAGCTACCCAGATCCATGACAAACTGGGCGTTGAAAATCACGTTTCCTTCCAATAAGTACCAAATCCCACGGGGTGAATTTGCCACACTTAATGTATCCATGCAGCCAATGAGTAGCCATTCCCGGTGCACGCGACCATCAGAAATAGAACACTTTGTTTAATTTATATTATTGTTTTCGATGATTTCATTTAATAATATTTAACTAATCTGTGCCTTCACTCTAAACAGGTTAACTTAATTTTAATCATAGCATATTTAAATACAGTCAGTTTTCTGATGACAGCAGTCAAATTTGTTATTTTTAAATGGAAGCATTTATTATTTCACTGCCTAAAAGTCATTTCCCCTTGTATATTTCTTAAACTTCAATAGTTCTAACAGAAATACTTGGTACAATAATGCAGTTTTCTATCTGAAAACAATAAAAATTTGAACATTAATTTTCAGTTGCCTTTTTGTGAATATCTCTGCTTCATACGACAATTTTGATATCACAGGATTAGTGTATAACTTGTTTGGACCTCGGCCTTTCCCCTCTCACCATTTGCATCAGTGATCTAGAAAGCATGTTTTCTCCCAGGATTAGAACGTTAAAATATAATGATGATTTATGTGTGTTATACTGTTGCAATTTATCTACACCCCCTAAAAGATCAAGTGGCCTTCGCTGTATCTCAATTACACCATGGCTTTCCAAGTCTCAAGCAGTGATATTCACTCGAAAACACCTGAGTGAAACGCATTTAACCTCTGGCAAGGCTTTTCTCTCTTACATACGACACTTGTCTGACATGGTCACCACATATATCTGAGTCTGGACCAAAACTGGAACGAACTCTGAATATTTTTCGTGCCCACCTCCGAATATGGTGGAGATCTGATCATTGTCTTCTCCTTATATTACATCCTAGTTTGATCCGATCCAGTATGGATTATAGTAGCATGTTTTGTCATATGGGAAGCATAGTCGCTCTGTGCAAGTTGGACAGAATACATTACAGTTGAGTCAGTACCTGCATTGGGGCAATGGATTCGACCCGAACAAATGCGCTGTTACTAGAGTAACTATCACTGTATGTCGACAGTATTTAGCAGACACATTTGTATTAGCCGTTATGTAAAACAATGATCCACGAATTTGGAGCTCTCAGGTCGATTTAGAAATCATCATGGGAGAGCAAGGAAAACCAAGGTGGATGACTAATGTATGCCTTCCGAATATTTTTTCAGTTTCTAATCCCAATACTTCCATCATCAACACCTCGAAAGTGTTGCCCAGCATTTGAGATTCTGTACTCTTACTTATTGTTTACCACTCCAGTACATCTTCTTACAACGAATTTACTTCCTCTAACTAATGTTCAGTCTTACTTTGTAGAATACATTCACTTCAGATCTTCACTGATTGCACAAAAACAACCTAATCGCCTGCTGTGGGATGCGCTTTGTACTGTTCTGCAACTGAAGAAGCTCATATATTTACTTTACCACATGACTGGACTACCTTTACATTGCTATTTCCGAAGCTCTAACATGCAGTTTTAAGTAATAAACTTCAGTGGATTTTATAATTACCGACTCTCTCAGCGCCTTCAAAACACTACAGTCAGCTACCACACACAAATTAACGGTCCGCCAAATCCAGATCATCCAGAGAATTCGACAACTTCCGTGTCTCAGTATTGAGGTGCACTTCCTCCGGATACATAGCCGTAGAGGTATCCAGCACAACATATTTCCGTCCCGCTAGAGCAGCAACGCATTTTTGCTAACGCCTAGATCCACCAGTGCCAATTGGAGACTATGTGCCACATATCAAGCAGCGTTCCCAAACACACATCGAAGTAGACTGGAATATTACAAAAATGCAATATATTTTTGTACAACCATACCCTCCACACTCACCTTGGTTCCCCAGTTGAAATGCCTATCGCCGTTACGTCACTACTACTATTTGCAAGCGGTTCAGTCACGAAAGTCTTGCAAGCCATCTCTACCAGATAAGAGTTCTGGGCTCGTCTTACTCTTCCTTTAACCGCCAAACAATCGTTGATCTCACTCACATTTTCTTCTTATGCAAAGTTTATCATGCGCAGAGAAGAAAAGAATACTTTTTTGAGAATAAAAGGTCTGCAGTGCTACAATACTGGCAAAAAAAACTTCACTGAAAACAGTTGCAGTGTTTTTCTTAATTCTGTGTGCGTGTGAATATACTGTATGAACCCAAAAACATTAAAACTGTCAAATCCACGTACACTATCACGGATACATCTTCATGTATTGCAATTACAACTTTACTGTTTATCTTTTCTTTTGATTCAAATTTATTTGTAGCTGACTGCTTGGTTTCTAACTTATAACCAATAAATGAATAAACCATCTCATTTGAACAATAAGATTCAGAGTACGACTAGTGCGTCTGGATGCTACGTAATATGTTACTCATAGAGTCAGTCATGTTGCAATAGCACTCCCTGGCGCAGTAAAGAAAGCAACGGCAAACTATCTCACACCTAATATTGACTAGTACGCTCCTTTGGAACACACCGTACGTTTTCCTTGTTTTCCTATAACCAAATTAACTTCTGCAGCACTATTTGAGGATCCAAACAGTCTCCAGACTAATGACTTAACTAGTCATTCACGTGTATTAGTACTGGAGAATTATGCCTGTTATCCTTCCTATATTGCTATATCCACTGAGAGGATAGTTGAAAATACTTTGAAAAATATTTTAAAAATTAAATGATTTTATCTCCCCTGAGGATGACTCTCGGCAATCATCCTGTAGTGTAGCTATCAAGTCCTCTAAAAACACGTGAAGAATCAATGCGGTGCGAATGTGCATATGATATGATATGTTATGTTATGTTATGTTATGTTATGTTATGTTATGTTATGTTATGTTATGTTATTTTATGTTATGTTATGTTATAAATAAGGGATCCGTTATGAAACAATTCCAATTCAAACAAGAAAACTTCACCGGGCGAGTTGGCCGTGCGCGTAGAGGCGCGCGGCTGTGAGCTTGCATCCGGGAGATAGTAGGTTCGAATCCCACTATCGGCAGCCCTGAAGATGGTTTTCCGTGGTTTCCCATTTTCACACCAGGCAAATGCTGGGGCTGTACCTTAATTAAGGCCACGGCCGCTTCCTTCCAACTCCTAGGCCTTTCCTATCCCATCGTCGCCATAAGACCTATCTGTGTCGGTGCGACGTAAAGCCCCTAGCAAAAAAAAAAAAAAAAAAAAAAAACAAGAAAACTGGAACGTTTGGGAAGTACAGTACTTTGTTCCCGTTCAGTTTCATATAAAAGAAACTAAACTTACCCCTCTTCTTGTCTAAAGTTATATTTGTACATTGATTATTACATTGCATCTCCTGCTCAGCACACAGAGCAACACCAGACAGAGAAAACCTACCCAGTACTGAGAAGAGAAGCAAGTTTTCCTCTCGAGTTGGTGGTGACGTTGATCACTTGCGACCTGTAACACCGCGACCATCACACGTTGGTGTCGACTAACTTTGGCGACGAATCGAACAAACTGATTTTGACTGGAGAGCGCCGGCATCATTAAGGTATGTAAGTAATCAAGTCTGTCTTCATTAGTTAAGATGTGTCTCTCGCTTAAGGAAGCTGTAAACACTGTGAGGGCTTCATAATATTAAAGTCTTCGAAGCGAAACTACTTATCACGAAGCAGTTACGGAATGCTGGAAGAGGGAACAGTTAAACTGATTGATTCACCATCACAGAACACGTACAGTACCATATTGGTCTTGAGGTGAAATTACAGACAATATTCGTTGTATTTCATTGCAATTAGCTTTGCAATAGAACAGATTGGTAATTACTTCGCAAGAAATATAAATGTTCAGTTTTTAATTCCAATACTTCCATTTGAGTTACTTGAAACACAAAAGACAGGAATGACTGAATAATTTATATTTTACTCTAAAAAGGAGTATAATAATACAGAGTAATGTAATGTCGTATGGCTTTTAGTGCCGGGATATCCCTGGACGGGTTCGGCTCGTCAGGTTCAGGTCTTTCTATTTGACGCCGTAGGCTACCTGCCCGTCGTGATGAGGATGAAATGATGATGAAGACAACACATACACCCGGCCCCAGTGCCATTGGAATTAACCAATTAAGGTTAAAATCCCCGATCCGGCCGGGAATCGAACCCGGGACCCTCTGAACCGAAGGCCAGTACGCTGACCGTTCAGCCAACGAGTCGGACAATAATACAGAAATTTAATATGTTGTAGCCCAAGTATTAAAATAATGTTATAAAAGGGTTGGTAGCCCAAGGAAGCTATTTTAAACCGTGATTCGTACGTGTAGATTTTATAATACGGAAGGTGATCAAAATATGACACCTATTGATAGATAACTATTTGTCGAGAATGAACAAAGAAATATCTAGTTTGTATAATCTACAGATTCCATTCTTGTGGAACTAAGAATAAATTAGTTTTGGTCTTATTAATTCCTGATTTGTGACCAAGCATATAAAGGTGAAAAATAGAGTACACCTTGGGCATTAGTGTGTATATTCAAAGATCATAATTAGCAGTTTCCTTAGGTCCTTCCGTCCTTCGGTCCTTTAGCTCAAAAATCGTCAGCAAGTAAAAGATTTGATATAGAACCGCGTAAATTGGGACCACAATTTAATTATTTTAGCGTAATATACCAATCAAATATTCTAACCGTTAATGAGATGGTATATAATTCGCCATCGATATAGTACCTTTTCCAATCAGAAAGTAAGACAAATATAAGGAAAATATATCATGTGGAGAGAGTTTGTACAGATCAAATTCCTTACAATTCATCCCTGCTGTGACACTACGGGAACACGTATCACACAATGCTCTTCTTACCCATTCTTTTTGTAAGACTGACCAGACACACATGGATATTCATACCATCAGAACAATTTTCGTTGTGTTCATTTTCCCATGCCGATGAGAGAACGAAAGTGAACTTTACAGCGCTAGACTCTAGGAATGTAGGTTTGTATGAATTACACTGACTGACAGAGCAAATGCAACACCAAGAAGGAGTGGTCAGAACTTTATGCCAATTGCAGGGTAGACTGACGTCACTGAGGTATGCTCATGATGTGAAATGCGCCACTGTGCTGCGCACGTAGCGAACGATAAATGGGACACGGCGTTGGCGAATGGCCCACTTCGTACCGTGATTTCTCAGCCGACAGTCATTGTAGAACGTGTTGTCGTGTGCCACAGGACACGTGTATAGCTAAGAATGCCAGGCCGCCGTCAACGGAGGCATTTCCAGCAGACTGACGACTTTACGATGGGTATGGTGATCGGGCTGAGAAGGGCAGGTTGGTCGCTTTGTCAAATCGCAGCCGATACCCATAGGGATGTGTCCACGGTGCAGCGCCTGTGGCGAAGATGGTTGGCGCAGGGACATGTGGCACGTGCGAGGGGTCCAGGCGCAGCCCGAGTGACGTTAGCACGCGAGGATCGGCGCATCCGCCGCCAAGCAGTGGCAGCCCCGCACGCCACGTCAACCGCCATTCTTCAGCATGTCAAAGACACCCTGGCTGTTCCAATATCGACCAGAGCAATTTCCCGTCGATTGGTTGAAGGATTCCTGCACTCCCGGCGTCCGCTCAGAAGACTACCATTGACTCCACAGCATAGACGTGCACGCCTGGCATGGTGCCGGGCTAGAGCGACTTGGATGAGGGAATGGCGCAACGTCGTGTTCTCCGATGAGTCACGCTTCTGTTCTGTCAGTGATAGTCACCGCAGACGAGTGTGGCGTCGGCGTGGAGAAAGGTCAAATCCGGCAGTAACTGTGGAGCGCCCTACCGCTAGACAACGCGGCATCATGGTTTGGGGCGCTATTGCGTATGATTCCACGTCACCTCTAGTGCGTATTCAAGGCACGTTAAATGCCCACCGCTACGTGCAGCATGTGCTGCGGCCGGTGGCACTCCCGTACCTTCAGGGGCTGCCCAATGCTCTGTTTCAGCAGGATAATGCCCGCCCACACACTGCTCGCATCTCCCAACAGGCTCTACGAGGTGTACAGATGCTTCCGTGGCCAGCGTACTCTCCGGATCTCTCACCAATCGAACACGTGTGGGATCTCATTGGACGCCGTTTGCAAACTCTGCCCCAGCCTCGTACGGACGACCAACTGTGGCAAATGGTTGACAGAGAACGGAGAACCATCCCTCAGGACACCATCCGCACTCTTATTGACTCTGTACCTCGACGTGTTTCTGAGTGCATCGCCGCTCGCGGTGGTCCTACATCCTACTGAGTCGATGCCGTGCGCATTGTGTAACCTGCATATCGGTTTGAAATAAACATCAATTATTCGTCCGTGCCGTCTCTGTTTTTTCCCCAACTGTCATCCCTTTCGAACCACTCCTTTTTGGTGTTGCATTTGCTCTGTCAGTCAGTGTATTTACGGAATCCTACAGTATAATATATTTAGAGTTCATTTTCCTCTACACTTTGGAAAAAACTTGCGTCCAAAAAAACGCCGACTGAATGAGGCAGTAAAAGTTATAAACGTTGTCAAAGCCAATGCAACAAAAACCAGACTGTTTAATGCGTTTTGTCGGAGATGAGCTGTATTCACTCCATGTTGTATTCGCACACCCAAGTAAGGTGTGGAGGAAGTCCTCACACATTTTTTAAAACTCAGACACTAACTACAAGTCTTTCTTGAGGAACACACTTTTTATCTAACAGTGACTAGCCTTAGATACTTGATTATTTATTTGATTTTTGTTCAGAGACAACTGAACCCAAACTTAGAGTTACAGAACTGCTCAACAACCATATTTCATATTTCAAACAAAATTGCGTCCTTGTTAAAGAACGGACGTTTGAAAAACCTGGGTTGAAAATTATCAAGTTTAAGTTTTGAAACACTGCACGGCTTCTTAACTAACAATAGTCTTGAGCTATCTAAAGAAGTCAGAAGTATCGTAGTATTACACTTGACAGGCCACATATATTTTTAGGGAGTATTTCTCTGAAGGCAAATGTGGAGACATTTGGATTGCAGACCCATTTAATGCAGACAGCTTCAAGACCACCAAACTATTCAGTAATGAAAAGAAAAATTAATTGAAATTTCAACGAATTGTTCATTAAAGTCCGATTTCAAAAGGAAAATTGCTACAAATTTCTGGGAGAAAGAGTCAGTGAGGAAAAGCACTTCAAGCTTTAGAACAATTTACTAATCCTGAACTAGTAGAGAGAACTTTATCTTCGCGTTCTTATATTTAAAGCAAAGCAAGCCATGATTTAAGTGTGTACATATTCACATTTTAATCTGATTACAAAATACTAAGTGTGCTAAAACGGCCCAGAGAATCTCATTAATAATATTGTACTCTGCAAATGACTGGATATTAAATCTATATATATAACATAACTTGTCCTGACTGACTGACTGACTGACTGACTGACTGACTGACTGACTCATCATCGCCGAGCCAAAACTACTGGACATAAAGAAATGAAATTTTGGGCATAGATTCATATTAATATGTAGGTGCTCGCTAAGAGAGGACTTTTGGATATTCCTTCGCTAAAGGGGTGAAAAGGGGGATTGAAATGTGTGTATCTATATCTCAAAACTTTAAACGTTTACAGATGTAAAAATTGGTATTTAGAATCTTCTTTAAAAATAAGGAAGCACGTAATTTTTTGTTTTCAAAAAATCCCAATAGTAGGGGTGAATAACGGTGAAAAATGGGCTGAATGCCTTTAAGGAGGGTACTTATATCTCAGAAATTGAAGATATTACAGACCTGAAAATTGGTACCTTCGAGCTCTTTTAAAAATAACGAAAAAGTATTTTTTTGTTTTTGGAAAATTCAATTAATGGGAGGGTGAAAAGGGGGGTGGTTTTTAAAATGAGTGCATTTATATCTCAAAATATTTTAAAGTTTATAGATGTAAAAATTGGTATTTAGAATGTTCATTAAAAATAAAGAAACACATATATTTGTTTTCGGAAAATCTCAATAGGAGGAGTGAAAAGGGGTGAAAAAGGGGTTGAATGACTGTAATGAGGATACTTATATCTCAGAAACTGAAGATATTACAGGCCTGAAAATTGGTGTTTGGGATCTCCTTTAAAAATAAAGAAATACGTATTTTTTTGTTTTTGGAATATCCAATTAATAGGTGGTGAAAAGGGCATGAATTTTTAAAATGAGTGTATCTATATCTCAAAACTTTTACAGTTAATAGATGTAAAAATTGGTATTTAGAATCTCCTTTAAATATAAAGAAACACGTATTTTTGGTTTTCGGAAAATTCCAAAAGGAAGGGTGGAATAGGGTGAAAAATAGGTTGAATGCCTTTAATGAGGCTACTTATGTTTCAGAACCTGCAGATATTACAGACCTGAAAATTGGTTTTTGGGATCTCCTTTAAAAATAAAGAAACATATACTTTTTGTTTTGGGAAAATCCAATTAATGGGGGGGGGGGGTGAAAAAGGGGGTGAATTTTTAAAATGAGTGTATCTATATCTCAAAGCTTTTAAATTTTATAGATGTAAAAATTGGTATTTAGAATCTCCTTAAAAAATAAAGAAACACGTCTTCTTTTTTTTCGGAAAATCCCAATGGGAAGGGTGGAAAAGGGTGAAAAGGGGGTTGAATGCCTTTAATGAGGCTACTTATATTTCAGAACCTGAAGATATTACAGACCTGAAAATTGGTATTTGGGATCTACTTTAAAGATAAGGAAGCAGGAATTTTTTCGTTTTTGGAAAATCCAAATAATGGGGGGGGTGAAAAGGGGGGTGAATTTTTTAAAATGAGTGTGTCTACATCTTAAAACTTTAAAAGTTTACAGATGTAAAAATTGGTATTTAGAATCTACCTTAAAAATAAAATACTACGTATTTTTTGTTTTCTGTAAATCTCAATGGGAGGGGTGTAAAAGGGTTGAGTGCCTTTAATGTGGATACACATATCTCAGAAACTGAAAATATTACATAGCTGAAAATTTGTATATGGGATCTCCTTTAACAATAAAGAAACACGTATTTTTTGTTTTTGGAAAATCCAATTAATGGTGGTTAAACAGGAGTGACATATTGGGGTGAATTTTTCGAAAGACTATATCTACAGAATATGTGAGAAACGTAAAATGTTACAGACGTAAAAAGTGGGCTTTGGAATTTCCTCTAAATGTAAAGAAACATAGGTGATTTGTGTTTTGAAACTCCCCTTAAGGGGAAATAAAGAGGGGTGAAATTTTTAAATGATAATTTCTACAGTATATATCAAAAAACTTAACTTGTTACACAAGTGAAAAATGGTATTTTTTATCACTATTAAAATTAAAGAAACGTGTATTTTTAGTTTTCGGAAATAATACTTGGTTGGAGGGGGGGGGTAAAAGTGACTGAAAATGGTGTTGATTTCTTTTAATTAATCTACTGATATCTCAAAAAAATGATGTTACAGACGTGAAATTTGATATTTGGAATCTGCTTTAAAAGTAACAAAACACGTATTTTCGGAAAATCCAATGAAGGGTGGGGGTGGGGGTCTGGAAGAATTGATAAATTAATTGACTTAATTGTATAAGAATACATACATCTAATAAAAATAAAGTTGTTACAGACGTGAAAATTGGTATTAAGATTTCCTTTAAGAACAAAGAAGAACGCGTTTTTTTTTGTGGGGGGAACCATCTTGCGAGGCGGGAGTGAAAAGGAGTTGAATTCCTTTCACGAGGACACATAAATCAAAAACTGAAGAAGTTAGAGTCGTGATAATTGGTATTTGGTATTTAGAAGATCCTTTACTATTAAAGAAACAAGTATTTTTTGCCGGATAATTCACTTAGGGTGGGGGGGGGGGAGATTGAAAGGAAGTGAAAGTGAATTATTTTTAAGGGGATTCTTATATCTCAAAGCTGAAGGTAATAGACGTGAACATTGGTGTTTGGAATCTCCTTTAAACATAAAGAAACATGCCTTATTTTAATTTTTTGTGGGGGGGGGGGTTAAATAAACTTAACGGCGGTGGGGTGTAAAAGGAGGTGAGACCAATTGATTTTACTGTTCATAATGTACTTACCAGGAGACTCCGTTGCTCAGGCGGCAGGGCGCCGGCATCTCAGAGCTGGGTTCCGTGGTCCAAATCCCTTTAACTCCATGTGATATTCATGTTGGACAAAACGGAGGCGGGACATGTTTCTCTCCGGATACTCCGGTTTTCCCCGTCATCATTCATTCAGCAATACTGTCCAATATTTCATTTCATTTGTCATTCATCGATCATTGCCCCCAGAGGAGTGCTTCGGCAGCCGGCACAATTCCTATTGTCGCCGCTAGATGGGGCTTTATTCATTCCATTCCTGACCCTATCGAATGACTGGAAACTGGCTGTAGATTTTCGATGTACTTATTCTGATCATAAACCGATCAATTTAATCTTTCCTGGGTTCGATTTCAACAGCCATATTTCCTTCGGAGAACGTTCTTAGATTACAGTAGACTCTCCTGGCATATAAATAAAAATGTTAACACATTTGAAATAAACGATAGGAATGAGATTGACCGTCAAATTGTTCACCTGTATAACAAGGTCAATAATGCACGGAAGTGTGTCATTCTTGCATCTTGCTGTGGGGTCCAGAACATCTAATAATAATAATAATAATAATAATAATAATAATAATAATAATAATAATAATAATAATAATAATAATAATAATAGTAATAATGTTCTGGACAGTCGTCAAATTGTGCAGACCGCGCTGGAAACGGGTCCTGGCCTGGTAATGACTACGAATACAGTACGGCCTCGGGTTCAGTACCGCCAAGGCACCCAAGACGACACCACGCCGTATCTCCTTCAGGATTTGATCCACACTAAAAATGCTTATAGGAAAGGATGGCAAAGATTTAGGGACCCAACTGACCGCGTGGAGTACCTGGACATAGCCCGGGAAGTACGAAATCGATTGCTGGAAGGAAGGATTGAAGAATTTGAGGAACTTTGCTGTAATCTCTCAGAAAACGAGCTAGATCGCGAATTTTGGCGGATTCTCTCAGAAAACGAGTCAGATCACAAATTTCGGAGGATTATATATAAAACGTTAAGCATTCAATTACAAATTTCAGTATAATACCGTAGCGAAGCACGGGTATCTTGCTAGTCTTAAATATTTTAAAAATCTTACGTTTCTCGCACATTTATATTTGATAACACAATATAAGGTACCGTACTGTAAAATATAACAATATTACAATTTTTTAGTTTTCAATAGAAAAGTACTCAATAAAATGAAAATACAATAATGCCTCGTTGACATTTTTTCCCCAAACCCAATAGAAATACCCATACGCATAACTCGCTAGACTGGCTCAAAGCTCTGAGAATCAGCAGTAAGACTTGATTTTTATCTGCAATTCGAATAATGGTTTCCTACAACAAAAACTGCTGTCGAAAGTGTTCGATGGCACAACAATTTCCAGGGCTCTGAACTTATCCCCGAGCTATATATAATAACGGCTGGTATTTTATTAGCACCTATCTCAAAAACGTACTAAAGCGTAGGAACTACTAAAATAACACTATATTTTGACATTGTCGAAACTAGTAGAAGACAAGAGACGGAGACGAAATATAATGCGGTTTTAATATTATTATTTTTCACTTTTATTCCTTTTTGAAATAGTGCCTATTAAAGTAACGTATAATAACAATACATCTTCAAAAAAAAGCTTGCATACCTGTGTTATTCGCTATGAAGATGGTTATTCTCGTATAGGTAATGCTGATGTTAAGATTAATGGCAACAGTCTTATCGTAAAAGGTGTGACCTATAAACCTACTGAAGGTTTCTTATAACTTCTCTTCTCACGTATCCCTAAAAACAATATAAATTAGAAGGATAATTTTAAGAAATATAGATCGATTCCGTTTGGTATTGACGCTACTCAATATAATTTCAAGACGTCGGTAGTTGTAAACGCAAGTAAGAGTCTCAAGCAAAGAGTTTTCATTTCTAAGCTGCTTGGACATCAGCTGTTTGCATACATTTTCAATATCATCTAGAAACCTCAGTTAGATATGTAGATGTGGCAAACTTGAACGTTCCTAACCTACTCGCAGAACGTTTGCAACTCCTAAGAGCTTCTCAAATGCCGGTCACACAGGGGATGAAACAGTGATTCTAGAAATAGAATTACTCCATGCGGGAATTACTGAGTAATAGCTCTTCAAATGTGAAGACTCCACCTCTGAGCTATATGTCTGTGCAGTAGAGCACACTAAACACATTATTATATTCCTACCCATACACCTAGCCACTTCTTTCTGCAGCATATCGCAGTGTCCTTAGTCAATTCCTCCCCCTCAGTGTGTTAACTCCGCCTCTAGCAGTAAAGCTGGTCTCAAGCCCGAATTAAGGAAAAGAGGCATCCCAAATTACAGATCAATGTAAACTCAATACTCTGTGCCAAGTCTTACCTCAGTTCCATAGAATTAGTTCTGCGCAATGTAAAACGCAGTAGCTCCTGCGCCTAGAATTGCTCATAAGCATCCCATAAGAGCATATGAACGCTCATAAGAGTCACATACGTGCCCAAAAGGGCCCCATAGTACCCGTGAGAGCACCAAAGTGCCCATAAGTGCCCCACAGAGCTCAAAATAATCTCCATAGACCTCGTAAGAGCCCTATATAGCTTTAAAGAGACTATGACCCGCATAGAAGCAAACCAAAAGCAGTAGCCTCTGTGCCTATGAGAGCTCTTTAGCCCTGCGTCAGCTCCGAGACCCTGAGGTAGCCCTCTACTAAGTTCCTAGAATTAGTCCCATAGGACCAATGTATAGTGGGCATATTGTTCAGTAGTCCTAGCTGAGTTCTGAGACCCTAAGGTAGGCCTTTGTCATGCCTCTAGATTTAGTCAAGTAATAGAAATGTATACGCATTAGTGAATGGCCCGACTCTTAAGAGTTAATCCCATAACAGTTATATATAGCTGCCATCTTGCGCGATAGCACTAGACAAGCTCCCTAGAGTTAGTCCCATAAGATAAATGCATAGCGCGCATCTTCCGCATTAGCCCCTGCATCAGAGGCCCCTTTATATAAAAACTGTCGTTTTAAAATGTTCTAAAGTACGAGAAATAGCTCATCTGTAGTCGTACATCCGGATCATAATAGAGTGAAGTTAAGGTACATTTACAGCCTCTTTATAGACCAATAATGGGAATATTTTAATGTACAAAATACTTCTTAAATGCTCATTTTGGTGATAATCATCTTCCTACTGCTCTATCGTAGTGGAAGGAACCAGTATTGATAGAGGTAATGAGAGCTGAGTGGTGCCAATGGCAATTCATAACTTTCTCATTGTATCCTTTTAGGAGGTATTGAGAGTAAGTTGGATAAAAACCAGTGTGGTTTCGGACCACAGAGAGGCTGTTGGGATCAGATTTTCAGTATGCGTCAAGTAATAAATTGAAAAATGCCACGAGAGGAACAGACAGCTATATTTATATTTCGTAGATCTAGAGAAGGCATGTGTCAGGAAAAGGTGTTCCCCGTACTGGTGGACTGTGGGATTGTGTGTTATTGAAATCAAATGCATTCATGTTTAGAATTGGGCTGCAGTGAGAATTGATGGTAGAATTAGTTCTTTCTTCCATGTACTTACATAGGTTAGACAAGGCTGTAATTTGCCACCTTAGTTGCTCATAGCATATACATTGATCACCTACTGGAGGTACTAAGTGGCAGGGAGGGATTCAATTACGTGAAAATACAGTAAGCAATTGGCCTATGCTGACGATTTAGTCAGTGGACTATGCCGAAACCCTGCACTCTAATATTTTGGGACTAGAATATAAGTGTCAAATTATTATGATATTGACCTAGACTTTTCAAGACATAATTTATGTCTGAAGGCAAGAAATGTAAGAAAATTGAAAAGCAGGTTCGCAATAAAAAGTTGGAACAGGTAGATAAACGCAATTATTTTAGATATCTGTTCTCCCTGGATGGTAGCATTGTAAATGAGATTAAATCAAGATTCAGCAAAGCTAAAACAGTGAGTTCGAAATTGCGATCAACAGTATTCTGTAAGAAGGTAGTCAGCTCCCGGATAAAACAATCTTTACATCGGTTTGTTTCCATACCAAATTTGCTTTCCGGGAGTGAAAGCACTTTTTTTTTTTTTTGCTAGGGGCTTTACGTCGCACCGACACAGATAGGTCTTATGACGACAATGGGATAGGAAAGGCCTAGGAGTTGGAAGGAAGCGGCCTTGGCCTTAATTAAGGTACAGCCCCAGCATTTGCCTGGTCTTATTCATAAGTTAGAAGTAGCAGACATGAAATTAGCAAGAATGACTGCTTGGACAAACAGGTGGGAACAATAGCTGAAGGGTATTCAGAACGAGGACATAGAGGATAAATTAGGAATGAAAGCGATTGATGAGACTGTACTCATGAACCAGATTCGGTTGTGGTGCCGTGTGCGGCGAATGGGGGAAGTTAGGTGACTCAGGAGAATAATGAATTTGGTCATGGAGAGGAAGAGAATTAAAGGGAGATCAAGACGACAATGGTTAGACTCAGTTTGTGATGATTTAAGTGGTGACGAATTGAACGAGCCACAGAACTAGATACAAATAGAGGATTGTGGCGGCGGTTAGTACCTAGGTATGTTCACAGAGGCTTGCTGAATGAATTCTGAAAGGCATAACGGTCTATAAAAAGTAAATCCGTGTCCTCATTCCGAGGTGTCGCAACTCTTTTCAAGCTCACGAATGTATCATTTTAACCACATACCAGCCCTCAAGCTATTCTTAAATTCCTGGCAGTACCGGGAATCGAACCTGAGCCCCCGAGGACGGCAGCTAATAACACTAGCCGTTTGACAACGGAGCTGGACATAACGGTATATAATGTATATGTATGCATGTATGTTTGTATGCGCATTATGTATGCATGTCCCATTAACTTACTTGTCACCATGTGTTAAATGTAGCATGGTTAAAACTATATCTAATTGCAATTCTTATACATGACCTGCAATGAGTATAATAAGCAGTAGGAAGGAGACAATACATACCGACTAACGTCCTAAATTTACTGTGTATGGAAATTGATCTAATTTAAATAGCATTAAAAACTTCATAAAATTCGTTAAGGATTGCCTTTTCATTCTTAATGAAGGAATTAATAAAAGTACATTACGCCAAGACAGACCATTGTTTTTTCGCAAATTGTATAATTTTTCTAGTCATTACAGCCGGATCTCCGTGGCACAGGCGGCAGCGCGCTGTCCTCTCACCGCTGGATGGTTCAATTCCCGGTCACTCCATGTGAGATTCGTGCTGGACAAAGCGGAGGCAGGGCAGGTTTTTCTCCGGGTACTCCAGTTTTTCCTGTCATCTTTCATTCCAGAAACACCCCCAATATAATTTCATTTCATCTGTCAGTCATTAAGCATTGCTCCACAAGAGTGCGACAGGATTCGGCAGCCGGCACCATTCCTATCCTCGCCGCTAGATGGGGCTACATTAACTCATTCCTGACCCGGTTGAATGACTGGAAACAGGCTGTGGATTTTCATGTTTTCATTTTCTTTACATGCGCTTTCCCTCCCCAATGACGATAAAATGCGTGTCAAGAATTATAAGAATTTTTTTTTTGCTAGTTGCTTTACGTCGCACCAACACAGATAGGTCTTATGGCGACGATGGGACAGGGAAGGGCTAGGAGTGGGAAGGAAGCAGCCATGGCCTTAATTAAAGTACAGCCCCAGCATTTGCCTGGTGCGAAAATGGGAAACCACGGAAAACCATTTTCAGGGCTGCCGACAGTGGGGTTCGAACCTACTATCTCCCGATTACTGGATACTGGCCGCACTTAAGCGACTGCAGCTATCGAGCTCGGTAGAATTATAAGAAGAACCGTCTTTTTCCGTATGAGTACTTATATTTACCAGGGGCTGCCGGACTGACAGGCTTAAGTCGTGTTCGGTTTACCCGGAAGGACGTGAGTTTGCTTCTCCGCCTGAAGTCACAAAATAAGAAACGAGATTTCAACTTCCGGAGGATCACAATGCCCTGTACCAAAACGGAGTTCCAGGTTAACTCCTGGGTTACAAGGCGGCCGGACATAGGACAAACCACTCTTCCCTACCAAGTGTCGAAATTATGGATGGTGGAAGCCTTTACCTTCCACCCCTCAAAGGGCCTTAACGGACTGCACGGAGATGACTTTGCTTTGTTCTGTTGATATTTACCCCACAGCTGGATGACCCTATAATTCAAGTTTGTGTGAAAATGTGATTCAATTACCGTTGTTAACGGCAGATGTTTACTCCCCAGGGTAGACTTAACAGCACTGCCAGGATAATATCAGCAGATTTCCGTATAATATCTAATTCAAGAAGTTTAAATAAAGACAAAAATGTAATTCAATGGGAATTTTAGAGAATAATTTGGTGGTTAGTCAGTTTCGATCGGAGAAAATCTTTTGGGATGGAAAATACAAGAAAATGAACATTGAATTTTACTACAAAAGGAGGTGGATGTAACATATCTACCAGACGTATTGAGGAAAGACGAGACTGCATGGATGGAAATAAACTTCAGCACTACACAATTATTCGGAGGTTAAGAGACAAAACCTCGTATCTCACAATGCTCTTCCTAACCATTATTTTCCTAAATATTGGTCACACCTTCAAGCCGCATATGGATATATAGTCCAACAGAACAACGTTCCTATGGTTACCCGTAAGAGAAAATGAACCTTACCGTACCACGCTGTAGGAACGTATATTTGCATGACCTATTTACGCACTCCTACAGCGTAGTGTATTTTAGATTCATTTTACTTTACAAGTTAACATTGGAACATGAACACAACGAACGCTGTTCTGATCAACTGCATATCCGTACGTGGTTGGGAGGAGTGACCAATCTTCAGGAAAATAATGGCTACGAAGTGCGTTGTAAGATACGAGGTTCTGATTGTTAACACCCGAATTTTTAGAGATGAATATTATCATTTTGGTATTTTCGAGGAGGAAACTCAAGATGAAGGCTAGAAGATACATGCAGTGAGTAATGAAAGAAAGCACGAGAGAATGGTAATACTGGAATTTTATGAAAATTGAAAATTTTTTGTTACTTTTTATAATTATCATTTACCATACTTAACGAGTTTGAAGATAGATACAATTATCTGTTCAGAAATTTCAAAAACTAGTGGCGTGTATCGGTGAAGATTGATGTAATTTTCTATCTTCTCCTCATCCTCTTGTCGAGATTGAATTCAGGGGACGATTATAGTCTACTACTGTTTCGTTGCTGCATGAAATGTTTCAGGAGAGATGTACTAGGTTGTTAAATAATTAAGTCGTCTGGAAACCTTAGCAAATATTGTATACCATGAAAGCTATTATTGTGATATTTGTTCAGGTCAAATTTAGTTTTAGGTATGGTAATGCGATGTGTGCCAGTAGTAAACTATTACCCCTGCAAAAAGCGCTTCAACACGACGCGCTATAGCTCATTGCCTGGAACAGAGCTAGTTGCTAATGAGTGATACATACAATAGATTTGCTAATAGCTGTTGCTTCAGTTTGCCCAATTACACTCAGTCAGCTACAGTCATCATATCAAATCATACCGTAATACATCATTTGTATTCATGAGTTCAACTACACAATAGCCCACATTCCAGCGTTTATGTAACAAGTCAAATGTCCTGTATCAACTCCTCATCAGAAGCAATTTATTTCGCTGTGGAGAAGAAGGTTGTTCATTTTATAACCATTAGAAGGTGAACCATATATTACTTCCCTAAAGCAAGAGGACCACAATCAACAATCAGTTATTTTCTTTACGGTAAGTGCATTAGATATCGGGCTCTATGAATTGAATCGATGTTCAAATGTTAGTCAGAACAAGCTGCCTCTCTGGAGAGAATTTTGAAGAGATACTCCTCAAATCTTCAACAAACCTTTTCCAAACCGTACTAAGAAAGTATATCTTAATTTACATATATAAATGATTTGGTGATCCCTCATAGCTTTGTTACTGTGTAATAATCCTTGATACATTAAACATTTGTAATTACTCACAGGAAATTATAAATGTCTGAAATTTTTATCCTTGTCCTTCTCGTACTTGCTCTGGTTCCTATTCTTGTCTGGGCTTGATTGCCACCGCCAAGGCAAGGCTGATGTAGTCAGAATCCCGGCCAATGAATGTGAGATTTTAGAAAATGCAAGTCATATACCCGCAGCTTGGACTCTGCTTGAAATTTGAGGTAGTAAATTCTATGATCAATATCTCTTATGTCTATTTATAACTGATTTCCAACGAAGTGAGTTCCAGGCCTTTTGATATGCAATTAAATGTGCTAGTATTTATTCCTAGAGCCAATAGTATGGAACAGACATATATCCAGCCCAAGGGATATGTTGATGGTGGTGATGGTTGCTGATGTAAGGATTCAAACATAGTGGTCATCGGCGAAAAATATGCCTTCAGTTACAGCGCCTACGGATTAATTCTTCACTCTACGGTACACATAACGTCCAACCACAGAACGCCGTGTAAACCCGTAGTGCTCATTTTCACGCACGGAAAACGAAAGGGCATTATAGAAATGAAGAATAATCTCTCAGTACATTGTATAAATTTTACTTTCGGAAACAACCTAGTTTTGTGAAATTTGAGACACGGTGGAAAATATGAGGGAGGCGATGAACACAAGAGAATTGAAAATGGAAGAACTATAACGGAATCTTACAGAATTAGAAAGAAGCGTGAATGTAGAGACAGAACAGTGAAACAGAACTTACCTAAATATCTATTGTTGATTCAAGAGAAGACAGTGATTCGAATATAAAAATGTCACGTGACGTACTCATCATGGGCGACTCGATGGTACGCTGGAGTAGTAATATTTGAAACAGGACTGGCAAAAAGGTACTGTGTTATCCAAGAATATAAATTGGCCTGATTTCTCAGCAGGCTGAAGGAGTGGATAACAGTGACGATGTGCAAGTGTTAGTGTTTCATGTAGGGAAGAACGATCTTAGAAGAAAGGTGTCAGCATACGATTTAATGAGAGAGGTGCTTGAACTGCGACTGTAGCAAAGCCAAAATTTAATAATGCGAAGATTATACTCGTAATTAGTGACGCAGTTTGAAGTAAGGACGGCGAGTTATAGGCTTTGAACGGCCGGATGGATTGGATGTGAGTAGTATAATTGGACAGTTCGGCCGCCTCCTCCCGCGGGAAATTTGAATTCTGGCGGGAAATTTGAATTTTGGCGGGAAATTTGAATTTTGGCGGGAGATTTGAATTTGTAAACAAAGCCACGTGCTTTTTGACAGCTGTCATCGACAACAAAGCATCGCTAACCTCACTGCTGCCATCTTGACGGGCCTAAACCTCAGTAGTGCCAACTTAACCTAACTAGCGTGAGGTAAACAAAGCCACGTGTTTTTTGACAGCCACGTGCTTTCTGACAGACAACAACGCATCGCTAACCTCAGTACTGCCATCTTGACGGGCCTAAACCTCAGTAGTGCCAACTTAACCTAACTAGCGCGAGGTAAACAAAGCCACGTGTTTTTTGACAGCCACGTGGTTTTTGACAGAAAACAACGCATCGCTAACCTCAGTACTGACATCTTGACGGGCCTAAACCGCAGTAGTACCAACTTAACATAACTAGCGCGTGGTAAACAAAGCCACGTGCTTTTTGACAGCCACGTGCTTTTTTGACACCTCTCATCCGCCATCTTTAAACCACAGAGCACTGTGCTGCCCTCTTTATCGTAGTAGATGTAAAATGCGTCACCTGTCATCGGCAGTGCTGCCATCTTGGCGGGCCTAAACCTTAGTGCTACCAACTTAACCTCACTAGCGTGAGATAAACAAATCCACGTGCTTTTTTGATAGCTGTCATCCGCCATCTTTAATCTATAGAGCACAGTGCTGCCCTATTTAGCTACTTAACTTTGAATTGTGGTACGTCACAGCTGTCATCCGCCATCTTGCATCCGAAACCTCAGTGCTGCACTCTTTAGCTAGATACCTTTGAAATGTAGTGGTGGCAAATTCTTTATGCTCTTGTTTGGAAACAAAGCCACGTGCTTTTTGACAGCTGTCATCCGCCATCTTTAATCCAGATAGCACCGTGCTGGCCTCTTTAGCTACTTACCTTTGAAATGTGGTACGTCACAGCTGTCATCCGCCATCTTGCATCGCAAACCTCAGTACTGCACTCTTTTGTTTGAAATGTGGTGGCGGCAAATTCCACGTGCTCTTGTTTGGAAACAAAGCCACGTGCAGCTGTCATCCGCCATCTTTAATCCAGAGAGCACCGTGCTGCCCTCTTTAGATACTTACCTTTGAAATGTGGTACGTCACAGCTGTCATCCGCCATCTTGCATCGCAAACCTCAGTGCTGCACTCTTTAGTTTGAAATGTGGTGGCGGCAATTTGAAAAATTCTTTATGCTCCTGTTTGGAAACAAACCTATGCACTTTTTGTCAGCTATCATCCGCCATCTTTAATCTAGGGAGCACCGTGCTGCCCTCTATGTGGTGGTGGTGGTAAATTCTACGTGCTCTTGTTTGGATAAAAACCCATGTACTTTTCTGACAGCTGTCAACCGCCAGAGAGCACCGTGCTGCCCTCTTTATGCCGGTGGCAAATTCCACGTGCTTTTTGACAGCTGTCATTCGCAAGAGAACACCGTGCTGCCATCTTTAGCTGGATACCTTTGAAATGTGGTGGCGGCAAATTCCACGTGCTCTTGTTTAGTAAACAAAGCCACGTGCTTTTTGGTCAGCTATCATCCGCCATCTTTAATCAATAGAGCACTGTGCTGCTATCAAGCGGGTAATTTCGTCAGCTGTCATCCACCATCTTTAATATGCAGAGCGCCGTGCTGCTCTCTGTAGTAGCGGGCAATTTGAAAAGTTCTGTTACTTGTCATCCGTCATCTTTAATCAACAAAGCTTCGTACTGCTATCTTTAGCTACATACATTTAACATGTGGTGGCGGTTAATTTGAAAAAAAAATAAAAAACTTCCGTTAGCTATCATCCGCCATCTTTATTCAACAGAGCATCGTGCTGCTATCTCTAGATACATACATTTAACATGTGGTGACGGCAATTTGAAATTCTATCTAGATGCCATCTTTAATCAACAGAGCACCGTGCTACTATCCCTTTGAATTGTGGTGACGGATAATTTGAAATTCCGTTAGCTATCATCATTAAACATTAGTGCATTCGCTAACCTAACCTCTCATCTACTATCTTGAAGGAGATTATACGACACCTCCCCTACCACCTCCGCCTCCTCCTCCTCTGTCAAGGCATAACTTTATCGAACACGCATCGCGGGAGGCAAGAGTGTGCAGCGATATGCATGTTTAGACTTGCGGATTACGAAAGAAACATAACAAGACTTGAATCGAACCCTGCACTCGATGTCGTTAACTTCAACATGTGATTAAAACATTGTCTGGTGTGTTCAGAACACTACATAAGTAGAATCGAACGCTGTACAACATGTTAGGGGATACCATTGTTCTAAGAAGATCAGATTGAAACATAACAAGACTAGAATTGAACACTGCACTCGATGTCGTTAACCTTAACATGTGATCAGAACATTGATTGATGTGTTCAGATCACTAAACAAGTAGAACCGAACACTGTACAACATGTTAGGGGATACCTTTGTTCTAAGAAAATTAGATTGCAAAATAACAAGACTAGAATCGAACACTACACTCGATGTCGTTAACCTTAACATGTGATCAGAACATTGATTGATGTGTTCAGATCACTAAACAAGTAGAACCGAACACTGTACAACATGTCAGGGGATACCTTTGTTCTAAGAAAATTAGATTGAAACATAACAAGACTAGAACCGAACACTGCACAACATGTTAGGGGATACCTTTGTTCTAAGAAGATCAGATTGAAATATAACACCACTAGAATTGAACACTGCACTCGATACAACATGTGATCAGAACATTGATTGATGTGTTCAGATCACTAAACAAGTAGAACCGAACACTGTACAACATGTTAGGGGATACCTTTGTTCTAAGAAGATCAGATTGAAACATAACAAGACTAGAATCGAACACTACACTCGATGTCGTTAACCTTAACATGTGATCCGATACAACATGTTAGGGGATACCTTTGTTCTAAGAAAATTAGATTGAAACATAGCAAGACTAGAATCGAACACTGTAAGAACATTGTTTGATGTGTTCAGAGCAAAAGTACAATTTCAATGATTTACCTAGTGTAAAAATCAAAAACACACACTGTGCACATATCGCATAACTAACTCGGCAACACTTCAAATGATTTGCTTAGTACGAAAATAAAAAATCTATACTGCGTAGCTAACTCGTTCATCACACTGCTAAGACGCTTAGTAATTGCAAATACACTGATATATATCATACGAAAATCAAGAAAGCATACTGCGTAGCCAACTCGCTCGGGTCACTCGCTTAGTATTTGCAACACGACTAGAACACTGATACACGTTACTCTTTTTTTCTCGAAACACACACACACACGGATAAGAATGTTCCGAGATACTACATACTTACATGTTTTTTTAAAAAAATAGGGGGATGAAAGATCATAAATTATACGTACACATGTTGTCTCCTCCAAGTTGTAAGACGAAATAGACGCAGTACTGCGATTTTCCGCTCTAGCTAGCGAACGGAAGTAGCATGATATCTCAGCAAAAAAAATACGCGTGAGCTTGCATACATGCAAGTCAGACACAATGATGGATACCGCGATTCAAATCCTGGCAACTTATGCCGTCAGGAAGGGTATCCGGCTAGATCATGTTATGACGATCGCGCAGGTCCCTCGCCTAGCATTTGCTATTTTTTACGGCTTCCGACAGTAGGAGTTCGAACCTGCTATCTCCCGAAGTAGCGGGAATGATTGAAGAGTGTTGAGGGTGATTCATTTGTCGGATGGAGGCGTTAAGCTGTGTGCAGGCTTCTTCGGTAGGAGAAGGCTATGTGCCGGCACTAGGATATCTAGTTATGAAACCCGCTACAACATATTTATCGCGTATACTGCGATTTAAAATCCTAGTCAGTGAGGGTAACCGGTCTTAAAACTATAGTGTATGATCTAAGAGGCGGGGTGTGCAAAAAAAGCCAGTATTAAGTAAGGGCTGTTGATAGGGAGCGTTAAACCTTGTGCAGACTCCTTCGAAAATGATTTTGAGTACAAGACTTTGATGGTGATTCATCTGTCGGATGGAGGCAATAAGCGTTGTGCAGGCTTCTTCGGTAGGAGTAGGCTATGTGCCGGCACTAGGATATCTAGTTATAAAACCCGCTACAACAAATTTATCGCGTATACTGCGATTTAAAATCCTAGTCAGGGGGGTAACCGGTCGTAAAACTATAGTGTATGATCTAAGAGGCGGGGTGTGCAAAAAAAAGCCAGTATTAAGTAAGGGCTGTTGATAGGGAGCGTTAAACCTTGTGCAGACTCCTTCGAAAATGATTTTGAGTACAAGATGTTGATGGTGATTCATCTGTCGGATGGAGGCAATAAGCGTTGTGCAGGCTTCTTCGGTAGAAGTAGGCTATGTGCCGGTACCGGGATATCTAGTTATAAAACCCGCTATAACAAATTTATCGCGTATACTGCGATTTAAAATCCTAGTCAGGAAGGGCAACCGGTCTAAAACTATGGTGTATGATCTAAGAGGCGGGGTGTGCAAAAAAGCTAGCATTAAGTAAGGGTTGTGACGTTAAACCTTATGCAGACTCCTTCGAAAATGGTGTGAGTACAAGAGTGTTGAGGGTGATTCATTTATCGGATGGAGGCGTTAAGCTGTGTGCAGGCTTCTTCGGTAGGAGTAGGCTATGTGCTGGCACCGAGTTTTACCCTCTCCCTACGGTAGTATATTACATTCTTAGGCAGTCTCGAGGGTGTGCAAGAAAAGCTAGTATTAAGTAAGGGCTGTTGATAGAGGGTTGTTAAACCTTGTACAGGCTCCTTCAACAGGAGAAGCCCACATGCCGGTGCCTTGCAGGCTCTTTCGATAGGAGTGGGGCTATATGCTAGCACCGTGTGTTTTAACCACTCCGCACAATCATGATAATTTATGTTAGGAGCTTCAAGTCTTGTTATGTTTCTTTCGTAATCCGCAAGTCTAAACATGCATATCGCTGCACACTCTTGCCTTCGCGATGCGTGTTCGATAAAGTTATGCCTTGACAGAGGAGGAGGAGGCGGAGGTGGTAGGGGAGGTGTCGTATAATCTCCTTCAAGATAGTAGATGAGAGGTTAGGTTAGCGAATGCACTAATGTTTAATGATGATAGCTAACGGAATTTCAAATTATCCGTCACCACAATTCAAAGGGATAGTAGCACGGTGCTCTGTTGATTAAAGATGGCATCTAGATAGAATTTCAAATTGCCGTCACCACATGTTAAATGTATGTATCTAGAGATAGCAGCACGATGCTCTGTTGAATAAAGATGGCGGATGATAGCTAACGGAAGTTTTTTACTTTTTTTCAAATTATCCGCCACCACATGTTAAATGTATGTAGCTAAAGATAGCAGTACGAAGCTTTGTTGACTAAAGATGACGGATGACAAGTAACAGAACTTTTCAAATTGCCCGCTACTGCAGAGAGCAGCACGGCGCTCTGTAGATTAAAGATGGTAGATGACAGCTGACGAAATTACCCGCATGATAGCAGCACAATGCTCTATTGATTAAAGATGGCGGATGATAGCTGTCCAAAAAGCACGTGGCTTTGTTTACTAAACAAGAGCACGTGGAATTTGCCGCCACCACATTTCAAAGGTATATAGCTAAAGATGGCAGCACGGTGCTCTCTTGCGGATGACAGCTGTCAAAAAGCACGTGGAATTTGCCACCGGAATAAAGAGGGCAGCACGGTGCTCTCTGGCGGTTGACAGCTGTCAGAAAAGCACATGGGTTTGTTTCCAAACAAGAGCACGTAGAATTTACCACCACCACCACATAGAGGGCAGCACGGTGCTCTCTAGATTAAAGATGGCGGATGATAGCTGACAAAAAGCGCATAGGTTTGTTTCCAAACAGGAGCATAAAGAATTTTTCAAATTGCCGCCACCACATTTCAAACTAAAGAGTGCAGCACTGAGGTTTGCGATGCAAGATGGCGGATGACAGCTGTGACGTACCACTTTTCAACGGTAAGTAGCTAAAGAGGGCAGCACGGTGCTCTCTGGATTAAAGATGGTGGTTGACAGCTGCACGTGGCTTTGTTTCCAAACAAGGGCACGTGGAATTTGCCGCCACTACATTTCAAAGGTATCTAGCTAAAGAGTGCAGCACTGAGGTTTGCGATGCAAGATGGCGGATGACAGCTGTGACGTACCACATTTCAAAGGTAAGTAGCTAAATAGGGCAGCACGGAGCTCTCTGGATTAAAGATGGCGGATGATGGCTGCACGTGGCTTTGTTTCCAAACAAGAGCACGTGGAATTTGCCGTCACCACATTTCAAACTAAAGAGTGCAGCACTGAGGTTTGCGATGCAAGATGGCGGATGACAGCTATGACGTACCACATTTCAAAGGTAAGTACCTAAAGAGGGCAGCACGGTGCTCTCTGGATTAAAGATGGCGGATGACAGCTGCCAAAATAGCACGTGGCTTTGTTTCCAAACAAGAGCATAAAGAATTTGCCACCACTACATTTCAAAGGTATCTAGCTAAAGAGTGCAGCACTGAGGTTTCGGATGCAAGATGGCGGATGACAGCTGTGACGTACCACATTTCAAAGGTAAGTAGCTAAAGAGGGCAGCACTGTGCTCTATAGATTAAAGATGGCGGATGACAGCTGCACGTGGATTTGTTTATCTCACGCTAGTGAGGTGTAGTTGGTAGCACTAAGGTTTAGGCCCGCCAAGATGGCAGCACTGCCGATGACAGGTGACGAATTTTACATCTACCACGATAAAGAGGGCAGCACAGTGCTCTGTGGTTTAAAGATGGCGGATGACAGCTGTCAAAAAAGCATGTGGCTGTCAAAAAGCACGTGGCTTTGTTTACCACGCGCTAGTTAGGTTAAGTTGGTACTACTGAGGTTTAGGCCCGTCAAGATGGCAGTACTGAGGTTAGCGATGCGTTGTTTTCTGTCAAAAAGCACGTGGCTGTCAAAAAACACGTTGCTTTGTTTACCTCACGCTAGTTAGGTTAAGTTGGCACTACTGAGGTTTAGGCCCGTCAAGATGGCAGCAGTGAGGTTAGCGATGCGTTGTTGTCGATTACAGCTGTCAAAAAGCACGTGGTTTTGTTTACAAATTCAAATCTCCCGCCAAAATTCAAATTTCCCGCCAAAATTCAAATTTCCCGCCGGAATTCAAATTTCCCGCGGGAGGAGGCGGCCGAACTGTCCAATTATACTACTGATGTGTCAGCAGCTAGACTTGGTTCATGTCGAGAGGAATTGCTGGGTAGGGATGGACTGCATTTGAGCAGGCGAGGCTCCTACCGGTTAGGAAATCTACTTGAATCATAGAATCATGCCGGCAAGGATGGGTAAAACCGATGATGTTGATGGCTGAATGGAATGTGAATAGGAGCGAAGTAAATCAGGATAATTTCATTATATACAGACGAGACAGAGATACTAGAGGTGGCGAATTATGTATCTGTGTGCGTAAGAGCACAGGTAAAAATAATGTAGTTTAAAATTGGTTGAACAGAATCATAAAATGCTGTGCGTGTAAATAAAGGGTGAAAGGAATACCAAACCTGTTCAAATAACAGGAATATATAGGGCGCAGAAACGTTTTAAAATTTGAGGTGGCTTAAATCTTTAGAACGTACACTGGTCTGCGGGGAGAGGCGGGAACTACAGTAACATTGCGGCAAACAGGGTACAGTATAGTAATTAGGGATGGTGGATTTACCCACGTAGGCCTACTAGATTTGCTATCAGGGGAACGAACACTTTCGATGTGTATCTTCCAAAATACAATAACTGATAAATTAGCTGTATGGCAGTACCAGGAATTAGCGACCACTCTGCTGAAGAATTAAATATTAAATATCTCCTAAACGGTAAACTATATAATGAGGAAAAAATAGAAGTGTTGTAAGGTTGGTCCCTTTAAATTCAAAGCGTTCCTACAGCAAATACTTTCTAGCTTGGTATTAGTAGGCGGGTGCATAAATGTAATAAATGTAATATTATGAAATGTGCTATTGAACAGTTTGTGTCCTATAAATTTCTGAAAGAGAACCTAGATCCAAAGTACTACAACATAAAGGTGATAAGCCTTAAAAAGAAAGTAAGGAAATCGTACAGCAAAAGGTAATTTAGTTGGGATCATATGAATAAATTTCACAAATTGTCTGAAGTCTCGGACTATATGAATAGATTTCATAAACTGGCAAAAGAACTGGCTTCTGAAAAATTTCTGCTCATGACAAACATACGAATGTTATAATTTATTCCAGGGAAAATGGGTGGGAAAACTCTATATTTCATTTTATTAGAAGGGAAGGAACCAGCCATGATGTGCCAATGATAACTTTCAGAGAAAGTGAGGTATTTACTGACAATCTAGTTTTAGCTCACGAATGAAAGGATTGGTATGGGAACGGTATTCATTGAGCAGAATAGCTTGGCGATAGATATTAACGGTAAGACTGATTGTTCTCTCTTAAAATTTAGCCCTAGAAAAATTTAGGAAAGAATTAAGAAGTTAAAGACAATTAAGTCTAAAATGTCCAACAATACTTGTGGGGGAGTTATGAAACGCAACTTGGAAACACTATTTAATGTACTATGAACAGTACGAGCAGTACACCCTTACACGGGATTAAGCGCGGGTGGCTACGTGTGCAGGCTTGAACAGGCTCGGGTTCGAACCGAGGCTTAATCTAACCAGGCACGTTGGCGGCTATACACTTGGCCTAACTTTACGGAGCTACTTCAAGGGGCTCACAACTTGTAACTTAGTACCTATTAGCTTTACGGTATTAATTTTCTGGAATTGACGCCAAGACCATGCAAACAATAATCAAACAAGTAGACAAGATTATTACAATACACTACTCATATGGGCGTAACCTTAGATAGCTACCTTAGGGGCGCACAACTTGTAACTTTGAACCCATTAGTTTTATCTGCCTAACATTTAAGAACTGGCGCAAGGGCTACTAGGCAACACGGTTGTTATACTTTGGTGGTATGCGACAAATTTTGACAGTTCAAAGGCTTCTTCTTCTCCTTCTTAAATGGCTGCCCTTCCCTACACTAGCTTGTTGGCCTCTGGTGCAAGGAATACTAAGCAATATGGCTGCTATACATTGCCTATGTGGAAGTTTTTATGATCTTTGATTAACGACCCGTTCTTTTAAATTGTTAATGTTGATTTATTAGAAGCTTTGAAACATGCCGGTCTTCAGTCCTGTGTACTTATATCTATGTAGAATTTTTGTGATAACCTGTCTTACAGTAGCAACTGTAGTAGTGTGTTAAAATGCACTCCTGTCAGGAAGGTGGTGCAATCATCCCTTAATTTAAAAAGTTATTATCTCTTAAACCAGTCTGCTTATAAAACTGATTTTTAGTTTAAATGTATCAAAACATTTCCCCTAACAGGTGATATATAACTCACCTCTATCAGTTTCGTTGTGAAGTTCGGAGTAAAAATGACTCCCAAGTTAAAAAATCTCAGAACGTACTTTAAATAAATTTTAGAGTAAAATATAGTATGGCGTGAAAGCACCCCTTAACTAAAAAATTTAATATCTTGTCAACCGATAGTTTTAAAAAACAGATATTTAGCTTAAAATTTACCAAAAAGTATTCTCTAAAATGTAATATCTATGAACTCAAGCCCGACTGTGTATTTTCAAAGTTTTAGTGTAAAAATAACCTCAAACATAAAAAAATTCTCGGATGATACATTAAATGGATTTTGTCATAAAATATACCTCGGGGTGAAAACACCCCTTATTTAAAAATGTATTATCACGTCATCCGGTAATCATGGAAATCCGTTCTTAAACGTACAATGTTTCGTTTTACTTGCTACACATCCTCACATAACGCTTACACCTTACATCCGTACGTGTTCAAAATATAGGTTAGGGGTGCCTAGAAAGTAACTCATTTGACATCTATTCTCTGTTTACGTTATTTTATGCATGTTCTTAATATGTGTTTCTCTACAGGATATAGTAACATAGATAATCTTCAGTATAGACTTTTGCTGAGTTGCGAGAAAAAGGTTGAACAGAAAGTAATAAATCTCGGAATGTAAATGTTAAGAATAAAACGCTAACACCTAGACAAAAATAATTTTATTCATGCTAGCTGAAACTGTAATTTAGAGGAAAGTCTAAAATATGTTTGGAGTATAATTGCGTTAGTAGTTGTTCTATCGAAAAATATGATGTGACATAACTTGTAAAGCAGAACATTTCTAATCTTCTGTCTTAGCATGTTTTTTTAACACAGGCTGTAATAACAGAGATAATCGTGAATTTAGATTTTTGCTGAGTTGCGAGAAAGTGATTGAACAGAATGTAATAAAACTTGCAATATGAAGATTGCGAATAAAATGTTATCACGTGGACAATATGTAATTTTCCCAGCTGACATGGTAGGTTAGGAGAAGTTAAAAAAAGCTCTTCTTATGCGCTTATAATCAAATCCTGTTATAATCAAATTATCAACGGTTCTATCGAAAAAATACTACATACCCAAAGTTGAAGAAAATGAAATAGAGATTGAGGTGCAAGTTGAGGGGGAGATGGCGGTGGAAGTTGAGATGGAATTTGAATTTGAGGAGGACTGTGAGACGGAGTTACATTTATGTACGTATCAAAATGCTCGTCACACAGATCATGAACAAGAGATTCTAGAAATAGAGGAATAATTACGTCTTGCGGGTATTATTGAGTAATAGCCTCTCGAGGCAAGACCTTACCTGCAAATGGAAATGGAAATGGCGTATGGCTTCTGGTGCTGGGAGTGTCCGAGGACATGTTCGGCTCACCAGGTAAAGGTCTTTTGATTTGACCGCCGTAGGCGACCTGCACGTCGTGATGAGGATGAAATGATGATGAAGACGACACATACACCCAGTCCCCGTGCCAGTGAAATTAACCAATGATGGTTAAAATTCTCGACCCTGCCGGGATTTGAACCCGCGTCCCCTGTGACCAAATGCAAGCACGCTAACCATTTAGCCATGGAGCCGGACTACCTGCAAATGTAAGCATTGAAGACGAGTTACGTAAACCATCTCGTCAAACCTACAATCGCAGACGTGTCATGACACGTAGAGAGGATGATCAATAACATGATGACTTAGAAGTAATGATTCCTTATGCCTCTAGCATTAAAGGGTGTAAGTATCTATTAACTGTTACCGATGTGTACTCTATGTTTGGTTTATAGCATAAAAATGTTATTTATAACCTACACGATTAAAATTTATTCCTAAATATTACATCCTGTTCAACCATTTTGTAGCAACGTTGTTAAAGTCTAAATTCGCTATTATATCTGTTATTATAGCCTGTACGAATAATCACAAAAATGATTAGAAATTGTATTTCTAAAACTTTATTTATGGAGTCATTTTCGATAGAACCTCTACTAATTCGACTCTACGAGGAAGGAATTTTAGATTTTCCTCTAAACAACCCTGTCAGCTCCCACGAATAAAATTATTTACAGCCCATAAGATAGAATTTTATTCTTAACATTCACATTCCGAGATTTACTGCATGCTGTTCAACTTCTTTCTCGTAACTCAGCGAAAGCATAAATTCACGATTATCTCTGTTACTTTAACCAGTACATAAAATCATGGTAAAACCAAAAGGATAGCAAATTTCATTTTTTTCAACTTTGGTTATATAGTAATTTTAGATAAAACCGCTGATAATTTGATCATACAAGGATAATCTTTCCGCACTTCCCATAACCTACCATGTCAGCTAGCATCAATAAAATTATATATTTTCCACGTGATAACGTTTTATTCGTAATGTTTATATTCCAAGTTTTAATACATTCTATTCAACAATTCCTCCTCTGCGAACCATGTGACCTTGCCGCGGTGGGGAGGCTTGCGTGTCCCAATGATGCAGATAGCCGAGCCGCAGGTGCAACCATATCGGATGGGTATCTGTTGAGAGACCAGACTAACGAATGGTTCATCGAAAGGGGGGTAGCAGCCTTTCGGTAGTTGCAAGGGCGGCAGTCTAGATGATTGACTGATACGGCCTTGTAATAATACTCAACATGGCTTAGCTGTGTTGATACTAGTACACGGCTGAAAGCAACGGGAAACTACAGCCGTAACTAACTCCCGGGGACATGCAGCTCTCTCTGTATGAATGATGTACTGATGATGGCTTCCTCCCAGGTAAAATATTCCGGAGGTAAACTAGTCCCCCATTCGGATCTCCGGGTGGGGACTACACGAGAGGGGGCGATCATCAGGAAGATGGATACTGACATTCTGCGAGTCGGAGCGTGGAATGTTAGAAGTTTGAATCGTTGTGGTAGGTTAGAAAATCAGAAAAGGGAAATGGATAGGCTAAAGTTAGATGTTGTTGGTATAAGTGAAGTACGTTGGCAGGAAGAAAAAGATTTTAGGTCAGGCGACTACCGAATTATCAACACAAAATCAAACAGGTGAAATGCAGGAGTTGGTTTAATCATGAATAAGAAAATAGAGCAGCGGGTAAGCTACTACGACCAGCATAGTGAAAGAATTATTGTCGTCAAGATAGACACCAAACCAATGCCCACCACAATAGTGCAGGTCTATATGCCTACTAGTTCAGCGGATGATGAAGAAATCGAAAAATATATGAGGAGATAGAAGATTTAATATAATATGTAAAAGGTGATGAGAATCTAATTGTGATGGGAGACTGGAATGCAGTGGTAGGCCAAGGAAGAGAAGGTAGTACAGTAGGAGAATTTGGATTGGGACAAAGGAACGAAAGAGGAAGTCGGCTGGTTGAATTCTGCACTGATCATAATTTAGTCCTTGCCAATACTTGGTTCAAACACCACAAACGACGGCTGTATACGTGGACGAGACCTGGAGACACTGGAAGGTATCAAATAGACTTCATTATGATTAGGCAGAGATTCAGAAACCAGGTGCTGAATTGCAAAACTTTCCCAGGAGCAGACGTGGACTCTGACCACAACTTGTTGGTCATGAAATGCCATCTGAAGTTGAAGAAATTGAAGAAAGGAAAGAATGCAAAAAGATAGGATCTAGACAAGTTGAAAGAAAAGTGTGTGAGGGATTGTTTCAAGGAACATGTTGCACAAGGACTAAATGAAAAGGCTGAAGGAAACACTATAGAAGATGAGTGGAGAGTCATGAAAAATGAAGTCAGTAGGGCTGCTGAAGAAATGTTAGGAAGGAAGAAAAAATCAACTAAGAATCAGTGGATAACTCAGGAGATACTAGACCTGATTGATGAACGACGAAAATACAAGAATGCTAGAAATGAAGAGGGCGGAAAAGAATACAGGCGATTAAAGAATCAAGTGGATAGAAAGTGCAAGGTAGCTAAGGAAGAATGGCTGAAGGAGAAGTGCAAGGACGTCGAAGGCTGTATGGTCCTGGGAAAGGTAGATGCTGCATACAGGAAAATCAAGGAAACCTTTGGAGAAAGGAAATCTAGGTGTATGAATATTAAGAGCTCAGATGGAATGCCACTTCTAGGGAAAGAAGACAAAGCCGAAAGATGGCAGGAGCATATCCAACAGTTGTATCAAGGTAAAGATGTAGATAATTTGGTTCTGGAACATGTGGATGCTGTTGATGCTGATGAAATGGGAGACCCAATTTTGAGGTCAGAGTTTGACAGAGCTGTGAGCGACCTCAATAGGAACAAGGCACCTGGAATTGATGACATTCCCTCTGAATTACTGACTGCCTTAGGAGAAACCAGCATGGCAAGGTTATTTCATTTAGTGTGCAAGATGTATGAGACAGGAGAAGTCCCATCCGATTTTCGGCAGAATGTTGTTATACCTATTCCCAAGAAAGCCGGTGCTGACAGGTGTGAAAACTACCGCACTATTAGTTTAGTATCTCATGCCTGCAAAATTTTAACACGTATTATTTACAGAAGAATGGAGAAACAAGTTGAAGCTGAGTTGGGAGAAGATCAATTTGGTTTCAGAAGAAATGTAGGAACACGTGAAGCAATCCTGACTTTACGTTTGATCTTAGAGGATCGAATAAAGAAGGACAAGCCCACGTACATGGCATTCGTAGATCTAGAAAAGGCATTCGATAATGTTGATTGGACCAAGCTATTTATGATTCTGAAGATGATAGGGATCAGATACCGAGAACGAAGAATTATCTACAATCTCTATAAAAATCAGTCCGCAGTGATAAGAATCGAGGGCTTTGAAAAAGAAGCAGCAATCCAGAAAGGAGTGAGGCAAGGCTGCAGTTTGTCCCCCCTCCTTTTCAACGTTTACATAGAACAGGCAGGAAAGGAAATCAAAGAGAAATTTGGAAAGGGAATCACAGTCCAAGGAGAGGAAATCAAAACCTTGAGATTTGCCGATGATATTGTTATTTTATCTGAGACTGCAGAAGATCTCGAGAAGTTGCTGAATGGTATGGATGAAGTATTGGGTAAGGAGTACAAGATGAAAATAAATAAGTCAAAAAACAAAAGTAATGGAGTGCAGTCGAACGAAGGCAGGTGATGCAGGAAATATTAGATTAGGAAATGAAGTCTTAAAGGAAGTAGATGAATATTGTTACTTAGGTAGTAAAATAACTAACGATGGCAGAAGTAAGGAGGACATAAAATGCAGACTAGCACAAGCAAGGAAGAGCTTTCTTAAGAAAAGAAATTTGCTCACTTCAAACATTGATATCGGAATTAGAAAGATGTTTTTGAAGACTTTCGTGTGGAGCGTGGCATTGTATGGAAGTGAAACATGGACGATAACTAGCTCAGAAAGAAAGAGAATAGAAGCTTTTGAAATGTGGTGTTACAGAAGAATGCTGAAGGTGAGATGGATAGATCGAATCACGAATGAAGAGATACTGAATCGAATTGGTGAGAGGAGATCGATTTGGCTAAATTTGACGAGAAGAAGAGATAGAATGATAGGACACATCTTAAGACACCCAGGACTTGTTCAGTTTGTTTTTGAAGGAAGTGTAGGTGGTGAGACGGTAGGGGTAGACCAAGGTATGAATATGACAAGCAGATTAGAGCAGATGGAGGATGCAATAGTTACGTAGAAATGAAAAGTTTAGCTCAGCATAGGGTGGCATGGAGAGTTGCATCATACCAGTCTATGGACTGATGACTCAAACAACAACATTCAACAATTTTCTCGCAACTCAGCAAAAGTCTACATTTACGATTATCACTATTATTATAACATGTATTGAAAAAAGTTAAGACAAAAATTATTCGACATGTTATTTACTACAACATTGGTTATGTGGTATTTTTCGATACCACTGCTGCTAACAAAATTATACGCGAATACAATTTCAGGCTTACCCTAAACTACAAAGATCAATAACATTGTTCCTTGTCTGCGTGTTAGCGTCTTATTCTTAACCTTTACATTCCAACTTTTGTTACATTCTGCTCAATAATGTCTTCACAATACTGAAAAGTATAAATTCACAATTATCTCTGTTATTTTAACTGTACAGAGAAAATGTTTATAAATTGAATATAGGAGCATGTGCAAAATAACATAAACCGAGATTATTTATCAAGTGAGTAACTTTGTAGACACCCCTACCCCATATTTTGAAATTATGCGCATGAAAATCTGAAACGTTTATGAAGAAGTAGAACAGATAAAACGGAACATTTTAAGTTCAACAAAAGTTTTCTTTGGATAACGGTCGAGGAGATAATTAATTTTAATATTAAGGGATGTTTTCATTCTCAACGTATTTTTTACTCTGAAGGTCACGTAAAATATAATCCAAGATATTTTCAATATTCGAGATTATTTTTACCCTGAAACATTGAAAAGAAACAGTAGTGGGTGAGTGGATAGATATCACCTGTTCGAGAATAATTTTTGATTAATTTTAAGCTAAAACTCAGTCACCTACGACGATCGGTTGAGGAGATAATACATTTTTCAGTTAAGGGATATCTGCACCCCTTCCCTGACACGAGTACATTTTAACACACTTCTACTGATAATACGGTAACACAGGTTATCGCACATATTCTGTGTACGTATAAGTACGCTGGGACGATGGCCGCGATGTTAAAATGCTCCTAATGAATCAACAAAAATAACTTAAAGAACGGTCAGTAAATCAGAGTATAAACCTTCCGTATAGGTAATGTTTAGCAACCATCTTGCCAAGTAGGCCTCGCAACGGAAGCCCACCACTTAGTGTAGAGAAGGGCAGCCGGTCAAAAGGAAGGCGAAGATGAGGAAGAAGAAGAAGAAGAAGAAGAAGAAGAAGAAGCTTCCCAACTGTCACCATTTGTCCTATACAACCATATTATAGAAACCTCCCAGTAGGGTGTTTTTGCATGTGATGTTGTTCTACATCCGGGTGTCTCCTGGGCAACGGACTAGGACTCTTCCTAGACGGCGGATTCCCTCACATCAGAAGCAGAACTAATCAATCTTAAAATGTATTTTAAGAAACGGCTTTTCTCAGAGCCATCCATGACAATAATATCCATAATTATTGAAGGCTTGTCAACTCTTGCAAAAACTATGCCAAGATCAGAGATGTGACGTCTTGTGTATTCAGGAAACGCATAGGGATGAACATCAGAAACGTCCAAAGATTTCAGGAATGATTTTAGTTGAAAAAAGGCCACGTGCAAAATATGGCAGTGCTGTATTTTTAAAGCCAGACCTCCAGATTAGCAGTACTCATCATACTGAAGATAACGACATCGAAATAATCACTGTGGAGCTAAGCAATGTTACCATTACATCTGTGTACAAGCCTCCAAATGAAACGTTCTCTTTCTCACCACCTGCAAATTTTGGTAATCAGACAAAGTCAATAGTAATCGGTAACTTTAACAGCTGCAGTCACATCTGGGGATGTGCTCAAGAAGATGAGAATGGAGAGATCGTAATTTCATGGGCTGAAACTCAGGAGCTTTCCCTTATTCACGACAGTAAGCTTCCCTTCTCCTTCAACAATGGAAGATGGCACCGAGCGTATAACCCACATCCTCTCTTTGTGAGCAACTGCATTGTGCAGCAATGTTCCAAAGAAATGGGTTCATCAATCCCAAGAAGACAACACCGGCCACTAATATGTCACCTCTCTTCATCCATAAGACCACACGAAGTTCGGTTCAAACGGAGATATAACTTTCAAAAGGCTGACTGGAAAAGGTTTTCCAGTATGTTGGATGAGAGGATAAAATCTGTCTCTCCTATACCCCAAGATTATGACAAATTCATTGATATCGTGAAATTCTGTTCACGAGCATCAATTCCCAGAGGCTGCAGGACACGCTACCTTCAAGATATAACTCGTGAAACAACTGCTCTGCTGCACGATTACTAAAGGCTTCACGAAGAAGACCCATTTAGTGAGCAAACGATTCAAGCAGCACAACTGTTCTTTCCTCTATATCCCAGGCAAAGGAGGAGACATGGATGAAGTTGATGTCTGAAGTCGATATGGTTAGGAGCAGTCAAGAAGCTTGGAGACTTTTAAAACGCTTAAGCAATAATCCTACCCAAGCTAACACACATGCCAATGTGAGTGCAGATCAAATAGCACACCAACGTTTGCTTAATGGAAAACCAACTCTCTCCATGAAAGTAGGGAAGAATCCTATAATCAGACAACCAGACGAGAGCAATGAGTTATCTGAGCATTTAACACTAACTGAACTGGAATTAGCTCTCAGTAAGTGTAAGATTGGGAAGTCAGCAGGACTCGATGACCTTCGAATGGAACAAATTAAGAACTTTGGTCCTACTGCAAAGTGCTGGTTGGTAGAACTCATGAACAACTGCATTCAGTCTTCCATGATACCTAAAATATGGAGGAAGGCTAGGGTCATAGCCATTCTAAAACCAGGCAAAGAAAAAAATGACCCTAGGAGCTACAGGCCAATCTCCTTATTGTGTCATCTTTTTAAGATTCTGGAGAGACTAATCCTCAATAGCTTGACTGATAAAATCGAGCCACTTCTGATTCCACAGCAAGCTGGTTTCAGGAGAGGGAAAAGCTGCACATCTCAGGTGTTGAAATTAAGTCAACGCATAGAAGATGGTTTTGAAAGCCTGAAAATCACAGGAGCTGCATTTATAGATTTCTCGGCAGCATATGATCCTGTTAATCACCGAATTTTTCCAGGAAAGGTATATAGCATGACAAAGGACTTTCATCTGATTTGTGCCATTAGAAACCTACTACAAAATCGAAGTTTCTTCGTTGAGTTCCAGGGAAAAAGAAGCAGTTGGAGGATACAGAAGAACGGACTACCTCAGGGAAGCGTGTTGGCACCAATGCATTTCAATATTTACACAAAATGATCAGCCTCTTCCTGCCTGGACGAATAGTTTCACCTATGCTGATGATTGTGTCATCACTTCTCAGGGGGATAACTTCGAGGCGATTGAGCAAACATTGTCCAAAGCTCTAGACGCTCTTGCTGGCTATGACAAGAAGAATCAACTAACACCGAAACCAACGAAGACGCAAACCTGTGTTTTCCATCTAAACAACGGAGAAGCATCCCGAACTCTGAAGGTCACTTGGCAAGGCATAGCATTACTGCAAAATCCTACACCGAAGTACATCGAAGTCACTCTGGATCGTGCCTTAAACTACAGAAAACATTGTTTGAACATCAAGCAGAAAGTGGCTGCTAGAAACAATATTGTGCGGAAGCTAACTGGAACATCTTGGGGAGCACAACCAGACAAGTAGTATAATTGGATGGTTCTGCGGCCTCCTCCCGCGGAAAATTTGAATTCTGGCGGGAAATTTGAATTTTTGGCGGGAAATTTGAATTTTGGGGGGAGATTTGAATTTGTAAACAAAGCCACGTGCTTTTTGACAGCTGTCATCGACAACAACGCATCGCTAACCTCACTGCTGCCATCTTGACGGGCCTAAACCTCAGTAGTGCCAACTTAACCTAACTAGCTCGAGGTAAACAAAGCCACGTGTTTTTTGACAGCCACGTGCTTTTTTGACAGACAACAACGCATCGCTAACCTCAGTACTGCCATCTTGACGGTCCTAAACCTCAGTTGTACCAACTTAACCTAACTTGCGCGAGGTAAACAAATCCACGTGTTTTTTGACAGCCACGTGCTTTTTGACAGACAACAACGCATCGCTAACCTCAGTACTGCCATCTTGACGGGCCTAAACCTTAGTGGTACCAACTTAACCTAACTAGGGTGTGGTAAACAAAGCCACGTGCTTTTTGACAGCCACGTGCTTTTTTGACAGCTGTCATCCGCCATCCTTAAACCACAGAGCACTGTGCTGCCCTCTTTATCGTAGTAGATGTAAATTCGTCACCTGTCATCGGCAGTGCTGCCATCTTGGCGGGCCTAAACCTTAGTGTTACCAACTTAACCTCACTAGCGTGAGATAAACAAATCCACGTGCTTTTTTGATAGCTGTCATCCGCCATCTTTAATCTATAGAGCAGAGTGCTGCACTCTTTAGCTACTTACCTTTGAAATGTGGTGGTGGATAATTTGTAAAATGCTTTTGACAGCAGCCATCTTTAATCTAGAGAGCACCGTGCTGCCCTCTTTAGCTAGATACCTTTGAAATGTGGTGGCAGGCAATTCCACATGACAGCAGCCATCTTTAATCAAGAGAGCACCGTGCTGCCCTCTATGTGGTGGCGGGAAATTCTACATGCTCTTGTTTGGAAAAAAACTCACGCGCTTTTTTGACAGCCGTCATCCGCCAACTTTAATCAACAGAGCACAGTGCTGCACTCTTTAGTTAGATACCTTTGAAATGTGGTGGCGGCAATTTGAAAAATTCTATGTGCTCTTGTTTGGAAACAAGCCACGTGCTTTTTTGACAGCTGTCATCCACCATCTTTAATCAATAGAGCATTGTGCTGCTATCATGCGGGCAATTTCGTCAGCTGTCATCCGCCATCTTTAATCCACAGAACACCGTGCTGCCCTCTTTATGACATGTAGTAGCGGGCAATTTGAAAAGTTATGTTAGCTGTCATCCGTCATCTTTAATCAAGAGCGCACCGTGCTGCCATCTTTAGCTAGATACCTTTGAAATGTGGTGGCGGCAAATTGAAAAATTCCACGTGCTCCTGTTTAGTAAACAAACTCACGCGCTTTTTTGTCAGCTGTCATCCGCCATCTTACATCGCAAACCTTAGTGCTACACTCTTTAGGTACATACCTTTGAAATATGGTGGTGGATAATTTAAAAAGAAAAATTCTACAGCAGCCATCTCTCGACGCTAATTGCACAAGGTGGTGGCTATACATGACTCCTTAAAGGTGCTTGTGCAAGATGGCCGCTATTCATAGGTTCTTATGAGACGCCCTTGGGATGCTTGCGCAAGATGGCGGTTATACATGGCTCCTTATGAGATACCCTAGGGATGCTTGCGCAAGATGGCGGTTGCTCTTATGAGGCGGCTTAGGGTCCTTGCAAAAGATGGCTAGAGACGCCTTAAGGATGCTTGCGCAAGATGGCGGACACAAGATGGCGGCTATACACGTCTCCTTATGAAACGCCTTAAGGGTGCTTGCGCAAGATGGCTGCTCTTATGGAGAGAGCTAGCTTAGTGGCTAACGCGTCGTGCTAGTTCGATTCATTAAATTTGGGGCTTAAATGCAAAATGTTAAATATCTCGAAAGCGGTGCATCGTAGAGCAAAACGGACAAAAAACTTTCTGCCCAGTACCTCGGTTCGCAGTACGAGGAACAAGTAAAACATAGTCTAATGATGAGATCAACGGTTCGGTTCCTACTTAGGCCCTTTGTCATTCGCTCTGTTTTAGCTTGTATTGAAGCAAGTCTTCGTAACATGATTAGGTTTAGCTATGGTAGAGAGTATAACGTGCCGTGCAGGTTCGATTCATTAAATTTGGGGCTTAAATGCAAAATGTTAAATATCTCGAAAACGGTGCATCGTAGAGCAAAACCTGATACCTAGGTTTGCAGTATCAGGAACATGATAGCATAAGAAAAACATAGTCTAATGATGAGATCGACGGTTCGATCCCTACTTAGGCCCTTTGGCAGTGGCAGCTATCTAATTCTACAAGATGGGGCCATACATAGCATCTTATGAGGCAGCTTAAGAGCGCTTGCACAAGATGGCTGCTGCTCTTATGAGACACCCTAGGGGTGCTTGCGCAAGGTAGCAGCGACAAGACGGTGACTATACACAGCTCCTTATGATACGGTCCAGAGGTGCTCACACAAGATGGTGGCTGCTCTGATGAAGAAAGCTAGCTTTGCATCGTGCAGGTATCTTTACAGCACTAAACCTCATACCTTTGAAATGTGGTGGCGGGTAATTTGAAAAATTCTACGTGCTTTTTCTTAACAGCAGCTATCTTTAAACAATAGCGGCTATACATAAGCTGTTAAGGCCTCCTCTTATGTCAAGGCATAGCTCTATCGAACAAGTTTAAACCTGCATCGGGATAGCTAGAGTAAGTACGTGCTGCAGTGATGACGTCATTATGCATGTTTAGACTTGCAAATCACTAAAGAAACATAACAAGACTAGAATCGAACACTGCACTCTATGCTGTTAACTTTATCATGTGATCGGAAAATTGATTGAAGTGTTTAGAACACTAAATAAGTGATCAAGACCAAAATAGCACACTGTACTCGATACAACATGGCAGGGGATACCTTTGTTCTAAGAAGATTAGATTACCGCACATTCCTTGTAGGGCTAATAGGCTAAAGGGCTAATGGGCAAAAGGGCAAATGGGCTAAAGGGCTAAAGGGTTAATGGGCTAAAGGGCTAAAGGGCTAGGGTGCCTCTCCTCTCTTTATCCGGGCTTGAGACCGGCTCTACAACTAGAGGCGGAGTTAACACCCTAAGGAAGGGAGAATGTTGGGAAATAATCTATACGAATATAGCTACTCGATCGACTATATACTACAGATGGATGACTTAGGTGAGGGTAAGCGCTTACTTAATAATACCAACACGACGTAATTCATGCTCTATTTCAAAAATATCTTCTTTGTACTGTGTGTAACCAGCATCATGATAGGCTCTTAGCAGTTGTAAACGTTTTACCAGTACGTTGGGGTCTTTACAGTAGCTTATATCTACATAGGGTAACAGAGGCTCGTTGTGAACTTTGAGTCTATATGCAGACAGTTGATGTGTAGGGACTTGTTTTGATGTAATACGTGCTTCAGCAGTAGCGTTTCTAGGTACAAACTTAACTTGTTTCGATAGCGATGAAGCGTTGAAATTTCCTTCTTCTTTACCTTGCATCTCTTCTTGAGATGTTTGCACTGCGACAGAACGTGTAGTAGGCTTAGGAAATGAAGTAAAATCATCAAGCTGTAATGGCAATGAAACATTCAGATTTTCTTCTTCTACTTTCCCTTTACTACTGTTTTGATGAACATCATTATCCTTATTATCATAATCATGATCTTGCCTCTCTTTATCTTGAAGTTTGTGCTTAGTAACAGAACTCGCAGCAGGTCTAGACAACAAGGGAGAATTAAAAATCTCTCGCAGAGGTGTACTTTTTAAACATAAATCAGTGTTCGCTGGAATATGGTTGAGCTCTTTGTATTTTGTTCCCGATGAAGCTGCATTACACGCGGCTTCATGACGTTGAGCGTTGTATGCGTTCTTGAACTCTCTTCTACAATGTTTGCATTGAAAAATTGTCCTGCATGATATCTCATGACGTCTCCTGTGATAGCTTCGGGAAAATGCTTTTCCACACTCAACGCAAATATACCTAGAAATAGGTTTTTCCATGACGGACTTTTATCTTCTGCTAACAGATTCTTCTTTAAATCTACTCGACATTTGTTACTCTCTACTTCGATGATGCGAACAGCTTAGCGATTAACAGTAAACTAACACAAAAGCGTATAACCAAGGTAGCAACAGTAAGGTTTAAGCCCATCAAGGTGGCAAGAGTGAGGTTAGAGACGTTCTGCTGTTTGTTTTTAAATTCCGCGCTATAACATGCATATGGTGGCAGCCTTGAGGTTTACTGCCGTAAAGATGGCAGCAGTGAGGTTAGCGACGCTCTATTGTCCTTCAAAGTGAGGTTAGGGTTCGTCAAGAAGACAGCTGTCAAAAAAGCACGTGGCTATGTTTACCAAACACGAGCACGTGGTCGTGACGTCACGGTCACGTAGTATGCTGCTTCAGCATGCAAAGTTGAATGTCTACACCTACGTAGTAAACACTCTGCTATGTTCACAAAATTTGTACTCATAACTATTTTTTATGCTTTATGTTCGTGCACATAGGTTATGTTAAGATAGCAGCACACGTACAAGCGACGGTCACGTGCTCTAGTAGAAGATGCATGCATTATCAAAAGGTGATATGTACACGCTTTTAAACCTTGCTATTCTTACCGCTACCAAGTTCGCAAGATTTTCAAAGATCGCTATGCTTTCTGCTTTAAGTTCGTTCTCATAGGTCATGCTAAAGTAGCAGACCAAACACATGCGAACGTTGTACATTCTAGCGGGATGTGTGTAGTACGATAGTTGATGCATGCAAAATCGATAGGTGTTGTGTACACACTTTGAAACTTAACTATTCTTCGTGCTTTAAATCCGTGCACATAGGTTATGCTAAGATAGCAGCACACTCTTGCGGGAGAGGTTTTGTACTCTAGTTGATGCATGTATAATCGATAGGCAATGCGTACACGCTTTTAAAACATTGCTATTCTTACTGCTGCTGCTGCTATGTTCACAAGATTTTTATACATCAGTATTCTTTATGCTTTAAGTTCATGCGTATAAGTTATACTAAGTTAGCAGCATACTTATAAGTTTGTTGCACGCTCTAGTGGAAAAAGTTTAGTAAGAAAGACGATGCATGCAAAATCGATAGGTGATGTGTACACGCTTTGAACTTGGGTATTCTTTGTGCTTTAACTTCGTGCACATAGGTTATGTTAAGATTGCAGCACACACAAGCGATGATCGCACGCTGTTGTGGAAGAAGTTTAGTACAAGAGTTAATGCGTGCAAAATTGGCAGGTGTTGTGTACACGCTATTCTTTGTGCTTTAAGTTCACGCACATAGGTAGCAGCACACAATTGCGAACGTTGTACACTCTAGCGGTAGAAGTTTAGTACGATAGTCGATGCATGCAAAATCGATAGGTGATGTGTACACGCTTTGGAGTATAGCTATTCTTTGTGCTTTAACTTTATACACATACGTTAGCAATACACATATGCGATCGTTGTACACTCTGGCGGAAAAAATAGTCGATGCATGCAAAATCATTAGGTGATGTGTACACGCTGATAAACATCGTTATTTTTTGTGCTTTAAGTTCGTGCGTATAGGCTATGCTAAGATAGGAGTACAATCTAGCGGAAGAAGTTCAGGTTGATGTGTACACGCTTTGAAACATGGTTATTCTTTGTACTTTAAGTTCATGCACATAGGTTATGCTAAGATAGCAGCACAATCTAGAGGAAGTAGTTTAGTACGAGAGTCGATGCTTGCAGAATCGATAAGTAATATGTACACGCTTTGAAACATGGCTATTCTTTGTACTTTAAGTTCATGGGTATAGGTTATGCTAAGATAGCAGCACAATCTAGCGCAAGAAGTTTAGTACGATATTTGATGCATGCAAAATCGATAGGTGACGTGTACACGCTTTAAAACTTCGTTATTCTTCGTACTTTAAGTTCATGCGTATAGGTTAGGCTAAGATAGCAGCATAGTCTAACGTAAGAAGTATAGTACGAGAGTCGATGAATGCAAAATCGATAGGTGATGTGTATACGCTTTGAAACATGGCTATTCTTTGTACTTTAAGTTCATGTGTATAAGTTATGCTAAGATACCAGCTCAATCTACCTGAAGAAGTACAGTACGAGATTCGATACATGCAAAATCGATAGTTGATGCGTACACGCTTTGAAACATGACTATTCATTGTACTTTAAGTTCATGGGTATAGGTTGTGCTAAGATAGCAGCACAATCTAACGGAAGAAGTTTAGTATGATAGTCGATTCATGTAAAATCAATAGGTAATGTGTGCACGCTTTGAAACATGGCTATTCTTTGTACTTTAATTTCATGCGTATAGCTTATGCTAAGATAGCGGAAGAAGTTTAGTGTGATATTTGATGCATGCAAAATCGATAGATAATGTGTACACGATTTGAAACATGGCTATTCTCTGTAACTTAAGTTCATGTGTATAAATTATGCTAAGTTAGCAGCACAATCTAGCGGAAGAAGTTTAGTATGATAGTCGATGCATGCAAAATCGATAGGTGATGTGTACACGCTTTGAAACATAGCTATTCTTTGTACTTTAAGGTCATGCGTATAGGTTATGCTAAGATAGCAGCACAATCTAGCGGAAGAAGTTTAGTACGAGAGTCGATGCATGCAAAATCGATAGGTGATGTCTACACGCTTTAAACATGGCTCTTCATACTGCTGCTCTGTTCCTAAGATTTTTAAACATAGCTAATCCTAATGCTGCTCTTAACGACGTAGAGCTAAGGATTGATTACGTGACCGTGACGTCACGACCACGTGCTCTTGTTTGGTAAACATAGCCACGTGCTTTTTTGACAGCTGTCTTCTTGACGAACCCTAACCTCACTTTGAAGGACAATAGAGCGTCGCTAACCTCACTGCTGCCATCTTTACGGCAGTAAACCTCAAGGCTGCCACCATATGCATGTTATAGCGCGGAATTTAAAAACAAACAGCAGAACGTCTCTAACCTCACTCTTGCCACCTTGATGGGCATAAACCTTACTGTTGCTACCTTGGTTATACGCTTTTGTGTTAGTTTACTGTTAATCGCTAAGCTGTTCGCATCATCGAAGTAGAGAGTAACAAATGTCGAGTAGATTTAAAGAAGAATCTGTTAGCAGAAGATAAAAGTCCGTCATGGAAAAACCTATTTCTAGGTATATTTGCGTTGAGTGTGGAAAAGCATTTTCCCGAAGCTATCACAGGAGACGTCATGAGATATCATGCAGGACAATTTTTCAATGCAAACATTGTAGAAGAGAGTTCAAGAACGCATACAACGCTCAACGTCATGAAGCCGCGTGTAATGCAGCTTCATCGGGAACAAAATACAAAGAGCTCAACCATATTCCAGCGAACACTGATTTATGTTTAAAAAGTACACCTCTGCGAGAGATTTTTAATTCTCCCTTGTTGTCTAGACCTGCTGCGAGTTCTGTTACTAAGCACAAACTTCAAGATAAAGAGAGGCAAGATCATGATTATGATAATAAGGATAATGATGTTCATCAAAACAGTAGTAAAGGGAAAGTAGAAGAAGAAAATCTGAATGTTTCATTGCCATTACAGCTTGATGATTTTACTTCATTTCCTAAGCCTACTACACGTTCTGTCGCAGTGCAAACATCTCAAGAAGAGATGCAAGGTAAAGAAGAAGGAAATTTCAACGCTTCATCGCTATCGAAACAAGTTAAGTTTGTACCTAGAAACGCTACTGCTGAAGCACGTATTACATCAAAACAAGTCCCTACACATCAACTGTCTGCATATAGACTCAAAGTTCACAACGAGCCTCTGTTACCCTATGTAGATATAAGCTCTGTAAAGACCCCAACGTACTGGTAAAACGTTTACAACTGCTAAGAGCCTATCATGATGCTGGTTACACACAGTACAAAGAAGATATTTTTGAAATAGAGCATGAATTACGTCGTGTTGGTATTATTAAGTAAGCGCTTACCCTCACCTAAGTCATCCATCTGTAGTATATAGTCGATCGAGTAGCTATATTCGTATAGATTATTTCCCAACATTCTCCCTTCCTTAGGGTGTTAACTCCGCCTCTAGTTGTAGAGCCGGTCTCAAGCCCGGATAAAGAGAGGAGAGGCACCCTAGCCCTTTAGCCCTTTAGCCCATTAACCCTTTAGCCCTTTAGCCCATTTGCCCTTTTGCCCATTAGCCCTTTAGCCTATTAGCCCTACAAGGAATGTGCGGTAATCTAATCTTCTTAGAACAAAGGTATCCCCTGACATGTTGTATCGAGTACAGTGTTCTATTTTGGTCTTGATTACTTATTTAGTGTTCTAAACACTTCAATCAATTTTCCGATCACATGATAAAGTTAACAGCATAGAGTGCAGTGTTCGATTCTAGTCTTGTTATGTTTCTTTAGTGATTTGCAAGTCTAAACATGCATAATGACGTCATCACTGCAGCACGTGCTTACTCTAGCTATCCCGATGCAGGTTTAAACTTGTTCGATAGAGCTATGCCTTGACATAAGAGGAGGCCTTAAGAGCTTATGTATAGCCGCTATTGTTTAAAGATAGCTGCTGTTAAGAAAAAGCACGTAGAATTTTTCAAATTACCCGCCACCACATTTCAAAGGTATGAGGTTTAGTGCTGTAAAGATACCTGCACGATGCAAAGCTAGCTTTCTTCATCAGAGCAGCCACCATCTTGTGTGAGCACCTCTAGACCGTATCATAAGGAGCTGTGTATAGTCACCGTCCTGTCGCTGCTACCTTGCGCAAGCACCCCTAGGGTGTCTCATAAGAGCAGCAGCCATCTTGTGCAAGCGCTCTTAAGCTGCCTCATAAGATGCTATGTATAGCCCCCATCTTGTAGAATTAGATAGCTGCCACTGCCAAAGGGCCTAAGTAGGGATCGAACCGTCGATCTCATCATTAGACTATGTTTTTCTTATGCTATCATGTTCCTGATACTGCAAACCTAGGTATCAGGTTTTGCTCTACGATGCACCGTTTTCGAGATATTTAACATTTTGCATTTAAGCCCCAAATTTAATGAATCGAACCTGCACGGCACGTTATACTCTCTACCATAGCTAAACCTGATCATGTTACGAATACTTGCTTCAATACAAGCTAAAACAGAGCGAATGATAAAAGGGCCTAAGTAGGAACCGAACCATTGATCTCATCATTAGACTATGTCTTACTTGTTCCTCGTACTGCGAACCGTTTTACTGGGCAGAAAATTTTTTGTCCGTTTTGCTCTACGATGCACCGCTTTCGAGATATTTAACATTTTGCATTTAAGCCCCAAATTTAATGAATCGAACTAGCACGACGCGTTAGCCTCTAAGCTAGCTCTCTTCATAAGAGCAGCAGCCATCTTGCGCAAGCACCCTTAAGGTGTCTTATAAGGAGACGTGTATAGCCGCCATCTTGTGTCCGCCATCTTGCGCAAGCATCCTTAAGGCGTCTCTAGCCATCTTGTGCAAGGACCCTTAAGCCGCCTCATAAGAGCAACCGCCATCATGCGCAAGCATCCCTAGGGCATCTCATAAGGAGCCATGTATAACCGCCATCTTGCGCAAGCATCCCAAGGGCGTCTCATAAGAACCTATGTATAGCGGCCATCTTGCACAAGCACCTTTAAGGAGTCATGTATGGCCACCACCTTGTGCAATTAGCGTCGAGAGATGGCTGCTGTAGAATTTTTCTTTTTAAATTATCCACCACCATATTTCAAAGGTATGTACCTAAAGAGTGTAGCACTGAGGTTTGCGATGTAGGATGGCGGATGACAGCTGACAAAAAAGCGCGTGAGTTTGTTTACTAAACAGGAGCACGTGGAATTTTTCAATTTGCCGCCACCACATTTCAAAGGTATCTAGCTAAAGATGGCAGCACGGTGCGCTCTTGATTAAAGATGGCGGATGACAGCTAACAGAACTTTTCAAATTGCCCGCTACTACATGTCATAAAGAGGGCAGCACGGTGTTCTGTGGATTAAAGATGGCGGATGACAGCTGACGAAATTGCCCGCATGATAGCAGCACAGTGCTCTATTGATTAAAGATGGTATGACAGCTGTCAAAAAAGCACGTGGATTTGTTTCCAAACAAGAGCACATAGAATTTTTCAAATTGCTGCCACCACATTTCAAAGGTATCTAGCTAAAGAGTGCAGCACTGTGCTCTGTTGATTAAAGATGGCGGTTGACGGCTGTCACAAAAGCGCGTGAGTTTTTTTTCCAAACAAGAGCATGTAAAATTTCCCGCCACCACATAGAGGGCTGCACGGTGCTCTCTTGATTAAAGATGGCTGCTGTCATGTGGAATTGCCTGCCACCACATTTCAAAGGTATCTAGCTAAAGAGGGCAGCACGGTGCTCTCTAGATTAAAGATGGCTGCTGTCAAAAGCATTTTTCAAATTATCCACCACCACATTTCAAAGGTAAGTAGCTAAAGAGTGCAGCACTCTGCTCTATAGATTAAAGATGGCGGATGACAGCTGTCAAAAAAAGCACGTGGCTTTCTTTACCACACGCTAGTTAGGTTAAGTTGGTACCACTAAGGTTTAGGCCCGTCAAGATGGCAGTACTGCCGATGACAGGTGACGAATTTACATCTACTACGATAAAGAGGGCAGCACAGTGCTCTGTGGTTTAAAGATGGCGGATGGCAGCTGTCAAAAAAGCACGTGGATTTGTTTATCTCACGCTAGTGAGGTTAAGTTTGTAGCACTAAGGTTTAGGCCCGCCAAGATGGCAGCACTGCCGATGACAGGTGACGAATTTACATCTACTACGATAAAGAGGGCAGCACAGTGCTCTGTGGTTTAAAGATGGCGGATGACAGCTGTCAAAAAAGCACGTGGCTGTCAAAAAGCACGTGGATTTGTTTACCACACGCTAGTTAGGTTAAGTTGGTACCACTAAGGTTTAGGCCCGTCAAGATGGCAGTACTGAGGTTAGCGATGCGTTGTTGTCTGTCAAAAAGCACGCGGCTGTCAAAAAACACGTGGCTTTGTTTACCTCGCGCCAGTTAGGTTAAGTTGGCACTACTGAGGTTTAGGCCCGTCAAGATGGCAGTACTGAGGTTAGCGATGCGTTGTTGTCTGTCAAAAAGCACGTGGCTGTCAAAAAACACGTGGCTTTGTTTACCTCGAGCTAGTTAGGTAAAGTTGGCACTACTGAGGTTTAGGCCCGTCAAAATGGCAGCAGTGAGGTTAGGTTGTTGTCGATGACAGCTGTCAATAAGCACGTGGCTTTGTTTACAAATTCAAATCTCCCGCCAAAATTCAAATTTCCCGCCAAAATTCAAATTTCCCGCGGGAGGAGGCCGCAGAACCATCCAATTATACTACTCAGACACAGTGAGGACATCTGCCCTTTCGCTCTGCTATTCCGGAGCTGAATACGCATGCACGGTGTGTTAAAAATCTTGCCATGCCAAAGCAGTTGATGTAGCACTCAACGAAACCTGCCGCATTATTACTGGATGTTTGAGACCTTGCCTTGCTCGGATAGCACCTCCCGATATCTGCCGTGAAGTGGCAGCCAAGAAAGATAAGTGAAAGTTGTTGACATCGGAAGCCCACCCTTTGTTTAGATATGAGGCACCACGCCAGTGGCTTAAGTCTAGGAAAAGCTTCTTGAGAGTAACCGAAACACTTGCAGGAACAGCGCAGCAAGCAGGAATGCAAGAATGGCGCGTCAGGAGTCAACATACGAGGATCAATGGATGACCCCAAAAGAGAAACTCCCTCCTGGCCATGTCACAGATTGGGTGAATTGGAGAGCTCTGGTGTTATTCGGTGCAGGGCAAACCAGAAGAAATGGGGTTTCGAAGTGGACAGTACCTTGTGTGTATGTTGAGAAGAGCAGACCACAGCCCATTTGCTGCAATGTAGTTCATGCCCATTCAGCTGTACAACAGAAGACCTGGTTAAAGCGAAGCCAAATGCACTTGATGTTGCAAGATTTTGGGCTCACATAGTTTAACGTGGCTCTTCGTTATTGAAATATTTATATTGTTTTATGTTTTTTCCTTATATTTAATTTTAAACTTATGTATGCTTCTGACACGATATAAATAAATAGCAGCCGTCGTCTCTAGTAGCCCTTGAGCCAGTCTGGAGTAATACGAGTTGGTATTATTGAGTTACTTCTATTTATGCCATTTATCGACGAACTGTCGAACCAAGTTTGAAGTGACTGGAGATGGTTTACGAACGATTGTAAAATTTACTGTAAAATACGGAACTCTGACAAGCCGATCTTAATGCATTGCGTAAGTGGACACCCGACAAAAAAAAATTAATGAAAAAACAGTCTCGTATGAATGATGAATCATAAAAAATACCTTCAAAACTGTCTTGGATCGGACGGTCTTTTATTAAGTGACTCATGCAAATACTTAGGAGTAGACGTAAAAAGAGATCTAAGGTGTGTAACCAAAAAGCAAAGCAAAGTCATCTCCGTACAGGCCATGAAGGTCCTTGGAGTGGTGGAAGTTGAAGGCTTCCACTATTCATAACCTTGGCACTTAATGAGGTACAGTGGTTAGCTCTATGCTCGGCCGCCTTTGCCCCCAGGAATTAACCTGGTACTCATTTTTGGTGTAGGCTGAGTGAACCTCAGGGCCATGTGCACCTCCGGAAGTGAAAATCTCGCTTCTTAAATTTTACGACTTCCTGACGGGGGATTCGAACCCACGTCCTTCCGGACGAACCGAGCACGCATTTGCCGCCTCGGCCAGGCAGCCCCTAGGGTGTGTAACAACATGAGTTTAACTTTAGTCCCCGAGCCGCCGGCTGTTGCATTTGTTTTCAACGTGCGTATTCTCGGAAATGTTCAACGACATCTCATCTAGATTATCCTGAACCTTGCCTTCTCTCCGACTACTGTCTTCGCACACTACACCGTACCTCGCTCACAATTCAACTGAGTACGTGCCTAATATCACCGGAACTGTGATGTCACCCGACTGACTCGACTACATCCATCGGTTCTCGAATCATTGGGTTTTTCCTAAGCCCTGCCTTGACACTATAAATACTGGACCGCTTGGACATTAAAATTCAATTGGGATTAAACATCGCCAAGCAACGAGCGGTGTGGAGCTGAACTTGCCCTTTGGTATTCTCCACACCGCCATGCTTCTAACACCTTTTGTTCGCACCAAGGTAGAGGAAAGACTGAGGTGACCTAAATTTTACTAGCTCTTTGATGCTAAATATTTTCACATCACTTTCCCAAAGACGTCTCCGGCTTCTGTATAATGCTTCGGATGACTGTGTGATAATGCAAGCTTGACTTGGACTTGCTTGTTCTTTTTGAAATTTCGACCGTGTCACTCATCTCCCTGATGATTGCCCCCTTTCGTGTTGTCCGTACCTGAAGATCCGAATGTGGGACTATTTTAACTGCGGAATAATTTACCCGGAAGGATTCCATCATCAGTAAATCATTCATTCAGAGAGAGAGATGCATGTTCTTTGGAGTTAGTTACGGCTGTAGTTTCTCGTTGCTTTCAGTCGTTTCATAGTTTAGCTATGTCAGTCAATCATCTAGACTGCCACCCTTGCAACTTACGAAAGTCTGCTACGCCCCTTTCTATGAACAATTCATTAGTTTAGTCCCTCGACAGATAGCCATCCGATATACTTGCAGATACGGGTTGGCAATTTCCTTCGCTGGGACTCACAAGCTTCCCCACTAGCCGAGGAGGTAAAGTCACTTACTTTTCCAAAACATATCTCTGGAGTAAATCAATGTTCATATCCACGGTTCGTCTCCAATAAACGCATTTATTCTCAACCATTTAATGTGCGGAATCTTTAATGACTGCCTTTGCATTACTCAACTTGTCAATATGTTAACCCCGAAGAATGAGGAATTAACATACACTGACTGACAGAGCAAATGCAACACCAAGAAGGAGTGGTTCGAAAGGGATGAAAGTTGGGGAAAAAACAGAGACGGCACGGACGAATAATTGATGTTTATTTCAAACCGATATGCAGGTTACACAATGCGCACGGCATCGACTCAGTAGGATGTAGGACCACCGCGAGCGGCGATGCACGCAGAAACACGTCGAGGTACAGAGTCAATAAGAGTGCGGATGGTGTCCTGAGGGATGGTTCTCCATTCTCTGTCAACCATTTGCCACAGTTGGTCGTCCGTACGAGGCTGGGGCAGAGTTTGCAAACGGCGTCCAATGAGATCCCACACGTGTTCGATTGGTGAGAGACCAGGAGAGTACGCTGGCCACGGAATCATCTGTACACCTCGTAGAGCCTGTTGGGAGATGCGAGCAGTGTGTGGGCGGGCATTATCCTGCTGAAACAGAGCATTGGGCAGCCCCTGAAGGTACGGGAGTGCCACCGGCCGCAGCACATGCTGCACGTAGCGGTGGGCATTTAACGTGCCTTGAATACGCACTAGAGGTGACGTGGAATCATACGCAATAGCGCCCCAAACCATGATGCCGCGTTGTCTAGCGGTAGGGCGCTCCACAGTTACTGCCGGATTTGACCTTTCTCCACGCCGACGCCACACTCGTCTGCGGTGACTATCACTGACAGAACAGAAGCGTGACTCATCGGAGAACACGACGTTCCGCCATTCCCTCATCCAAGTCGCTCTAGCCCGGCACCATGCCAGGCGTGCACGTCTATGCTGTGGAGTCAATGGTAGTCTTCTGAGCGGACGCCGGGAGTGCAGGCCTCCTTCAACCAATCGACGGGAAATTGTTCTGGTCGATATTGGAACAGCCAGGGTGTCTTGCACATGCTGAAGAATGGCGGTTGACGTGGCGTGCGGGGCTGCCACCGCTTGGCGGCGGATGCGCCGATCCTCGCGTGCTGACGTCACTCAGGCTGCACCTGGACCCCTCGCACGTGCCACATGTCCCTGCGCCAACCATCTTCGCCACAGGCGCTGCACCGTGGACACATCCCTATGGGTATCGGCTGCGATTTGACGAAGCGACCAACCTGCCCTTCTCAGCCCGATCACCATACCCCTCGTAAAGTCGTCATTCTGTTGGAAATGCCTCCGTTGACGGCGGCCTGGCATTCTTAGCTATACACGTGTCCTGTGGCACACGACAACACGTTCTACAATGACTGTCGGCTGAGAAATCACGGTACGAATTGGGCCATTCGCCAACGCCGTGTCCCATTTATCGTTCGCTACGTGCGCAGCACAGCGGCGCATTTCACATCATGAGCATACCTCAATGACGTCAGTCTACCCTGCAATTGGCATAAAGTTCTGACCACTCTTTCTTGGTGTTGCATTTGCTCTGTCAGTCAGTGTACTTCATCATGTAACAATAAGCCAGTAAAGTCTGACCGCATATTATATCCTAATTTTTGAAACAAACGCGAGCTCAGAGTAAGATTTTTGTATTTAATCCTCTACCTTAAAATCAATTCGCATTTCATCGTACAAAGCATTAAAGTGTTGTCTTCTACACTTTCCATTCACGGAAATAGCTTTTACGGTATTAGACATGTGAGATGTACTGCAAGTCGTAGATTTAAATTATCCTACTGAAAAGATTCTGAATACACTATGGCATAATACGGGTGTATTTCTGGAAGAAAGCGTCCTGAATATTTAAAACATAGGAGAAAAATAAAAACACTACAACATAACATAATAATAGTACACATCCACACATAAACGATGGAAACAATGGTACTGCTTGAAATGTATAAGAAGAGGTCAAGGATTGTTGAAACATTATTTTTGGTGTGACTATTAACAAATATTTGTAGTGGAAGCGTTACGAAATTGTAGGCCTACTAAGAAAACCTACTAGCATCGTCAAGACATAGATTTCATCACTGAATGCTGTTAGGTGTGGATTGAGTGGATGGTATGATACCGAATCGTCCTCAAGAAAACCCAATGTATACTCATAGATAGCAATATTAATGAAGGGAAATTTTCAGGAGGAATTAACATACTTCATCATGTACAGTAATAACAAGCCAATAAAGTCTGGCCGCATATTGTATCCTAACTTTTGAAACAATTAATTCAATCTAGAAGAGTATATTGCAAATTTCACCATTATACCTGTAAGTGTCTTTAGATGGTAATTTCAATATGCCGAACAGCACATGCCTGCTGGATATTATTTTCAAGAAATGGCCTGTCTGATGAGAGTAATATTTTTATTTTTATAGATGTTCTAAGTAATATCCAAACCGAAATGCGTATAAAGCTCGGAAGCCAACATTCAATTAGAAGGAAGACAACAACAAAAAGAAAGAGATCCTTAGCATTCAACTGAGTGCACTGCAGTAAAACTAGGCTACAGTTCGTAAATATAATTTCACTTGAATTTATACCAGTGTTTCTTTTTCATCCGTATGGTATCACCTAGCGCGTGTGGGCATTTCAGTATGATGCCATCTAGGATCCCTGACCATCAATTTGAACGTTTCTTTTTACTCTATTGAATTACATAGAAAAACGGATCTTTCTTGTGCAACCTACGTTTAAGTTTCAATGTATTTTGTCGTTTACCACCAAAGCGTCAAAAGAGATCTTTTACAAGTCGACATCGTACGGCACGGAGAGGCGAATGTACATTTATCCCATCTTAAACAATCCAGTGGCTTCTATCGAGTTTGAACCTGCGAACTTGAAATCCGAAGGACAGAACTCTACCATTGATCCACAGAGGGAGCTTCTACCGGTGTAAATAACAACGGCAATTCTTTCACCATGAAAAAAGGAAATGAGAAGCTCTAACATTAAAAGACGAAGGCTATTGAAGGCTATTGATTTACAAACAATTATTTAAAAGTATTATATACCTGTACCCAATTTTACACATTATAGTATCCACAGCTATACTCATATTTAGTGTACCAGGGGTACACCTTCCAGCTTATTTAAACTGCGCGCCTTCTCCACTATGGTCATCTATGACAGTGATCAAGAACATTTAAGACCTTATAAAACTTTCTTCACCGATGGTTAGATGGCTCTGGCATCTATTTTCTAGTGATTTATAGCTGGCTAAGTCCAAATTAATTTAAGATGGCATTTAATTGATTGTAGTTGGTAAAAGTTTCCTGGTTATAATATTATTGATGTGCCGAAGTTTTCCTTGGTCTTCATCTAATATAATCTGCCTATCACATGCCTGTAACTAAGTTCTCTAGCCAATAAAACCCGGGGGAGTGTATGGAAATTTTGTCTATCAGTACTCTGGATTTTAATTTAATCTAGCACTTTCCCCTGCGGAGGTATTTTAGGAGAGCGCTTCAGGGCCACCTTGTCTTATTTGGTCCGGTATTTGAGAGTGCGACTTGACGGCAGTTAGAGGGGGGCGGGAGGCTGGGCACGGCCGGCTTGAAGAAGACACAGCTCTAGCAGCTAATGACAGAATTTACCTAAACATGTGATGTTGCTGGCGTGTGTTTCGAGGGGAATATTTCAGCAGTTTTCCTTAAAATCTGATATGAAATGTTTTCTGTTTTGGGGCTGAAATGTAGGACCTTCTTCGCGGTCTTCGGACTCAATTTATATTCCCTACTGTGAAAATATTTCATGTAAGGGAACTCGAGTAATGACCCTCGGAACTCTCGCCTTCTACTTTTGAGCTGGGTGACTAAAGTTTTCAAACTCCAAATTTTGGAAATTCTTCTTGGGCTTTAAAAGTTCCCCTTTAGTCACCCTTTTTAGTATGGAACTATCCTCTGTGTCATTGGGCCTTGAACCCTCTTAGGTTCTTGCCATTTCCTGAACATTCGTCTAAGGAGTTCTGGTGTTTCGCCTCATAGCATTTTGTTAATGGCTTGTTTTGTGTAACCCTTTCTTTTTCTTCTTAAGGCCTGGTAGAATGGGACATTTTGCCCCTTGTATATTCATTATTTATATTTCTTTGGGGAATCATGTTTACGTTTAGTACAGTAGTTTACTTGGTTGTGAACTTTGTAATTGATAAGCCCAACATGGGGTAATCTGTGTATGAACGCTATTACGTGGGGTCACCCAACGGGTTACCAGTGTAACTGAATTTGTAAATAGCAACTGATTTGTTGATTGAGACTAGCCTCTATGTGTTTTAGAGGTCAGACTCTATAACGTTATACCTCCTAGGAGCAAATATGTTCTTTCCTCTTGTTGTACCTGTTACTAGCAACTATGCTCTTTAATATGTAGGTTAATGACAGGGAATTTCTCCCAATTAAACTGGTACCTGATTACGGAGTTCTAAGTCCAATGCTTTGTTGGAGCTGCTGAGTTCGTTGTTTAATGTGAATATCCCCAAGTTATATCTCAACTGTTTCTTGTTATATCATTAAATTACTCTGTCTGAAAGGAAAGAAATAGCATTTACAATTGTGTTAAATTAAATTTTTCTCGAAGTTATCCCCCGTCCATCCACTCACCCCACGCGCTTATTTACATCTGCCTTTCACGATACATCTCGGTATCATTTAATATTGCATTGTTTCATATTGCCTCAGACAGACGTAAGTCGGCAAAATGAGAAGGAAAACATTAATTGTATCCATTTGGTAAAACAGGATGGCCGGCCGCGTCTGAAAGATTACCAAAGACATCGTGCAGTCTTACGGGACTACGACTCTTTCAACGAAGCGTTTTCGTCAAGAAGTGAAAGTTATACCAGTTTTTCTGTTGTTCCTTTGACGATAGTCAACGTTTTTACTGGATATTAACTTGACTGTCTCTCGCTTGATTCAGTTTATGAAGAAAATTAGTAGAATTTTTTCAATGTAGAAGTCCTCTCGATGTATCTTTCTTCACTTCACCAGATTTCTACGAATTTTAAAATTTAAACAATGGATTAATTTCGCGAATTAAAGTGAAAATCTTCCTCTTTATCTGCTTACCCTTCAGGGTCGGTTTTTCCCCCGGACTCAGCGAGGGGTCCCACCTCTACCGCCTCAACTACAGTGTCCTGGAGCTACAGACTCTGGATCGGGGGATACAGCCGGGAGGAAGACCAGTATCTCGCGCAGGCGTCCTCGCCTGCTATACTGAACAGGAGCCTTGCAGAGGATGAGGAGATTGAAAGGGATAGACAAGGAAGAGGGAAGGAAGCGGCCGTGGCGTTATGTTAGGTACCATCCCGGCATTTGTCTGGAGGAGAAGTGGGAAACAACTGAAAACCACTTCCAGGATGTCTGAGGTGGGAATCGAACCCACCTCTACTTATTTCACCTCCCGAGGCTGAGTGGAACCCGTTCCAGCCTTCGTACCACTTTTCGAATTTCGTGGCAGAGCCGGGAACCGAATCCGGGCCTCCGGGGCTGGCAGCTTATTACACTAACCACACCACAGAGGCGGCCTAATATGAAAAATATTTTGCTGAATAGGGATTTTTGAGGGAATTACAGTCGTCTCAGTCATAACGACGAAAAGAACGTTACAAGAAAGCCACAATAGCAAATGGTTTTGCAGTAGACCTTGTTCTGTGATACTGTCTAACTTCCTCTCTCATTTCACTTCACTGTAATTCAAAATAGGGGCTGCCTGTACGAGGCGGTAAAGGCGTGCTCGGTTCACCGGGAAGGGTGTGGGCTCGAATCCCAGCCAGGAAGTCGTACAATTTAAGAAACGAGATTTCCACTTCTGGAGGTGCACATGGCCCTGAGGTTCACTCAGCCTACACCAGAAATGAGTACCAGGTTAATTCCTGGGGGCAAAGGCGGCGGGGCATAGAGCTAACCACTCTAAACCATCAAGTGCCGAGGTTACGGATAGAGGAAACCTTTACCTTCCACCACTCCAAGGGCCTCCATGGCCTCCACATAGATGACTTTGCTTTGTAATTCAAAATATTATCTTGTAAGCAATGTTGCAAGGCCTTCAGTTTGATCCAAAGATCCATCTATAAACGAAACACTAAAATAAACACTTTTAACACAAAAGATACATTTTCGTTACTATTATACTAAAAATACTACAAAATTTGTAAAGGATTTCAAATATATTGAGTGATACAGAAGATGTTTCAGATATCACGATAAGTGATCAACCAAACTCATGACTATCCTTAACGAACAGAAAAGCGCACAGTACAACCGGAAATGACCCAAACTCCATCGAGAAGAACTATTCCTAATGTAGCCTTTATTTTTTCCTTACAATGTCGTGTGGCCTCCGAAGAGGCTTTTTCCAGGTCTTTCGACTAGACACGTTATAGGTGACCTGCAAGTCTATGTGGATGGGACCCTATCTATAATGAATTCCAATGCTGGAAACGGCACACACGCCCTGCCCCATCGCTAATGGAATTAACCAATGAGGGTTAAAATCCCCGACACCGCCGAGAATCGAAACCGGAACTCCCAGACCAAAGGCCAGCACGCTAAACATTTACCCATGTAGCCAGACATTTTTTTCATTACGATTTTTCATCATCTTGTCCACCCCCGTACCGTAACGTTTAGCGCTATTAGCTGCCGTCTGCGGAGGCCCGGGTTCGATTAGCGGTATTTTTAGAGAGTTGAGATTGTCAGGTGGGCTGATGTGTGGTAAAACTGGCAAACGCAGATTACCTCCAATGGGGGTGTGCGTGAAAAGAGCTGCATCACCTCGGGATGGGGACACAAATTAATTTACTATCAACATATTCGTAATTATAATTGTTCTGTATTTCAATCCCAAAAGTTGTTGATCCATCATTTGATGTGTTCTACAGCCTGTCTCTACAGTAACTGGTCTTCTACTTCGCGAAGCATCTTTCCAAGTGTACGGATCGTTTTCTCTCTCTATCGCGCGGTGTTGGGCATCTTCCATAAGCTCTTTGTTCTCCAACTTAATCCAAGAACTGCAAACATTTTCTGGGCTGTCATCTTGTGCCTGAAGAACTGAATAATGATTTGATGGTATAAGAAAGTTAGTTTATTTTGTACTTTAAATTCAATTAAGATTGAGTCGCCCGTTCCTTTCTCAATCCATAATGTGTTTCGGATCCACTTATACGCTAAAATCTCGAAGAAGAAATTTCTTCTTCATTATTGAGCCACAGTTTTCCGACAACTATAGGGTATTCGTCAGCTTGAATTTGATGCGTCTAGTTGTAGCGCAGTTTATTCCAGATATTATTTAGCTTGGGCGCACCATTTCCTGCTAGTACATTTCACCGTCGTTTTCTCTTCGTTCAGCCGCCAACTATTACGGTCGTAGAATGCAATGGAATGAAATTGTCCACTTTCTCACACATGGGCTGTAATCTTTTTTGTGACAACACTACGGCTCAAAATATTATCATGCACTTCGTCTTACGTTTATTGGCTGTCAACATCACTTTCTCATTCTCAAATTATAAATACAACACTACAATTACTCTAAGCTGAACCAATTCAACCTTATTTTGTCACAGTTACAGCCAATCTCATGCTAAATATTTGAGAAGCCCACTCATCTATCACTCCTGTGCAGCAAATGCAACCAGAAAACCAACTGATGTTTGGGAATATTAGTTCATAAACACAGTTCCTCCTGAAACTTTAAGTACAACAAGTATACTGTCTTAATTTTGCTGGAATGCTCAAATACTTAATTACTATCTTTGAAGAATGTACATTTAATCAATTCTTTGTACTTCTTGGCGAGAATTACCTAACATGACATTTCTGCTTCCAACTAAATCTTACAATTAAAAGTTACCAGTCTCGCGTGCGAAAATATTTTGTCTTATGAAACTATTTAGGAAAACATGTAGATAAATGAATTGCAATTGCTGGCGTTAATCCTAAAGATGTCACTGGTACTATATTATACCTCAGGAATATTTCATTATCCCGTTTTTCTCGTTCGTTACGCGAGAGGGAGTTTATTAAGAAACCGCTCCCTTCCTCGTCAGTACGGTACAAAGTTTTAACCACTGCAACCTAACTTTTATTCAATCCATCATCGTGCCTTCACATGACTCTAGTGTGAAGGCAAGACAGTGAGGCTAGTGATATAATGAGAATCCCGTCCTACAGCGAGCTGCACCAACACCACAATTGCCAGCTAAAACACGCTATCAATTTGTTTTCTGAAATCATGAAATACACACACACACACACAAATAACGCGGATGGGTTTGTGGAAGTAATCAAGGGAAAATTACGATGCTCGACCTAGCAGGTGACACAAAGGCAGACATAATTTGAACGAAATATAATTAATTATCATCAATCATTATGTGTAACATGAAATGCAATTTTCATATTTCATTCTCAGTGTGTATTGACATTAGCCCTAGCCTGTCTCTGTGTGTGAGTGTGATTCACGAGGCCAGCAGACATATTCACGTTTCCACTATTATTTACTATAATTTACCGGGCTATTATTTACATTTGATCACGTGTAATAAACAGATGGGTTTCGAATACTTGACAAAAATGACGGATGGGACAGTGCATGCCCGTAACAATGACAAGAAGAATGGCCAGTCAAGCACAGTGTATGCACTAGCAGTGGTGGGGATGAGCAAGAGCGGGGTAGGGATTCACTCCCAAGGCATTAACAGCATTAGTGGCACGAAGTCAGGACTTCAAAATCTTTACCGAACCACCATTGTCCATAAACATGGACACATAGTACCGGGCAAAATCCGTTACCGTATCTACATCAAGTATGAGATTGCTGGTAACGCCTCAAGTTTATAATTCTTAATGAAGGAATAATTGAAAATTTAATCTTTGCACCGTGAATAGTTCTTTCCCGCCTACAAGCATTACTGATGTAAAGTTTCAGGGCTCGACCAAGGACTTAAATGGCTTGATATATACGTACATGAACATTTCCAACGTCTTGATGACAATTACAAGCTGTAGCAGATGTACGACCGGAAACGAACTGGTCACCCTACCGTGCGTGGATCTTGCCTCAGGGTGTACCCAAAATGGCCCTCAACTCTTAGTCCAGAGTATGAGGATGGCCTTATGAACCGCGCAATTGCTAGGTATAGTACTGAATTTGACATTTCTCCGGTGCCTGTTGCATATTTCCATCCGGTAACTCTACGGGTTCCGAATATACTATAGTTTCATTGAAGGAGGAATTGGAATATCTCATGTCTTATCTCACAAACATGCCCTAGTCTTCGTTAGCAAATTTAGTAGAATTACAGTTTTATCTCTATACTTCCTGAATTGTGTGATTTAGATAGCGAGTACTAGAGCCAACATCTTAGAATGTTCCTAGTATCTTTGAATATTGCCAACTTCTCAGTTATGGGAAGGTGCTACAAAGTTCATTGCGTTTCCAGGCATTTTACTGTTCTTTGAAAGTAATTGGCGAATGAGTTCTACATAATAACATGTATCAAGAAGTCTGTAATTTTCAAAACAATTAGAATATTTTAAAAAATTAGACATAAATCATGTGTTCCAGAGAAATAGTACATATTTGTAAACTGTGGGGAATCAGTTACCATCTGCGTGCGCCAAGAATTACGTCGTCATTCGTATTTCTCTTGTAATTGGCCAGCTCTTTCACTTTTAAGAAAGTAGGATTATATTTGCGAATTCTCAAAAATAAATTAACATTTCTCTGTTCCATTTAATATATCAGTAGATATTTGTGTACTTTTTTCGAAATGAATATTGCTCGATTTTCAGGAGGAAGCGCACATGTGATAATGCGTACCAATTGGGTTCAATAAGTCAGAAATATTCTCATATTTTTCTCTTCATTCCTTTCTTTGAGGGAGAACATATATTCTTCTACATTATTTTGTTATTACGTCAAAAATAAATTCATTGCTCTCAAATAAGGATTTAGAGAACATCAAAATTTACCATGCCCATAAAAAACCACGCACTCTACATAGTACTGTAAAAATTTTCTTTTGAAATCTAACCAGTTAAAATGAATACAATACTTCTCTTAGGTCATAACTGACTGAATAAACTAAGAGTAGAGAAAATTTAACTTTAATTAAATTAAAATTAGAAAAATCCGCCAAGTTCATTATAAGCTCAGAAGCGTTAAATTAATTTTTTCGTTGGCCAGATATATCCTGTGCTTGAGTTTATAGGACAGAGTTTTTTATACAGTTCGTTGATATTTAAGAGAGTTTGGATATAATAGATTTAAGTCAGTAGATTTCCTCACTTGTAACACAACACAATTCTCCACTGAAATACTGCATATAAACGGTACTTAACACAATGAGTTCCTAAAAGCGCCCATACTATTTAGAAATATTCTAGTTGTTTAACGTCGCACTAACTCAGACAGGTTTTCGTTATCGTTGGGATAGGAAAGAGCTAGGACTAGAAAGTATGTGGCTGTGGCACTTTATAACCTTGTTAGATCTGGTTTTGTTACCACGAGTGGAAATATATTTTAAATAAAATTTAACACCTTGAAAAGTTACCAAGTGAAGCCGATAACTGGAGAGGAACTACGTTTACTTTTATTGATATGTTCAGCTCATCAACATAGTATTGAGGAGGCAAATTTCCTACTCTTAACCAAGTATAACTACATATTACATAAAAGATAAATTATATCCAAGGTACATTTGAATTGCAGAAAGGGTATATCTAACAAAAATGAAATTTTTCAGGAGACACAAATAAATATCATAGTTGCGTTTCTATTCAATATTTGTATATGAATCATTTCCCTTACTTTCCACTGGTCTCATAGACAATTCTGAAAGACAAATATCTCAACCACCAAAAATTCCAGGGATTTATTTTGTATTTTGTATCTTGTACTTACATCCTTTTTGCAAAGTATGGCAGGTTACCTGCATTGAGCTTATTTTAAGTGTAATAATAAAATAGATAAACAAAACATATTTTTTATTATTGTGTCACATCGTACAAGAAAATGGAAGTAGTAATGCTACTTCAGGTACGCAATAGTCCACAGATATTTCCGGTCATGTCCTGTTATTCATCTTCCTGTTCTCCATTGTCTGTTGTTGATGTAGGCCATGCGAAATGAGTGTCATATAGGTCACTGTATCCCGTTGGAATATGTTGCCGCAATCTCTGAAGATCATTAATCTTATTTCTGTTTATGGGAACACTACTAGTGCGATATACTTCCCCTTGGGGTAGTCCTGGTGTTTCATTGTAACATCTAAGAGAGAAAGTGTGTTTGATCAATTCATCAATGAACTCAGAAGCTGTAATTTTCCCTTTCTCATCTGATTTATATTTCAAATGTCTCAGCTTGGACAGTTGGAAACGTACTTTCTTCCCCTTAGGAATGCCCCTTCTTGTTGTCTCGTCTGAAACAGTCGATTGCTTATAGGACTTTGGCCACCAGCAGTATGAACCAGCTTCGCTTTCTCATTGAGAGTACTATTTTTCATGTTAATGCTTAAATCTTTACAAGTAATACAAACATCAACTTGTGGCAGGCCAAAAGCATATGCCTAATTGAAGTGTTCTTTGTAATGGATACGAACGAAATCATAGCTAATTTGGTATTCTGGGTGTCCTTTAGAAAACATGGCATGGACTTGCTTAATATCAAGTCTATCATCTAGAAAGGCTTTCAAGTTTCTGCATAATGGGCCTTTTTCACCTCAAACGTGTTGATCAAGTGAATAATTTTTTATACAACATTCTCCAGATATTACACTGCGTTCTTTCCCCTCATATCTCCAGGGGATTATCCTTGAGCTAATAGTGTGCACAATCTCTGGACTTGTTTCATTGATATTCCATGCAGAGAAACATATGCGTGTTTATAAACCTGCGTATGTGTTTTACCACACACAACATGTACTGAAATGATTGTTGTCGCTTATACGTGGCATCAGAGTGGATGTACAAGCATTACTGAAATAATATAAAATTTCCATCGTCTGGTCTTCTGAGTCTTTCTCAAAATATCAGTGTCAATAATAAATATTAGTAACATATGCATATGTTATTTTATAGTATTGTTTACAATGAAATAATTCAGAATTATTGAGGATCAGATTTAACTTACCTACAAGCATCCCCCGTCGTTCGTGCTGCTTCCAATTCACATATTCCTTTCCTTTTAATCCTGTCTTATTAATTACATTTTTTCGGTATCTGTCACAATTATTCTTTCTTTTGCCACGATCAACCTCTCCTTCATTAGACGGCATGTTTCCCACAAAATTCTAACAATTGCCAACCAACAAGAGAGAAGATCCATTAACAAAAGACTGCTACATTTTAAATCAAGGAGACTTGCAACAAAATAACACCAGAGTAGACCATATATTCTGCACTTTGCAGTAATGGTATAACATTGTTTAAAATCCCCTTTCTGTATTTTTCAAAAAATTCAACACGCAGTGAATTTATGTGTACCCTTACTGCACATTTTATAGAGGTACTGTCTAACTATCAGTATATGTGAATACGTCGATTTTACACCTTTTGTAAGATATGCCTTTCCTGCATCTAGTAATTCATTTAGGTTTATTTATTTATTTATTTATTTATTTATTTATTTATTTATTTATTTATTTATTTATTTATTTATTTATTTATTTATTTATTTGCACCTCAAATGGAATTAAACCCGATTCCTTTACCTGGTGCATGTTTGGATTTATGTCTGATCTACTATTCATTTGCCATTCTATAAATTCTGGTAAATGTCACTTCGTTATCAAATGTAGAAGAAGTTAAATCCACTAACTCATGCAAGCAATTTCAAATGTTGAATACTGAGATGAAGTACTAGAAACAAATGCAGTGATTTACTTACATATCATTATCAAGTCCGAATGGGTTAAGGTACAGCACAGCATTTCTCTGGTGCAAAAAGGGAAACCACGTTAAACACTACCCACGCAGCCAGCTAACTCGATATTATTATCATTGCTATCATTCAAATACATAAAAGTGCATTGAAGTAACTACTGTGTATATCACTGATTATCTCTCTTACGCAGGATATGAAAATATACTGCAATTTATGACTTCTTTAAGCAGGAAATAATTTATGCGACTGACGTCTTTACTAAGTAACATTCTATTCTTTCTGGTGCAGTATTGGGACTCAGTCCGGAGTTGATGGTCTACTTCGTCTACGCAGGGTTAATGAATCTGAGTGGTTAGCCTGTGCCAGTACTATACCTGCAATCATGAATTTTGATGTGTTCGGGATAGGTAGATCGGAATATGTAATGCGGTATTACTACAGAATGTTCCGTAATTGAATGTCAAATTTTCCAAGAGTAGCCTTGAACCGAATTACAGCTATCAGTATCTGTATTCAAATCTGTCTCTGAAATGTACAATGTTCTTACTCTATTTTCAAGTGTAATTCAAAGCGTTTGGGTATGAAAATGGATTACACTTCATTTACAAGAGGTTTTGCTGTTTTAACTCCTATGTGCCGTATCGGCTACAATACATACGTAAGAAAGAAACATGTCGCTCTGTTATCAACAAATTGAGCGGGTGATTTTCAAAACTGTCCTTACCAATTTAAGATAATTTTCTACTAAATACGAAAATCTAATAACACGAGAAATGCAAGCTTTCAATGAAAGAAACCTCCTGGTGTAAAGTTACAATGAATTGAGCTGTTTTCGGAAGTTTCATAAATTTGCTTCATAAATGTTAGAGCGTTATTTGAAACTATGTTTCGGGAAAGTACAGTTTTGTAGCTAACCAGAGGAACAAACATTTTGAGAATAAATTAATCGAGTCAGCTGAGTTTTGAAACATAAAAAACAGAGTTTCACACTAAATTAGTTATATAGTTGTAGCAAACAAACAAACAAACAAACAAACAAACAAACAAACAAACAAACAAACAAACAAACAAACAAACGAACGAACGAACAAACAAACAAACACACAAATAAACCCCATGATGTTATAGCCCTGACGGGACTTGGCCTTTACTCCAGCCTTAGTTATAAGTTTATAATTATGTTAAATATTATAAATTACTGTTAATATTGATTACGTGGAAATCCGCGGATAAATGATTACCGCGCTGTCCTTTTGTCGATTACCGGCTGGGTCGGGGATTTAAACCCTCTTTCGTTAATTCCGATGGCTCAGAGCTGGATTTGTGTGGCGCCTTCATCACTAGGATTCATCAAAAGTAGGGGCCCATCCTCACAGACAGCCAGGTCGCCTGTTCGGCACCAACTCGAAAGACCTGAACCAGGCCTCTTCTGAGGCCACACGCCATTATTATTATTATTATATTTTCCTAATGTAATTAAGAATAGAACCTATTGACGCACTTTACACCAGGATATTAAATCTTATCAACATTCCTACCTTCTTCGAATAAGTTTACTTGCACAGGCATCATTTCATCCAAATTAGAAACGAACATACTTCTGGTATAGCATAAATGTGAAAAATGTTTGCAGACAAGACTATCAGCATCTTTCAATTCAGTCCTTTTCACAGGAACAGTGTTTCCCGATAGTTCTGAATTCATGTTTTCCACAGTAATTCCTCTTCTGACGACGGTTAAATCAATTCCGCTGTCAATTGCATAGTCACCTTCTTCTCTAATACAGACTCATCCGTTTTAATTTATTGTTTAGAATTTATTATCTTTTACATGTTCCACCGAAGGGTCACTGTTAAGTAGGCTTCCATATATATTGCACAGATGACATCTATTTAAAACAACGTAGCTCCAAGCCTCTAATGATTTGAAAATCTTCGTTTGGGGTCCAAATCCCACCATCGACAGCCCTTAAGGTAGTTTTCCATGTTTTCCCACTTTCACATCAGGCAAATGTATCTTTACACTGTACCTTAATTAAGGCCACTACCGTTCCCTTCATAACCCTACCCATTTATCTTTCATGTGCCACTGAAATCTTTCAATGTGATAAAGCAAAAATAAATTTTCGTGCAGAATAATATTGTCTCCCAGTTCCTCATCACTTTTTCAACCCTCCTAATGACCTATTAGTTAGAACGTCCAACAACTGGAAATTGAAATTTCAAGTTCTTTATTGCTTGTGGACACTCCTTGAACCACTTTAAAACAGCCCCAATTACTGTCCTGTTTTTATTTTTTCTTAGGCATCCGTCGGAAGACAGTTTAATGGAATTTTTATCACTGTTGGATAAAAACAGTATGACGCTCTTAAGTTAAGTACTGCTGAGCCGATTTAGTTCGATCCTTTGGGATATTCATTTCCGAGACAAGTGTAAATGGTCATAGTGTCCTTATTTTGAGGTGGCTAAGAATGTCCTCACAGTAAAGTTATACAGGTAAAGCGACCTGAACTTTGGTTACAAAATTAACTCTGAGAAGGGAAAGCGTTCTGTGCACAGAGAGTTCGAAAGAGAGAGTTTTTCAGCAGCATCCATATCCCACAACGTAGACAGTACAGGTAATACATGGTTTTAATACAAAATACCACTGTTTGCAGTTACATGTGTACCAAATATAACATAATGATATAACGGCTAATACTTTGATTTTTGGAAAAGGATAGTTTTGAAAATCACCTGCTCAATATTCTCTTTTCCAGGTGTGCCCTGGTGCTTTGTTAACATTGTACTACTTTTGATATGCTGAAAACATTAATAGTTATGTATCAATGCATTTTTACACGGGATTGTGATCACATTTTAAAATGTTCATCGTAACATCTCAGCATAATACGAAAACAAGTATTTTGGAATATTTTACTCTTGTTTGAGCAATGCAGAAGTACCGAATATGATTGGCATGCTCATAGTATTGTGCCCTGCCTGTACCGATCCCATGATCCGTACAATAATGTATATTGCACTCAAAATGGATTCCCCAGACCTCGAACCGGTAGCCCACAGCGGGGACGGGCCTTGTTTCCGAAGCGAGCAGACGAAGTAAGCTAGAACTACACCTGAAAGGAGCCTGTCCGGGAAGAAGATAGAACGCTTTATAAATTTTCAAACGCGTGGATATTTTGTTAGGGGAATTCATTGCACTGCCAACCATAGAGCTATAAACCACCTACTCCACGCTTGGAAACTGTGGTGGAAAACGCGATGTCTCGTTTATTAGGAAAAATTAGACGGAATAAGAAACCAACGCAGTGGACACGGAATTAATGAAGTGATGCCATACTGTAATGTGTGGTAGTTAGGTATTTTCTAATTTACAAGGGAACCGTTGGGTACCTTTGCGACGGAGTTGGCCAGCCAGGACAAATCAACTGCAGAGATTGTTGGTGATTTCCCAGACATCGGTTTATAGGGTTCTGCCCGTAAAGGCAGGTCCACTCAACACAAAATATAATGCCTTGTTCCAGAGAGCTTAGAGTGCATATAGCTTACCGAGAATCGATGTCGTTGATCGAAACATTAACTTTCTTTGGTTGAGTATGATTTTTATGATGAGACGTTGCAGCATAGGCTAAAATGGGTTTTTAGTCAAATATACAAAAATTAAAACTATGAAACTGTTAAATAACTCAATGAACTGGTATTGGTAGATTTATAGGTACTTAAAACACCTCCTGTGGGGAAAAATTTCGGCACCTTGGCGTTTTCGAAGACCGGAAAAATAGTTAGTGGGACTTAAAATCCATAAGACTATTATACTTCTTACGTGATTTATCTAGATATTTCGCCCATTGTGTTCTACTTTCTTCCTTTGCGATGTTCGCGTGGCTAACGTTCCTTTACTGAGGGCATGGGCCCGTGTTTGTTTGGTGACATATTCCATGATTTTGTGGGGGAGACTTGGATAACTTGAGTTTCGTAATCCGTGGAGTTAATTATATGATTAGAGATATTTACTGTAAATAAGAGAGAATACTGGCATATAAAGACATTTCTTGAGATAACGAGTAAAGAGAATGTTACGAATATTAGTAGCGCGTGGAAATTGAACTCGGAGGGATAATGTAACTTATCTGGTGATCTCAGAAATCCAGTCTGAGTTACAAAGGGCGAATGAAAGGTGTGTGGCCGTCAAAGTGTCAGATGGAGATTGAGTAGTTCCTCCCCATCACAAATGTTTTAGGCCGATGACCTACTTGTTAGTCCCCTTTAAGCAACAGGCTACAGATGTTTTAAAAGCCAGGGTGGACGAAAGCAGGCCATTGTCCACAGACAGGTAGTTGAACAGAACTCTGTGTTAACGTGTTACGGCCATGTGTAAGCAGTTATCCATTGTCATGAGAATGGAGAATGCAATACTTGGGTCATACACATGCAAAGCCACAGCTTCAGTGATTAGGGTTAAAGTTTGAAGTAATGAGAAATGATGCACTGGGACATGAGTCCAATCGGCCTTTTTTTTTGAAACAATATTGTTTCTTGTTTGCCATTTGTTTTGACTTCCTAAGTAATACTGTTTGTGTTGATCCTGTGTTACTTGATTCTCGGTTATGGTTGTGTTTGTGTTACTTGGGTTGGTGCGTGGGCTGAGTCCAACATATATGGTCGTGGATTCAGTCGTGTCCTTGCTTACCACGCCCGAGTTCGTGGCTTAGAGTCAGTGCTTTTTGGGAGATTTTATATTATTTTAGGACCTCACTCCACTGTTACATGTGTATTATCTGTGTTAGTCAACCCTCATATGTTCAAGGGATAGTGTCAAATGTGTGCGGCACTCTTCCTTTCTCTAAATCATTAATAGTGTCAGATAGAGAGGGAGGTCGGTAGGCCAAACCGAGGTAACATGGATTATCTGATACTCAACTCAAAATAACGCAACCAATTTTCAAATTAACTATAACTCATTACTCTTGAAGGGCATGGGACCCCGGTACTTTGTTCTTTACTTAGCCAGAGTCATTCATGTTATTTTTACTGCATTTCATATTTTCCTAAAAATTGTTTTACTCGTAAGTTGACATCGACCGTGCTAAGAGTCCACCCCATCAGAGCGTGCCAGGTGCATTCCGGGTATCATAGAGTATAATTATTTTGGATCGTATCTGATTTTATTATGTTTACGCTTAAACCCTGTTCCTTTGAACAATTATAAGATTTTAAACCAACAAGTAAACAAGTTAAGAAATTTGTACATTTGTGAAAATAAAACTGCATTCTATAGCTTCACAAAAATTGCCACGATACCCAAGAATTTCTAATAAATTTTCAACATTAAAAGCAAAATTGATGCCGCATTTGTGTCTTCTACGTACATGTATTTTCATACTTTTGATGGAGCGAAAAAAATTTCAGTTAGGAGAAATATTGCACTAAACAAAACGAGACGTATTTTTTTCTTTATAAGTTCTTCCACAAGTTCCAACGAAATACGGTAAAAATGAAATTTTTCGTGAATCAAGTAAACAGTATAAAAATAAAGAACGAGATGTTACTTTTGCAAGAATGGAACGGTTGAGAGAAATTGGTTAATGTAACTGAATGGTGACTATGTTCAATCGTCTGTAAAATGTTTTGATACCTTGAGCCACCTTATGAGATCTTCAATTTTTACGTAGTTATCAATAAATCATACTCCGTCTTGTAGTGTTGTTATGGCATTTCCTTTCATGAGGAATTATTTCGAAATGTTGACATAATTTCATATTGAAAGGAACATGCCTTGGCAGTATTGAAAATACCAAATACCTCGGGAGTGATAAAACTAAGTGCCGTGCTCGGTATTCTTCCAAGTTGGAAATTATTTAGTATTTCTTAAATTTTATGATGTTCAGGAATTCAACTCGAGAGGGATGGCACTAATCGTTGAGAAGTGCTATCCATTGCCTTTTGAAGTGACTACACTATGCCGAGCATGGCAACACTCATTGTAATAACCCGTTTTAATCTTCCCGGTTGCAGCTCAGTCCGTCTTATCGCTTCTGATTTAGGACTTAATCTCGCTAATTCGTGCGTTTTTCGTCTCCCCTCCATTCCACTGGAGACACGTGTCCCTCATTGGCTGGAAAGAGATGAAATCGACTCACAGCCAACCGTACTGATCATTAAAGAAATGAACATATTAAATTATACTTGCATACACATTTCATCAGCAGATTAAGGGCCAGTCGCAAGTCTTGGAGCCACAGAAGGAATTCCCTTGAGTGAAGTGTGCAAGACACATCCAGGTAGATAATTCTCGTTTTTACCAGCCCCATGGGATGGGGTAGTCACATGTGATGGTGCATTTAGAATAAATATGAGATTTTACTTCGACTGAAACAGCGTCTGGAGGTTCTCACTTAAACTGAAAGTTGAAAAGAATTGAAGGTGAACTAATTTTCGTACATCTTATTAATAAAATTCTAAGGAGTCCGCTGTCTGTAATGTTATTTTGTTCGCCGAATTTTGATATATTTTTCCGTTTTAGGTCAACCAGAGACCATATCAGTAGTTTTTAGCTTTCGTGTCTGTTTGCCTGTTTGTTTGTCTGTTTGTTCCAACATCACGAGCAAACGGCTGAATAGATCTCAACCCATTTTATATTTAGAGTCTACTCATCCAGGAGCAGGTTTCAACATGCATATCATTTAAAACTCACTGAACAGACCGGGAGATTATAGGAAGACTAGAAGAATTGTTTGAGTTTTCTCTTACACTGTTGATTATATGTCAACCAAACTTCATATTTAGAGTCTACTCATTCAGGACCATGTTCCGATATGCATGTATTTTAAATTCACTGAACAGACGGGGGTTTATAAGAAGACCAGAAGAACTTTTTACAATTTCCTTTTACACTATTAATTACGTGTCGACCAAACTTCATATTTAGAGTCTACTCATTCAGGACAAGGATTTGATATGTATAACATTTAAAATCACCGAAAAGAGTGGAGGTTTATAGGAAGATCAGAAATAGTTTCTTCAATTTTCTCTTACGTTATTGATTATATTTCCACCAACCTTCATATTTAGAGTCTACTTATCCGGGAGCAGGCTTCGATATGCATATTATATAAAAATCACTGAACAGAGTGGAGTTTTATAGGAAGACAAGAAGATTTTTTCAATTTTCTCTTACACTATTGATTATATCTCGAACAAACTTCGTATTTAGTGTCTGCTCGTACAGGAGCAGGCTACAATGCGCATGTTGTTTAAAAATGACTCAACAGACTGAGGGTTTATAGGAAAACCAGTAGAGTGCTCTTTTCAGTTTTCCCCTACACTATTGACAATATCTCTACCAAACTTCATGTTTATAGTCTAGACATCCAGGATCAGGTTTCGATATGCATATCATTTAAAAATCACAGAATAGACCGGGGGTTTGTAGGAATAAAGGTAGAGATATTCGATTTTTTTCACTATTGATTATATCCCTACCAAATTTCATATTTAGAGTCTAATCGTTTATCAGCACGTTTTTATATGCATATTATTTAAAAATCACTGAATACACTGGGGGTTTATAAATGACAAGAAGAAGTTTCATTTCATTTTTCTCTTTAGCTATTGATAATATTATGTAAAATCTGTGGGCTACATGTGAAACACTCCTTCATTTTTCTTATGTACATAATTTCGCTTACTTTTCAAATGACGGATACAATTACTATTTCCTGCGGGATTCATGCTCTGCAGCCAGTGGCGGTCAACCTCGCACACGTAGAGTTATTTTAACTATCCATTACGGGACAAAATCAGAGAATGCATAATATTTCTCTCGGCTTAAAAATTAACCCCACCGAATGTATCGAAACACCGAGGAAACACGAGGTAGAACCTTTCCTTAGGTGTCTGTCTGTCTGTCTGTCTATCCGTTTGAAGTGGAAAACTGGTGGTCTTATTTCATCCAATTATTTATTTGGAATCTACACACTCCGGATTGTGTAATCAGGTGCATATTGAATCATGTTAACCACACACAGCTGGTATTTATAGGAAGATAATTCTCAAATATTTTCGTTGACATTAGGTCTATCAAAATACTGTATATAACAAAGGTTTAATAATATTTATTTCCGTTCCTTTATGCCATGTAGGTATTTATCGTACGAAAGTAGTATAATTGGACAGTTCTGCGGCCACCACCTCCTCCGGCTCCCAGAGGCCTACTCCACCACCACCACAGCCAGAGGCCTCCCAGAGGCCTCCTCCACCACCACCACAGCCAGAGGCCTCCCAGAGGCCTCCTCCACCACCACCACCACAGCCAGAGTCCCCCCAGAGGTCTCCTTCACCACCCGCGGGAAATTTGAATTTGTAAACAAAGCCACGTGCTTTTTGACAGCTATCATCGACAAAACATCGAACGAAGAATGTTGATATTACAAGTGCAATGAAACTCTACAATTCTTTCTGTGATGAAGACAGTAATCTTTTGCGGATGGCTGGATGGTGTCCAAAAGCTACTAACAACTGGATGATTAATGAGGATGGAACTTTTACGGGTATGTTATCACTGAAACATATTTTTGGATTCGCAGAAGACTTTACACGTATTATAATCAACGCAAAACAAGAGCTTATTCTAATCCGTGATCGAAGTGATTACAATTCTCTTAAAGCAGTAGAAACACCAGTAGAACCGAAAATAACACTGCATCGTATACTGTGGCAGATTCCACATGTAACCTTATCTGATAGTGAAAAACATCGATTGCTCAAGATTGTAGAAAATGATACACCATTACCTATACGTTTTACAAGTTGGGAGCTGCATGAATATCCTGTGTTACCACCTACAAACAAGCATAGCTGGGCTGTTAAAACATCACGTTTTACTGAGAAGCCCTTGTACATTATTTTTGGATTTCAAACTAATCGTAAATTCAATCACGAAAAAGATAGCTCACTGTTTGATCACTGTAAATTAAGACACGTTAGACTATATCTCAACGGAATTACGTATCTCTACGAAAACATAGACATTAACTTTGAGAAAAATAAGTTTGGGATGCTCTATGACATGTTTTGTAAATTTCAATCATCGTACTATCAGGAAGAAGATCGTCCGCTATTTACATCTCAAGAATTTAAAAATAAAGCACCGATTGTAGTTATAGACTGCTCTTATCATGAAGAATCTATAAAAGAATCTCCAGTTGATATTCGTTTAGAAATTGAAACATCTGAAAACATTCCTGCTAACACAGCAGCCTATTGTTTTATTATTCATATGAGTGATGTTACTTACCATCCGCTAACGAATATTGTTACGAGACTATACATAAGAATAGATCTTTATCATTTTCATTAGTGTGTGCTTCGACATCGTACGCTATGGAACAAAACTGTAAATGTGCATGCTGTTTGCATGCTCATACGCAACATCTTATTTATCTTACACGAGTGAGTGAGGCTATCAAGATGTTCTATAAACATAGATCGTCGATGCCGAAACATCTTATTCAATACTTACCACCAGGATTTTTATATACGTACGCTGCCTCTTACGTACATAATTTTTGGGACATCCTTCCTCTACACAGTAAGATGTCGATCGAAGTAGCTTTATGCAGAACTTGTGAACGACATTACAAACATCGAGGAGAAAATGTTGATGATGATTGGGATGGACCAAATCCGAGGATTGAACACTGTTTACAGCGTATGAATGAACTTTCTCTAGTACCTCATGATGATGATGATGATTCCGAAAAGGAATAACAACAAGGTAAGAAGTATATGATCTTCTCTGTAAAGCATAACATACTTAGTATAATATATTTCTAAATGTTTTGTTTAATTTGAATGTTGCAGGAGGCACTTCAGAAGCATACGTTGTTAAGAAGCACACCAACCTTGTCAGCAGCAAAAACGAACACTGTTGTAGTACATTTGTAAATAAATATTTGATCGCATTCAAAAATGTTGTACTTATTACATTGCTTTACACCGACTTACTCTTAAGAAAAACGATCAGGTCTAAACATGCATGATGACGTCATCACCTCAGCACGTGCTTACTCTAGCCCCCCCCCCCTGATGTATGATTAAACTTGTTCGAATTTACCGCCACCACATTTCAACTAAAGAGTGCAGCACCGAGGTAAGCGATGTAAGATAGCGGTAACTGTGTTGAATAAAGATGGCTGTTTGTCAAAAAGAATTTTTTTCAAATTATCCGCTACTACATAGAGTGCGGCACTGCGCTCTCTTGTTTAAAGATGGCGGATGACAAAAAGCACGTGGGTTTGTAAAGCACGTAGAATTTACCACCACCACGGTGCTCTCTAGATTAAAGATGGCGGATGACAACTGTTAGAAAAAAGCATCTAGATTTTAAATTGCTCCCTACTACGATAATGATAGCAGCACGGTGCTCAAAGATGGCTGCTTGTCAAAAAAGAATTTTTTAAAATTATCCGCTACCACATTTCAACTAAAGAGTGCAGCACTGAGGTTTGCGATGCAATATGGTGGGTGACAGCTTGTCAAATAGATTTTTTTCAAAGGTAAGTAGCTAAAGAGGGCAGCACTAAGGTTAGCAATGCAAGATGGTGGATGACAGCTGTGACGTACAAATTACCCGCAAGATAGCAGCACGATGCTCTTTTCATTAAAGATGACAGCTTGTGAAATATATTTTTTCAAATTAACCGCCTCAAAGGTAAGTAGCTAAAGAGGGCAGCACTGTTCTCTCTGGATTAAAGATGGCTGCTTGTCCAAAAGAATTTTTCAAATTATCCGCCACCACAAAGAGGGCAGCACGGTGCTCTCTTGATTAAAGATGGTGGATGACAGCTGAAGAGCACATAGAATTTGTTTCCAAACAAGAGTTCGTGGAATTTGCCGCTACCACATTTCAACTAAAGAGTGCAGCACGCTGCTCTGTTGATTAAAGATGGCGGATGACAGCTGTCAAAAAAGCACGTTGATTTGTTTCCAAACAAGAGCATGTGGAATTTGCTGCCCTCCACATTTCAACTAAAGAGTGCAGCACTGTTCTCTCTGGTTTAAAGATGGCGGTTGACAGCTGTCAGAAAAGCACATGGGTTTGTAAAGCTCGTAGAATTTACCGCCACCACATTTCAAAGGTAAGTAGCTAAAGAGGGCAGCACTGCGCTCTATGGATTAAAGATGGCGGATGACAGCTGACAAAAAAGTACGTGGATTTGTTTACCGATTCAAATCTCGCGCTAGTGAGGTTAAGTTGGTAGCACTGAGGTTTAAGCCCGTTAAGATGGCAGCACTGCGGATGACAGGTGACGAATTTGCAGCTACTGCGATAAAGAGCGCAGCACGGTGCTCTGTAGTTTAAAGATGGCGTATGACAGCTGTCAAAAAAGCACGTGGCTGTCAAAAAAACACGTGGATTTGTTTACAAATTAAAATCTCGCTCTAGTTAGGTTAAGTTGGTACTACTGAGGTTTAGGCCCGTCAAGATGGCAGTACTGAGGTTAGCGATGCGTTGTTGTCTGTCAAAAAGCACGTGGCTGTCAAAAACACGTGGATTTGCTTACCAATTCAAATCTCGCGCTAGTTAGGTTAAGTTGGTACTACTGAGGTTTAGGCCCGTCAAGATGGCAACAGTGAGGTTAGCGATGCGTTGTTGTAGATGATAGCTGTCAAAAAGCACGTGGCTTTGTTTACAAATTCAAATTTCCCACGGGCGGTGGAGGAGACCTCTGGGGGGCCTCTGGCTGTGGTGGTAGTGGAGGAGGCCTCTGGGAGGCCTCTGGCTGTGGTGGTGGTGGAGGAGGCCTCTGGGAGGCCTCTGGCTGTGGTGGTGGTGGTGGTGGAGGAGGCCTCTGGGAGCCGGAGGAGGTGGTGGCCGCAGAACTGTCCAATTATACTACTTACGAAGGATAATAACGCAAATGATTACCAAATATTGGATTTTTATTCCAAAGTTTCAAAGTTTCAAAGTGTGTAAGGGAAATCGGAAAAGCCATTTTACTCATTTCGATAGGGCAGGTATTAAGAGAGGTATCATCAACATCAGAGTGCCATTCAAGTGATCAGAGATAACTTGAGAACCACGGGGAATGTCTCACATTTTTGGACCAGGAATTGTACCGTACAATAAATACGGAAAATCGTCCTCATTCTCTCTCGAATTTGTTCTGCTTCATCATATTTTCGTTACTGTCCGGAGTTGTCACGGGAAAATATAATTTTAACATCTCGCATTAAACGTGTGAATAGGGCCATGTTACTTTGCATAAATTTCTGAAGGAAACATGTAATACTCTTTAAATTCCCGTGCGAGGAACGGGTTCAAATGCAAGGTATGAATATGATTCATAAACTGAAATTTATGTTCACCCAAAGTAATATTAAAGCGAAGAATCCATTAATTTGAATCAAACACATAGATTGTCTGACATTCTGAGACCTATTAATAGATTAAGTCATTCTATCGATAAAAAACATGAAGTGTGTAGGTAGAAATGTGAATGTAATGTAATGCTGTTCAGGAGATGTTATAGCTTACGCCAGGTAATTAATACCGTCACAGCGTTCAATAAAGTCATAAAACTGGACCATAAAGCTGTAACACATCAGTAACGTAAGAAGCGAGAACCTTCGCTCTTCTCGTGAATGCAGATTTGTAAGAGCTTCACGTTCAAGCAGGAAGTAGTCGCCCGGATTTAGGCATGTTAGATGTAACTGGGTAAGCTACAGGGAGCAAGAATGCCTCACCTCTACCGTACTAAGATATGCATTAACGAAGGAGGTTGTCATTTTGAACATTTCCTTCATTAATAGAATGGCCATGCACAAGCCCATTACACCTCTGCTGGTAATAGCTTATTTCACTGCAAATAGCTCTGTTAAGAGCTACTTCTTCAAATTTTCATTTCGTACACTTCTAAGCATCCTTTACGAAGACTTGACTCTTCTGAAGTCTCAGAAATTCTTCTAAGGAAGTTATAATAAATGGACATGATAATTATCACAACGTAAGCACCGACTAAGGAAAAAATTCATTGTGAATACCGCCTGAAACATATCGCTGGATTCATTTAATCAAGTAATAGGTACCTACTCTACTCGTAAGGAATTGTTACAACTATCTGGGCTTAAGAGAGGCATGATTCTTTAGCATACTGTGGTGGTTGCAGCAAGGTAAATCTGTCTGCACATTTCAAGTTTAGAACTTGTAACATACAATATCAGTTTCGAAGCGATAGCCTTGATTATTCCATTAGTACAGATATATGAGACGTGCTCTTCGTCGTCTAGAATGGCTACATGGTACTAATCGCAGCCAGCGTGTGATTTTTCCGACGGATTCATAGTTCTAATCTAGCTACGAGCTGTTCATTTTTATGTTTATACTCTTAAGTCATTCGTAGTTAAGGTTTATCTTCCTTAAGTTTCAAAAGTTACTTTTCAACTTTATAAAGAAAGCATCCATCAGAAAGGAATAATAACATGCGACTTTTATATGGTGAATGGCTACAACGAATGAAGGGCACTGCACTTATTGTCAGCATTATGGACGCACCCATTCAACCAAGCAACTGCTCAGGTTCGACTTGAAGAACGAATGGACTTCATACGTAGGGCACATGAAACGTCACATAGTAATCTTTACAGCAATGTGCACGCAGGTTCCACCATATATGTTACAGCACGCAAGAATGACTCACCTCTACCGTACTCAGATATGGATTAACGAAGGAGGTGGTCATTTGGAACATTTCCTACATTAACAGAATGGCCATGCACTAGCCCATTGCAACTCTGTCGGTCATAACTTATTTTACTGCAAATAGCGCTGTTAGGAGCTACTTAGAAATGAACATAACATAGTACCTGCACCATAAGAACTTATCATGATTTAGGTTTGTCTTCAACAACGCGACTCACACGAACATTTAACAACGAAATAAAAAATCACCTTCGATTCCCGGCTCGGCCACGAAATTTGGAAAGTGGTACGAGGGCTGGAACGAGGTCCACTCAGCCACGGGAGGTCAACTGAGTATAAATGGATTCGATTTCCACCTCAGCCGTCCTGGCAGTGGTTTTCCGTTGTTTACCACTTCTCCTCCAGGAAAATGCCGAGATGGTACCTAACTTAAGGACACGGCCGCTTCCTTCCTTCTTCCTTGTATATCCCTTCCAATCTTCCCATCCCCCAGCAACGCCCCTGTTCAGCATAGTAGGTGAGGCCACCTGGGAGATGTACTGGTCCTCCTCCCCAGTTGTATCCAGACCCAGACTCTGAAGCTCCAGGACACTGCCCTGGAAACCCAATCCTGGAGGGTAAACAGATTAAGAAAGAAAGATAGAAAGAAATATTCAACTACCCTTCCCGGTATGTCTACGCCTTAGCGTCCGCTTCCGTAGCGTAATGGTTAGCACTATTAGCTGCCGTCTTCTCAGGCCTGGGTTCGATTCCGGGTACTGCCAGAAATTTAAAAATTACAGGTGGGCATGTATATGGTTAAAATGGTATATGCAGCTCACTTCCATTGGGGGTGTACCTGTAAAACTCTGTGCCACCTCCGGACGAAAACACGAGTTTCTTTCTTTGCCTTAACAAAGTTCTTCATCAACCCCAGTTTTATATGCAAAAAGGGAAAATTATTTTGGTGACATCAACAACTATCAAGTTTTAACACTTTTTTGTCTCTTCATTACCACTCTCTAATTTCATAGTGATTACGCTTACGCTTACCTAGAATGTCTGTATCAGAGAAAAAAACAAAATTTTGTGAATCCTGGCGTTATTCCTGTTAGCATATATATCACTTTTAGATCTGCACAAATCTGCCACTCATGTTCTGTGTAGTTTAAAGCCTCAAGAATTGTTTCCGTACTATCATAAATTTCTATTAAATTAACGGTATAGGCAACTGGAGGTTTTAACATTCCTTTAGACTAATAAAACTAAGTGGTATAATAAGAAAGTTGCCTGGACAGGATAACAAGAGCACCTTCCTCTCCCGAAGAAAGTAACAGTCCCGCTACATGGTGCGATACAAATATGCCAACAATGTTAGTTGATACGAAAAGAAACTAATGTTATTTTCGAGATCAGTGTGTCTGAAAACATGGTAATTGATATATTTTGTGTCTGTGAGCAATTCACTGTTGTACTGTGTTATTTAACTTGATAGACCAATGTCGCAGGAACTGCGGTTAGAGTATCTTAGTCGATGGAGCTGGGAAATTCCATACTATCCACCCTACTTCTCTGATTTAAGCCTTTGTGACCTCGAAGAAGAAATCACTGTGCGTCATTCAATTCAAAACTCTTCCAAACAGTCTTGTTACCGTAGATTTCTCTATTGGATGGCTGATCAGCTCAGACTGTAGAGCGCTGGCCTTCTGACTCCATGTTCGATTCTGGCTCAGTCCGGTGGTATGTGAATATGTTGAAATAGGTTGAAAGATGTAGATTTGCCGACACGATAAGGAACTAATGTGGGAAAAACTTCCGGCAATCCGGCGCCTGAAAAACCGTAACAGTAGTTAGTGGGACGTAAAAACATTATTATTATTATTATTATTATTATTATTATTATTATTATTATTATTATTATTACCTCTCTATTCAAGCTATCAACTAAAAAGATCTCCCAACAATATGCTAGGACTTCCCCATTGATAGCAACTAGTGGCGTGCATTATTCGAACTTGAGACGGGTAACCAGGACAGAGTAACATGTGCCTTGCTGCATATGCAACCAACTATGACGCTGAGTGGAGCGTGTAAGCCAATATGCCCGAGTTTGCTGCAATTCGTTCGACAGGGCACGTTGGAAGTGAAGGTTGCTGACTAGAGAGGATGACCTTGCTTGCTTTACTGACGTTGCAAGCAATGTGGTTCACCCAGATATCTGTAAACTAACCCCATGGCACTACAACCCTGAAGGGCCTTGGCCTACCAAGATGTCGGTAAGCCCTTGTTTACAAAGAGCAAAGGTCGGGAATTCGGAGGTACCAGTATCTCTTTTTAAATTTCGTGTGACTATTTTTAGCCGGGTGCAGCCCTTGTAAGGCAGACCCTCCGATGAGGGTGGGCAGCATCTGCCATGTGTAGGTAACTGCGTGTTATTGTGGTGGAGGATAGTGTTGTGTGTGGTGTGTGAGTTGCAGGGATGTTGGGGATAGCACAAACGCCCAGTCCCCGAGCCAAGGGAATTAATCATTCAAGGTTAAAACATCCGACCTTCACAGAAATCGAACCCAAGGCCCTCTGAACCAAAGATCCCTGCGCTGACCATTCAGCTAAGGAGCCTGACTTCCGGAGGTATAAAAGGGGGGCGGAATGGTTGAATTAAGGATTGGGGTATGCAGAGTGGTTCTCGGCCCACAAATGGCCACGGCCGGTCCGTGATCCGACAGCTCTGCACTCCGACCGGCCAACCGAGCAGAGGATGGATGGCCACGGCTCTACAGTGGCTCCACGCCTCTGTATTTGGGAGATGGAGAGGGGCTGGTCCACACTGTCGGCAATCCTGCGAATGGTTTTCCGTGGTTTTCCGAACTCCTGCTGGAAGGGGAATGAAATCCAGTCTACTTACTCTGTCAGTAATTGCCAGACGTACGTTGTGCATTCCAGCAAACAGTGCAAACAGCGAAAGAAACTGTAGTAACGCTGGAATGTTTTAAACTAGTCGTAGTAGTCAGCTAGAACCAGACAAATTCAATGACTTGTTATTCATTAGTAACAATCAAAACTGTAAATAATTAGTTTGTAATTAATTTCCAGTTTGGAGCTAGAATATTTTTCACTAACCATATCTCCTTGGATAGTAAAACCTAGAACAAAAGGACGTCTATAATTTTGAGGTTTATAATTAACTTTATGTGATATAATGACTTATCAATTCGCACAGTTTATATAAAATGTCTTTGGTAATGTTAGTAGTGAAATATATAGCTTATGCACTAATAACTTGTATTTAGTTTCCGTATATAGATTAGAGCAGTGATGTACGCTAGCCAGGAGATATATATGTGGCAGCACGTGAAATTCATTAACAATTTCTCCGACAGGACTGATATTTACTACAGTATTCCCAATTTTACGTACATACAAGGCAGCCCCAGCCCAGTACAGTGTAGAAACACAGTCTAAAAATATGCGTTTAAATGTTGGCATTTTCATGCCCAGTCATGAGTCCACCATTGTGGCAAAAGCGTAATGTTCCGAGAGACAAACTTAACAGAGTACGGGTAAGCAAGGACGGAGAGATGTGAGCCATACTACCTGTGACTGAGACAGCGCGTAAAGGAGCGAGTATCAAGACGCTGGTTCGAACGAACATATTATCTCGCCTTCGCTCTGAGAAGTAAAGTTCGGTCATGGCCTTACTCGACAAATATGAACCGAGCATAGAGCTTGCTTTGCACGACACTACTGCAACGGTATCAAGTAGCAATGGCAACTCCAACGAAGTTCAGTAAAACATTAAAATATGAATCTGTTTTTCATCCATAGATATTAGACATGGGCCTAACATTGTTAAGACTCCATCCTGCATAATTTAAATTATAAATAGCCAATTACACGCAACAGTAAAGTTTGCAATAAACGAATGTTCTCTCTCGTGTTGATGGCCATCAATTTGCTGGGTAATAGTATACTCATTCATTCCTATTAAAATATGTACACTTTCGTACTCATGATATTATTTCTCTAAGGTAGTATTTAATGACAGAATGGCTCATCCGTAAGGAACATCAACCTTGTTCAGTGCTTCCAGCTACCTAGATGTGAGATGCGGCTCGGATATTTGACCAAACCTTGGCATGATACGTTATTTCAAGTTGCTGGGCGTCTCTAATTCTCAGTACCTAACTAACATTACATACTCTGAAAGAGGAACCACAGTTGTGAATTAACTGCAAGCCAAGAGATCAACACACAAACCAGACCAGTGTATATTAACTGAATTTTAAACTATATATTATCATGCTGAAAGTTTTTGAACGTTTTGCTTGATATCTTCGTTGAGAAAGGAGAATTAATGACTAGCCTTTTGAAGCTATTTGAACAACAGGACGATAAGGCTTCCGTCAAAACGATACTGTCCTGTCCATATTTCAGCTCTGCCCATCTAAGGGATAATGGTCTTGTAGCAATTAACAGAGAAGTATGTGAGTTTGGCAAAATCCAGCACGTTCGGATTCAAGGAAGGATTGTGGCCGATTGTCCAGCATATAAATAAAAAGGAATTCGAGCATTGCTGCAACAACCAAGTGTTACTTTGGTATGACAGAGAATGAATATTATAGCAATGTTTAAGATTACAGAATTAGAGTCCTGAAAGTAACAACGCAAATAAAATAGGTTCTCCTCATTCCGTACTTTTGGTGCAATTAGAAGCGTGGACCATCAGACAATATTTTAGAGAAGGGAGATTCAAATTGACGTAGAACGGCCATGTAAAATTACGATTTAAATCCTGGGTTTCAGTGATTGCGTATTGGAAAGATTGTAGACTGATTAAGGGATTAGAAGGGAACGTGTCATAGGAATTTTAGTGGTGGTTGATCATTGAGTTAGTTTATAGGCCGTATGTCCACCCCTTAGTCCTGTTTCTTCATGCGGGGTCGGGGGTGAGATGAGACGAATTTGTATGGCATTTCTTACGGCTGGATACCCTTCATTACGCCAACTTCAGTTGAGGAGCTAATGAAGATTAAATGAATGTTGGTGAATGAAACTGGGTAAGGAGGAGGGAGTAATCGGCTGTGGCCTATGAATAGGATCTGTCCCGACATTTACCTTTAAGTGAAAATGGGAAACGGCAGAAAATCATTCTCAGGACAGCCGTCACGCGACTCTCAAATGCAGAGCTTGGCTTCATAGCCGTAGCGCGTTAACACACGTGGCCACTCCGCTCGGTGAGTTAGTTTATAGGTTGGATATGGAAAATTTAAATAACTTTTAGGTTGTTAAATTAATACATCCTTCAGATTGTACCTACAAAATGTTCCCCATTGATGCCATCAGACCACCAGCCTTTCTAGACTCGCATTTGTGGAACGAAACGTAACAATCTGAAAACGGTAATACAGGAGGTAGCTTAGCACTCAGTGGCTCTGAAAAATTGATAAAATTTAATTTAGGCAACTTCTTCGCATGTTGGAATATATGCTTAAGATTGTCTAGAAATCGCACATTACTAACACCTGTTTTTAGTACAGTATATAATTATCTGCATGTCTTCTTGTATGGCCTAGAATAAATTTGTTACATTCATTGACCTGTTTCAGTCTCATCCTTGATTTTCACAGTATGAATATGACTGGTGTATGAGTAATGACGTTATTTATACAACCGTTCCCTGTTAAGAACGATGTGAAAATGACATTCATTTGGTTATATGGTGCATACAACTCAGTGGGATTGGCAGACTAATATGCAATAGCGAGGTCTGGCTTAATGAAGAAAGAAAAGGCAAACTACCTCACTCGTCATTTACCTTGTATGCCTCTTCAATGACCTATAGGATATCTATGGCTGCTAATCGCGAAGCTGTTGAGCATCCGATGAGTTTTCGGGATGAATACTCAACTTAAATACAAACAATTATCTGCTTTAAGCTTACAAGTAATTTTGGTTAACGTGAACGCTAATAACATAAACGTACGATAAATGCCAAATATAATTTGTATTATGTATGTGTGTTCTTTAAAAATGTATTACACCACTATTAATGAAAATCTTGCAGACACGGTTTACGCAAGAAAATTACGGGAGGCAGCCCACAAGTTCAGAAAATAGCAGTTAGCTGATATCCCTTTCTACTTAGATAAAAAGTGTGTCTTCAGAGTCTCTCAGTATACGATTGAGAACTTTTTGTATGCATTTTATTACCATAATTAAACGGGACATAGGCCATTAGTTATTTTAACGAGACAATGATTAATTTGTTCTTCAATTTGGGAAGATTTCTTTACTTTTCATTAATATATTTCCTCTCTTACGTTGATATAGTCTGCTATTTCATGTTCCTATGAATTTATAGCATGAAATTTCATTTCGAGTTAGACAATCGAACCATAGTATCGTGACAGCTATCCATATAGATTTCCAAACTTGGGAATAGTTAACTAAATAATTTATACATAACATTATAACCTTTTTTCATAACAAACATTAATAATTGAACAAAGGGCAAATTTAGTGGGGCGATGACCTAGATGTTAGACCCCTTTTTAACAATAATGAACAACATAACTTAATGATAATTCGTCGCTGTTCGGGCAAAAAGTTATATCTCACAATGCTCTTACTATCCATTATTTTCTAGTGGCCGATGACCTTCGATGTTAGGTCCCTTAAAACAACAAGCATCATCATCATCATATCCATTATTTTCCTTAAGACTGGTCACGCCTCCCAGCCACATATGAATATGCAGTCCATCAGAACAATTTTCGTTTTGTTCATTTTCATATGCTAGCATGTAAAGGAAAATGAACTTTAAGTACATTATACTATAGCGGTGTGTAAATACGTCATGTAAGCATACATTCCTAGATAACTGAGTACGGTAAGGTTCATTTTCCTTTACATGTAAGCATAGCAAAGAACACAACGAATATGTTCTGATGGTCTAAATCTCCATATGTGGCTGCGAGGCATAACTAATATTTAGATAAATAATGGATAGGAAGAGCATTGGGAGATACGACCTTTTGCCCGAACCGCTACGAATTCAGGATCTCTAATAGTTTGGACTTAATTAGGCCCTAATAATAACTCCCTAAAGATGTATTGTATTGTTAATCGTATACTTAATGCAAATGCGCTGATTTTTTTAATGTAGTATTATATTTTCACATTCAGTTATTGTACGTACATTAGACTGGTTAGTCACTGTTATGAGGAAATGTGTTTTCATTACACCGTGAAAAGAACATGTTAAACTAACACATTAGCTTTGGCACACCTTTATGAGAATTAAACGGATATGTACTTTCTATAAGGTGACATTGAGTGCTATTTTCTTTACCCTTCTGAAGATTCCTCACATTATGATGGCGTGTGTCAGTGGTGTATACATGCTTGAATGTTCCGATTAATAAGTCTTCAATAAAATAATACAGAAACTTAAAGGAGAATTTATTCTCGTTGCTGAGCACGATGGTAAGTCATTCGTCTCTCCAATTTATTCTCTGCCTTACCCCACTGAAATTTTGGTGAAATTAATTAGGGAGAAATTGTACCTGTAGGTCTGTTGCAATGGAACTATCGTATGTCGCTGGTGTAGTTAGTCCTGATGCAACGTAAAGTCAGATGCCATATACAGTCTATACAATGTCACCTTACAGCTTGTACTCTAGGCGATGATTTACTATATGTATGAACTAACCAAAATTAAGCGTATGTTTATAACTTCCATCGATCTCTAAATAAAATAGCGGTGTACATTTGCGTAGAAGTCTATTATCTTTACATTTTCTCCAGGATTACAAATATGTTTTATTCATTCTTTGGAAACTCTGTGTAGATTTTTCTCGAACTGTGATGCAATATTTCGAACTCTGACATGTTAAAAGAATGTAACGATCAGAACTATTGGCTGCCAACCTCAGGGTCTCAGGTTCGATTCCCATTCACATTAGTGATTTAAGATTGACGAAGGAGTGTGTGTAATTGGTTGAATGCTCCAAGTCGTTCACCTCTGTTTAGAGGTGTAACTGCGAACAGCTCTACTACCTCGAGGGATGTGATGACATGCGGTCACATATTATTATTATTTTATTATTATTATTATTATTATTATTATTATTATTATTATTATTATTATTATTATTATTGAAAAACCTCAATTCAATGGGCCTAATAAACTGATCTAATTACGAAACGAATCCTAAATATCTCAGGTGTTTGATAAAATTTGACTTTGTAAATTATGATCCTGTTTCCCAACAATATGAAAAGAGGAGTAATTTACTTCAACATTTACCAGCATATTTTTTTTTTTTAATTTAAGGTGTTAGACAACTCTAATTCGACTTAAGATATGATCCAAGTGAAGGTATACATTCTTATATTATAATCATTAAGATTGATGTAATAAAATCTATTGATAATTGATTAATATTACAACGATATTATTCATAATAGGATAAGAGATGAAAATTTAATTGGTTAACTCTATCTGTTCCTTTAACACAATGTTATCCTGAGATGTTTTAAATGTACCTGTATTAAATATAACATAAGTTTGCGAACAGACACTCTAGGGGCTGCCTAGCCCGTGCTGTAAGGGCGTTCTTGGTTCACTCGGAAGGACATGGGTTCGATTCTCCACGGGAAGTCAAAACATTTAGTTTCACCTCCGACTGAGCGAGGGATCCCACCTCTACCGCCTCAACGGCAGTGTCCTGGAGCGTGAGAGATTTTGTCGGTGATACAGTTCGGGAGGAGGACCAGTACCTCTCCCAGGCGTCCTCACATGCTATGCTGAACAGAGGCCTTGTCGGGGGATGGAAAGATTGGAAGGGATAAGCAAGGAAGAGGGAAGGAAGCGCCCGTGCCCTTAAGTTGGGTACCATGCCGGCATTTTGCCTGCAGGAGAAGTGGGAAACCACGGAAAACCACTAGGAGGATGGCTGAGGTGGGAATCGAACCCCTCCTATACTCAGTTGACATCACGAGGCTGAGTAGACCCCGCTCCAATCTTCGTACCACTTTTCAAATATCGTGGCAGAGCCGGCAATCGAACTCAGGCCTCCGGGTGTGGAAGCTTACCACACTAACCACTACACCACAGAGGCGGATTGCCCAGGCACGTGAAAATGAGAAACCCAGATCATGTTCAGTGCTGCCAATAATGCGATTCACTGTACTGAATGTGAACTTGCAGTTACATGATACCTAAAGCGCAGTGAACTCGCTCGCTGCGTTTTGTACAGAGTTTTTAACCATTTTACTGCATTTCGAAAGTGTTCTTATAGTTGTTACCGTATATAGCTCTGAGATTTTATGAAAGAGGTATGACATATAACATGAACAGATTATTAATGAAAGTTTCTTTGTATAAATTTATGTACTATTGCATTTAAACAGGTGAGTCAGACAATAGCAAGGAATTGATTGACTCATTATTCCATCACTCCGACGACACAAGATTAAATGTTGAGGAAATAAATTACAGCAAAGCAGAGCATGAATGGGAACGGAGGTATTAAATTAAACATACATGACAGACAGCGGTTGAGTGATGACTACCAAGAGATGAAATCTCGCGCAAGGTAACATTACTTAATTACATTCCCTGGTCAAAGGAAAATTATATGTTTTAGGAAGTGAAAAGAAGGGCTTTATTCTGAAATGTAAGGGATCACATCGCCGTCTTAATCATTGCCTATTCATTCCTTGTGAAACAATAAAGTGCGTACAGTTCTCGGATATACGGTTGTAATGCAAGATAAGAAGGGAAATACAACGTTGTACTCAAAATCTATAAATTACAATAGCTCAGCATTGTGATTTTCTTTGTGCTATTTTACGCAAAGTCTGAAGTTTGTGTTAACTAATATTGCATAATACCGCTTGGATATGCCTTTGCTGGCAGGACCTAGTGTTTACAGTGCACTATGTCTTCTGGTATAGGCTAGAGCAATTTTGTTACTTTCATTGATCTGTCTCTGTCTTATACTTGGCTTTGACAATATGAAAGTGACTGAGGTATGAGCGATGCTAGTAATGCCATTCCTTCTGCAGCCAGTCCCTGCTACGAATGGTGTGAAAGCGTTGGTCATAGGGTCGGTTGGTGCATGCATTTCAGTGGGCTTGGCAGACAGATATATAATAGCAACTTCTGGCTCGGTGAGGAAGGCAACGGGAAACTACCTCATGTCCCTAGTACGCCTCTTCAGTGATGCCTAGGCCATCTATGGCAGCTGATGGCAGAGCTGTTGAGGATTCAACCAGCCTTAGGGCTGAAGACTGAACATACATACATACATACATACATACATACATACATACATACATACATACATACATACCGCTTGGATGTTCAGCGATGTATCCCTTGCGAGAATATAACTTATTATTGCTTGGGCCGCATTTAATATCATCTTCTTTAGACATAATTGTACGCAGTTGACTGCCTTGGCATGAATATGAAATGTATTATAGTTATAGATATAAGCGTAAGTAAAACACAGAGAGAAAACTTTAGTTACCAGAAACGGGTCATATTACTCGCTTGTATGTTAATGTAATTTCATATTTTTGCAATCAGAACAGCTCATAATGTTATCTTCCTTCGGATATTTACTTAATAATAATAATAATAATAATAATAATAATAATAATAATAATAATAATAATAATAATAATAATAATATTTACATTACGCCACACTAACTATATTTACGATTTTCGGAGACGCCGAGGTGCCGGAATTTAGTCCCGCAGGAATTCTCTTACGTGCCAGAAAATCTACCGACACGAGACAGACGTATTTGAGCACCTCCAAATATCACCGAACTGAGCCAGATTCGAACCCAACAAGGTGGGGTCAGCAGCCCAGCGCCTCAACCGTCTGAGCCACTCAGTCCGGCGATATTGATATATCAGGCTGCGTATATGTTGAGGCATAAGCCCGGGGGTTGTTCAACCTTTAGCTGCCATTAGTAGCCTAAGCGTCACTGAAGAGGCGTACAATGGGAATAGGTGTGGAGTAATTTCCCGTTGCTTTCCTTACCGAGACAGGTGGCATGTATTGCATACCAGTCTACCAAGGTCACTGAGATGTACACACCAACTCACCCTAGGAATGACACTATTACACAACTCATCACAGGAAACTGAATGCATAACAGAAGGCATAGAATCGCTCACACCTCAATCACTTGTTTTTGGCTTTAATCAATATTTTAAAGGAACTCCCTGACCTAACTTTAGGCTAAGATTTATTTCGGCTGATGACGCTTACGAGAGTTAAGCGAAACATGTCACAAGTTACAACACCAGTTGTAATGTTTATATCCTAAATATAAGGAAAGATAAGTATTTGAAAGGTGGTGTAAATTATTACTCTTGTTTTACTGTTTATAAAGTGTATTTTTCATAGACAGTCATGTAAACTGCTAAAATCATAACGCTTCTTTTGAAAAAATAATGGATTTTGAATTTATCGCTTTCACTCTGGGCCATCGAGTTGAGTCGCATTCATTTTTAACATATCACTTGCTTTGTGAACCATTTTGTCTCCAAAACGTGGGTCCTTGTGCTTGTATTCCCAAGAACCTTCAGGGTGAGGTATGAAAACTCTCTGACTTACACAGTTAATGTTGCTATCAAATTTATGAGCTTGCTATATAATCACCAGAGATTACGTTCCAGTTTAAGTTTAAAGGAAAAAAAATCACTTCGGGCGGCCTTTTATATCATCCGCTTGTATTGGAAGAGCTCATTATCTTTCATCGGAGGTAACGTGTGCTACGTACATTTCATTAATTGTGTATTCCCTCTCAGGTGATGCAGTTAGGGAATGAACATTCTGCAGGCACAACTAAGTGCCCCAAGTAATTATGTTTCCCGTTGTTCACTTGTATTATCATCTAAAATCCATAACTTGAACTCTGTTCTCTAGCATAAAGTAGAACTTAATTTCGCAATTCAGTTTTCAAGAGTACGGTTAAAGGATTATTATTATTTTTAGAACTGCTCCTTGTGTAAATGGGATTGTTTTGTATTCTTCCCCCTGCCTTTCTCTCCCCTCTCCCTGCCTGCTCCCTATACCGTGTACATATTTACATTATAAATGCTGTACTTAGAAACAGCTTATATGTGTGTATTAAGGCGGCAGGCCTTTCGCGCAACGCTCTGATAACTTAACAAGTCTCCTTAAGTCCTGTAATCTCTCGCCGGAGCGCTGCGGTCACTGCAAGAGCGAGCGACAAACTGAAGGTGTTGCTTGCTTGGGTGGTAGGTGTTAGCTTGCTGAAAGAAGTGACAACTCCAAGGTGTGTGAGTGTTCTCTGTGGCATGGATCTAATCCTTACCAAGAGGAGCGACACTGCTCCCAGGACATTGCAAATGGAGCCTTCACATCTTCATTCTGGTTGCTCATAGCGCCATAAGGAACACAGTACCACTGGTTAAAAGAGTATGGTAAACCTAAAGATAGAAGGATTCAAAAGGTATACTAGAAGTTACCTGTAATAGATCATACGCGCTAGGAAATTATAATCACCCATCCTCAATGCTAGAACGTGGGTTCGATTCCGAGTCAGGAACTCGAAAGTTTTAAGAAACGAGATTTCCACTTCTGCAGCAGCACATGGCCCTGAGGTTCAATCAGCCTACACAAAAAGTGAGTACCAGGGCTAGGGCTAACCACTTTATCCCTCTTACTTACGAGGTTAAGAAAAGTGAAAGACTTTACCTTTCACTCCACCAAAGGCCTTCATGGCTACTGAAAATTCCGTCTTGATTGTAACTTACAGTTGTATTGGGGATGATGAACCGGAGAACTATCCAATACTATATTTTATTATTGGAAGAATTTCCATATACCAAGAAGCAATGCGGAACTCAGTAACCTTTTGACAAGATTTAGGGGTACTTCAGTTAACTCTAACGATTAAGCTCCGGAGCACTCCGTGTGGTATGTCGCTTGTACTCAGCATACGTACGCAACACATAGCACCAGACTATTAGAAAATTTCACAGTAACACTGTGACTGGAATTCTCCTCAGATCTCACAGCTATTTCAATTTATTTAAGTAGATAGATAGATAGATAGATAGACAGCTAGATAGATAGATAGATAGATTATTTATTTTACCTGTCAAGGTTTGGAATACCTGTCCCTGTCATATACTTAAGCAATATTGTATATATAGAAATAACATGAAATCTGAAACTGATATGTACTACACTAAAGAAATAGGCATGTAGATAAACTATCCAGTATATAAAACAAATTGACATATTGCTTCCCAAATGCAATAATGAAATAATACCAATGTTGAAACTAAGAAAAGTAATAGCAATGCTACTATTAATAACAGCGATAAGAAAAATAAATAGGCAGGAGGAGAAGGGGTTCGAATCACACTGTCGGCAGCTCTGAAGATGGTTTTCCGTGGTTTCCCACTTTCACACCAGGAAAATGCTGGGGCTGTACCTTAATTAAGGGCACGGCCGCTTCCTTCCCATTACTAGGCCTTTCCTATCCCATCGTCGCCATAAGAAGTATCTGTGTCGGTGCGACGTAAAGCAAATAGCAAAAAAGAGATCTATTGGAGATATTCTGAGCATGCTCGTTTAAAGCTTCCGTAGATTGCTATCACTCTGACCTCTTGCGGAAAAAGGTTCCACTCACGGTTGTTCACAACAGGAAAGGAATTTTTGAAGGTTGAAGATTTGTGTTTAGGAGTAGCGAACGGTGTCGTTTTCACTCCAAGTGAAAGTATATGTTCCGGCTGCTGTAAAAATATCGTCAGCAGTCTTCAGCTCACTACAGTGAGATTTTCTTATTCCGCTAGGGGTCAGTTAGCCTCCTCCCTTAATGCATCATGCGACGGCAAGTAATGCAAAACTTAATAATAACACTGATCACACAGATAAATCCTCAACTGTCAGGTACGGTATCTGACGCTAACCAACCGTTTTACATGCTGAGCTATTAACGCATAGGCCAATCTACAGACAAATCGACACACTATTAGTACTACTAAAATACAGGAATACTCATTATCTGTTTGTTGTCTTCAGTTATAGGAATCAAAGACCATTTTATATTATGCTTGATGTAACAAGGAACAAATATGTTTTGTGCATTAAACCATAAAATAATGTGTCTAATTAAGCGCAAGTAGGATTTAACAAAAAGAAAAAAAAATAATGCGCCTTCTCTTTATGATTACCTTTTTACCTCACCCATCAATGAACCAAATACTATCGTACGTAATGTTATACAGAGAAATGAAACAAAATAAGGTAATTGCGATAAGTGTTACCTATGAATTTTGTTGCTGAATTTCTAAAGACGTCTGAGCTTACAATTTCTTCTAGTTAGAGAAATGGTAGGAGCAGTGGGTGGATTCGAACCTCTGCAATTTATGCTCAGTCACCCATATACAGCTCGTGTACCAAATAAGCTGTTACACCCCGCTGTCGGAGCATGTCGCATAATCTCTACTTAGTCATGAGGTGTGTTATCAACTTTGTTGCCTGTAAGTCAGCTACTCATTTACCTTCTAGAAACAATGTTCTGCGTTATTTATTGTTTATTCTTTATGTGTCGATCTAGAAATAAGATCTCAGTGATGTATACAAGCCAGACACTCTATTTTATTAATACGAAATCGTCGCATGCCTTACAAATAAGGTGACCATTGAGATCCAGGACTATAAAACGATAAATTGAGATACTGTAATTAATTTTAAAAGAACGATAGGAACAGAACAATGGGGAATTTCATACATTGTTATATAAATGGTGGATTCAAATATCGTCGCTGCCGGGACGAAACCTCCTATGTGAAATATTTTGGCTTAGAACAGGGCCTTTCAGGGTGCATGCCCTTGGTGCATGCACTGTGCACGGTGCAAAAGACGACTTCGCTTAGTTGACCAGAGTGCAGACCCCCCACTCCTCGATTTGGAGCAATAGCGCTTACTCTCTCTTTCCTCACGCCTGTCTTGCTCGCTCCCCCTGTCTCCCTCTTCCACACTTGCACCGTAGCGCTCCAAATCCGAGCTGAGTTGCCCCGAGTAGAGCCGAGCTTAGCCGAGTAGCACAGAGACGAAGCGTTGGTCCGAGACAACCCGAGCGCGACCGATGCACAGTGCACGGAGCTCTTGCGCCTCGATTTGCACGCGTGAGATTTTGGGCGTTTGAGAGGCCCTGGCTTAGAACTTTGGCCAGTAAGGTTCTGTCATCTAAGGTGCAATATTGTGTGAATAATGTCAAGGCATTCTCGCTCTTCATGATGTGTGTGCTGTGGGTCAGTATATCTCCAAAAATATTATCACATAGGAGATTTTGTCCCGGCAACGACGATATGCATGGAACCTTTCAAAATACTCTGAGAATTTCCAGATATTGTTGGGCACACAAACCAAGTCATTACAATTACGGCGACCATTAAACTAAGATACCATAATTAATTGTAATAGAATGGTTGAGTATACCTCGCGATTTCAAGGTGTCTAGACAAATTGTAAGTCTCTGGAATAAACTGCTTAATAAAAGGGTTACTGTTTACAATATGCCAAGGTGTGGACGCTCAAGAAAAGCTTCCACAAGGACAGACAATCTCATCAGAAGGAAGTCTGTGGCAAACCCATGCTGTACTGAAGTTAACATGCGATAATCTAGGTATAAATTGCAATGTAAAGTTGCATGTCTTCACAGTAACAAACAAAGAAGCAAACGTGTTGACGACTATGTAAGTGGCATCTTATATATCATTTCTTTGCTCAAAAGTACAAACACTGGATTTCTCTAAACTTGTCTAATGTGTTTGGGAGGGACGAGAGTAAATTAAATTTACATTCTTCGGAAGGAATTCATTATGTTCGATTTCAACCAAAGAAACGGAACAAAGGGGTATGACGCTCGAATGTCTTCCTACTATAAACAACTATCCTGGCTACGACTAGATGACAGACGTAAACTGCATTCAACTACCCTTGTGTACCAGGTGCTTTCGGAAGACATTCCAGCTTATCTCTCCGGTAAATGTCGTCACCTTTGTTCTTTACATCTCCAAAATACTCGCTCAGTGTCTCTCCTAGAAATACCTGTCATCGAACAACCATGCACCATAGATCGTTCACTCTCACCGCCTCATAATGGTGGAATGCTCTCATCAAGGACATCAAGGATGTAGCATCAAAAAGTACATTTATAATCTCTTAGTAGCCGTACCTTTTTAAGTGCTTTCAGCAAGGCATCAGCGTGAGTGGAACGGGTGATTGTGTGAAAATGATGTTATAAGCGTAATGTACAGTTAAGTTAACACGATACCTCATATGAAGTTTAGTTCTCGGCTAGTAGTAAATTAGTTGAACAAGCATATGCTAGCGCGTTCCAAAAGAAGCTTTCGAGGTAAATACATTTTCCAACATGACGATCACACCAAACGTACGTCACCGTACGAAAATGATCACCATATGAAAGCCATGGTCCAAGTTTCGGACTGGCCTAATTAACGTCCGGACTTAAATCCCATCCAGCACATGTGGGCGAATCTAGACAATAGTCTCAGGCACCACAATTTCGCAGATCAAGATAGTCTTTTGAGGCTGTGTATGATGCGTGGAAAAACATACATCTACTGGCGCCATGAAGAATTTGGTTGATACAATGCGGAGGTGATTCATTGATTTCATTGATGTGAATGGTTATGCAACAAAATACTAGACAAGAGAACATGACATACAATATGAAATGACATTGTAGTAAATTAGTTGTGGTGACTGTCCAAATAATTACGAGCATCAAAGTTTGATTACGTCGTATGTAAACATTTCATTCTTTAAGTCTAAAAGGTATATGATTATTTGTTTCTGTTTACAGGTTCTTCACTTAATTACACTGTAATACAAAATGTACACAAAAGAGTACCAACTAATTTGTTAAAATATTTGAGCTCTACTGTATGTAGCCTGAATTTTCTGTCTTAGATACAGCAAAGAGTGAAATTTGGTCAGTAGCAGAGAGACGATATGAATCGTTGAATCGTGTGTTAGGTGCGAAGGAAATTGTGATTAGCGTGCATCAATCAGGGTGCATCATCAACAAGAAAATTTCATAGACAACCATGGAAATATCCGTTTAAGTCTTGTCCGCATTTTAAGTTATTACTCATAAACAAAAAGGGGGTACATGAATGTCTGGAAGTTTATGTTTTACAGTACCTACTACAGCTGAGTTTCTCTCTTAATAACTGGCTGTTATAAAGAATAATTAGCTATCGAACTTTTATATTATTAAAGTGATGTTTATGAATACAAATTTGTTTCTATCCGTGTTGGTGTTGCACTTCTTGAAAATTCATTCTATATATACCATAAGCGAACTTCATAAATGTAATTATAGAGTTTAAATTGTTTTACTTATATTGCCGTGGTCCAGACTTAAGCTTCCTGCTCAGTCGGTCATGGTTTAATGTCAAGTGATTTAAATCACGTTGTAAATATGAAATAAGAGTGCACTGAGACACGTGAATAAATGCGAGAAGGGAACAAGCTGGAAATCTGCATCCCACCTATTGTAGAGAGTTCACCTCTTCAAATTAAATCATCTTCCAGGGAAATGGATAATATTCAGGTTATGGTAAATTCCTTCTGTCACTGTTACTTGCTCATCTCCCGAGTGATTAATTTTTACATTGCAGGAGGATCCTTTTTTCCCTATTTCCCAGACGGCTTAAATCGAACAGCTCTTCCAAATTAAGATCATTCCCCTTTTGTTCGTGTATATAAATATAGAGTTATGTTAATAGATACAAATTATAGTGGTCTGTAATGTGGTTTGCGAATGGTTTCTTATATTTCTGCGTTAAATATCCCCAAACCCTTTCTTGCCTGGTGTTTATAGTGCACGTCCTTCAAAACGACTACTTACCTTCTACTACCTACTTTACTGTTTATTTTAGCAAACAAAGCCTGTACTACCCTTGAGGATGCTTTTCTATCCCTGTTCGATTACATGGAACCATTGATCGCGTTTGCGTATTTCAGAGAGCGAATAAGTTCTACCGTTCGAGAAGTATGACTGGATAAACAAAGAGAGGCACGCATGTTTCACTTAGGCCAATGTTTATGGAGGAGGATTCTAGTAGATTTATTTACAGAGTTCAGAAGAAAATGGGCAGCAATAAATGAAGAATTGAGACATTTATTCAGACTGCCATATTTACTGTTGGAAGACGTCCTGGGCTGTTTCACTGAAAATTTAATGGCTGTCAAACCTATCAGATACACTGCTGATAATGTTTTAAATTCAATTATGAAAAATAAATAAAAAATTCTTGCCGCTTCCTCCCCAAATGTGGGCCAAATTTTCTCCTTGTCCTCCTCATATCATGAAGCGTTTAACAGGCAGTTTTATAAAGATTTTAATGATGCCCATTTCAAAGATTTTCCTTGATGTGGATGTAGTAAAAGAAATGCAGATGGAAACAGAAATAGAATATCGTAACTTGAGGAAGGTCGTTTACTTTCAAGACAAGAAAAACAACAGAATTTCACTGAGGATGCTATCAATATATTTAATTCAGCTGGCACAATGCGATTAAATTTCGTAAAACATATTTGCCTATAAAACATACCTGTTTGGCAGTGTAATGATGAGCGGTGTGAGACAACCTTGTTTGTTTTATGACGACCAGACAAGTGATAAAACACAACAAAGATAACTGTTTAACCTTGTTTACCGACTTCCGGCAGCCATTCCAAAGTCTTAAAAAAATTGGTCACAATTTGTGTTAGAAAAGGATAGAAGCCGTCTGGGATCTCATAAAACCTTATACCTCAGAGCCGATTGGGATAAAGTGGGAGCCAGGTGGGATGTAGTGTCTTCTATCTCCTAGCGTCAACGAATAAAAAATTGACAGATCGGTAGAGACAATGCATCAACATACACTACGTTATGAGTAGGTAACAAGATCATCATTTTCATAACCTGAAAATGTGAAAGAAAAACAGGGCATTTTCAGAAACGTCTGACAACATGTTAAATTTGAACTTTTTCACTGTAAGCAAAATAAGAGAAAACAGTAAGGAAATGCAATAAAACTACATATTTTTACTATGTATAGTTACCTTCATTAAATAAATGGCTATACCAAATGCAATACTCTTCTATAATAATTCCCTATACACGCCGCCAGCCCCCCACCCCCACCCAACATGCAACCGCCATACTCATCATGTGTCCCGTCCGCACCTAACCTTACAACAACGTCTCCCTACTCTTGGTAACTCACTACCCGATATTGACATATGCACATCCTTCGTATACTTCAAATATAAAATGAAAATATACCTTTGAAGCCGTCTCCAGGTTTCCGTTTTCTTCCGTCCTTCCAACCCAGGATCTTTCTTCTTGCTAACTCTGCAACCGACCCTTGCCAGTTATCGCTGCCATTCTTATTATATTGTTATTAATTTACCGTTGATATTTAATATTGTTGTTTATATCGATTGTTATCTTATTATACGTATTAAAATTTGTTAAATTATTAATGTAAAATGGCCCTCCATAGGCTGTATGTAATAATTAAATGAATTAAATTAATGTAACTATATTCTTGTTTATAATCCTATAAAGAGGAACCTTTCTTTACTAACTTTGATAATTTCAACAAATGTAAGAAATCATTTACAGAAGGATGGAACAAATTCTTTAGAGAAAGATTTTTAATATTATATCGTACAGTTACAATAATCTTTACTGCTAGCATGGAGAGTCTATTTCTTTCACTGAATATTGCACACTGATTATTGAAAACACCATTTCAGTTTTAGCATTACATGCAATTACTGAAGGAAAGAATTCTTAGAGACACAGTAACCACTTGGCGAAATTCTAACACGAAATGGATACATGGTAACTATAATAAAATATAAATAACGAAATTGGGAGCCACCTGTAAACGATTCATAGGAATAATTAATTGACTCTGTAGAGTATGAAAGAACTCCTCCCAAGGTGACGGTCATCAGGCTGAAGAGGCTCCAAACTTGCTTCATTTACCTTGCCTGCTATAATTTTACCCTGAAAATAAATTTCCTTACGCCACCAATAAAAGATTTACCACACATTTCACTATATGAATATATTCCCGAATCAAAAATAAAACAAGGAAAACAAAAAATTATCATCACGTGATGAGACCAACTCGTTTGTCGCTTACAAAAATAAACATGCACAAACATATACAATTTAAAAAAACTGCACATCGTTCTGAAGGCCATCGTTCAAATTATGGTATTCTACGGATGAGACGACTGTTCATTCTGAACCTTATATACATTAGCACAATAGCATCATCACCGTGGAACCTATTTATCCCCGGTTATAACTGCATGGGAATACAAAGCCAGTCACCTAAATATACTCTTTTAATCAAATAACTTCATCACGAAATAAAATCTTTGGACTAGATGCAAGACAATAGCCACGTCAAATCAATTAAAGAACGACCAAGCATTGAAAACTTAGCACGCTATTTTTTCTAACAATAATCAGTTCTGTGCACAACATATTATCTCCAGATTACTGCTATAAAACACTAGCCACAGTGTGCATTTACTTGGAGAGGAATAATCCAGAGTCTGACTTACAAAATAATACTATATAGCTTCTTCCACTGACTGCTCACCGGTTACCGAGTAACGCACTCCACATGATTCCTTAACGGCACAGTAATGCAACCGTAAAGAACGTGTACAGCAAATACTTCGTAATGGTAATCGTTATGAACAGCAACCGCAATGGTCATGGACAGTAATCATAATCTCGTTGCACACGCGTACACGTATATATAGTCTTGCTCAACGTGGCTTTGTGTCTGCCAAAAGTCTACTGGAAGGAACTCTTCAACTGCCACATCTCCAAGAGTCTCTCGGTCAAACCAACCTCGTTCAAAATCGGAGCTTTCGGGTTGGTTACCGAGCTGCCGATCCGCAAATAGCGATCCTGCACGTTCATCCACATTGGTGAATTACCATCTTCAGCATACACTTGCTGGCCGTACCCGGGTTTCTAAACCACTTTTTGCAACACTTTCAACCGATTTCAACCGTTCTTCCCGATATAGTCACTGTTTCCGAGGTTGCACAATCTTCACTGTTAGTCCATGAGTACGGACCTCTTTCCCAAATAAAAAATTTATACAAATATGAGGATATACATATTCAATATTCTATAACTAGAAATCCTTCTAATAACACTATGTTCTTTCATCTTAATTTAACTAAGTTCTATTATATACAGGACTCTATATTAAATACTATTTACGAAAATTTCCTTACTAAAAGTCATGGACAGTACTTTTATACGGTTACAACACATAACATTAACATCATGCTCAACGTGGCTCCACTAAGAATATAAATTTCTTCAAGAAATATGTCTCATCCTGCTACAAAACAAAATCGTTTAGACGACAATAATCAAGCAGTTACACATGATCCAATAAAACACATTCCTATTTTTCATTGATGCACTGAACAAAAGGCATCAAGTTATTGAAACAATTGCCCCTCCGTTTGAGATATTTTATTTTCAGCTAATTAAACACTGAAATCCATCTCACTCAACAGCGCATTTTCTAAATGGTTCAAGGACAGGGCAAAATATAGGGAATCGTTTAGTTCAATTTCTAATCTAGTTTCTCTTGTCTCTCAATTCGAATTATATCCAATAAACAGTTAGGGTTCTTCTCCAGATTTTTGATTGTGAAGCGACATATATTTATGAGTGAATGAACGAAATAAGTACCGTATAGAGTTCAGAGAACTTACTCAACTCTGAATAAATCTTCCAAGATTCTTAGATCACAGGGCTCTGATAATTAGTAAGATTTCGAAACACGAATAATTTAACGAGCCTCTCAGAGCTTAGAAAGAGACTTAGCGTATTTCCATCAGTATGACTGTCCTTGTTATGACAGAAATACAATATTTATTTGATCTCAAACGTTATCTTATGTGTTGTGTTTGTATATTGGTTACATTCTGTACCCGAAGTCCTGAAAGTCTGACATTTTTCCTGTTTCGGAGAACGATGGTCGGACAATAATTTAGTAGATGTCAGGAAAAATCCTGACGTCTGGTCATCGTAGTTATGAAGCAGTTTTCAGTCACTAATTACACACGTTGTTGTCCACGATATCCCCTTTAAAACGAAGAAACAGCAAAACTTATAACAGGTGAAAATATTCTCATAAAATAATATGGTAGAAGTTGACGGAGTCAGCACTTGTAAAAATTTAAACACGCGTAGTCTTCAATATTCCTCATTACTTTATTTCTTACTTTCTAAAACTTGCCTCATTGCGAGAAATGTCTGTTATTCAACATGGAATTGTAAACAATAGTTATTATTATTTAATGTATTTTAATTTCTTCTCAGGTATTATATTATGGTCGTTCTTATTTTATCTTATTCGTGTGTTCTGTGTTTCAGTGTAAAATAGGGACACGTGTCCATAACTTCGCCAGTTAAACCAAATCATCTATAGATGTAGCTATGAATTACGGATAGCTCTTCCGTCGAAGTACATAGTGTGGTCTAGGCTATGTTGGTTCAGGAGTGTACCATTCCACTTGGATAGTAGTGTACGTGAGTGAAGGTGTGAATATCCGTAGGAGCTTAGACAAACCCACATGCTTATAGCACTTGGTTGTTTCGTGCATTAGCTTAGCTTACAACACTTTGCGTCGGGGCTTCCTAAAGTCCCCTAGGACCTGGCAAGGTGTTGTAAAAGAATGGGGGGCTTTACCGAGCTTTCATGTGAGATGCTTACCGAATCTGCCTTTGTGCTCTACATACTTATTAAACTAAAAAAGGATGCATACCCTTTGTGAAAGTACACATAGCAGAATATATATTACAAGGTCATTTTGCTATTCTGATGAGGAGAGTTAAGCTCTTCCAGATGTGGTAGATGAGAGAGTCCAAGTTATCGCAGCAACACTGACAATTCTTGCTTTATCCTCGCTTTTTATAGAGAACCCTCGTTTCTTGTACCCCGGCCTCCTCTCTCATTATAGCTCCGTACTTACCTGTGTGATGATATTAAACCACAGAAATACAAAAGGCAACATAGACTAAGGGATATTCGCCAACTTTTGAAACAGTGAAGCACGCTCTTCTCTCCCGTCTCTTTGGCTTTCTCTTCCCCTTTCCTCTGTCCTCCCTTTACCCTCTCCAAGTAAGTCTCCACGTGATAGTATGCCATCACTTAGATGCTGCTTCATCCCCTAAAGGCTTGCAAACCAGTGACCGGCTAAATCCACCCCTCAGAAAAAGAACGACTCAATGTTCTCACACAATTTAGCAGGGTCTGTTTATTTTCCTATTGTTCTTCTGGCTTAACACTCAACAATAAGCAATGATATAAGAAGTTACACAATTCTCTCTCCACTCTCCTCCCTCTTAACTTGTTTCTCTCCATTACATTTTCCAATGCGCTTTCTAAATCCACAGGGTCTTTATGTGGAACGACTGAGTCTTTCAATATCGGAAAAGGAAGGAGTAGTTTTCAAATTCGAAACAAGTAAAAGTCTGTGCTATTAATCTGTGCATCATTTAAATGGATATCACAGAATGTTATTTTATATTATTCATTTAACAATAATAATAATAAAGAGAAAAAGAAGAATACACACAATTTCGTGGTGTGCATGCCAGCCTTCAAGACAACCTTCGGTGATAATGTGTTGTTACAGAATGAAATTAATTTGACTTCTTTCAAGCTTAAATCATTGAATTGAATAATTGATCGAGTCGTGTAGCTTCAGGGACTCTTCTTTTAATAAAGTAAATGTTTTCAATACATATACAGTACATGATTAAGCTAAGACAATGAAGTTATAGTTATTTTCTAAAACTGTTGAGTTCGATTCAATGTCGCTAACCATGCAGTTTTGGGGATCCTACTTGTCGATACGACGTCTTTCAGTTATTGTTAATCTGGTACTATAATGATAAAAATAATATTCACTCAATGTCGTGAGATTAACAGGACTGGTCTGATACTAGACACAACGGACCGGGTCATAAAAGCTAAGACATACAGCTGAATAATTCATTACGCTGACCATTACACTGAGTATGCAGGGAATATTGCAGGTTAGCTGTCGTGTTGGTTGACCAGGGCCGTAAAAGGGTTATTTCTACATCTAACGGTAAACAAGTAAAATTATATTTTCAAGACATTCAAGAAATATTAATCTGAGAACGGTAATAGCACCGCTCTTTGCAAGTATTTGGACACAATGAAAGAACCTTGAGAAACAGTTATGGATTCGAAGATGGCGATAGTGAAAACCTAGCTAGAAAATTATACTATTATTACAATTGCCTTATAGAGTTCGAATATTCATGGCTCTACTCCCCACCATGTAAGCGAAGTCACTGAGAGAACAACCTTACTCCTTCTCCCCTATTAATACTGAAGGTAGTGATTTATAGTTATGTTCCCACTGTTGTTCTATTCAGTGTGGCTAACCGTACAGTTTAGGAACCCTACTTGCCGATACGAACTTTTACAGTTACTGTTAATCTGGCACGTTGGCACTATACAGTCATGTTTGCTTTTTTTCGTGATTGGCAAGATTTACGTATTGCCACTGCCGTATTATGAAAATCACTAGTGTTACATTACGGGGTATAAGTCTTCTTCTTCTCCTTCTTCCCCTTAACCTGTTTACCCTCCAGGGTTGGTTTTTCCCTCGGCATAGGGAGGGATCCCACCTCTGCCGCTTCAAGGGCAGTGTCCTGGAGCGTGAGACATTGGGTCGGAGGATACAACTGGGGGGATGACCAGTACATCATGTGCTAATCTGAGCAGGGCCAAGTGGGGGGTGGGAAGATTGGAAGGGATAGACAAGGAAGAGGGCATGAAGCGGCCATGGCCTTACGTTAGGTACCATCCCGGTATTTGCCTGCGGGATAAGTGGCAAACCACGAAAAACCACTTCCAGGATGGCTCAGGTGGGAATCGAAACAAAGTCTACTCATCTGACCTCCCGAAGCTAACTGGGGGTATAACTAAGGCATATTTTCATTCTCTGTAGGATTATAAATCTGTTTGCGTAATACCAGGTAAGTAGAATTGTGGATTGTTCGAATAATGTATTTAATAACGTAGTTGGTCTTAAATGACGAACGTAGCATTTTAATAATACGGACTTATTTCGTCAATTTAGTATGTATAAAATGCAGTTAGCATGTACAAGAAGCAAAAAAAAAAATGCAAGAATTCCTCCGAAATGGAAAGCAAAATTACTTCCTCTATGAAGATCAGTTCAGTTGAAAAGAAAGGAAATTTCGTTATCGACCTAACCTAGCTTGGTCTTGTCACGGCTTTCTTACGGTTTGCAGACTTTCTTATTGACTTACGGCATATGTACGTGTAATATATTTGCTTGTGTGTATAATTACAGCGTGGTTTCGCGAAATTCCGAAAAGTAGTAACAAGTTTCAAGGAGAAAGCTGAAATATTTACACCACCAAACACCGAAGAATACGGTTATAATAATAATAATAATAATAATAATAATAATAATAATAATAATAATAATAATAATAATAATAATAATAATAATAATAATAATAATAACTCCCGTGTGGGGATTTACCGGTTACCTCCATCGGGCGCGTCCCATTGGAATTGGGGAAGCTCGCTGGCTCTGCCGCCAGCAGAGTCAGAGGGTAGTAGGGAAATAAAATACCACCGTGATAAAAAAAACTGGTCCCCTGCCAGGGTTACGGCGAAGACTGGTAAATGACCAGAAGCCAGAAAACATATTGAGGCAACCTCTAGGGCTAACAACCCTAGTTGTAAAAGGATGGGTACCCGTCCAAAGCAAAGTCAAGTCAAAAAGCATGATGGCACAACATTTCAAGAAACATACCCCAGGGGGTAAATCTTCGGATAAATCCCTCCTCGTGAACGCCACGACGCACGAGTCTCGTTCGGATTCTGGGGGAGACTCGACATCATGCAAGAGACGAGTCGGAGCGTCTCGGTGTACGCCGAAGAGTCAAAAACTCAGGCCAAAATCTAAAACATTTCTAGCAACTTTCAACATAAATTCACTTACACAAACTGGCAAGCTGAAAACCCTCACCAAAGCTCTTCACGAAAATCAGATATCCATAATGGCCCTACAGGAAACAAGGTACCCAGATGAAGAGATTTTTGAATCCGAAGGCTACCGATTTTTCAAGAGCAAAGCGCAAAGAGGAATCCTCAATGGAGCTGTGATGCTTGGAACCGCGTTTGCTGTTAGAACCAAGATCCTTAAATCGGTTGCAAATTTTGAACCTGTGAATGACAGATTGTCTATACTCACAATTAAATGCGCGAACAAAACCTACACCCTAGTTAACGCACATGCTCCTACAAACGATAAGAACAAATCTGACCCAGACGAAGTTGATAATTTCTGGGACCTACTGGATGAAAAATTAAACAAAATCCCCAAACACCATGTCAAGCTTCTTTTGGGTGACTTCAATGCCCAACTAGGTCGTGAAGAGAAGTACAAGTAAGTTATAGGAAATTACCCTGCTCACAAAAGAACCAATCCCAACGGCAAAAGACTGGTGTCCATTTGCGAAAATCACAACCTGCAGGTCATGTCGACCTACTTTCGCCATCTACCCAGAAAGCAAATGACTTGGCGTTCTCCCGTCCAAGCTCTCGGAGAGTTACAAATTGATCATGTCGCAATCTCCAGGAGAAACAGCCCTGAGATTATGAATGCCAAGGTAAAGAAAGGCATCAATGTGGCCTCAGATCATTATATGTCTCCTATCAAATTCAAACCAATTCCCGCAAACACAAGGAAGACATCCAAAGAGATCACACGCTTCGATAATGATAAACTTAGGCAAAGGGTCGAGGAGTTCCAGGAGAAGGCTAGACCAAATGACTGTGACTTTAACAACGCCAAAAGTCTCCTTGTTGAGGCCGCGAAAGACGTTGCAGAATTCAAGAGAAGCAAAAAGCATGCCTGGTGGAATAGTACCTGCGAATCAGTCCTCCAAGAAAGACTCAATGCGTGGAAACAGTACTACTCTACGAAATCAGAAAATGATTGGGAAACCTACAAAACCCGACGTGCCCAAGCAGCTAGGGTGTTCAGAACTGAGAAACGTAAATACTAAAAATCTCTCATTGAAAAGATAGAACAAAACTTTAGGAAGAATGAAAGCAGAGAGTACTACAGAGCCTTCAAAAAAAACGCACTGGCTATAAACCACCATCTCTATGCTTTGAGCGAAAGGACGGCACACTGGTGACGTCAAATGAAGAAAATTGCAGCATTCTGGCAGATTACTTCAAGAATTTACTTAATTGCTCTAAACCGCAAAGCGCCATTGAGACCAAGGAACTCTTACTCAGGTACCCAGATTCCAGACCACCCAAAATAGATGAAATCAAGCGCCGCATTGCTCGTCTCAAAAATAACAAAGCGCCGGGGGAAGAGTCAGTAGTAGCAGAACTATGGAAATATGCCCAAGAGGAATCACTAGATATCTTGCAAAAGTAAATAGAAGAAATTTGGAACAAGGAGACCCTACCCGAAGATTGGAAAATAGCTTTGATCCATCCATTAGACAAAAAAGGCAGCATGAAGAACATCAACAACTACAGAGGGATATCTTTGCTACCCGTGACTTACAAAATTCTATCACATGACATCCTGGAGCGTTTGGAAGCACAAGTCGAACATCAAATAGGTGAATACCAAGGAGGGTTCAGAAAAGGTCGCTCAACAGCTGAACAGATCCAAAATCTCAAAACGATCATCAGATATTGTACACTAAGGTCCAAGCAGTATGTGTCTGTCTTTGTGGACTTTAAGGAAGCGTACGACTCCATTGACCGGGAAGTCCTGCTAAACATCTTAAGTGAATTTGGAGTTGATTTGAAACTGCTGGCATTAATTAGAGCCACCCTGACCGATACAAAATCCAAGGTGAAGTTCCACGGATGTCTCTCGCATTCCTTTGACATCAAAACAGGAGTCCGACAAGGTGATGGGCTTTCCCCGATACTCTTCAACTGTGTTCTTGAAAGGATCATCAGAACCTGGCGGGTGAGATTACAGGAAACCAACTATAGTCCATTGAGAATAGGAACCAAATTCAAGGGGATCGCAACAGACTGCTTAGCATTTGCCGATGATATTGCTGTTCTCTCAAACGACATAGAAACCGCTAGAGCTCAAGTTGAAATTTTAAAGGAAATTGCCGAACAAACTGGTTTGCAGATATCGTTTGAGAAAACAGAAGTAATGACTAACATCAAAGAGTCTCAACCAAAACTCCATACAAAATACGGGGACATCACCCGAGTAGGCAAATTCAAATACCTGGGTGAGATCATCATGAAAAATGGACTGGACAAAGAAGCACTTCAGGAGCGAGTACGCAAACTGGGAATAGCCTACCAAACATCCCGCACAATCTACAACAAAAAAACCTTTCCCAAAACACCAAGATACGTCACTATGAAACCGTTCTGAAGCCAGTAGTTCTATATGCAGCCGAAACCCTGTCTCTAAATGCCAACAAAGGACTCCTTGAAGAACTGGAGAAAAGAGAACGCAAAATTGTGAGAGGAATCTTGGGATCAAAGTACAGAAATGGAATCCATCAAAAGAGATCCAACAAGGAAGACTACAGCAAAATAGAGAAAATTACCGACACAATTAGAAAAAGACGGGCACGATTTTACGGTCATCTGAAAAGAATGGACGGAAGAAAGTTAACTAAAGAAATCTTTCACTTTTTTGATTCAAACCCCAAAACCAATATTTCCTCGTTTAGAAATACGAAAGAAGACCTGCAAATGCTACATATCTCAGCTGAAGACGCCCTTAACAGAGATCTCTTCCGCAAGAAAATATTGACGAACGGGCTAAACCGAGACGAGCAACCGAAGAGAAGACACGGTGCCCCTTGGACAGAGGAGCGTAAGCAGGCCCACTCACAAAGAATGAGGGAAATTTGGGCTCTAAAGAAGGCCAAGTTCAGTGTCAAATGCAACAAGACTTAATGTGGTCCTTGATGGCCCCAGCGAATTATATAATAATAATAATAATAATAATAATAATAATAATAATAATAATAATAATAATAATAATAATAATAATAACAATAATAATAATAATAATAATAATTAAGTGTGGCCTCCGGAGAGATCTTTCGACTTGACGCCGTATAGGCGACCTGCGCGTCTGTGAGGATGGGACCCTACCTAGGAAGATTTCTAACGCTTAAGGCAATACATACACCCAGCCCGCAAACAATCGAAATTAAGCATTAAGGTTAAAATCCCCGACCCTGACGGGAATCGAACCTGGAACCCCTTGGACCAAATGTCAGCATGCTAACCATTTAGCCATCCAGCTGGACGTTATAGTAATGAGTTTATCAATATAAGGGCAGAAATATATAACATTAAATTAACCTTCTCCAGGCCTATGATTCCTATTGGAATCATTGACTTTTATGTTTTCTGTGAATTTTCTAAGTAACTCTTTCATATTCCACTTGGAATCACTGTTCTGTTTTCTTTACTTTTCCTAAAATTGTGTGAATTTTTACACCTAAACTTTATTATTCATAACTATATGAAGGGGATTTTCAAGAGTTTCTTTTCCATGTGTCAAATAAATTTGGGCTAGAGAAGGTGATGTGAGTGTGAGACAGAATGTATATTTCCTTAATTTCTCTCTTGAGCTTGAAAACCGACTTCATTATAAATATATTGATTGATCATTTACTTAGGTAAGGGAACTGACACTTACATCGAGGTTAGTTTGTTGATGTTTATGTCTCGTGATTTCAATATGTAACTAGTCAAGTTGGGAAGAGTGATGAGCCATTGAAAATAGATAATAGGGCGGCGATGTTTGTTTGCTTTTTAGTGTATAGCCTTACGTACTATAGCAGTCACTTGGAGTTCAGTAACTAAGAGAGAAGCTCGATAGTCACGACTTTTAAGCAGCTGTAATGCTCCTTTCTACTCTGCAACATCCATCACTAGACATCAAAATACATTTAAATGAATCCCAGAAATTTGAATCAAACTCATCAAAATACCAGAATATTATCAATTTAAGAACACACTATTTCGAAGGCGTTAAAATTGTCATTTAATTTTTTACTGGTATACTTCATCCGGCCCGCCCCTTGTTGTAGGGGCAGCGTGCTTGCCTCTTACCCGGAGATTCGGGGTTCGATTCCGGTCAGGTCAGGAATTTTTACCTGGATCGGAGGGCTGGTTTGAGGTCCACTCAGCCTACATGATTACAATTGAGGAGCTATCTGACGGTGAGATAGCTGCCCGGATGTAGAAAGCCAAGAATAACGGCCGAGAGGATTCGTTGTGCAGACCACACGACACCTCATAATCTACTGGCCTCCTGCTGAGCAGCTGTAGCCCTGTAGGCCAAGGCTCTTCGCGGCTCCAGTGCCACTCGATTCGATTCACTCTTATATTTACTTTCAAGGTATGAATATGATCGAAACTAATAGAAGAGCTAAAATTTTATTTTGTAAGGTTCAATAACAAAATCCCTCTGCGATGGAATAATTTTCTCAATGTTGCATTGCGTCAACCGGACACGGTGATAACCGATGCAGCAGTTACTTATATGTGCTATATGCTTAGTTGTATACAAAAGAACCGGAATCCAAGAGTATAAAGTTCTTAGAATAAACGGATTTTTCCCAGCCTACCAGGACATCCAGTGACTTGCTTCTATATGAGTTCTTTCCCTCACGTCTTGTCAAATGCAACAGAGTTATTTTTAAACTTCAAGTGTAAAACTATATCTTACACATCATCACTTGTGAATATCTTCTTGGAAAGGTTTCAACTGAAATACCTCCACCGAGCTCGATAGCTGCAGTCGCTTAAGTGTGGCCAGTATCCAGTTTTCGGGAGATAGTAGGTTCGAACCCCACTGTCGGCAGCCCTGAAAATGGTTTTCCGTGGTTTCCCATTTTCACACCAGGCAAATGATGGGGCTGTACCTTAATTAAGGCCATGGCCGCTTCCTTCCCACTCCTAGCCCTACCCTGTCCCATCGTCGCAACAAGACCTATCTGTGTCGATGCGATGTAGAGCAACTTGCAGAAAAAAGAAATACCTCCAGCGTTTCTGTTGCTAAACAAGCTCTTCGTTCTTCCTTCCCATTTTAAGATCAGTCTATGTACCATATTTTTCTACCTATTCTTCCTAAAATAAATTCTTATTATTTCTTATTATTTCTTGCAGGCAATCTTTCCGAAGAATGTGTCCAATCCTAATTGCTTTCCTTTTCCTTATTGCCTAGAAGAAGGTTCGTTCTTCCTTCACTCTTCTCAGTACTTCGATTTTGTTAACCTTCTCGGTTCACATGATTCGCAGCTTTATTCTCTCCTCAGCTACATTTCAAACTTTTCTAGGTATCTCTTTCCTTCCTTCCTTCCTTCCTTCCTTCCTTCCTTCCTTCCTTCCTTCCTTCCTTCCTTCTTTCCTTCCTCACTTTCCCTTTTTTCTTTCTTTCGGATAATCTACTTTTCAGACCCATATAAAACCACACTCAGGACGAAACATTCGGCTAAACGTTTCTTTAGTGTTAGGTTGGTATTTTCTGCACTTATAATCTCCCTTACCTTTCTAAAGGCTTCATTTCCGTCGGCTATATTTCCTATAATATTCTCCGTAGAATTTCCGTTTCTGGTGACCATGCTTCCATGGTATTTGAATAAATGCACCTCTGCTAGTTTTGACCCCCAATATTCATATGTATTGGCATTTCGTCTTTATCTAATCTCATTTTGTCTTTTTGATGTTTATAAACATGCCCAACTCTTTTTCAAACCTTATGCTTCCTTCTGTAGTCCTATGTAGTTCTTCAGTCTCTGCAATTATCGTCTCGTCATCTAAGTTATGTACTTTACAGTCTTTATACGTACCCCACCAACTATTCCCCTACAAACATTTCGTAGCATTTGCTTCATTACTATACTTATACACAAAGTGAATAGTTCTGGAGATAAGAAACTGCTCTGCCTTACTGCTCTGCCAGTATGAATCTCCCACTTTCTCCATTCTCCATTCTCACTATTGTCTTCTGTTCATTGTACAATTCTGTGATACAGCGCCTCTCGGTCCAGTCTACTCCTATTCCTTTCGGTATGTCTAATAACACTATCACTCTACCAAAGGCCGTTTTACACTATGCTAAGCACAGCACACTTCTGGTACCCCTCCGTTAGGTCCCTCATACATCCAATGGCACCTCACGTGCCTCTTCCTTTTCTAAACCCAAACTGATCTTCTCCAAAGTTTTCTTCTATATCGTTTTGAGTAACCCCTTGGCCATTGCCTTGACTACATGAATGATAATACTAATAGTCCGATAATCTTCACATTTTTAGCATTACTTTTCATGGAAATGGGCATCATTGTTATTTTAAGGAAGTCTTCTAGCCATCTACTTGGATAATATATTCGACTGCTTAGAGCAGTTTGTCTTTCTAATGCATTATTTCAAGAGACTTTACCACATTTGCAGGAATATTGTCACATTCTGGTGAATTTTTATATCTTAGATCATTTATCGATTTGTTCACTTCCTCCGCGGTTATAATAAGGCCATTGTTGCCTTCACTACATTCTTCTTCTTTCTCCAATTCATCCAGGTCGATTGTACTCTTTGACCCACACAGTTCTTTTATGTATACCGGTACTTTCCAAATTATTTTCATTTCTTCCATTTCAGGTGTCATCATTCCTGAATTATCCATCATTCCGTTCTTATTTAAATTTCAATCTCATTCTCTTTCAAATCGCTTGCCCCCCCCCCGATATATTTCTTCCATCATTCCTTGCCTTTATTTTTAATACTTTTCCTATCACTTCCCACTCTCTCCTTCATAATTTTTAGAATAGCCTGTCTTATATGAGACATTTTCACTCTGATCAGTTTTAAGTTTCTCTTGCGACATATTTAAGTCGATCCCAATTCTGAGCATTTTGAGGCTTCTTAATTATATGCTTCAGGCTTGTTCTTATATCTACTACCGGAAAATTATGATCTGAATATATTTCAGCTCAAGGGAGGACCTACGCATTCCTGATACTGTTCTTAAATATTCTATTAAACTAAATGAAGTCTATTTTATAAATTTTATCATCACCTGGGTTTTCCCAAGTGTATAGTCTTCGACCGTGATTTATGTATCGTGTTGTACCAACCAACAATTTATTTTCTACGCAGAAATCTAGCAATTTTATTCCTCTATTGTTTGCTTTCCTAAGCCGTTATTGCCAAAGATAACTGCCACTCTCCACCCTCCAGTTACGCTATTCCATAGTGGCTGATAAATTGAAAAGTTTGAACTCTCGACTCTGGCTTATCATTTCTACTTTACGATACCCCTGATGATAAGAATGGAGAATTTTTCTACTCTGTTCTGCCTTCCATAATGAAGGCAACAAAGAACCCCTGTGGCTCAGGCGGCAGCGCGCCGGCCTCTCACCGCCGGGTTCCGTGGCTCAAATCCCGGTCACTCCATGTGAGATTTGTGCTGGACAAAGTGGAGGCGTGACAGGTTTTCCTACGGGCACTCCGGTTTTCCCTGTCATATTTCATTCCAGCAACACTCTCCAATATAATTTCCTTTCATCTTTCATTCATTAATCATTGCCTCAGAGGAGTGAGACAGGCTTCGGCAGGCGGCACAATTCCTGTCCTCGTCGCTAGATGGGGGCTTCATTCATTCCATTCCCGACCTGGTCGAATGACTGGAAACTGGCTGTGGATTTTCAATGCAAGCAACAATTAATGGATAATATTACATGATTTAAATGTAAATAAGTTAACATACTGTATTCACTGATACTACTTATCACGTTATTAGATTACGCTCCAAAAAACATAATATAATGTTCTTCTTTCCAACAAAAGGTCTTAGTTTCATGTTTAAAATCATGTTTAGAATCTCCTGAATTTTTGTACATGTGTGAAGGTAGGATTTAAAGTAAAGAGACATCATGGCTGTAGTGGTACTGGGACTGTGCTCAAAATTACTAGGTTCCTGTGGAGGAGTTTAATCTAAAAGGGCGTCTGACCTTGTAGTGGAACTAGACACCAAGAAGGCAGTAAATGAAGTCTTATGATTCAGTTTACGCTATTTTATCAACTAAGGATACCAAAGAGAGTAAATATGATTGACCAATAGAGTTGGCCGTGCCGTGCAGCTGGGAGATTACACTCGGGGGATGGTGGATTAGAATTCCAGCGTTGGCTGCCCTGAAGATTGTTTTCAATGGTTTTACATTTTCACAACAAGTACATGCTGTACCTTAATTAAGGCCACGAACGTTACCTCCCCAGTCCCAGCGCTTTCCCATCCTTTCGTCGCCCAAAAGCTTCGATGTGTTAGTGTGACTTTAAACCGCTAGCAAAGTGAAAAAAGTGATGAAGGAGGAAGGAAAGAGGGAGATAATGTATCGTGTAAATAACGTGACAGTTACATAACGTAAGAATAATCACTTGTTCTTGACGTAAAGGAAAGGAATTATGATATTATTTATTATTGTGAATTCATAAAGAAGTAGGATCAGTTTCATATTTAGAAGCTTAGTTGCATACTCCTGTCTGTTTCATAGTTTTCAGAAGTTTTTAGGTAAGACCAAGCACAGAATGACTGATTTCCATTTCATGTACACTTTCTGAGAAGAGAACTCATTGCCTTATTATTTTAATCAATATTGAAAACTGAGGGATCATGTGGTAACCTATGACGCCCATTCACCCAATTTCAGGAGATGTGAGATGACAAGATATCAACATTCTTGTTAAAATTTGCAGACTTTTTTCAATGGCTATTTCTCACAACTTAAATTTTCTTAAAAATAAGGTACATTGTCTCAATATCAGCCAACTTAAAATTAATAGATTATTTTTATTGGTAGCTGTACGTTAATCTGATGGACAATAATATTTGTTCTGTCTATATACCTCGAGAAAAATTAATAACTTACTGTTTTAAGCCCTATCGGTAAAAATCCTGTGCGGTACACTTTAAATCATAATAAAATATTACATATGTGTTTTCTTTCAATGTTATACAATAATTTCCATTTCTTCAAAAGGAAGAAAATAATGTAAAACTACGTTCAACATTCATCAGGCAATTAACCAGTTGATTCACTATCTGTCGCACTCCCAGCAGAATTTCAAGATTTTCATTCACTTATGTGTGATCTGCTCTATACACTCCAATGCTTATTATATGAAAGTTGCTCTTGGAGTGATGAAATTGATTGCACATCTCAAATATTTCTGCATCAATGTATCGCGATGATACTGGAGATTGTTATTGGTCATATGATGTATCCTAGGTAGCGTGTCTATGTGAATAATATTTCATAGATCCATCACTACACCAGTTCCAAACCGAAACCTAAGATATTCAGGTAATGAATATCGAGAAATTACGCGATATTACTGCAGAACTCTATACGTATCAAGACCAAGATGTGCTCAACATGTACAGTAATACATCGTGAAATATTATAAAAAACTGTCTAACTATACCTAAAGAGGAGATCTGGTGCACTACTATGGTGTATCCACTTGTTACATTTGGTGTTTAATTAATGTTAGGGGTCTGACCTAACGGTACCAAGAAATTTGTAACCTCAATGTAGGTATGGCAAATAGGTCTAATGTTTATTCGCAGTCAACTCCGTAATGAAAGTCATTTTTCTTTATGTGCAAGGTTTAATAATGTTATGAGAAGCTTCTATAATTCACAGTACGTATTATATAATACCGTTCAGTTAATGGACATCACTAGTACGGTAATGTGTTTATTCTTGAAGTCAAAACTGTAATTTATCTTAAAAAATATGAGTTTCTGTGGTGAAGTCCACGAAATATATGAACGAAGTGTAAAGTTGAAAGGTCAACAGCCACCTAAGAATATACTCGCGAACTGTGGCACACTTCAGAGTTACCGAGTGAGTTGGCCGTGTGGTTAGGGGTGCGCATCTGTGAACTTGCATTCGGGAGATAGTGAGTTCGAACCCCACTGTCGGTAGCCCTGAAAATGGTATTCCGTGGTTTCCCATTTTCACATCAGGGTGTACCTTAATCAAAGCCACAGCCGCTTCATTCCCACTCCTAGCCCTTTCCTATCTCAACGTCACCAAAAGACCTATGTGTGTCGGTGCGACATAAAGTCAATAGTAAAAGAAACAGAGGACTTCAAGGTGTTCATAAGCACTCCAAATTCATGTCACCTACTTTTTGGGGATAAGGTGAAAGCACTCCTTTACTAAGTGGAGTCTCCATGTGTACGACACTCTTGGTGGTATAGAATCTCACGTGTGCAAAGAGCGTGGTGAACAATGATGTGTTGACAGGACGAGGCTATTGAATGCCTTAGCTCTCCCTTCCCCTACTTGCACACCTTACACGATTTTCGCTTGAGACTGGCTGCTGCCCGCCGTTTTACTGATGTGTTAAATATTCATGCTCGGCACTTGTGACCTCAAATTATCTACCAAGGGGAAGAGACGGGACGGAGAGGAGAGCTTGGCGGGTTGAGAGAAATGAGGCACATAATTACAGTGTCGACTCCAATTTCAGTGGCGTCTTGTGGAGGCTTTTAACTTGCTTGCTAGCTAGCTTGCTGCCTCTCCTGCCTATATATACAACATGAGTTATTCAATGTTAAGGGGAGGGGGGTGTTTTAGTTAGGTATTGTTTATCTCAGGCAAGAGAGCATATGAGTGCAAAAGGGTGGTTAGTGACTATAAAGATCGTTACGATGGATGCCGCTACTCAAAAGGAAGACTGGTTGATGGACATCGTCTTGATAGGTTCCTGCCTAACAACATGTCAACACCAATTTAATATTAGGACCCCTAACTATACAATTAAAGGGCTATTTTAATATCTGATCTTAATAAAGACAGCACTTCTGGATTCTGCCAAGATTTATTAGCAACTCTCCATAAAGATGGAGATTAATTTTCAATAACTCACATAACTGGAACTAAATAAAATGCTTAGTTGGAAAACATTATCTCCTGTGTTTTGTAAGGAGGTAACATGGCAATTGCAAGGTGACCAACAGACATAATGGGACCATTAGTATCTCTCCAGTAGTTAGCACATATGTTATTTTGAGAACTTCATAGGAAGTAATACATTTGAAAACCAAGGAAGAAGGAAAATCGTCTGTATATTGTAACATTATTGGACAGATAACGCTGCCATTAATTTGTCTATACTTTGCAAGAAATTATAAAATTGTATTACAACATGGCTATAGGTCCTGGAAAAATTGCGACATAATAAATGTTTGCCGTACTCAAAGGGGTACCGGCCCTAGTGTGAGTAAAGCTAGTGCAATACTTCACCGAGATTCATGGGTAGTTCCTAAATGTTTACTTACGCCTTCGTTTCAATTTCAGCTTCTGGAAAGGGTTCAAAATGTACGTAAAATGTTCATCAAAGTACAACGTAACATAAACATATTCATTTCCTCCAATATTCCCTTGCTTGCTTAATTAACTCAACTCCCGTATTACTATGCATGCTAATAATTTGCAACACACATTTTTTTTCTCTATCGCTAACATCGTAGATCAGATACACAGATATGTGTTCTAGAACCTCACTTAAGGAATTCTTACATCGCTTTCAATATCTTCATCTGTTTGTATTCATGTCATCGTCTATCATAAAATATGTTCTGTGATGAGACTCTTTGTGATGCACAGAGTTACAGAATAAACAGATGTGGTATTTGAAGAACACTGAAGAACAGTCCTAAATGTTTAACTTAGGTAGTAAATAAGGCACTAGCCCATCCCCAGGCTGTTTTATGTCATCCAACCTTTCAAACAACTTACGATACATTTTCTCCGATATAAATTTATAGGCAGGTACGTAAGGATAATTATTTGAAAATCTGTGAAGAATTTGAATTCTATACAATGTTCAAACTACTGTAGTTGATAAAGGTCCTCAGCATGAAGCAGTGACAAAACTTTTAGATCCTTCAATCGCTTTCGAATGCATTTGCCGAAACAGAATATCTCGACCGCTTCTCTACCACTGGAATACGGCGTCAGTTGTTATATTTGGATGCGTAAGTTAAAATCAGATATAAATAAAATGGAACTCGTTCAACATACTATATATTCTCTGATATAAACTATTTCTTCATGCGACACTACTTGATTAACACGGTGATCGTAAATTCTTTCACGTAGTACGTAACGTCTATTCTTCACTTTCCTTACATTATTTTCCAATCTTTCTGGATGCCAATTTAGTTCCGTTACTAAATTGTGCTATTCACTCTTTTCTTCCCTCCGCAATTTACTTTCATGTACCCATTGTCGTTTGCTACAGACAGTACTCATGGCAACAGAAACAGCAAAGGCAATTAAAAGATCATCAGAATCCGATGTCGTAGATTGCCATCGGAAGAAGTATACTGTAATCTGTGAACGTGTTTCCTGTCTTTACGCCACATGCAATGCCATCATCAACCTCCCGTCCACGCTGACTCAGCCTAGAGAGTTTTTATAATTCTGCCAAAAGGCAAGAAATAAAATATCGATTAGGTGGTGTTTTAAATGTATTTGTTTAATAATTTGTTGATTGGGAAATCACTCAGACAAACCATGCTTTTCCAGTTCTCGTATTCATTCATTCTGGTGTGGGTACCGTACAATTGAAGCATACTCTGTTTGTCGTCGTAAGACAGAGTTACACGCCCTCTCCTTTACATCCTTTCTATACCTCTAAATACCATCATAATATTATGGATATATTTGCAACTTTCCTTTACAACCTCGTTAATGTCACTGCTCCAATGAAGATAGGTCCTTATATTAAAAAGTCATTGTATTAAAGCCCAAGTACTTATAGTAATCCACATGAGGTACTTCCACCCCATCATCCACATTTCCTCTTGGTGAAACTTTCAACCTGACTTTTCGTCCCGTATACAATCATACCATTGTCTGCTGCCCATTTCATAAGAATGTCGAGGCCTTCTCCCAAAATCGCTCACAAACCTGTATCTTCTGTACTAGTCTATATAGTATAACATCATCTGCGAAATAAAACTTAACTGTGATTCCATTTCTGTGCTCCTAACATTTACATCAGGCTGTTCCAGCTTGAGTGCTGACCATCGAACAGCGGAGTAAGGCGGTAACACACTCCTGTCGCTTCACGTGTTTTCGCGCGTACCGTGACGAAATCGAACCTGTCAAGAAAGATGTTCTATGCCTTTCTCACACTGTACGAAATGTAGAGTGATCACACTGCACTCATATCACGGCTGTTCACGTCGGCTGACGTCACTGTGACGTAGAATCTGGTGACAGCACTCCTCACGCGGAATACAATTTTCTGCTGTAGCACATATTTGGCGACGTGAGGTGTGAATAGAAGCAGTTTCTCTTCGTGACATGGAAGAAATGTTAATTGAATTGGTGCGCGGGCATGATAATCTGTATGACATAGGTTCGATTAACCATAGAAACTGTCAAATGCGGCAGGGGGCTTGGGACGAAATAGGAAAGGAATTAAAGATCACAGGAGAGCACTAAAATGTAGTGATTTTTATAGACATTCAATCGTAGAAAACAGACCTCACTTGTACCTACGATTATTACCGCAGTAATAATAATAATACAAATTAAAATTAAAATACAATACAAATTATCCTGCTGATTTTTTTTTTTTTTTTACAATTTGCTTTACGTCGCACCGACACAGATAGGTCTTATTGCGACGATGGGATAAGAAAGGCCTAGGAGTAGGAAGTAAGCGGCCGTCGTCCTTTAATTAAGGTACAGCCTGGTAATTTGCCTGGTGTAAAATGGGAAACCACGGAAAACCATCTTCAGGGCTGCCGACTGTAGGGCTCGAACCCACTATCTCCCGGATGCAAGCTCACAACTGCGCGACCCTAACCGCACGGCCAACTCGCCCGGTTCCTGTAGAAATTAGAGATCTGTGAATAAAAGTTTATTGTTTTATCTATTCACTACCGCACAATTATTTTCTTTTTTGTTCAATTTATCCTTCCACGACGAACGATTGGTAATTGCCATAACACGGAGCCTTCACTCTAGTTGAAGTAATTTTTTGAAATTTTCTCGTACCTGAAAAACTTCATGTGTAGGATTCCTCCGGATCAGTTGCAAATGCAATTTCATCCCCGATGAGAGTATGTAAGTTGAATTCATTATTGTTCAGCCTGAAGTACATCTGAAATATTTCTGGATGCCCATTTAGCTCCGTTACAAAATTGTGGTATTCACCCTTTTCTTTTCCCTGCAGTTTACTTTCATGTACCCATTGTCATTTGCGACAGACAGTACTCATGGCAACAGAAACAGCACAGGCAATTAAAAGATCATCATATCCGATGAACTGGATGTACTATCGTAGAATGCCATCGGAAGAAGTATACTGTAATCTGTGAACGTGAGGACAGTGTGTTTCCTGTCATCACGCCACATGCAATGACATCATCAACCTCCTGTGAACGCTGACTCAGCTCAGCGGGTGGTCACGTGAAGTGACAATAGTGTGGTTCCTCCTGTACTCACGCCTCGCAGGAATCTGCAATCCGTAGGAACATGGGTTCTATGGGGTATGGGAGCCGGCGCCGCACACGGGTGCCACTGTTAACCCAACGTCATCGGGCACAACGACGCGCATTTGTCGCCAGTCACCAGGGATGGACACTGGAACAATGGCGTAACGTGATATGGTCGGACGAATCACGATTTCAACTGCACCATGCCAATGGGAGGAACCGTGTATGGCGCAGACCACATGAAGCGATGGATCCCGCCTGCCTCGAAGGTGTGGTCCAGGGCGCTGGTGTCTCTGTTATGGTCTGGGGTGCATTTTCCTGGTATGGAATGGGCCCCCTAGTTGTTCTGGTAGACACTTTGAATGGTACGCAGTATGTTGAGCTGCTCGGAGACCATCTCCACCCATTTCTGGCCTTCCAGCGCCCAGACGGTTCTGCGGTGTTTCAAGATGATAACGCGCTGCCACATCGCTCCCACGTCGCCCGGGAATGGTTCCAGGAACATGCAGCGGAAGTCCAACGACTGCCATGGACACCCAGGAGCGCCGATATAAACCCTATCAAGCATATCTGGGATGTCCTGGAACGCAGGCTCCGTTCCATGGATCCTGCACCCACGAACAGAACAGCATTGGCGGCCGCTCTGCAAACGATTTGGTGTCAGCTGCGTCCAAAGGACTACCAGGGACTTGTCGACTCACTTCCACGGCGTCTCACTGCAGTTCGCAGGTCCAGAGGAGGCCCCACACGCTATTAGGTGACTATCCCATGACATTTGCTAAGTCAGTGTACTCTGCCCCTGCTGCTCTGAACCGGATTTTCATTTTCGTTAGTGGCCAATGACCTTAGATGTTAGGCCTCTTTAATCATCATCATCATCATCATCATCATCATCATCATCATCATCATCATCATCATCATCATCATTTTTGTTAAATACAGTATATTGCTGTTCACCAAAATATAAATCGACTCTGCTGTCGGGCGTGGGGTTAGAAAAAATACTTAAAATTTTAGTGGGCTTCATCGACAATCAATTAAGTTCAAAGGTAAATATGTACAACACGATTACCAATGTGGAAACTTGCAGAGGTATATTACTCGAAAATACATTAAATGGAAATAAATCGATCATTGACAACTTCCGTCCAGTTAAAATTTGACGGTGGATAAATAATAATAATAAGAATATTATTGGTTTTTGGTCCCACAAACTACTCCTACGGTTTTCGGTGACCCCGAGGTGCTGGAATGTTGCCCCAGGGTAGTTCATTTACTTGCTAGTAAATCTACCGACACTACGCTGGCGTATTTGAGCACCTTCAAATACCACCGAACCGAGCAGGGATCGAACCCGAACACACACACAGAGACAGAGAGAGAGAGAGGAGAGGGAGAGAGTAATCTCTGATGCATTCCTTTGCCTGAAATATATCCTTCAAGCTATATTTCTCTTTTAACTCTGAATTCTGGTATTATGAACTGCCATCACTGTATTTCATTTCTATATTATTGTGATAGGAGGCTTTACTGATATTTATCAACTTACCATCATTGCTGTAAAGTACACATTAAGCTCGACGATGAGCTTTGGACATTTTAGGTTGGAATTCCGCCACTAATTAAGGTTGCGTGAGCATATGTTTACACCGAGGTTTCAAATTTGAGGAATAGTTCATGATATCAACTTCCGATTCGCTTATCCCTTACAAGTAATCTATTTCCAAATTCATCAACTGCCATAGAATCGAAATTTACACAGAACAGTATAGGTATCATGCACTTTCAAGGACATGAGCTTTGATGACCATTCACGACCATTTTCAATTCAGAAACTGCTTCCATTAGTCATCTTCTACAGTGCTCAAATATGTTATATCAAACGGCAAAGAAAATTAAAGAAAAAAGCAAAGCATTGTCATCTCTGTACAGGTCATGAAAGCCCTTGGAGGGATGGAAGGAAAAGACTAAGAATATCCATAACCTTGTCACTTGATGGGATAGAGTGTTTAGCTCTACGCCATGCCACCTCTGTCCGAAGGAATTAACCTGGTACTTATTTTTGGTGTAGGCCGAGTGAACTTCAGGACCATATTCACTTCCGGAGGTGGAAATCTCGTCTTTTTAATTTCTCGACTTCCTGACGGGGAATCGAACCCACGTCCTTCTGGGTGAATCGTGCACGCCTTTACAGCCTCGGCCAGGCAGCCCCTTATATCAAACGGCACAGAAAGAAATTATCCTGGTACTGCATACACGTCCGCAAGAAACTAGGAGTTTTACCATCTTCTTGTAATTTCTAGTAAACACCTGTATTCGTAACTAAACAGTCCTTTAGCAACACATAATTCATACTTTGATACAAATACTACTGTATTGTTTTCACGTTGTATGTCTTTGTTTAATGGTATTCCAATATCCATCATTTGAATTGGAATACATACTGCATATAACCACGCTAGGACGTCTGGTATTAACCGGAGGGTTACCAAATGTAGACCAAGCTGGCCAGAACTCACTGGTTAACTTTGGTTTCAGGCAAAGCGTAACCACTACAACCCCAAACACATGCAATATATACTAACTTATGGTACAGAATGCTGAAAGAAACTAAGTAGTGAGAAAAAGGATACAAATGAGTGAGTGGGATGAAAAATCCACAAGGTAGAAACGAATTCAAGTGGTATTAGTAAACTTTATTCGCTGTGTTTCCTCCTTAAGACTTTTTCAATCAATGATGCGGTTTAGAACACAAAGAATATTTCACTGCATACTTACGCTTAACTTGGATAGAGTGAATTTTTGCCACAAATACTAATCATTCAAATACGTATTCATCATTACAGGTATGTAACAAGAACCTTTCCCTAAATTTCAAGGACTATCTAACAACAAAGTTAAAATATTTTAACAGAAATGTCAAATACGCGCATATTTATCACATTTATATTAAGTAAGATTTCTTTTGCTATTTTGCTTCACGTCGTATCAACACGGACAGCTCTTTTTTTTTTGCTAGGGGCTTTACAACGCACCGACACAGATAGGTCTTATGGCGACGATGGGATAGGAAAGGCCTAGGAGTTGGAAGGAAGCGGCTTGGCCGTAATTAAGGTACAGCCCCATCATTTGCCTGGTGTGAAAATGGGAAACCACGGAAAACCATCTTCAGGGCTGCCGATAGTGGGATTCGAACCTACTATCTCCCGGATGCAAGCTCACAGCCGCGCGCCTCTACGCGCACGGCCAACTAGCCCGGTAAGGACAGGTCTTAGACGACGATGGGATAAGAAAGGGCTAGGACTGGGGAGGAAGCAACCCTGATTTTAATTTTAAAAACTGCCCCAACATTTGCCTTGTGTATAAATAGGAAGCCGTGGAAAACTATATCCAGGGCTCTTGATAGTAGTGTCTGAACATACTATCACCTGAATGCAAGCTGACAGCTATGTGACTCAAACCGCGTATCCAACTCGCTCGGTTCTCGTGAAAGTAGTCATCGAAAACATAAGGACATTTTGAACGACATTAAACCAAGATGTTTAAAATGAGGCTGTCAGATTGAAAAAAGAAATCGAATAATATTAGGAGTGGAATACGAAGGAAATTTGAATGAAGGGAGATTAAAAGAAATAATTGGCTGAGTAAATAAAGCCTTGTTGGTGTGAGAACCAGTGGGATAAAATGCTCTCAAATAAAGTAGAAAGAATTAGAAAAGGGGCCAAGATTTGTCACGAACTGCAGTAAATAACTAAATTGAATAAAATATTGATAATCACTTATCTTGCGATGAAAAGGAGTTGAAAACATAAACATTAAATATTTTCATGTTAATATACTTTAAAATACGTTTATATCTTGCAAGAAGATTGGAAATTTCCAGACGTAGCTTAACGAAGATAATTACTTCATTTTAGTGGAATATTGAAGCATATTTTGACAGTAAATTTACATAGTCGACGTATGCTCTGGCGACGACTTGTCACACCATTTCCTTGCTGCTTATTTTCGTATTGTTTATCAACTATGATTCCGGTGAAAAGGGAGATACAGGGACAATACCCCTCATAGAAGAACCTATCAAACAGAAGAAATAATCAAGATGTATCCTAGGACACGTGGTAACTATAACGAGTATCCTGGGATTATTGAAGACTGAATTATAGTTTGGGAAAACTACTCTTTTCGAATGATGTCATTTAATGGAACCTCAGAGATTTTTGAAAATTGTTAACTTATTATTACCATTGATCAGTATACTTCAACCCAAACATCCTTTGTAATACAAATTAGGAGTCACTACAATCTATTATTTTCGTTCTCGGAAGTGAACGTTTTCCGCACAGCAATTCACAAGACACTGTCCATGGGCTATGCCAGTGTCGTGAAAACTACTTCTACCCAATTTACTTGGTAGGATTGTACTTTCTACCTCTGTTTGTTGCAATATATGAGGCCTGTCCAAAACATGGGTTTGGTGGTGTTAATTGCCGAGGGCTACATTTAGTTGGGTGCGGCGTGCTAAATACTGTAATAATAAGACTTACATTATAGTAAGATGCACGACCCCCTAGTCCGTAAGTCAAGTCTCGGGTCTGCCGTTTGCTTGCCTTGCCCGTCTGATTTATACCTCGTATTTCTACGTCTCCTCCGGGGTAAGGCAGGCAGGAAGGCTGCACAACACTCCATGTATCAACAGAATAAGTCGTGTTCTTGTCCCCACAGACCACAACATACATCGTAGCGTGCGAGTCTAAGGCTCGTGCGACAAGGAACGGCAATTAGGGGCTCGCCAACTTTACACGCCTCATTAAAATATCAGCGCTCGGAACAGGTGATTTACTTCCGATAGCTACAGCCGCTAATGTGGCTTCTTGCTTCCTTCCTGGCTTGCTTTGGAAGGCTTACTCTGGAGGTCATCCTTGGAACATCTTAAATTGAAGATGACTCCTTTAGAGCTAGCCACTTACATAAAGGTGGTAATTAAACCCGAGAATTGAACGATATCCTGAGTTTACTCAAGTCCTCCATTATGCTTTTCTCAGAGTCCATGAACTGATCCTATTTGACTTGAATCCTTCAAAACATATAACATTTTAGGTCGCCTTAGTACTGGAACTCTTATTTTATATTGAAAACAAGTGAATTATGGTGAAAGATTCCTTGTTTCAGCTGCTTCAAAATTTGCTAATACTGTAATTGTACGACTTACCGGCTTATTGATCATTTTGATCACCGAAGTGGGATTTTGCATGCGAGAAAAAGAGTAAAAATGATGTGATTCAGACTTCATTTCGGGGATGATCATCTAAATAATATTTACTGGTAGAGCAACTAAATGCCCTTATTTTCCTCCCATCTTAGGCCTTTCGGAAGTAATTACTACGTCACTTACGTTCTTATTCAAACTTTTAGCATTGTTTAATTTAACTATATTTAATTATTATATGTTTTACGTCCCACTAAATACATTTTGACTATTTTCGGAGACGCTAATGTGCCAACATTTTGTCCCGTAAGAGTTATTTTACGTGCCAGTAAATCTACTGACGTGAGGCTGGCGTATTTGAGCACCTTCAAATACCACCGGACTGAGCCAGGATCGAACCTGCCAAGTTGTTCTCAGAAGGCCAGCGCTGTAACGTTTGAGCCCGGAAACATAAATATAGTTGCTTTATCTGTATACAAAGCCACCTCACTAAACTGTCGTTCTTCTAAAAGTAGAAAATTAATCGTTTACGAAATTAATTGTTTCTTTGATGCAGGGAGGGTGCTGCTTGTACTTGGACAGTGACGATTATCTTATCTGTGCTAATAGGGGAACTTAAGAAATGTATTTTTTGCATAGTTCCTCGGTTCAAGATATTACTTATGATACAAATAAATAACGAGACAAAGTGGCTCTTCATAATGTTACTAGTAGGATGTTCAATTAATCATAACAATAAAAACCGACACACAGCCAACTGTGAGATGCCATGACATACTGCGCACCTTGATTTCGTTTTCCTAACAGTAAACTAACTAAGGTCAAGGCTAGTTCCTTCCCAGTCCTAGCCATTTCTTATCCCATAGTCACCGAATACTTATCGGAGGTAGAACGACGTTGAAACTCTTCCATGCTGAGCGAGTTGACTACGTGGCTCCAGAAGTGTTGCTGTGAGCTTCCATTCTGGAGATAGTAGGCTCAAACTTCAGTGTCGGTAGTCCCGAAGACACTCTTCAATGATGTCTCATTTCGTTAAGGCTGCATCGTAAGCAAGGCCACGGTCGCTACCTTCCCAGTCCTAGCCCTGTCCTATCCCACGGTCACCATAACACCTGTCTGAGTCGGCGCGGCATGATAAAACACTACCAAAAAGGTAAGTAATTTCATCTTCATCTTCTACCTCTTTTTCCCACACCTGAGGGGTCGCGGATGCGAACTGTGCCGCACATGTGGATTTGGTCAAGTTTTACGGCCGGAGTCCTTCCTAACGCCAACACTAAATGGAAAATGTATTTTTATTTGCTTTGCTCGCACCAACACAGATAAGGCTTATGGCGATGGTGGGATAGGAAATGGCTAGGAGTGGCAAGGTATTGACCATAGCCTGAATTATGTTACAGCCCAAGCATTTGCCTCGTGAGAAAATGGGAAACCACGAAAAATCATCTTCAGGGCTGCAGACCGTGGGGTTCGAACCCACTATCTCCTGAATGCAAGTTTACACTTGCGCGACCCTAAACGCATGGCCAACTCACTCGGTAGAGATGTAATCACTATTGTGTGTGTCTGTGGTGGATGGTAGTGTAGTGTTTTGTATGAATATGAAGAGAAGAGTGTTGGGAAACACACCAAAATCAAGTCCCCAAGCCATAATAATTAATCAGGAGCGATTAAAATTCCCGACGTGGCCTGGAATAGAACCCGGACCCCTCTGTACCGAACGTTTCAACGCTGACCATTCAGCCTAGAAGTCTTACCGCTAGATAAGTAATTTCTTGTAATAAATTAGATGAAAGGAATGCATTATTTATGTGCTTACCAGGAGCAAAGTGCCACTCTCAGGAAGAGTTCTGGTCAGCTCTTACAAAGAGTTGCACGTATATGGACATTCAGAAGTCATTAGAAGCAGTGTTTAATTCGAAGTGCCTACGGGAACAATGGATAATCATCTACAAGTTAGATCTCCGATTGCCTGTCATCTCTGATACAAGCTTCATCCAAGGAGAGAGCAATGGGTTTGGGAATGAAGGTCAGAAGACTTTAGCAATGAAAACATGGTTCCGTCTGGGAAAGTCTTGTACGTATGAGTAAGGGAGTGAACGAGTGAACAGGAACGTCCATCATATCTAGTCCTGAACCGGGCTGAGCCCACTCCTAGCATAATAGCATGAGATGAGGTATTTAGCACCGCTCCATTGTTTCGAATGAGACTTTCCCCGGTTTAATGTCCAACTTTAATTGGTTGGTGTGTTCCTCTAGGAAATCAATGTCCATGCACATACTGCTTCATTATACCCTGGAAGATATTTTTCGTCAACTGACCAGCAGAACACATGAGAAGTCGACTTGATTGCCGAATCCTTCGTGAACCAGCACTGTAAGCCAAATACGTGAACTGAAATTAAAAGTAATCCCATAACAGTCATTTCAACATTTCCATTTTAAAACAGAAGCTGCCTAGCCGAGACGGCAAAGGCGTGCTTGGTTAACGCAGGACGTGGGTTGGATTCCCCGTCTCGAAGCTCATAATTCGGAAACAGTGGCACATGTCCCTGAGGTTCATTCAGCCTCAGTACAAGGTTAATTCCTAGGGGAAAACGTTGCCGGCCATACAGCTAGTAACTCCATCTCACGCTGTGCTGAAGTTACGAATAGTGGGAACTTTTACATTTCACTGCTCCAAGGACCTTCATTGCCTCTGAAGAGGAGACTTTATTTCTAATGGAACGAATGCAAGAGTAGAGACTCCCGTGTTTGCAGTGTGTGGCATCCTTGATACGAAGACAAGTGAACACGCCAATATCTAACAAAACATCCCATATTGCCACATTGTTGATAACGAAATCCAACAGATGATTGCATCAGTGCGATCTAAGTTCCATGTAGTTCCATTTTCTTATTCTGTTTTCATTTTTAAGTAATGAAATTATGAGCATCTGGCTATTATATTAACACTGTAGTGACGTTCAAGACTTGAAGTACACTAAAGAATCAAAATTATCAGATATATTTGAATGATATCCTCTTACAATTAATGCTGTATTCTAAAATATTTAAACACGAGGTTGATGCACCGTACGAATAAGTTTTCTATTTCAATAATTAAGAATTAAGTTATGAATTACCATAATGTACAGAGCGAACGGTGTGTAATGTATCTCCAATCAGAGGATATAGTATTTTTTTTTTCAAAATACTTACAGAAGAGGTTGAGGTACGAATTTTTTTCAGTTTTTTACAAGATGGGCATTTTGAAAAAAATATCAAAATGTAGAGATTGGATGGTGTATAGGCCTAATGCTTCTCTAATAAGAAGAAACAGTATCCCAGTTCATGTTAATTTTATTACGTTCCTTGATTTTTTTTTTGCTAGGGGCTACGTCGCACCGACACAGATAGGTCTTATGGCGACGATGGGATAGGAAAGGCCTAGGAGTTGGAAGGAAGCGGCCGTGGCCTTAATTAAGGTACAGCCCCAGAATTTGCCTGGTGTGAAAATGGGAAACCACGGAAAGCCATTTTCAGGGCTGCCGATACTGGGATTCGAACCTACCAACTCCCGGATGCAAGCTCACAGCCGCGCGCCTCTACACGCACGGCCAACTCGCCCGGTACGTTCCTTGATAACGTAATGTATAGATTTGTTAATGAAGAGGAAGAAAGTCACTAGGGAAAATGGTGTATGGTATTTAAAGAACATTTCAATTTGAATAAAGAAGAGTAAAGTGATATGGCCCCCAATGAAGTAGTTTTCTGCATGCAGTAAACTCTCGATTCATCAGACAACAATTTAACGGAGATAATTCGACAGATAAAAGCCTCCGTGGTACAGGCGGCAGCCAGTTGGCCTCTCACCGCTAGGTTCCGTGGTTCAAATCCCGGTCACTCCATGTGAGATTTGTGCTGGACAAAGTGGAGGCGGGGCAGGATTTTCTCCGGGTACTCCGATTTTCCCTGTCGTCTTTCATCCCAGCAAGTCTCTCCACTACCATTTCATCTGTGAGTCATTAATAATTTCCCCAGAGGAGTGTGACAGGCCTCGGCAGCCGGCACAATTCCTATCCTCGCCGCAAGATGGGGGCTCCATTCATTCCATCCCTGACCCGGTCACTGACTGGAAAATAGGTTCTAGGTTTTCAATTCGGCAAATAAATACAGACGCTGAAAATAATTATAAAAAGGATAATTGAATTGGAATAAACCAGCCTCAGTGCGTGCAGGGACCCCGAGTAAGCGGAATAACCTGCGGAAGATAATGACCATTATAGTTTTAGTATTATTTCGCCCCAGCAACAATCATTTGTTATTTCTGGTATAATCGCAATATACTCGTACCCCGAGAGCGGGGTGTGGGGGGGGGGTTACGACAGTATTGGATTTTGTGGGTATGCCAACCACTTGTTTACAACTTTAGAATTTACGTGAGACTTTGAAGTAGGCATTGAATTGCATTGAACAATTACTAAATATCGAAGAAGGCAACCATGGCTCCCCATTGTGCCAACTGCAAAGATTACCCACCCTATGTAAATATGAAGAACATGATTAGGCGCGAAAGCACTTCCCTTTGAACACCACTGCTCACCAGCTCCCAGCCCAGCAGTTTAGCCCCTCTACCACCAGCCGATTATAATAACAACTTTCTTCCACTACCACGCCGACTTTCACAAGTTCAAAATCCTGAAATACCAGCATAGCAACGGCCTGTTTCCCAACTTTCACTACAAACCCCAGCACTTCCTGTTCAGAATCAATCGAATAATTCTTCTCAAACTGAAACATCTGATGAAATGAGGGACCCAATTTTGAGGTCAGAGATTGGCAGTGCTTTGATAGACTTAAATAGGAACAAGGAACCTGGAATTGATGACATTCCCTCTGAATTACTTACTGCCTTAGGAGAAACCAACATGGCAAGTTTATTCCATTTAGTGTTTAAGATGTATGAGACAGGAGAAGTTCCATCCGATTTTCGGCAGAATGTTGTTATATCTATTCCCAAGAAAGCGGGTGTTGACAAGTGTGAAATGTACCGCACCATTTGTTTAGTACCTCGTGCCTGCAAACTGTTAACATGTATTATTTACAGAAGAATGGAAAAACACGTTGAAGCTGAGTTGGGAGAAGATCGATTTGGCTTGAGAAGAAACGTGAAGCAATCTGACCTTACGTCTGATCTTAGAGGATCGAATTAAGAAGGACAAGCCCACGTACATGGCGTTCGTAGATCTAGAAAAGGTATTCGATAATGTTGATTGGACCAAGCTATTTCAGATTCTGGAAGAATTCAAGCTACTCAATCCCTACTCTGAGGCACTGATTGGAATGAGCAGTGTGCTTATTTAACGGAACAAAGGTAGAGGAGTGTTCACAGCTGTCTGCGGCCTGGTCATTTCAGCTCTGGAACTTTGGACTGTTAGATCGGCACCGTAGTACTGTTCGTTAAAAGTGAGGAAATGTGCGGTTTTTCATTTGATCGAGTATTTTATATGACAACATTGCTTTTAATCACTACTTTCCTACTGACGTTTTTGTAATGACCTATGTTGACTTCAGTTAGAAAATCACAAAGACAGTCCTTTTGAAAATCCCGTAGCGAAGCACGGGTACATCAGCTAGTATACATATAAATCATCACCCAACTCCTGTTGTCTCTGGTGGAGTAGCAATTATCATAAAGGGAAAACTATAATCATCTCTCGGCTCGGTATTCTTACCGCAGCTATCTACTGAAGAAGCCTTCTTCATGAAAATTGAGTTAAGCAATGGAACTTGGCCGTCATAGCAGCCTGTCAACCCAAATCAGCATGTATCCATGTTGAATACATACGATTATTGTTTCCAGACCACTTGCCAAGCATATCAATTGAAGACCTTAGTAATAATAACGGGATTTGGGTAGTCTTGCAATAACACCTAATAGTAGACAACTGTTAGCGGCAACTGAAATTAATGCCATCCGCGTCGCTGCTCAAGAAGATTCGACGCGCTACCCTTTTAACTTAAACCGGCAGCTAGATATCCGCGACATCACCCTAAACAAAAATGTCTCGTTAGCGCTTTAAAAGAGAAATATAGCTGAAATGGACTCGAATCACTACGCGGTAATTATGCCCTTTTCTGCTCAAACGATCGTTCAACAATCTCGCTCGCTCATTCATGGTTGTATTCGATGGGGCATTTATAATCAAAAGCTTGATCCTCATCTTCAACAACATATCGTCGGCTTACTTCTAAAACCTCGTATGTTACAATGTTCTTCCTACCCATTATATTCCTTAAGACTGTTCACGCCTCCCAGCCACATATTTATATGCAGTCCATCAGAACCTTTATTGTAGTGTTCATTTTCCTATGCTAGTATGTAAAGGAAAATGGACCTTACCACACCGTATTGTAGGGATGTTCTTTTCATGGCGAATTTAAGCACTCCTACAGTTTAATGTATGTAAGGTACATTTTCCTTTCACTCTCCCACAGGAAAATGAACACAACGAAAATTGTTTTGATGGACTGTACATCCATATGTGGCTGGGAGGCGTGACCAGTCTTAAGGAAGAAAATGGATAGGAAGTGCATTGAGAGATACGAGGTTTTAGAAGTAAGCCGTCGATATGTTTTTAAAAACAGGTGGAGTTATTGAAACTACTTTTGACCACTTCACCGCCGTTGTAGGCACCTCACTTAACCCGGTATTACTCGCTAGGCCTTTATGTGCGCCGTTACTTGCCAGTGATTGCAGCACTCAACTATATATTTAAAGGCCATAACATGCCCATATATACTTTTTTACAATTTGTTTTAAGTCGCACCAACACAGATAGGTCTAATAGCGACGATGGGATAGGAAAGGCCTAGGAGTGGGAAGGAAGTGGCTGTGGCCGTATTTAAGGTGCAACCCCGGCATTTGCCTGGTGTGAAAATGGGAAACCACGGGAAACCATCTTCAGGGTTGCCGAGAGTGGGGTTCCATCCCATTATCTCCGAGATGCAAGCTCACAGCTGTGCGGCCCTAACAGCACGGCCAATTCGCCCGGTGAGGTATTTTAATACGTCAATTTGATATATTTATTTATTTATTTATTTATTTATGAACAGGGCCGAGTGAAGTGCTAAGGAGCCAACCTCTGCATTTGGGAGACGCGTGAGTTCGAATCCCACCGTCGCCTAACCTGAAAATGTTTTTCTGTGGGATCCTGTTTACGCCTCCAGGCAAATGCAGGCACAGTTCTTATTCATAGATAACATCCTATTCTTTCCACCTGCTCACCCAATTTAATTCACCATCGTTCATTTCATTTTCATTAGCTCCTCAAGAGAGGTCGGCATCAGGAAGGACAATCGGCAGTAAAACCAGTGACATAAAATCATCTCACCTCATTCCCGACCCTGTATCGATAAACGGGAGTTAGGGATAGACGAATAATTTATTTAGGAACAGGAATGCTTAAATTTAAACAAATAGTTATTTATTTAGGAACAGGAAGACTTAAATTTAAACAAATTTGAGATAGAAGGAGTATGAGTATGAACTAAATAATGCAAACATATAATCCTGAATAATATGAAATAAAAATGTTACACAGTCAGTCATCACTACTGTTGCTTTCAGCATCTTTACTGCAACACGTCCAAAATTTTGCTTCAGGGTTCGAAAATATGTAGCGAGACTATGGAGGCCACAGTTGGCAATGCTATCCTTTCTTAAAATGAATGTAATACAAACTTCAATCAACAAAAGTGCCTCTTCTTCCTCATAACTTGTAGATACTCTATTTCAGAGTCATGACCACTTTCGTAAACCTAATTTGTTTCATTATCATTACTTTCGGTGTTCAAGTCCACTACGTCCACCGTTTCACACAAATACGAAGGTATCTGATCAGTGGATGTCATTATAACATGTATAAATTCACGAACAATAGTCACAGTATAATAAAAGCCTTGACTTACTATAATGTGCGCAATATGAGTAGCACTGTTACTCGCTACTGAGCTCACCGCTCACCAAACGTGCACTGTCGCGCCTTATAATGGATTTACGGTCTTGGTTTTCAAATACAATGGAAATGACTGACATATCCCATTCGTAACATTCTGCTTGAATGTTATCCAGAGTTTCAAAAGTCAAGGTCTTGTAAAATTTCTACAAAAACCAATATAATACGGAGATGAGCGCCGCGCCCACTATGCGAGTAACCGCGGCTTGAGGCAGTCACAGCATCCCAAATGCGACAACAAAACATAACTACTCAATCAGCCTTTCCTCTCATAATTTTACGACTTCTCAATGCCACATAAAATGTGATGTCTGGCAAGCTCAGCGTCTACCTTGACAGCATCATACATTAAACCAGCTAATCAGATAAGTACACACAACTATAGACAACCACCGTTCTGAACCGTAAGCGAATCATCTCTCTCCGGTCTATACCTCGATGAATGCATACACTGGAGGGAAACAAAACGAATACTACATGAACAAACCATTATTCCGCCTTTGAAAGTAGCTTATACTCATTATGTGAGTGACACCGAGAAATGTGATATACTCGGTTATGTTTTTGAAGGTGCCTTCGTTCCAAACCCAGCAACCAACTACGAGTATGACAGTGAAGTCTAATGAGTTTCAACATTCTACCATACAGTTCCAGAAAGAGTCAAATTTACCTCACCGGGAGAAATCCATAATCTGATAAAGACCTGCCCATCAAGAAAGCTGCTGGACATGACACCATCTCTGATATAACCATGAAGCACCTCACCCGAAACAAACGTTATCATCCCTTGCATATATATATTCAGTTCACTTCCTTGTTTAGGGTAATTTTCCGTCACATGGAAACACGCAGAAATAATTCCAATTCAAAAACTTGGAAAACCTTCGTTACTACCAACGATCTACCGGCCCAATACATTTATTACCAACGTTATCCAAATCATTGGAAAAGTATCAACAAATGCCTAATCACTCTTAGGAGAAACATCCCTTCTTCCACATAATCATCCTGATTTCCATAAGAGGCATTCCGCTACTCACCAGCTAATAAGTATTATGACACATATGTCAGAGGTTTCAAGCTCATGCATCATACTATTGCAGCATTCTTAGATTTTACATACGCATTTGACAAGGTTTGGCACAAAGGCGTTCTATGCAAGTTGCAAACAATTGAAATCACACATTATACAAAGTAATCTCCCACGCTTCTTGAGCCAGAATGTCTTTCGCGTACTCATGAACTAGACTAAACGAATTCAACACCTCGGCCCATCGAAGTTTGAGTCCATCAATGTTCTATTCTTGATCCAACACTCTTCAACATGTATACATACGATATTCCATCGCCTCCATTCATCAACATCGCAATGTATGCAGATGATAGCACTGTTTTCACATCAAATCATGACATCTTAACTGCCACTTGCCAACGGCAAGATTCCCTGAAAACCATGTCAGTTTGGGTAGAGGACTGGAGAATGATATTGAGCGTACCGAAATATGAACATATGATATTTACTATTCGAAGGTCACTGTCTCCACTATCATTAATTCTAAATGGAACATCCATACCATGGGCGCCTGAAGATAAGGCAGTGAAGTATCTGGGAGTAATCCTTGACCGTCAATTAATATGCTAATACCACAGAATGTTGTTGTCGTCTTGGTCATCAGTCCATAGAGGGTTAGATGCAGGCCTCCATGCCACCCTATCCTGTGCTAAACATTTCATTTCTACACAACTAATACATCATCTAATCAAATCTGTGTGTCATTTTCATAGCTTGATCTATCCCTGCCATTTTGAGAGCCTGCACTTCCCTCTAAAAGTAAGTGAACAATTCCTGCGTGTCTTAATGTCTTAATATGTGTCCTAAAATGTTGTCTCTACTTCTATTCAAATTCACCCCCATAACACAAGGTCAGCAAACCAGTTTTACAAAAATTCCACTAACACGACCAAATATGGTGTTAAAAGCATTTCATATTCAGCAAGCACAGCCTTTAACAATCTACCACCAAAATTGAAACAAATCAATAAGTTGTACAGATTTAAAAAAAGAAGTAGACAGGTAGTCTTACTTGCTTGAACAGTATGTTGGAGAATAAATCGATAACCACTGTGTACCTATATTTCCACCGAAGTTTATTTTATTTTGAATATCTTCTTTTTCCATGTAAAATAATAATATTATGATGGTATTCAGTATTTGTAAAACATTCCTTGTTATATATCGTCGGCTTACTTCTAAAACCTCGTATGTTACAATGTTCTTCCTACCCATTATGTTCCTTAAGACCGGTCACGCCTCCCAGCCACATATTTATATGCAATCCTTCAGAACCTATTTCATAGTGCTTATTTTCCTGTACAGACGTGTAAAGGAAAATGGACCTTACCATACCGTATTGTAGGGATGTTGTTTTCATGGGGCATTTAAGCATTCATACAGTTTAATGTATTTAAGGTTCATTTTCCTTTACACGTCAGCGTAGGAAAATGAGCAGAACAAAAATTATTCTGACGGACTGTACATCCATGTGTGGCTGGGAGGCGTGACCAGTCTTAAGGAAGAAAATGAATAGGACGTGCATTGGGAGATACGAGGTTTTAGAAGTAAGCCATCGATATGTAGGCCTATGCCTATGATTGCAAAGGGCAGTCCCTCCTTGAGCCACTAGCCCACAGGGACGTTCTATAATAAATAAATAAATAAATAAATAAATAAATAAATAAATAAATAAATAAATAAATAAATAAATAAATAAATAAATAAATAAATAAATTTCACCCAATCTTCCTTCTCTCACCATTTAGATTCAGTATTCCTTCATTCGTGATTCGATCTACCCAAAGTACCCTCAGCATTATTCTGTAACGCCGCATTTCAAAAGCTTATATTTTCTTTCTTTCTTTCTAGGCTACTTATCGTCCATGTTTTACTTCCATACGCTGCCCCGCTCCAGACGGAAGTCTTCAAAAAAGCATTTCTGTTTCCTATATCAGTGTTCGAAGTGAGCAAGTTTTTCCTTAAGAAAGGCCTTCCTTGCTTGTGCTAATCTGGGTTTAATGTTCTCCTTACTTCTGCCATCATTAGTTATCCTACTCCGCAAATAACAATATTGATCTACTTCCTATAAGACTTCATTTCCTAATCTAATATTTCCTGCAACACCTGCCTTCATTCGACTGCACTCCACTATATTTGTTTTGGATTTATTTATTTTCACCTTTTACTCCTTGTCCAAGACTGTCCATATCATCAAGCATTTTCTCCAGATCTTCAGCAGACTCATAGAATAACAATATCATCGGCATATATGTGAGTTTTGATTTAATCCCCTTCGATTGATTCCTTTTCCAAATTCCTCTTTGATTTCCTTTACCGCCTGTTCCACGTAAACATCGAGAAGAAACTGCAGCCTTGTCTTACTCCTTTCTGGATTGCTGCTCCTTTTTTCATAACCTTCGATTCTTATCACCACAGACAGATTTTTGTACAGATTGTAGATAATTATTCTTTCGCGGAATCTGATACCAGTCACCTTCAGAACCTCAGATAGCTCGGCCAGATCAGCACTATCGAATAACATTTCTCGATCTACGTAGGTTTATCTATCTTAATTCGATCCTCTAAGATGAGATGTAAAGTCAGGATTGCTTCACGTGTTTTACACTTTTTTCTGAAACCAAACTGACCTTCTCCAAACTCATTTTCAACTCGTCTTTCCATTTTAATGTAAATGATACATGTTAAAATTTTGCAAGTGTGAGATACTAAACAAATGGTGCGCTAGATCTCAGACTTGTCAGCACGTGATTCCATGGGAGTAGGTATAAGTACATTCTGTCTATAATCGGATGGCACATCTCCTGTATCATACATCCTACACACCAAATGGAATAACCTCCCGATGCTGTTTTCTCCTAAGGCAGTCAGTAATTCTGAGGGTATGGCATAAATTCCTGGTGCCTCCGTCCTATTTAGGTCTCTCAAAGCTCTGTCGAATTCTGACCTCATCATTTCATCATCATCAACAGCTTCTTCTTGATCCAGAGATTTATTATCTACCTCTTTCACTTAATACAATTGTTTAATATGTCCTGCCATCTTTCTGCTCTCTATAGGAGTGGTTTTCCATCTGAACTCTTAATACTCATGCACTTTGTTTTCCTCTCTCCAAAGGTTTCCTTGATTTTCCTGTATGCAGCATCTACCTTTCCTACAACTGAACAACCTTCAACATTCTTGCACTTCTCTTTTAGCCAATCTTCCTTAGCTGACCTGCACTTTCTACCTACTTCATATTTTCATCGCCTATACAATTTTCCGCCTTCTTCATTTTTACATTATTGGGTTTTCGCCGTTCACCGATCAGTTCTAATACCTCTCGAGTTATCCAATGATTTTTATTTGATCTTACCTTTCTCCCTAAATTTTCTTCCGCAGTCCTACTGATCTCATTCTTCACGACTGTCCACTGTTCATCCATTGAGCTTCGTTCAGTCTTTTCCTTTAATCCTCGTGCAACATGTTCCTTGAAACAATCTCTCACACTCTTTTCCTTCAAGTTATTTAGATCCCATCTTCTTGCGTTCATTTCTGCAATTCCTTCAACTTCAGAGGATATTTCGTGACCGCTAAGTTGTGGTTAGGGTTCAAACGCCAGCTCCTGGGAACAACGCCTGGTTTCGGAATATCTTCCTAATCGTAATGAAGTATATTTGATACCGTATTTTCTGACCAATACGGTATTAGGTTTATGAGGCCATCGTGGCCCTTCCCTTTATTTCGCCGATACCTTCATTCTTCGAAGTGCAGGACCTTTTCCATTTTCCCTCTGATTATGTTTGCTAAGTTGTATTTCCTCTAAAGCAATTACCATCACTAGCGCCACCACCACCACAAGTAAACCTTTCGAAAATAGTTTACGAATTTATCTTGGCCATTTCGTAGCCAACCATAATTTGTTTGAAATACTTCTTCTTCTCCTTCTTCTCTAGTTCTAGAAAACTATGAAGCCAGTTGCAAAACAATGTAGGCCCTACGGAGCACAAGCATCAATGCCGTGCTCTTCATTCGGATCCACGTGTGGAACTTGCGAGCGAGCATAGAGGGAAAGAACACAGGCCACATGACCACAACACCAAGCCGTAGTACGATCACAGCACAGTTGCAACACAGTCCTACATGTTAAAACAGGCCCTCATTCCATCGAACGGACCTCTCCTGGCGCGCGAACGATATTAGAGATATTTGAGTTATCTATGATTTTCTATGCAATTGCGTTGTAATTGCTAGGCGGGCAATAATTCCATTGTAGAGATTTATCTCCCGTATGCAGTTATCAGACTGTGCCTCATATATAGGCTTCTGATAAGCTCACCTGCATACACCCAGCGTCAGTGGGTAGGGTCTGACACACCCCACTCTGACGAGTCTAGTGTCAGACCTAAGACGAAACGCTGGTTAATTGAGCAAACGCATGAAAAGCATTACATCTGATATGTTTTTGTGATTATTATGCTATATTCTCGTAAGTAATTTTAAATGTCTTTCTTAGCTTCGTGCTTTTCTTTTTTTTCATGTTTGTGTATAATTAAATGTCTCATTTTGATATAATTTATTCTAATGTCTTGTTTTCATACAATTATTTGTTACTGTGTAATTTACACTTTCACTTAATATTACTGCTGGTCTGGTTGAATGGTCTGCGTAATAGCCTTCGGTTCAGTGGGACCCGGGTTCGATCTCCGACTGGATGGGGATTTTAACCGAGTATGATTAATTTCCCTGGCTAGGGAACTTGGAGTTTGTGTTCGTCTTAATGCACATCTCTTCATCTACACTCAGTACAACACAACACACTACCAATCATGACAGAGACGCGCAATAGTGAATACATCCTTTCAATTAGTGTTGGTTTCAAGAAAGGCATAAGACCGTAAAACTACGCCATACTCGCCTCTAGTTCCAACCCCAATTATCTGGGAAAATGTCAAGAAGAAGAAGCAGAATAAAATTTAATTTCGTTGCTATACTTTTATATAGAGACATAGGATATCTCACAACTGCTAAATATTTGCTAATATTAATGATAATAAATTACGTGGGTTAAACAACGTTTTTACCATTCATGTTTGCATTAAATTGAAATTTGGTTAGAAAATCATTTTTCGCCAGCTAATCTTAAAGAAAACTTATAAAAATCGAACCATCCATGGTTAGAAAATGACTATTCTGTATAGTAATAATTATTATTTTCAGTATCACGTTGCCGTTGCATTTTTGTTCATTCCGCCAGTTGTATTGTGCCGTAAGCGTTCTAGGAACGGGTGATAATAATCCTGTACTAACTGCGGATACAGATCAAAACAGTCCCTCTAAACGTGTCACAGATGGTGGAGACTCCAATTCAGAGCCCGTGTTGAGAATATATAGCCCAGAGGAAGAACGTTGTTATTGTAGTTCGCCGACTATACCACCTTTTGGCACGCCTCATGGGTGGGCAGCTTGCTTGTCGCTTTTAAGAGCTTAACTTTGCTTCTCTTCATCTTTATATAAACGGCACAAAAAGTTGTAATGCGTTGCTTGTGCAGCCACGGAGGACACATTCCGAGTTGACAGAGTTACGACAGTGTGCAGTCCTCGCTTGTATGCAACAACTTGCTGCCAGCATCTTGCGCGCCCAAGAGACACACAATGAGACTTCTTTCTTATTTGCTTTGATTCATGGGCGCACGCAGTGGGGAACTATTCATTCCAATCTGTACGATTAACACCGCGGCTTTCGCTTTCATCGTCTTTTGGTCGTGCGCCAATTTAGCAGTCCAAGGATAAAGAGTAAAGGAGCAACCATCATTCGACCAAGAGGTGCTATTCACTTATGGCAGTTTCAGCAGAATAGATGAGACGAGATTCTGACACTTCACCGAAAAAGAGCTACGCATGAATTATGGAACAATTTCAGTTACTGATATTTCTTGAAGAATCGCAGGGTTATTCCTAACTGATGAGTATCACCGAAGTAAAAGATTACATAACCCTCCAGGAGGCACACAGTGAGGTCATGAATACAAAAACAAAATGACAGTTCAGGAGTGTAGTGAATGTGAACAAAGTAATGACCAGATGCGGTAATGTATATACATTATGGAGATTTTCAGGAGATGTGTCCCCGTAACTATCCACATAACCCTTACAAAATGATGCATAATACATAAATTTGAACTGGAGAGGAACATCACTTTAGTATCAATGTCATCCAATTAAAGCCAAATGTAAAGGATTATCCCCAAACTGTAATGCTGAGAACTGAAATATCATGATCATGAAGAAATATCTTTAAAAGACGAACGTTCTTGAAATTACGTATCACAAATACCCTTAATTTAAGGACGAATTTAGTACTTGGAAATGCTTCATAATTCACTCTTCTCAGTAACATAACCGATGTCTTTGTATCGTGATCTCATGCTTACTTTTACTACTTGAACCACCTCCTCCCATTCAATTACGGCCATGTAACACGTAGATAAAGGTCTAACCTGAAAATATCTCCTTTCTTTGAACATGATACTTTTTTCGTAGTCTCTTTTAATTTGCTTTACGTTGCATCGACATAGATATGTCTTATGATGTCGATGGGACAGTAAAAGGCTAGGAGTGGGACGGAAGCGGTCGTGGCCTTAATTAAGCTACAGCCAAGCATTTCCTTGATGTGAAAATGGGAAACCACGGGAAATCATCTTCAGGGCTGCCGACAGTGGGGCTTGAACCCACTATCTCCAGAATACATGCAGATAGCTCCGTGACCCAAACTACGCGGCCACCTGCTCGGTTCCTTTCGTAGTTACGGGCACCGAAATTCACTAATTCGCTCCTTCTAGAACCTAATTAGGAATTGTTGAATGTACAAAAATTACACAAGAGGCTTTAACACAAAATACTACGTTCTGCCTGGATTTTTAAGTGGAAAAGTACCGAAATACTACTTTGTACGATACATCTGGAGGACTTATCGGTGGCTGAACTAGTGGACATTGAAATATAATGGTTCAAACCTATTGCTCGCGACTTCATGTGAAACATTGGTTAAAATAGGAAACCTCGTAAAAAATTTATCGAATATTTAATAGATTGCGCTTTCCTACTGATCATATTTGAATTTCATATTAACTACGATCAAATATTACATTTCTCGTAATCAGCTATATTTGCATAGCAGGTAGCCCTTAAAATTCATGATTACACTGATATACGATATTGTAGCCCTGGGATCCGTGGGTTGTGGTTGCACATAGCGTTTCCGTAACTACAGTATGTGATCAAGCAATGGAGCGAGTTTTCAGGATGGACTAAAAATAAAAGTTCCTTTATTCCGAACGTAGGCTTTTTGGAACCGTCATCCCCGAATTTACGAGCAAAACACATTTAGTAATTTTTTGAGTTTTCACATTTTTACACCACTCTAGGTGATTTTTTCCGCTTTTGTGATATCCAAAACGTCGTACGAAGTAATTTGGTCACAGAAGTTTATCATTTCCATTTTCATGCTGTCTCAAAAGACAATTTTAATTTCTAGTAAAATACATTAAGTGACTTAGGGAGTTTAACCAGATTTAATTGTGACCTGACTAGTTACTTAGCTCGACTACGTCAGTTTCTCTTAACTCGTTTATTGTTTTTGTGACGTATTCACGTTATTGATTACCTTATGAACATCAGAAGTCTAAGTTGACTTGGTACAGGGAGCTTTATTGTTTGAAAGTGTTGAAACACATTTTGTTATTCACGCCGTTAGATTGTTAGTGCCTCTTCGCGTCATTATTCGCATACATTGGTAGAAACTCAATTTAAATTTAAGAATGTAGAGGCCACATAAGCCAGAACCGATTCCTTCTACCTTCTTACCCAATTTCATTCACCATCATTCATTTTATCTTCATTAGCTTCTCAACTAGGGTTGGCAACAGGAAGGCATTCGGACGTAAAAATATGCCAAATAATCTCATCTCATGTTCGAACCCTATCAGGAAACTGGACTAAGCAGTGGCCATACATACAATGTAAATCCCCTTCAGAATAAAGCAACAAGTTTTTACTTAACTCTTAAGTGTCGTATGTGGTAAGAAAAAAAAACAGGTAAAATATATTGAGTCTTCATTAAGTCAAGTTATGTCATTTTCTTAAATTCTTATGGAGAGAGAAACACAGTTATTCACTAAGTCAGCGACGTGTTTTGGTAAAACTGTTAGATAAACTTGGTTGGCTATGAAATATATTTCATATACAGAACACAATTCTAGTTATTCAAAGAACCCACTGCATAGTTTAAAGGAGATTTGTTGTTCTGAAAGCAGCTATTGACAATGAAATACTGCGAAATATTTCAAACCTCCTTTTCTCAACGTTCTACAGGTGAACCAAAAATATGTTCACCCCGGTGGATTAGATAGTATACAATTATTTCGTACTTTTGGGGTATAACCCCAAAGTTGTTTTTTTTTTTTTACTAGTTGTTTTACGTGGCACCGACACAGATAGGTCTTACGGCGACGATGGGACAGGAAAGGGCTAGGAGTGGGAAGGAAGCGGCCGTGGCCTTAATTAAGGTACAGCCCCAGCATTTGCCTGGTGTGAAATTGGGAAACCACGGAAAACCATTTTCAGGGCTGCCGACAGTGTAACCCCAAAGTAAGAAACAGAATGTAGCAAAGTCAGGCTTATATCTTGGTTTATTTTCTTCAATTCAACATTGTTCATCTAACACAAATTCTACGAACTTTACATCTGTGAGTATGATGAGGAGGTTTTGAGACAGAGAAATGCACGTCGATGTTTCTAATCACAAAGCAACTGAAGAAGTTATTCCTCCGATTATGAGTCTTTAAGATATAAAATTAACACAAGCCGACAAAATCTCGACAGCCATCACTCGTCTGCAGGGATCTGGGAATAAACTAGAAAGATCAGTAAAATATTATTTGCATAACAATAAGACATTTTTCTAAGTTCAATCAAATCAAATTACTGACATGTCTATTGTCTTATGTTTGACCTTAGAAGTGAACTTATAGATTGGTACAGTACGGAGGATTTAAATTCACAGTGTTGATCAGGTAATTTAAATTTGTAATACGCTGGTCAGGACATGTGTCACTTACTGCATAAAATAATTTAAAATAAATAATTAAATACCAAGAATTAATTAAAATTAATAAGAATAGAAATCAGAACTTTGATGTGTATTAGCAGTAAGTATCGGTTGTAAAATTACCCAGGAAACGAAACTTGCAAATATTCGAGACTTTCCCTGGGGAAAACTGCTAAAAAGACGAATACTCCATTAAAAATGAATGTTGGCTACACTGATCTCATAAGGCTATTTATTGTTTTTATCGCAGGAAGAGAGATAAACGCCATACTTCAAAATCAATAGTATTTATAATGTTATCGTGTATATGTAACCAAGTAATTTTACATAAAATACAATCTTCTCAAAGTCTCCAGTTATAGATTTCCATTAAGCACAGTTGAGAAAACAGATCTGCGGATATGTACGTACGCTAGCATTATAATTTATCTTCCACTGAAAATGTGCTTGTCAATTTCTATGCAACAGAGAGTATTTGGCTCATTTTCTTGCGAAATTAGTTGTTTCTGCATTTTTAAATACGCCAGAATGGCCCGCTCCCTGAAGTTTACCTACTTTACGAAGTTGGATGAGTTATTTAACACTAGCTATGCTCTGCGGAAACTCGCTATGTATACCTTCTTCCTTTGGCTTATTTCATCCCGACATATTTTCAAGTGATGATCATACTACTATTTTGACTACCGGAGTGCCTCTAACGGAAAATAAATCTCTGCCAAGCCACAAAAAATCCTCTCAGTTACTTCTAAAATAGCAATGTGTTCGTGATTGACGAATTTCTCACTAATACCACGCTATTGTATTCCACTGTCAGGTCAATGCTGCCAATAATAAATGACTCTTGATAATGAAGATTTGATTGAACAATTCCCTGTCAGAAATTATAGAGAAATTTGTATGTATGTTGATTGCTCTGCCCGGAGGCTGGTATGGACCTCGACAGCTCCACCACCAGCCTTTAGGTGGACCAGGCGTCACTGAAGAGGCATACTAGGGAAGTGAGTTAGTTTCCTGTTGCTTTCATCACTAAGCCAGAAGTTGCTATTACCTCACACTCTGCCAAGCCCACTGAACTGCCCGCATCAACCGACCCTATGAGCGACTTTCATACCATTCTTTGCTATTTGCTTTACGTCGCACCGACACAGATAGGTCTTATGGCGATGATGGGACAGGAAAGGCCTAGGAATGGGAAGGAAGCTGCCGTGGCCCTAATTAAGGTGTGAAAATGGGAAACCACGAAAACCATCTTCAGGGCTGCTGATAGTGTGGTTCGAGCCCACTGTCTCCCGGATGCGAGCTCACAGCTGCGCGCTCCTAACCGCACGGCCAACTCGCCCGGTTTTCATACCATTCATAACAAGGATAAGGAATGGCATTACTAGCATCACTCATACTTCGATCACTTTCATGTTGTCAGTGCCAAGGAGGAGACTGAGACTGGTAAATGAAAGTAACAAATTTGTTCTTCTCTGCACCGGAAGACATAGTGCACTGTAAACTCTAGGTCTTGCCAACAAAGGAGAAATTCAATTGTTGGAAATATAATAGATTTTAATAAATAAATCTCGAGTTGCATTCCACATTCAAATCTGCAGAGTACCTAGCTTAACAATTCTCTCTTACATCTGGGAGAAGTATATCAAGTATTATGGTTCTGAAGCCCGACAAATTACACGAAAGAGAGGTATGCCTCTTTTGGTTACAATGATTTCGAGTAATTTATCACTGAGAGTGAAAGGTTGTAATGGGCATTCAACTTGCATTCATATTCTCACCCTTACGGAAATAGTGTGCAAGGAACAATGTTAGACACCAGCACACTTTGTGTCTTAGCCAAAGATGAAACGAAGGATGGTTAAAGGAACACATCCGTCGTGTCTCATGCCGTCAGGCGCTAATTGTCTTTATGTGTGGGTGTGCTCTGTCCAATAGCCGCCTGTAATGTGAGATACGCTGCGGCCTCTAATTCCAGCGGCGTCCCTCTCTATTGGGGGTTGAAACAGAAAGAATGAGACAAGGGGTTCGATTGTGGAATACGCCAAGCCAGAAGCTACGGGACACTTGGGAATGGTCCCTTGCGTGACGTCATTGAGGCGAAAGGGGGAGGGGACCTTCATTGGCCACGGCATTAGCGGTCGACCCACAGCGTCTCTTAGCGTCGCCTCGCGTCCAGTGAAGATCTTCTGGACACATTTACCTGGCACATCTTCTAAGGTTAGCGTGCCTTCATAAGATTCTTGAGATCGCTTTGTTTCTCCTCATGACATCAAATCGTAGTGGAAAGTCAGAAGGGAACGACAAAGGGCATTTATTCTAAAAACAGGGGTCCAGCATTGATATCGAAGTCTTAACTGATGGTTACAAACATAATTCTCCCATCATTCGAAATATTTTAATTTGTTTTTTCTTCGCAATAGGCTCTGGCTACCAGAATAGTCTAGGGCGTAGCACAGAAGCTTCCGGTCAAATTGACTTGGGTTCGACCTGGACTTCTCTACATATTTAAGATTGCATTGAGGGAATGGAATTAGGAGCACTGGAGCTTGAAATCAATGGGGAAGAAATTTGTTTAAATTCTGGTACGGACAATTTTAGAATTGGTTTTCTTGGCGTCCCCGTGAACTTCATCTCCAGGTAGTATTTTATATATAGGCTACGTCTCTTTCCTTCCCAATCCAGGACCCTGTTACCAATACACATGGCACTACAGCCATAAAATCTTCTCAGGTTATAAGAGAGACTAGACATGCTGTGAATTATTAGCAAAGATATCCCTAGCGTCACATCTGAACAAATAAATCATTGTCTTATTTCAATAAGTTCTAAGCTAATTGAAAGGATATTACTAATCATAAGAATTTAAAAAAATTATCGTGTGTAACCGCTTCGACATATGTAATAACACTGTAAATGTGTCCAACACGCTATGACAGAGTAATTAAAATTAGATGAAGCGTTCGCATTTCCTTCAAACAAGTGCGATGAATACACAAAAATTATAGTTGAAGATTAATAAGGATCGCTCAATATCAATGTTACTCCAGAAAACTAAGAGATACGATGTCTAAGATTCAATTTATATTTATTACCGTCGATCTGAGAGATCTCAAGTAATTTATGCATTGCAAGAATTATGACTAGATTCCTAGACACCGTGTTAATATAGTGAGCAGTAACACTCAAATTGATTGGTTACTAATTATTCACGTTCGCTAAATTATTGATGAATTCATGCTCTTCCCAAGATAATTCTGGCACATGGCCTCCGGAAAGGCGTGTCTGCGAGGATCGGGTCCTACCTAAGGTGAATTCTAGTGATGAATACACCACACACATACACACACTCACACTCACATACACACACATAAAGTCACCAAGCCAGATGAATTAACCAGCTAAGGTTAAAATCCCCAATCCTTCTTGGAATCGAACCCAGGTCCCTCCGTATCAAAGGCCAGAACGCTAAACATTTAGCCATGGATCCGGACTCTCCCAAGGTGACAACTGCAGTTAGGTAACACAAGAATATCTTGCTCTATTCTATCCATTCACTCGAAACATCATTTTTTATTTCGTCGCTGCCGGGACAAAACCTCCTATGTGAAATATTTTACCTTAGAACTTTGGCCGGTAAAGTTCTGTCATCTAAGGTGCAATACTGTGTGAATATTGTCACGGGGTTCTCGCTCTTCATAATGTATGTGCTGCGGGTCAGTATATCTCCAAAAATATTATCACATAGGAGGTTATGTCCCGGCAACGACGATTTGCTTTATGTCGCACCGACAAAGATAGGTCTTATGGCGACGATGGGACAGGAAAGGTCTAGGAACGGGAAGGAAGCGGCTGTGGCACAAACTAAGGTACAGCCCAAGCATTTTCCTGGTGTGAAAATGGGAAACCAAGGAAAGAAACATCTTTTAATTCCGGTCCAATTTCCTATTCTTATTTACTAACTTTTCATGTGGGAAGATACCGTATTTTACTAACATTATAACAAAATATTTAATGAACATCTCAGCTTTCGTGCACTTCAGGCAAGGCAAATACATGGCCTCTGTAGAGTCCTGGTGTAAGACTTTTTCTATTAGACGGCCTGTAGGTGACCTGCGTGTCTGTGAGGATGGGGCCCTACCTAAGATGATTTCTAATGATTAATTCACCACGCACACACACAGCCCGGTCGGCTGACGACTCAAATGTACAACGAACAGTTTTTATAACGTTTATTAAGTATCTGAATTTACATTTCAACAGGAATTCTTCCCATCTGAAAATATTTCATAATACACAATATACGTAGACCACAGTTTGAAATTTTTTTAAATTATTCACCTCGTTATGAAAAAGGGTCGTATGTACTTTTGCAGAGTATAAAGGGTTTCGAATGCCAATTATTTGAACAGTGGAGAAAGTTTACCTGAACTCCGCACGAAGGTTCTGTCTGAGCTACTTGTTATGTATGCCTGCAGACGGTCATATTCTTACCACGGCAGCGCATTACACAAAACATTGAGCAGAGCAGCCTATTGTTGGCGCCCAGGAGCGAGGCCCTCGGTAATGAATCACTGGAATAGCTTTTTGTGTAGTGCTATCGAACCCGCAGAGGTAATGGGATTCCTTGGGGTTGCTTCTAGAGTATTCCAGTGACCGCCTCTCTCACAAACAAAATTCCATTGCGAACTGGGTGAAAAGATGAAAATAGAAAAAATATAGTTTCCTTTTCACAGCCAGCGAATCCGATGGACACCTGTAAGCAGACTTCGTGGGAATGATAAATAATCTATAATGAAAGTCAACATTTAACAGATTTTGCTTCTTTTAATTTGAATCACATAGGCCAGGTTTTATGATGCCCTCTCTGGATACTGTTATCCTTTGTGAATCCAGTTAAGACCAAATATGGTTCTTCCCCCCGGCACTCTTCAACTGTTTCCAAACGTCGTTCCATTTCGTACTGGTATGAATACAGTGGAATTTTGTTTGATTAACTATTCCCAAAATAACCTATTGGAATGATGTCCTTCCTTCCTTGGTAGAATGTTGTGATTGTCTATGAAATTCAAAGTATATTTCAGGAACACAATGTCCTGAATGTCGTATTATAGCCGTAGAAAATGACAATTCGAGATAAAGGAGTATGACAAAATTACGTTAAAAGAGAGTTAAAACTTATCCTAATGACTGCTTAAAGAAGAAGACGAAATATTATGTTAATGCTGAGGATAATCAGTGAAGCTGAAAGGAGGGTAAAGTAGAGACAATTCCCGCATTAATAGGAATGACTTGTTACTGGCTCATACATTTATAATTGGAATCGTGAAAGATAATTCTTCATAATGGGACTTTTAATATCAGAAGAATATTAGCAAATGTAGAGGCATCATTAATAATAATAATAATAATAATAATAATAATAATAATAATAATAATAATAATAATGGGTTTTAAGTCCCACTAGAAGCTTCCGTGGCTCAGGAAGCTGCGCGTCGGACTCTCACCGCTGGATACTGTGGTTCAAATCCCGGTCACTCCATGTGAGATTAGTGCTGGACCAAGCGGAGGTATGACAGGTTTTTCTCCGGGTACTCCGGTTTTCCCTGTCATCTTTCATTTCAGCAACACTCTCCATTAACATTTCATTTCACCTGTCAGTCATTTATCATTGCCCCAGAGGCGTGCGGCAGGCTTCGGCAGCCGGCACATTACCTATCCTCGCCTCTAGATGGGGTCTTCATTCATTCCATTCCTGACCCAGTCGAATAACCGGGAACAGGCTGTGGATTTTCATTTTCACGTCCCACTAAGTACATTTTTACGGTTTTCGAAGACGCCAAGATCCCAGAAAATCTACCGACTTACGTATTTGAGCACCTTCAATTACCGGAACCAGCCAATTGAACCAGAGCTGAACCCAACATGTAGATCTCGGAAGGCCAGTGTTCTACTGCAAGTTGTGGGGTAATTGATCCATTCCTAGCTTCACATATTCATGATTTACACAAAAATGACAACATGTCAATAATAAAATATCTTCGAACGTCATTCTTACAAGTTAAGTACCTAGAAATAAAACTCACAGTGTCTTCAGCCTATAATTTAAGACAGTTGTAGAAATTGGTCATAAAAAGCATTGGATCAGGTCAAAGACACACAAGACTGAAATATAATGTTGTATTATGAACGTGGCTCTATTTTGATTAAAATAACTTAACATTAATGTCTTTGTATGCTTTTAGCAACCATATGTCTTATTCTTTTGAGGAGTTATTACATTGTTAAACTATTAATCAACTAGTTGCCCATTCGAGATAAGATGTTGTCACATTCTAACGTAATAGGTGTGTCGAGAAATTTTGAATAAGCAGTATAACGAGCAACTTGTTTCTCGACATTTTTTTTCTGCTGAGAAATTAATCGAGTGTTAAAAAAGGATATATTACATCCACTCATTTAGGAATGACTTACGAGGGAAAGTGAATCACAATCATGCATTAAATTAGGTATTATTACAAGTACGGTACTTCGAAAGGAGCGAATTTTAAATTTCAGTTTGAACTGTATAAACCTGAAGTTCATGTTTAGAATAACAGAGAATATGATTACTCCAAGGTTATTCAGGATCCAATTATACTACAGCGAACGTGGTTTGTAAATAAGAATAAATATAATATTAAAAATGAGATATAACTGAATAGCCTTTTGGAGTGCTGTACATTTTATGTTGTCTTTGAACGTTATTCATTAGTTTTGTTAGCTCTATTCAGTGTCTGTAACATAGCCAGCAATATTGCAGAAACATCTTGCGCTGACTGACTGCAGAATATTTAAGTCCTTCTGATAATGTAGCCTTGGAACTGATCGCATGTTATGGTAAAGGAAGGAATTTTTCTAGTTATGGTGTGTGCGGGAAGAAGAGCTTCGTTTAATTCCTTCCTCTTCTCCTGTAAGCTCACGTCTCACAATCAGTCGATGCGTCTTCATCAGCAAACGTCACGTTCCCAAGTTTAACTCTGCGGCCAACTTGAGCAAGTTTCTACCTAAAGAATAAAACTTTCAATAAAATGACTTACTCTCACGTCGTTCCACATCCGCTAAACTACTGAATTACTTGTGTTACTGAAATATCGTTGATTACTGTATAAAATGAAATGAAATCAAACGTCATACAGACCTGAGGAGCATTTCGAAAGAAAATGACCCACAAGAAAAGACATGAAATTAGAAAGAGCACTGAAGTTAATTGTAAATATTGTACATAACACTCGAAGAAGCAATTTATTCCCTCATGTTCGTTGCACTACTTTTATGTCATTGTCTTAAGTTATAAGCGTATTCCTACAACGCTTACGGTACTCACCTTATATAGCAGAATTAATTAGAGAACAGATAGTTTGTACATTGTATTTATGTGACTTCCCCTTTCGGAGAACAATCATTGAACGAGAAATGCAACCATGCAAGCTAAGGGCGCCAATCTTTAAGTTGATGACTTAAAGATAAAAATTTATAATCAAGCTGGGACGGACTCTTATCACAGGGGTGGGGTGATAGTGCACTAATCATTAAGCAGGAGAATTAGAAATCAAAAGGCTAATTAAGGCAGATTGATTAAAGTGAACTAGGAAAATACTATTTATTATATTGAATATAAATGACGACGGTTTAACGAGAACTGAATTTAAAATAGGAAATGAATTTAACAAAAAGTTGAATGACTCTACTTCGCGAAAACTTGCAATATTTTTAACTCGCTTGCTCACCATGTAGTCTTGTTCTGCTGGTCCTTGGAAAGCTTCCATCCTTGTAGCTGGAACATCACCGGTCGTCTTTGAGATATCTTCATCTGCAGCTAAGTACCATTCCTGCCTTGCTAAGTGCACCGACCACTAATTGGAAGATGGCTTCGACACTAACACTCCCTATTATGCTCTATCCCATATATTGGAGATGAGCCCTAAGTCATAGTTAGAAAAACCTCCTTGGGTTATGTGGAGAGGATACTCAATTAATAATCCTTCCAACTTTACTGAAAATGTGCCCTGAAGTTTCATTTCTATCTAGTTTAATACTACCTATTGTCTTAGACTGGTACAAACCGGTCTAGTAGCCGAGCTGTACGTACTTCCTGATGAGAGTGGCTATACACCCCTCATTCAGAAATGCCTAAGTACCACGTCGTGGTAACGAAGTAATTAATGTAGAAGTGATAAACTATCACACTAGTCCACTATGGTACAACAACCATAAGACAAGTTCTCAGACCTACAGCGAAATACAAGATCGAAGAATCAAGAAGATTAATAATAACGAATGCAGAAGACGAATGATGCCAAGAGCTCCAACACGCCCTTTTATAACCTTCTCTGGCTCTAATTACAGGTCGCTACACGTGGTCCAATCAGTTGACACGTCTCTCCCCACTCCAGATATTAGAGTAGATGGGTCCCAACCAAGATATCAACTGTTCTTCTATTAGCCCTTTCACTCAGTATCCATGGCAACATGACGCTCCTTTGAAAATATAGGCGGTGATCAGTTTGAATTATTCTGGTCGAAATACGGTAGCTGTCGTTACAACGCTTGAACACGTGCTCGCTTTTCCCAGAAATTGATGTCTAAATTTGTCCTTCCTTCTTCCTCGGTGATGTGGCAAGATAGAGGAAATCTACTGCAAGTTAAATTTAAACGAATGTCGCAAGAATCTAAGTGAATATTAGGATATTCAGCCCTCGTTTACAAGTCGTAGTTACAAAGTAATGAAATGATAGTGAGCAAATGATTAAACATGAATTATAATAAAATTACATACCAAGATAAATATCATGACGTTAAATTCCTGAATTAATTACACATAATAAAATTAACATAATTACACTGTGACGTCTGGAACGTTACATACGCCCCCATGAGTTCTTAACAAATATTACATGAGTTGAGAACTCACACACTTACTCCCACATTGACATGAAATACCTCTATTACCTGCCCATTACGAGCGACATTATTTTCATACAATTAATTATATCTCACTGTCTCCATATCTCTCTTAGGCTGCTTACCATTGCGAATGTCTGTTATTTCAGTTCATCTTGAGGTTTAGATACTAAATTATGCCCAACATGAGCAACTTTCCATTTTTAAAACAAGATTATCTTTGAGAATATAACATAACATATATACAATTCAGATTACAAACTCTCCCGAGTGTCTATTAGTCCTTTTACTCTCCATCTTTCCGACATTCTTTGCTAGATAGCAGTAACACGTTCTCTTCCAATCTTTTACATTAAAACCATGGAAAACAAATGATACAACCAATTTACACCTTAATCACTCTCTCGAATGTTTCAACCTTATCTTGAAGCAGGATGCAATACACTTCACACGAATACACACGCGATTTAAGCTCACGGTAAAATTATTGCAAGTTAGAAATGCACATACGGGAAGATTAATTATTTGCCGTCGTCAGCTTTAATTAGCCTTCGGTGACATCTCAGAAAACAGATAAGATATAAAATGTCATGGCCTCACATACAGAAAACAGACGATCTATCGGCAATGAACGAGCGTAAATCTACCGCTACACACAAACACCTCCCTTGTTTACAAACACAACTAGGAAATACCACCACAATTGAGAGGTAAACTCATTCCGCTCGTAGTGTTACATAACAGGTGGCAACTTCCCCGAGTTACTGACCTATATCTCACAATCCAGTTCAGCCACCTCACACGACAGGTATCTCCGTAAACTACTAATGTTATATGAACCATTCATTACGCTCTCGCCATCCAATACGCAGACGTATTGATCCAACAGACTTAGGCACGACAATTAAGAGATTAACGTATTGACTGTTTGATAATTCAATCACATCGTCTGCTAACATAGCTTGAATTTGATTCTCTACGGCTATGGCATATTTGTATGGTATCGGATACCGCGGTCCGCTGAATGGAGTCTTATCCAGCACAGAAAAAGAATGCTCGTACAGATGGGTAACACCAGGTTTCTCAGAGAAAATCTCCATGTGTTCACATAACACTTCAAATAACTTGTCCTTCTGGACTTCATTTAACTGATTTCTACTTACGGCTTCTTCCAAGCCACATATTTTATCCTCATTAATCCACAACTGGCACAACTTCAGGCCCTCACTAGCCTCTTCATTAACTTTAGAAACCTCTCTCATTCTCCACACTGTACTAACTTCCGTTTTCCTCTGAATTTCCTCCTCAAACTTGACCTTGATATCCTCATTATTCCACCTCAAATTTAGCACTGAATCATTGTAATTTAACTGAGCCAATTTTAACGTTAACCAGTCAGATCCCAAGATAAGATCAAATATCAAATGCGGAATTACCAAACATATCTGAACGCTAATAAAATTATTAATACAGATCGGAACAGCTATTAGTTTACAAATTTGCTTAGCCCTCTTTACAACAGCCGTAATGATGAAAGTAGACTTAACAGGCATTTCCTCCAACCGAATACCCTGTTTCACTAATGACTCATACCACTGAGAACTAATACATGATATTTGGCTACCAGAATCAATCAAAACTTTAACCCACGCCCCCCAAACTTTCAATTTAACAACGGTATTGACTACTTTATTACTTGAATCTCCATTATTCTGCTCGGGTCCATACAACAAATCGTCTCTAACATCTAGGTCATATGGTAACACTTTCATGACAAGACACTTCGCTACCTTCGTACTAGGCTGGAATTCTGACCTAAGATTACAGCCTCTAGTTAGTTTAAAGGTTCCCTTTGTGTATTGACGTTGGACTCATTAGTACATTGCTCTGGCCCCCGTTGGGAATTTCCTGTCCTATATTCAGGTGCTCCGCTCCTGCTGTTATGCTGAGGTCTGAACTGATTGCGAGCTTCGTGATTCTGTGTTCTTCCGTTATGTCTCATTCCGTTGTGATGACTAAAGCTCTGTATATTCTCCGTTCTACACCTAAGGTTACCTAAAGCATCAAAACTGCCTAGTAGGTTCTCCATCTCCTGAATAGTACCAACTCTTTGCATGCAGGCCGCTTCTCTCACCCTGTCCGGAAAATGTCTCAAAAGTAGTCTTACTACATCAGACCCCTCGGTTATACCATCTAAGTTCTGACAAATCATGACATGGGCCAGGAAGTATTCGGTCATAGTGACTCCCTCATGCTGTTTGTACTTCCCAAATACCACCCTTTCTCTCTCCCGAGTTTGTATCGCTTCATTCCAGAATTTCTCTCTAAACTTATTTCTGAATTCTTTCAGGTTCGTCATCGTTTGCCTATATACCATGAACCAAGACCGAGTTTCTCCTACAAAAGCATGGTCAATATTTTCCATAACGTCTTCCCAGTCCATAGACCCTTCCTATAGACGCTTTTCAAATCGTTTTTCTATCATCTTAAGGAAATCTAGCGGGTTCGTTTGTTTCCTATTAAATTTAGGTAGTTCAATTTCCCTAATGTAGCTATTTCCTAGACATTGCTTTCCCGTGAAAACCTGTTTATCCTTTGCCACCTGTTTTAACTGATTTTCTGCTTTCTCCATCCGGCATTCTACATCTTTGTCTCTCCTATCAATTTCGCTCTCCAAATTAACCTGCTTTTCTTTCAATGTCCTAATTTCAATCTTATTCTCTTCAGCTATCGCAAACCTTTCTTCACTTGCCCGGGTCTCATCTTCTATTCTAAGCTTTACTGTGTCTATCTCTTGTTTGACGTGGTCTTTGAATACCCGTATTTCCCCTCTTTGAGTCTCAACTCTCTTATCAATACTAGTAACCTGCCTCATTACTTCCTCCCTAGTAGAGTTTTTTTCCTTCCCCATTAATTCCAGGAATTTATTTCTCTGCTCCGCAAACTTTTCTTCTACCTCTTTCCTTTGCCGTTCACTTTCACTTTTCTGTTCCTCTAATCGCTTATTAAAATGTTCATTTTTACCACCAGATCGCGTAACTGCCTACTGTGTTCGTCCATTCTCCGATTCGCTTCCTCCTTATTTTCCCTCATCTCCCTGCTTAATTCAGCTTTAGTTTGCTCTAACTGTTCTTTAAGTTCATATTTAATATTCTCAATTTTAGTGTTAGTTTGTTCTAATTCACTTTTAATTTCAGATTTACTGTCCTCTATCTTACTTAACATTAACTGCATCATTCCCATTAACTGATCATTATTATTACTTTCATTGTTAGTGTTTACTTCCGCTTCGCCCCCCATCCTACTATCATCTGACTCCATACTGACTTCTTTCTGCTTGCCTTCACTCTCCATACTACTTACACTTCTATCTTCAATTTCCTCTACTAGACTACACAACTCTTCCTCTGAACTCAATACGTTATTGCCTTTTATCGCCCGTCCACTGCGCAACATCCTCTCCTCTTTCGTCTGATCAGCCATGACCCTCCCCACAATCAAACACTCCTAATGCAACGTGGATATCCAAATTTTGCCCATAATACGAATTCTGAAATCGTTACTGTCATTAACTGCTCCGTACTTAATGATTTTCTCGCCCTACGTTGGAGCGGCATTTATGTGACTTCCCCTTTCGGAGAACAATCATTGAACGAGAAATGCAACCATGCAAGCTAAGGGCGCCAATCTTTAAGCTGATGACTTAAAGATAAAAATTTATAATCAAGCTTGGACGGACTCTTATCACAGGGGTGGGGTGATAGTGCACTAATCATTAAGCAGGAGAATTAGAAATCAAAAGGCTAATTGAGGCAGATTGATTAAAGTGAACTAGGAAAATACTATTTATTATATTGAATATAAATGACGACGGTTTAACGAGAACTGAATTTAAAATAGGAAATGAATATAACAAAAAGTTGAATGACTCTACTTCGCGAAAACTTGCAATATTTTTAACTCGCTTGCTCACCATGTAGTCTTGTTCTGCTGGTCCTTGGAAAGCTTCCATCCTTGTAGCTGGAACATCACCGGTCGTCTTTGAGATATCTTCATCTGCAGCTAAGTACCATTCCTGCCTTGCTAAGTGCACCGACCACTAATTGGAAGATGGCTTCGACACTAACACTCCCTATTATGCTCTATCCCATATATTGGAGATGAGCCCTAAGTCATAGTTAGAAAAACCTCCTTGGGTTATGTGGAGAGGATACTCAATTAATAATCCTTCCAACTTTACTGAAAATGTGCCCTGAAGTTTCATTTCTATCTAGTTTAATACTACCTATTGTCTTAGACTGGTACAAACCGGTCTAGTAGCCGAGCTGTACGTACTTCCTGATGAGAGTGGCTATACACCCCTCATTCAGAAATTCCTAAGTACCACGTCGTGGTAACGAAGTAATTAATGTAGAAGTGATAAACTATCACACTAGTCCACTATGGTACAACAACCATAAGACAAGTTCTCAGACCTACAGCGAAATACAAGATCGAAGAATCAAGAAGATTAATAATAACGAATGCAGAAGACGAATGATGCCAAGAGCTCCAACACGCCCTTTTATAACCTTCTCTGGCTCTAATTACAGGTCGCTACACGTGGTCCAATCAGTTGACACGTCTCTCCCCACTCCAGATATTAGAGTAGATGGGTCCCAACCATGATATCAACTGTTCTTCTATTAGCCCTTTCACTCAGTATCCATGGCAACATGACGCTCCTTTGAAAATATAGGCGGTGATCAGTTTGAATTATTCTGGTCGAAATACGGTAGCTGTCGTTACAACGCTTGAACACGTGCTCGCTTTTCCCAGAAATTGATGTCTAAATTTGTCCTTCCTTCTTCCTCGGTGATGTGGCAAGATAGAGGAAATCTACTGCAAGTTAAATTTAAACGAATGTCGCAAGAATCTAAGTGAATATTAGGATATTCAGCCCTCGTTTACAAGTCGTAGTTACAAAGTAATGAAATGATAGTGAGCAAATGATTAAACATGAATTATAATAAAATTACATACCAAGATAAATATCATGACGTTAAATTCCTGAATTAATTACACATAATAAAATTAACATAATTACACTGTGACGTCTGGAACGTTACATCCTAACTAACACATTTGATACCGTGTCAATGAAGAAAAGGGTAATGAGTTCTTAACGGACAAGTACACCTTTCACATAAAGTACTTTTAGTATTATTTGAGTAATTTGAGTAATGATATTGAATTGAAAGAACACTGTCTAACCGCCTTCCACATATTCACACTTTACTAATCAGGGGCCGATCCAGGGAGCAGTTTGGATGGGGGCGACTTCGAGCATCAGCCCTGGCGGGTATGAAAATTTGGCAGGAGGAGGGATTTGAGACAATCCCAAAATATAATTAACCATACAGTACGAAAGTGTTTGAAATAGCTTATAGACATCAGAAAATAAATCAGTTAATTAGTCAATCAGTATGCTTCATTTGCCAACAGAGGTATTATCCCTAGAGGCAAATTTCCAGTAAAATAATAATTGAAAAACCTGCATGTTAATTTCGACGTTCCGTTTTGCTCCGCCGGATTACGATAGTGAACCAAAACTCTATTGTGTGATCCATGGCTAAGGTTTCAATGAATTTGGTCCGGTAGACACTAAAAGTAACCCCAGATAATATTCCGACATTATACAACATGGCGTGTCGAGATTGTTTCTCTTTTCTTCGTATCCTACAGCAGTCCGGTGCAACTTCATCTAATGTCACAAATGTCACAAATTCTAAGGTGTCCCACACAGATGTAGCCCGTGTAAATAACGTTTTCTCTCTTCTTCTGCCACGTTTCTCACACGTTATGGGGTCGCGGGTGCGAACTGTGTCGCACATGTTGCTTTGAACATGTTTTATGCCCTCCTGTCGCCAAACCTATATGTATATATGGAGGGATGTAATCATTATTGCCTGTTTCTGTTGTAGCTGGTAGTGTGTGGTGTGTTGTTTGAATATAAAGAGGACAGTGTTGGGGCAAACACAAACACCCAGTCGCTGAGCGAGAAGAATTAACTAAACTCTAATAAAATCCCTGATACGACCGGGAATCGAGCCCGGGGTCCTCTGAACGAAAGGCCTCAACGCCAATCAGTAGGATGACCCCCGTAAACAGCATTAAACATTAATAATAAAATTTCCGGTTATCTTTCACTTTGTGTACTGTTGCTGAAGAAATGATGAGCGACGAAGGATCGGTTGGCCACCATTTGTCTTTTCCGTTGTTCTTGGTACATAGGCTAAACATTTCTTAACAAGGTAACGACCCACGTGTTAGCCTGTGAGAGGAACGAGGTTAATATGTCACCTCATATTACAAGGTGGTGATGCATCGTAACTACCCTCAAGTTGAATACAGCAACGATCATTTTCCCTTCTAATCCCCTCAAACGTGGGTTCAAGAGAGCTGATGAAACAAGGAAGACCGGATGGACAGAACATTTAACACTCACTTCCAAGTGTATGCTCATTACTATTACTTCATAGTAATGTATATACAACTTTCACCTCATTATATAATGTCTGATACAAGATTCCTTAGCCATTTTCCCCATTTTTAAACTCCAACTTGGTTTCAAGACCGAAACTTTCCAATCCTCTTATTTTTCTCCTTATTCATTTTCTGCCGCTTTTCCACACCCTAGTTCAGTCGCGGGTGCGAACTGTTTAACACAAGTGTACTTGGACCTGTTTTACGGATGGATACTCTTCCTGACGCCAAACCTGTGCGGAAGAATGTATTCACTGTTTTCAGTTTCTGTAGCGGTTAATTATATGTGAATGGGAAGGCGTGTATTAAGGCAAAAATACAAACGCCCAACCGACGAGTCAGAGGAATTAATCAGACGCGGCTAAAATACCTAAGATCCTCTGAACTGAAGACTTTGACGCTGACCATTCAGCTAGGGAGCTGGACCAGAAAAGTCTAATAAATAACAATATCGGAAACAATGACTTCGACACACATTTTCGCATTTCTCTTTCCATCTACAGTACCTATCTATTTACCTATTTCCCTTTCACCTCCCGCTTTCTCTTCTCTCTCTCTCTCTCTCTCTCTCTCTTTGTGTGGCGGAGTCACTACCTCTTCAGCTCATTTCTGAGACTTGTGACATATTTTATCACCAGGCCCGTATAGCTGAAAATTGTTGAAAGTTTTCTGCTAAAAAAATATATTATCACTGTTTTAATTCAGTCGATAATTCGGAAGTTGTGTCTAAGACATGAAAGAGAAGATTTTTTTAATACATCCTAAAGTATGTTAGGAAAATGCCGGAAAATTTCGCGCGGAATATAGATGATAAGTTCATCGCAGTCCAAGATCAATTCAGTCAGCTCTGGCTTCTTACTTCTAGTATTATATATATATATTTCCTGTTGTGTATGTATATGCACGTCTTCGCAATTCATTTTTACTAGTAAGTTAGTGTAGGCTACTAGTAAGCCATTCCTCCTGGTGGAATGACATGGTCAAGCGAGCGTATAAACGCAAACGAAGACAGATAATAAGACTTATAACTGGAAATTCTTCAAATAAGGAGTAGTATACAAGGTGAACCAGCTGCCCCTTATGATTTTTTAATGCAGTAATATGCTTTAGTCGTGATGGTCGATATTCCCCTGTTTGCCTCCCATATGTTCCCATATGTTTACAATTCGCTGCAAGCACACTGGAGTCTATTAAACCTTTCGAACCATTAGAAGAAAAAGGCCTTTCCAAAACTATAATTACTGTACCTTAACATAAAAAGGACGGGCTAGGTATAGTAGAATGTGCTATTATGGACTAAAACCACGATACAGTTATGAAACAACAAGAATTACATGGTAGGTATCCTTAAATCCAATCCGTACGATATGTGTTCCGTAGCTAAGTGGGAAAACTATCCGAGTGATAGTGAGACCGTAGCAGGCTCAGCGGTTCGAGTCTTGCATTAGCCTATATACTGCAGATACTTTTGCTCGTATAAGGAGCTCCAGTTTCCAAACACAGTCCTGATCTTGCCACATTGGACCAGTAAAACGCCGGTATGTTACTTTTATTCTTTAAATTGGCTTTACGTCGTACCGACACAGATAGGTATTACGGCAGTATGTTACCTAGTTTCACTGTACTAAAGTAAACTCGTGTCCTCATCCCAAGGTTGTGCAGCTCTTTTCAGGCACAGCCCCAATGGAGGTGAGCTGTATGTACCATTTTAACCACATACCAGCCCTCCTGTCTTTCTTAAATGTTTGTCGGTACGGGGAATCGAACCCGGGCCCCCTAGCACGGGAGCTAATTGCACTAACCGTTAGGCTACAGGATGTAGAACACCTCAAGCCAACGTAGGCTACTTCACTAACCTCGGCAAACTACAGCCTACAAGTATGTCGGCTGTCGGCTGTCCACTTCATTGTAACAAACATGGCGTTACTGTGCTCACTGCTTGCTTATTAGCACCATTGTTACGTACTGGGACAAATAAACGGAAATTATTAGAGACATCGTTATGTACTTGACTGAGATTTTATTTAACATTCATTTTGTTTTATTTGCATTACTACAGGAAACATGTTTTCAGGGGGCGGAATAAAACTACATTATAACAGGCATCTTATTCGCCTAGTATAGAGGAGGGATGCAGAACTCAGTAAATCATTGTATAAAAATCAAGAGGAACAGGAATAAAAAGGTGGTGACATAGCCTGTATGTTAAGATCCATCCTCGATATTCATCTTACATTGTGGTAGAAGATCACTTGTGGAATGGTCAGTAGTGAAATTTCACCTACTTCTCTCCTTACTGGTCCTCACAAAGGAAAGTGCACCCATTCCGAACCTCAGATCAGTATTTAATTTCTTCATGTTAGGTCGGAACTTGGATCACTGTCAAATTGACATGTAGTGAATTCTGAAGAAATTGACAAGGTTCAGTTAATGAATAATATTTTAAAAAATCACTGTTTAAATAGTTAAAATGAAGATGTGAAATAATTTCATGACGTATGCTCAAGGTCACTTAATTGTTTTAATGAAAAGACGTTGTACTGTCAGAATTTCGCCCTTTAAGTAGAAGGTCAATAAGTCTACTGATATGTGTAATCCGGTGTACATCACGAAGTACTTATCCCCGGGAAGGAGAGTCCTATTTGCTAAGGATAAGCAGCTGCAGCATGAAAAATTTATAAATTCTTATGGGTTACTAAAAATAGAAATAAATAATAATCAGGAAAGGAGGTTGAATTCCTGTTCATTTTCTTCGTAGTATCGAATATTTATGTAAACAGTAATGCATTTTGGTTTCTTTTGCTTTCCTAAACTATATTAACATTACCAAGCGCCCAACAAGTTGTGAATATTCATGCTTACTTAATATTTCTCTTGTATTTGAAATGACAGTGAACAATACGTCAATTCATTGCCAATACTTTACAGTATATTTGATGTAGTTGTAACAGAGAATTCCTTGATGAATTATGTAATTGAGAGTGAATTATTTAATAATTCCCGGCTCCTTGGCTTAATGGTCAACGAGTGAGCTTAGAATCAGAGGGCCCAGGATTCGATTCCCGGCCGGGTCGGAGATTTTAACCTTAAATAATTAATTCCCTTGGCTCGGGGACTGGCTGTTTGCAATGTCCCCATCGTCCCTCAAACTCACACACCACATACAACACTATCCTCAACTACAATAGCACGCAGTTTCCTACATACGGGTCATGCTGCCGACCCTCGTCGGAGGTTTTACCGTACAAGGGCTGCACCAAGCTAAAAGTAGACACAGTAAATTATTATATATTTGTTGATGGGTGTGCACCTTTTGGAAATGACAGGGACGCCTCACTAACAGGAAAGTCGAGAGGCGGTATTAATAGTTGTTAATAACGAATAACCGATTTTCTTCTATTTATAATAGTCAGCACTGTGAATATCTTACTCTTCTTGTTTTCGATGACAGCAGTATTTTATATATCGACGCTTCACCGGTAGAACGTTGTATCCCACAATACTCTTCCTATCCATTATTCTCCCTAAGACTGGTTACGCCTCCCAGCCACATATGGATACGCAGACCATCAGAACAATGTCCGTTGTGTTCGTTTTCCTATGCCGGCGAGTAAACGAAAATGAACCTTACATGCATTATACACTAGAGTGCGTAAATACGTAATGAAAACTTACATTCCTACAGTACGGTACAGTAAGGTTCATTTTCCTTTACACATGGGCATAGGAAAATGAACACAACGAAATTTGCTCTGATGGACTGCATATCCGTACGTGGCTGGGAGGCGTGACCAGTCTTAAGGAGAATAATTGATAGGAAGAGCTTTGTGGAATACAACCTTTTACCGGTGAAGCGACGATATATAAATATTGTACATGTAACGTCTTCCTCTTCTTCTTCTGGCCATTCTGTATACCAGCATAACTTTAACTGTGTTAAAAATACGTATAATATTATGTCTGATGGTATCGTTATAAATGATTGTACTCGATACTGATGTTAGCTTCTTACTTCGCACCGGCACAGATAGGTCTTATGGCGACGATGGGAAAGGAAAGGTCTGCGAGTGGGAAGGAAGCAGTCGTGGCGTTAATTGAGGTACAGACACAACATTTGCTGGTTTGTAAACGGGAAGCCACGAAAAATCATCTTCACGGCTGCTGACAGTGGGGTTCTCGCTGGTGCTGGAAGATTTCCTTCATCCCTTACTTTCTTTATCAATGTTACCCATCAGGAACTTCCCTCTCTCAAGGACATACGTTCTGAATCTTACGACTTTAAAAATGCAGACATTATGCAACTGCAACGCCAAATGCGTGACTTCTACTGGAGTTCGCAGTACAGTACTATTTCGAAAACATCAACCTTGCAGTGGAATTTAATACTGCAGCTATTTTGATATATGTATTCCCAAGAGGAAATTCATTCAGAAATCGAAGTATCCCGTATGGTTTAGGCATAATATTGTCAAAACACTAAGACGAGAAAACATGTGTGCTAGGAAGAGAAATCACTTGAAATATTATGGCGATCTCTTCAGACAGCTTAGATTTGAGTTATAATAAAAATCCACACATATGTATATGGAAACATCTTCATTATAGACTGTTATGCCTTTCAGCGTTCCGTCTAAAAGCTTATGTGAATTTATAAAACACCTCCGAAATCCTCTATTGTAACTGACCCTGTTGCCTCGTTTAGTCCCACATCACGAGTCTTTAAATAATTTCAAACTGAGTCTAAATAACCATCATCGCTCCGGTCCTCCTCTGCTTCTCTTACCTTCAATGACTGTGACCACATACTTCTTCTAGGTAACCATCCCCCTCAATTCACTTCATCTAACCCCACCACCGTATCCAGTGTAAACACTCCACTTTATCCATCACGTTTATTCTTAAATTAGCCTTTATAACCTCATTACGGGTGCATTACTACCATTGTTTCCACTCGTTTTTAAAAGTCGTTTGTCGCTACCTTCATGGCTGTTACTTCGAAACTTATGAATACGATGTCCTGAATCAACCCAGCTTTCACACTCCGCTGGTCTGAAAACAGATTGCCTAACATACTTTCGTCCATAAGCTGACTTATTCCTTACAGAATATTTCACTATTGCGAATTTACTGCACTGGCAACTTTCGAGGTACTTGCAGTTTGAAGTTTCAAGCGTCCATGGTTCGTGCCAGTATTGTTCAAGAATTTGTCAGGGTACGGTAGCCATTTCCTTATTGAAGCGTTATGTGAGCGGCATGATTTAGTCTATTTGTAAGCGCCGTTCAAAACCCTGATAGGGGAAGTCTCCTCGCATCAACAGTGGAACGCTATAAAGGGTTTACGAAACACGTTCCTTAGGCGCCGTCCCTGCTTATTACTGGTTCCTTCAAATTTTTGCTTTGCTCACACGGAGAATATGCTTCCTTTTCAAACAAGGACAGCGTGCACATCACGAGAAACTATTTTCCACATTTCCAGCTCGTATCACAGAAGCGTATGTCACCCATATCGGTGTTCTTAACGAACAACAAACTGCCACCCAGCTCGCTGACACAAGCTATAAAACCTAGCGATGAAGACTACAGACGAGCACAACGTGTGTGGGATAACTTTCAGTGTCACACGCTTGGCGACTACTCTGGTTTGTACTAAGAATCGATACGTCATTCCTTGCTGGTGTGCTTGAAATTTTTAATCAGGTCTGTTGACAAACGTATAATCTTTACTACGTGTATGAATACACAGCTTCTGGTCTCAATTAGAATGCTATGCTCCGAGCGACTGGTGAACAGTTAGAGTTTTCGACTGATGTAGGTATGGTGCCATTTAGAGAGTCCTCCATCCATGCTGGTGTTGTTCATTGTTCCCATAGGCTTGTTACTACCAATAACAACTACCTGAGCACGAATGATTCTATCAAACCCGATGCCTATCTTATTTATCGTGATGTCAATAATTTCTATAGGCATGACATGCCGGAAGCCCTGCCTATAAGCAAATGCGCTGCCTATGAGCAACTTGTCTTAGATTGAACTAGTCGGTACTATTAATGTCCCACAAATTGCAAATGATTCTGCTATTGATTACGTACTTCAGGTTGATCTGGAATATCCTAAGGAGATTCACGATGCGCACAAAAATTTTCCAATTTTTCGTACCCATTAAGCAGTTTCCTACATTAACACTATTCCTTAACAATATTGCACGACAAAGAGCCATATATCTTTCATTATCGCATACTCAAACAATGTCTTCAGTATGGCTTAACGCGTATCCATCGTGCACTGGAGTTTGAGCAACAGCCATTGCTAAGGCCCTACAACGACCTTAACACCGAGAAACGCAAGCAAAGCACGTCGAAGTTTGAAACAAAATTCTACAAACTTATGAATAATTATGCGCTTGGTCGGACACTGATATGAAAGAAATTCTGAGGTGTTAAATCATTGTCACAATAGAAGGGTAGATATGGTGCAGAACGTTTAATAGAACAAGCGAATTTCAAATATGATATTTTAATGAGAACTGTGCTGCTAATGAAATGGGTCGATAACAGATCAAAATGGTCATGACTATCTATCTCGGCATGGCTATTACTTATTTGGTGAATGTGCATCTAGCCTCCTTCCATTATGAGTACATGAAATTAAAGTATCCACAGGATGGCCGACTACAATTGCTTTACACTGACAGTTCCATCTAGAGGATTTATGCTATCGAATTTTACCATGACATAAAATTTTATATTCCTCGATGGTTTGATACAAGTGATTACGTTCTTGAGAATCCTTATGGTATTGACAAGTGAAATAGTAAAGAAATATGGTATATGAAAGATGAACTCAGAGGTAAAGTCCTCGCTAAATTTGTAGGACTCAGAAACAAAAATGTATGCTTTCGAATCAGAAGATTTATAGCACCTTAAAATGAAATATGTTCGAAGGTTAGTTAAAATGACCATGAAAGAATATGAAGCACATTTATGTGACCGTACTAAACTGAGCTCTTCATTCAGTCGCACCTACACCATGTCTATACCTTTCATCAAAATAAACTTACGTTAGCCGCTCACGATGATGTTACCGCTCTAGTATGAGGTCATTATTGTTTAAAAGATCATACATCATCAACATCATGTAAATACGCAACCATTGTACATAAATTGAGTATACATTGTATATAATATATCTTGTAATATCTGTTATCCCTTAAATTCATATTAACCTAATTTTTTGTAAAAAAAATTGCTTTAATATTTGTGTAATATTTATGTAGATGACTAGTGATATAAGAATAAATGTAATGGACTAGTCTGTGTTCTATGATTTCCTCCGAATTTTTCTCCCATCACCACGCCCTAGATATCACAACATTATTATAAAAACTGAAAACGATGCCATCGTAAATAAGCCATATTGGTGAAAACTGTATCGGTAAAATGAATTCATTGACCAAAATAGAGAGGGCATCAAGGCGTAAACATAGGTCTCATCCAAACAGAGAAGGGTAGACAGTCGTAAAACTGTGCTTCATTCATGTTAGAGCCATGGAACGTTTACTTGGAGAGAGGTGGGGGAAAGTGCAGTTAAGGGGCCAAAGTGGATGGGTTACGACTGTCGCCATGATGTGCATTTGAACCCGCACTGCATTAGTGTTCCGAAGTGACGCCAGGCGCCAGTATCGTCACCATTCTGGCAGGAAAATTGCATTACCATATGAGGGAATTTTCGTCCCGTCAGGTTGGCAGTGAGATGACTTTTGCCGTCAGGTTTTCAGCGCTGCACCGCCATCTTGGTGGTCTGGAACCCGCATTGGCCTGGTTGCCGCGCTATATGCCTACTAGTTATTTACTCGTACTTTTTCTTTCTCTTGTTTCTGTAGTAGTTTATATTTCACTCCTTGCCGGAGACCAGGTATGCGATGTTATAGACACTGGGTAATAGCAATTTCCTTCGCACAATCGAGAGTGTACATAACGGTGTAAGAATCAGAAGAAACTGATAATGGGTAGTAAACTTCCTCTGATAATAGGTCCGGTAAAGTGCCAACTACTGCAAGTACCCTAAATGAAATATTACGGCCTGGTTTCGGAAAATACTATATGCGGGTGAGTACTCCCATTACTTGGTCTCATACAGACAAGCACGGAAAGAGAATTGTGAACCGCCATGTAAGCTGAGTTGAATGTACCGATGACCGTGAGGAGAAAAGTTCGCCCATTAAGAAAGCGGTTGCACTACTTTTGAAGAGGACAATCCACAGAATCTTCAGTTGGAACAATTACTCAATATCGTACTGGCGTTTGAGCCAAAATTTCATGCACCATTATAAAGATAATCGTGTTCTGTTGAACTGAACGAACTGCATAATGAGTTCACTAATGTGCTACAGGGAGTAGAAAATAAGCTACCTGCACCTAAACACCCGGTTACACGATTTCTAGAAATATGGAAAAACAGACGTACATTTGACAATAATGATGGGAAGTACTGTGAAACTAGTAACAATGAAAGGCGTCCCAGAAGAGACAGAAAGAAGAGGGGGAGTAATTTTACTATCACACAGTATCGGTATTTTAATTTATGTAAGAAGTGAGTGAGGTAATTATTGAACGCTGATAAGAGCGCTGAACTTTGTTCAATAGAAATGGAAACGTTACAGAAAGCTTTCGATAAACATTTGGGTTTTCCTAATTACACATTACTGGACGATAGTAATTCTACCTGATCTATTGTATTATAGAGCAAGATAAAATTGATCAAATATCTCAAATATCAGTTGAGGACATTTAAATAACATGAAGTCAGACACTTCTGCAGGACCAGGCAAGGTTTTCATACAAGCACTGAAAGGAATGCAGTGTTCTAAAGTCATTGGTGTTTTAATGAAGGTAATGATTAAATTACATGTGATTCCTGATGGGATGCGAGACTCTAAAACCATACTAATCTACAAAGATAAAGCCATAACAAGTCATCCTTCAAACTGCGTCCAATTTTTACATTTTCAGTGATTCGACATGTAGCTGAGAGATTTCTGGATTACAAATTCAGGGGTTTTATAGTGTTTTCTTTTTGATGAATTTTTTATCGTCGCACTAATACATCCCAGTTTTTCAGCTAACCAGAGATGGAAAAGAGCTACATTTTGGAAGGATAGAAGTCATGGCGATAAATAAGGTACAGCCTCAGCATTTTCCAGGTGTGAAAATAGGAAACCACGGAATGGGGTTTATAGTTTTAAATGGGAATAAGAATGGATTTGTGAGTATACCAGGCACATATATTAACTTTTCTCTGAGTGATGTTTAAGGAGAGCAAATAAGAATAAGAATGATAGTAATGCTGAATGTCGCATAGGCTTTTGATGTTTACCTTGATCATTTGGATCCTTGATACTCAGCCTATCCCATCAAGCCTTCTTGGGATTTTGTCCATGGAAAACTATCATGATTCATGGGTTGAGATAGGCATCTGAATGTACTGAGCTCAGTAGAGGCATTTTTCAGCGATCTTTTCCTTCACCCATTCTTTTCAACCTGTCAGGATTTCATTCTCAAATATTAAACAGAGAAACAAATTACTGACTCACCTCTTTTAGATATTTTATCAGTGGTTGCCTTAGCAGATGACGTCGTAGTTATTGAAAATGTGATGAATAATGAATGTCGTTTAAAGGCAAAGGAACCTATAAAATATTGGGAAGTAAGGTTTAAAGATGAAATTCCATTTTAACCAAGAAAGGATTACATATCTTAGGGAAAACCTTGGAAACCTGACATCAACACGATTCGTATTCCTTTGCTAGACAAACTGAACTTTCTTAACTCTCTACTGTGCAGTAATGTGCAATTTTGCTATAACAAACACCAGACTTGCCTAACTCTTGAACGCCTGAATTTTTATTGCGAAAACCATTTTTATGCTAATGTTTGTGATTATCAGTTACTACTTAAGTGTGCATTTAAGGTTTTTTGTCGCTCGGTATCACAGCTTGCGAGAAACAGGTGGTTGCCATACGGCACCGCTAAACAGTCGTATAGTCAATAGACTCAATGCTTGCTTAGTTGTCACAACATTGGAATTACTTTGCTTGCATGTACTCAGTGTGTTATATCTATGAGTAGAAATTGTACTATTATTCTGTGTGATAGCAAATTGAATAAATCTTGTACAAACTGATGGATTTATTTCTCAAAGCACACATCATTATTATCCGGAAACTTACCAATACTATTCTAAGAAACTAATATAGTATGGTGAATGGACAGAGGAACATGAAATATCCTCAACAAGGCGATGCGCATTCCTGCTTCCGGACATGGAACGTGGCAAAACATTTGACACAGAGTCCTACTTCACACTCAGTAATTGTCTGCGAGCTGCATTCTACATATGCGCATTTCCATCTTGACTCGGAATTGCGCACGAAGTGGCCAATACTGTCATATCGCAGCTCATCTGAAATCCTAAAAGAACCCAGAGAACGTTGAGAATCGGGCATTTAGCTCGAACAGAGGCATAGAAAAATAGATTTTGTAAATAATGTGGTACTCACCGTGAGCTGGCGACGCTGCCTCGGACAGCAGGGGAGTGGTCGGCTCCTTTTGGGACCAATCCGTATCTTCTTCAGTCGGTCTGCACAATCTCACGACGAAATTGAAGTTGCAGGATGTCAATTCCTGCTTTCCTCATTAGTATGTGGGCGTTATGGACAGAGGCATCGACCAACCAAGTGAAAATAGGCCACCCCCATTTTTTATCCCTACTTCCGACTCTATAACGAGCAATGTTTTGGTCCATGTGATCTGTGCCACCCAAGCACGAGTTGCAAGCACCAAACATTGCAGGTCGTGGTACCAGAATAGTTATCTTTTTTGCACTGGAATATTACTGAACTTTTAAAAGAGACTCCGTGGCAAGATGACATCATAGTGACAAATGCATTGTCAACCCACCGAGCCACTATTACTCCCTCCTCAGAACTCCTCTGGAACTGATAAATCCCTCGATTTTTTCCTTCAATAGTTTGGAATCCGTAAGAGGGCAGTCGTTCTGTACACGATTGTCCCTAATGGTACCTGCCGAACCGTACCTACGTGCCTTCATGTCCTTTATTATCGAAATGCTAGTGAACAGGTTATCGAAGTAAAGTTTGAAGGGAAGGTCTGTCACAGCTTCCGGAAGTTCATCGAGCATCACCAGAAGAGGGGCTGCGCACTTTCCGTATTGCCCTTCATATTCAGAACAGCCTCTTGGATGTTTACCTTGGTAAACTTCAAAGTTCACTAGGTAACCGTAGACTGTCTCCAGACACCACATCTTATATCCGAATCTTATAGGTTTACTCCTTAAAAACTGCTTACAATCGTGCCTCCCAAAGTAAGCTATCATACTTTCATCATAGGAAAGGCACTTCTCGGCCTTGAACATGCGTATGAACCGCACTTTCAGGAGATCCAGAAAGGGGCGTAACTTACACATGCGATCTCCTGCAACCATAGCATTATTATCTGCACAATGAGTGAATTGCATACTTTGCAAGAAACGGTCACGGTGCATAGCATTGTGCACCACATCATTTCTTACGTCACTTGCATTCTCGCAGTAGTGTTGTTTATTAGGCAGCTTGTTGTAGCCAGACAAAATCAGTACGGCGAAGAAGATTTTCATCTCCTCTTTCGAAACGTGTGGATCAGGCTTATTCAGGGAAAGTGCGTAGCGAGAACATTGGTCACAAAGGAATATATTTCTTCTAAGATACTCACTAGAGTGTGATCACGGGAATAAGAACAATCCGCTTGAGGGAAGACGGAAATGTCTTCGTCCAAATCTTCAGGTACCCATATTGCTGCTTCGCGACTAAATTTCCGGAATTTAGGCTTAGGTCCTTCTGTCTCTTTAAGCAAGGCCTCCACGGCTTCATCTCCTCCCAGTCGCTGACCTCCAGGCAACACATTTTCAGCTCGTGTCCGCATTTGCCTCCCAGACATGTTATCTACAAGGCCACCTTCATCTTCACCTCCTGAATCTCCATCCGTATGTTCCGCATCTTCAGGTGGTTCAATATATATTCTAGTCGCGTCAAAATCATCATCTTCGAGCAGTTGAAGAGCGTTTTGTACAGTTAGAGCACTGAAAATCACGAGGGAAATACATGTAACCGACTCTATAACATATGATGCTAGGAGATACAAACTCATTCTCTACCATATATAAATACAGAAAAGAATCACTATTAGCACGATACTTACTTCAGACGGTCAGCCATTGCGCGAAGAACAACACACTGTTCAATGCTATGTCTCAACAATCATACCTGTGTGGTATTGAAGGGCAAACAATGGCACAAGTAGTTAGGCGAGAATGTCAGCCGTAAGTTGTAACCACCGAATGAATTGTTCAATTAGCTTCTCATTGCTAATTAGGAAAAATAGTGGAGCAATACGTAACGGTAGGCGATCGATGGTTAATACCACCAATCAATCTCGGGTGATGGTCAGAGCCAAAAATCGAGTCTATGAGCCACCACGTTCTATTAATGCTGCCTACTGTGTGTTGTACTGAGTGGTTGAGGAACTTAGGATAAGTTGGTGAGTTGTTCCTTGCTATTTAAAAGTGAACTTAATGCTAATAATCTTAAATTGTATGTGGACAGTTTTGTTTACTTGCAACCGCTGTTACTAAGGATGGTTAATATAAGTTAATATGGGTGATATACTTTCCCTTCTGTAGCAGTTTATATTGTTTATATTTCTTTGTTTTATTTTATACAGTTACCGAGCTCGATAGCTTCAGTCGCTTAAGTGCGGCCAGTATCCAGTAATCAGGAGATAGTGGGTTCGAGCCCCACTGCCGGCAGCCCTGAAGATGGTTTTCCGTGATTTCTCATTTTCACACCAGGCAAATGCCGGGTCTGTACCTTAATTAAGGCCAAGGCCGCTTCCTTCCAATTCCTAGGCCTAGCCTATCCCATCGTTGCCATAAGACCTATCTGTGTTGGTGCGACGTAAAGCAACTTCCAAAAAGTGTGCGAGTAATATGTCTGGATGAGGTAAGGAGGTAGCAATATACAGCGGGTACCAGGGCTGACAAGTGGGTATCTAACAAGAGCGGTTTATCTACTTCGGAGTGGATAGCGTGTTTAAAGATGAACGCAAATGTTGAGCAGTTCGACTCATTCCCGGTCGGTCCGTAGGCGGTACGCGGTGCAGACATGGATACCCGGGGACTAGAACCCTGACTCACGCCTTGGGACAGTGTGGCCGTAGAATGGTTATTTGGAACTCACATCATCACATTGTAAGACTAAAGACAGCTAATGCCTTGTGGAAGAAGAGATGGGCAGTAGATGAGGAAATGTCCTGCCTAGCTGTGAATGGATCAAATCGGAGGATTGACTGGTAGCGGACTCTGCAAATGCAAAGCGAAGTGTAATTGTGGATTACGCGGTACAATTTGAGTTGGAAAATGAACAGTATACACAGGTACACCAAGAAAAGAAGAGTACTTATGAACCATTAGTAAATGACTTCATGGATAAATATCACTAGGAGTCTATCCCGGTTTATGGTGCTTTAGTGTGAGCACGAGGTACCATACCAAGGGTTTATTTTTGAAAGTTTTAGGAAGAGATTCGGCTAAAACTTCTATCTCAGAGATAAGATTTTAGCGACGGTGCTGTAGACATCCTTCCAAATCACATATCACCATCTCAATCCAAATATTTGACTACGATTTACTATAACATTTCAGTTATCTAGTATACTGAGACATACGGGGCTACATTTGTTGAAAGGAAGTTTTGTCAAAGAAAATGCCAGGGGTTTCTTGAGCTGTGTAGAAATGGTCACATTACACAGATTTTTACACAACAGATCAAATATTTTCATCATAGACTTGTGTGTCTTGCATCTTTCAGTAGAATTCTTTAACAAAGAAAGGGATACGACGTACAAATTGTAAGTAATATTTACCAATGGGGATGATTCGAGGTATGGGTTCCTGTACTATTTCGTGAAACATGGAAAACGGCTTAGAGGCTTATAAAATGGTCCTCAGAGTCTGATACCAGTTGCCGTGGAATAAAAGTGGGCATCTCGGACAAATTCTGATTCGTGGCCCTCCTTGTGCTCAGGTGCAATCCGCCGATTGTTCCTTAATCGTTAGAGGAAAGATTCTCATTGAGGATTTGTGTAAGTAGGGTAGCAACCTGCTTCACAGAATTTACCGAGCTCAGCGGATTTTAAGCAAGCTCCTGAACAACTTGGCTAACGAAATGCTATTCAATGTGGAGCTATTAACATTAAAGGTTCTTATCGAAGAAATAAGGTAATACTGGATGAATCAGCTAAACTGATGGGTTTGAATGAATCAGGGTTTAATGAAATTGGGGTAAGGGGAGATAACGAGGAAGAGGTAAGAAATTATAAAGTGTTATCAGAGGTGTTAAAAAAAGAATGGCAGAGGGTGGGGTAGTTCATCAGGAATACGATAGCACTCAACATAGTTCCGGTTAGGAAAGTAAATGAGCGAATGTTGTGGGTAGATTTATCAGGTGAAGAAATTAGGACGAGAATGTTCTCAGTGTATTCATCATGTGAGGGTGCACATGACGATGAAGTTCAAACGTTTTATGAAGCACTAAGTGGCATTGTAGTCAGGATCGATTTCAATGCTAGATTGAAGGCGATGGGTAAAGATGGGATTATATTGTAACTAATAGGAATGGGAAGAATTTACTGGAATTATGTTCACCATGTGAGGGTGCACATGATGATAAAGTGGACAAGTTTTATGAAGAAATAAGTGGCATATAGTAAGGATCTATTTCCTAGATTGAAGATGATGGGTAAATGAGGGTCATGATAAACATTCTTCAAGCGTAAGTTTGTTCACCGCTACACATGGGAAGGTAGGGACACCAGATCCATAAAAGACTATATTATAACCGACCTTGAATTCAGGAAATCTGTTAGGAATGTGCGGGTATTCCGTTTAATTTTCGGTGATGCAGACCACTATCTGACCTTTCCTGAGATAAGTATATCTAGATATACGATAGAGAGAGAGTGAAATATGTCTGCATACGTATAAGGGTAAAAAATCTTGCGGACGAGGAAATTAAAAAGAAATATATGAATATGATTAGTGGAATGTACCAAACAATGGACAGTAAACAGCTTCAGGGTATAGAAAGCCATTGGATTGCACACAGTGATACTGTAGTTGAAACTGCAAGGGAGTGCCTAGGAACAACTGTGTAAATATGGGTGACAGCGAACATCTTGGTGTAATGATGAGGTGAATGCAGCGTTTAAATGTACAAAGAAGACGTATCAGAAACGACTGCAAACAAGTACTGATTCAAACAGGGAATTGTACTTACTGTAAATGAATGAAACGGAGCAAAACAAAAAATTGGTGAATTCAGTAATCAGTCATGGGAATTTTTTGATAATAACCTTGAAAGGCTAGGCCACGCGTCAGGGAAATCTTTGGGGACTGTACTAATGAATCTTAGAAAGGTAGGGGAAGTGAACTGAAAAGTGCTTTAGGTAAATCAGGTGAACGCATAATAGATTCAGAGGAATCACTGGACTGGTGGAAGGATTATTTAGAAATTCCTCTCTGTACCAAAGGAAATTTTACTGTTGACGTCGCGAACAACCGAGCTCATGGGGAAGAGAACACTGATGTTAGTGAAATGACGCTTGAGGAGGTGGAAAGGAGGAAAGGATAATAAATAAACTCCACTGCATAAAGCAACAACAATGGATGAAATTATACTTGAAATGATGAAATATGGTGGAAAGGTATTGATGAAATTGCTTCACAAAGTAAATCATTCGCACTGAATATTAGTTACGCACTCTCTAATTGGATAAAGGCAGTAACTGCAACCATGTATAGGCAAGGGAACCGGAAGGATTGCAGCAACTGCCGAGTATTGCATTGCCAGCATGGTGTACAATGTCATTTCAGAAACGAGGATGTGATCAATGATTGAGAATAAGTGTGTTGAAAGTGAGTGTGGTTCAGACCACGTAGAGGTTGTCAGGGTCAGATTTTCATCGTCTGCAGGTAACTGAAAAATTATATCAGAGTAATAGACATTTATGTTTATGTTCCTTTGTTCTAGAGGAGGCGTATGGCAGAGTACCGAGGGAAGAGATGTTAGGCGCACTGAGGTACTGCTGTATTAAGGTACATTACACAAAGTAATCAAAAGCTTTTATATTGACCATTGGACTATAGTGAGAATTGATTGTAGAATGAGTTCAAGGTACTTACATGGGTTAGTGAAGGCTGTAATATTTCACTTTTGTTGTTCATAGTACACATGGACCATGTATCATGTGGCAGGGAGGGATTCAGTTCGGTAGAAGTGTAGTAAGCAGTTTGGGCTATGCCCATGACTTGGTATTAAAGCTTACTCTGCTGAAATCTGGCAACATAATGTCTTGGAGCTTGAAAACAGGTGCACTGAATATTATATGAAAATGAGCATTTGAAAGACTAAAGTGATGTCAGTAGAGAAGAAACTTAAGATAATTGAATATCGGGCTGAGAATAAAAAACTGGAATAGGCAGATCATTTAAATTACTTAGGATGAGTATTATCCCAAGGTTTTTGGTAGGAGTGGAAGCTGGTTGGATTCAGGACATCATATTCATAAGATAGAAGTAACAGACACGAAAGTAGCGAGAACGATCGCTAGTACAAACAGGTAAAAACAGTGGTAGAAGGGTACTCGTAATGAGGATAAACATGCTAAGTTAGGAATGAACTCGATGGATTAAGCGGAGTGTTTAAACTGGCTACGTTGATGGGGTCATATGAGGTGAATTGAGGAGGATGGTTACCTAAGAGAACAATGTTCTCCGTCATGGAGGGTAAGAGAAATAAAGAGAGACCAAGACGACTATGTTTAGACTCAATTTCCATTGAATTAAAGATACGACGCACAGAACTGAACGTGGTAGCAGAGCCAGTTAAAAACGAGAATTGTGGAAGCACTTACCCGTTAGTAAATTCGTAGAGGCTTGCAGACCGAACGCTGAAAGGTATAACAGTCCTACTAACTACTTTTATGGTTTTCGGAAGTGCCCAGGTTCCATAAATATGTCTCTCATTGGTTCTTTAACGTGCTGGTAAATCTACCGACACGAGGCCTACGTATTTGAGGATCTTCAAATACCATCAGTATAGAACCCACCAACCTGAGCTCTCTACCCTCTGAACTACATATCCCGCCGGTCTAAGATGTGCTGGAATTTTACTCCAGGAGGGTTTCATTAGCGTGCAATGAATTATTGACTTGAGTCACTTGAGTTTTAGTACTTTACTGGGATTCAATAACTTAAGTATTAGCATATAAGGTAACAAACTCCACTAAACAATCGCCTCAAATTCTTCTTATGTATTTCAAACGAATCATTACAGCAATTATTTGTAAACTGTAAAAATTTTAAGCCTTCACGAATCTCTTGGACATCAAGCCTAACACAACCGTTCTCCTCCTTTCCTTTGGTGAAGCTAAAAGTCAACTTTAATTATGCATAATTTGTCATCTAGAAATTTCTCCATGAAACACCTTTCAGGAAATAAAAACATATCGAACTGATGATATTCTGTATCCCAGGGGTTTCCAGTTTCTAAGGGCTCGAGGGCCACACTGGAAATCTTAGGCATGATCGCGGGCCGCACTTTGATAATAGACCAATTATCTTAAAATTCCACTAACAGAAGAGAGGTACCATTAGGAAGTAGTATACATAGTTCATTTTGAAATGAAGGTTTAATAATTGTAATTGCTTAAAATACTATTTTCAAAGTTGCATAAAATATAATTAAACATTAACACTTTTATACCCGGGACAATTGAATTTGGAAATGAGGACCAAACAATGTCAGTTCATTTGAATCCAGACTTGATAAGTAGCTAAACAGGAAAAAACACCTAGAGACAAACTGAAATTAATATTATGGTCAAAACAAAACCTGAAGAATGACAGCTTAGTGGGAGTAATGTGTAGGGAAGAATGATACATAGTTGTAAGAGCCTAAAATCCCAGCAATATACTTCCTGTAGTACTTCCCTGAAAATGTCTTCGAGTGTGCTGCAATATATACCAGCCAGTACTACCAACGAGAGAAGAACGAAGAATTGAAACCGCTCCTTACACCAGTGCCAATTAAAGTATTTCTTGGCATTCATTGCACGCTAAGTTGCTTAAAACATCCACAGTGAGGTCGGCGTGGAGTTCAAGATGTGGTATGGATCCACAGCTACTTTTATAATGGTTAAGACCTAGCACTGTCATTTGTGAGGGTTCATTTTCCACCGAAGTTTGGATTTTGTTATTTTTAATAGAAAAGAATCTATTCAAACTAATCTAATACTTAAAAACAGGAAAGAATGAATTAGTTCTTACTTGGGTCTATAAAGGGAATATAATTAAGCACATTTTTAACAAGCTATGAAATATATTTGTACATTTTTTCAAATTTCTTAAAATACTGCTTTAAAAGCCCTCATGGGCTGCCATCTGGAAACCCCTACGTTATCCTATGTCACAACACCCTGGCATTTAGTATTTTAGTCTTCACTGCACGTACGAAGCCAGGGTGCTATGCATACAGGAGTCGTGATGAAACAATGTTAGCGTACTTTATTAGCAACGGTCAGTCAGTAATTTTTGAGCTACCTTTTCTCCTTCATTATCAAGGTAATAACTTTCCTTCTGTTGCCTTCCGGTATGGGACGATAAGTACTGTGAGTAATGCAAGACGAGACTGGAGATATTATGTTCCTTGAGCTTCATTCCTTAAGTGAAATAGCTAAGACCTCATCTTTCCTTAGGATTCTCGGCACAATAACCTTTATACTGATTATGTACGAATTAATTCTCGAATTTGTATCTATTGTCGGCCAGATCGCATTAATGCGTAGAAATTTCATTTTCTAATAATAATAATAATAATAATAATAATAATAATAATAATAATAATACATTGAGCCAGCTTTGGTATATGAAATTGAATTATTTGTTAGTTTTAATGTTCTTTTTTTCACCGACATCTTGTAAAGAAGAGACTGACGATTTTGGCTACCGCAGCTACCGACTAAAATGTCCTCTAGAAAAGACCATTCTAAATGGGCAGCCACCGAGCTTGGCCCAGGGCGGCCCGGGGTCCTCTGGGCCGAGAGTGATCCACGGAGGACAGGGGTAGCGAGTGAGTGGGAAGGAGATGGAAGAAGTGAGATGTATGGATGGCAAATTATAATAGACCTAGAAAGAATTCAACCATTACATAAATCAGCCTTTAAAAATAATACTACGACATACAACTGTCTTCTTTCTTGCATTTAGGACGTCACCTGCCATTTTTTATTTTCAGGGAAAGATGTTTGAGTAGAATGAATGCTTAATCCTGCTTACAAAGCAACATAGGACAAACATAACCTAGTTTTACTCTTAATCCAGAATATGTGTTAGCAAAGGTATAGAGAAGGGGATGCCTGGCTGAAGCCGTAAAGGAGGTGCTCGGTTTCCCCGAAAGGGCGTGGGTTCGATTCCCCGCCAGAGAACCAATAAATTTAAGAAATTATAGCCGTGAGTTTGACTCAGCCTACAATAAAAATGAGTATCAGGTTAATTCCTCAGGGCAAAGGCGGCCGGGCGCAGAGCTAACTACTCTACCCCACTAAGTGCCGAGGTTACGGAAGGTTCTACCCTTCCAAGCGCCTTCATAATCTGTACGGAGATGGGCTTGCTTTGTACATACAGCCAAGCACAATGAATAATTTGCATACCAATGTGTGGACACGCGGGAACTCTTTTTGTTCTAAACCGCAAGGAGGCCGCCTAGAATATTGCAATACCCATCTTTCAAAACTGTGTTATATTGAAGCGTTATCAGTTCTCTTTGATATTTGACTGGAGACTGTTCTAAATTTACTGAAAAGGAGGTCATAAAATTGTTTAAATCATGCGACATTTGTTCGGTATTTCTAAACTATTATCGATTTCAAATGACTTCACATCCACCATGCAATCGGTCAAGTTTTAATGGTTTTAATGATGGAAATTCTTCAAAATCTTCCTCCTCAAATTATTTTTCGGACAACAAAAGTTTCATCTTACAATCAGAAGCTCTAACTCTGTCCCACATTGCACCAATCAAAGCATTTTTTGTCTTCCAAAGAAACACTTAAAACACACGAACAGTTTGTAATGTCAAATAAAAAGACAAGGTCAGCAACCCAGCGCGTACGTTCTTACTATACCACAACCGCAGTGACAGCGAATAGTGAAGTTCAACCATGGGCAGGCACGGGCCAGCGTCGTGGCCTGCCTTAGAGACTACTAGGTACCACAGAGGGAAAGTTTCATGACTTTTCATTACCTTAAAAATCCGGCTATTTCGATGAGGTTTTAATTCACGATTCTTTTAACTTCTGATCCACTGAACCTGTAATTCTTTATTTATGTAAAGCAACAGCTTTGAGAATATGGAAAGGTGGGTAAAAATGTGAAACAACTCTAAAGAAACCGTACTCTTACACATATTGTTAGTTCTTAATGAAATGAATGAACTGAAATTTGGACATGATCATAAATTTATACGTTATTGAACCAAACCTACAGAGGTAATAAGTGCTCCCTTCGAGTTCGGTCAATAGGCTGGTGCTATTATCTCCGTGATGTTTTTTCTCCTCTTATAGTTCAGAATATTTTTCTTATGGTCCTCCCTTATGGGGAACAGGAAGTAGCTGGTTTCCTTCTGCTCACAGTCTTGGCAAACAAAATAAACATTACACTTTAAAACTGAAACTCCCTTACCTTATAAATTTAAAAAATTCCTACGAAGTCTTAAAAATACAGTCGCACACAAGTTACTCAGAATTATGCAAGGCACCAAGAGAGCGAAAGCACATCTGCCGTAAGCATTGTGGAAATCACCCTACGATGAATTACCTTTTAGAAAACCCCTTGGGATTAAGAGGAACGTAATAGATGAGTACTTCCCGGGGATTAAAGTCCAACATATTGAAATATTTTTATTTTTCTCTCCCTTGTCCCCCTCCCCACCCTCCCTCTTCTCCATTGCTCTGTCTGCTGCTTGCTGCATGGTTTCTCCATATAATGTAAAGCTTCGGTCTTGTTCGTTTTAATACAGTGCGTTGCCTGCCGGCCGGACCACTGCAAGCACTGGTCGTCTCGCTAAAATACGACCTAGAAAGTAATATTAGCCTAGTCCTATTAGAGGACCGGCCTGGTGCGCGGGGTATTTAGAGCTACAGAGGGGGCCAGCACTAGCAATATAACATGCATTAATCACACACTCACAAATAATACGGACAAGGAAAATTATTTGCTCGGTTTGTTTTAAAAGAATGTTATGCACGTTTATACAAAACTCTGAAAAAAAGTATAAAGTAACACGTACTTTTTTATGATTTGATTTAAAACACCAGTACCTGTTCTAGGTTGTTTGAACCATAACTCTGTCTTGAAGTCTTGCAGGGTAGAACTGCAAATGAAATACGGCTGGACTTACGGAGAAACTCAGCTCGTGAATATGTTCCTGCTGGTTGACGGTCGATGTGAGAGAGCTTCTTGTGTGTGTGTGTGTGTGTGTGTGTGTGTAGTGACCACTTCTCTGTGATATTAGACTGCATTGTTCAGTTCGATAAGAGTCAAGTGGAAATTCTTCTGTGATGTAGTATGTGTAGAGCCTATACTAGGAACGTTTATTTTTTACTCACTACTGCCAATGTGCCAAAATAGACTGAAATCCATCCAAAACAAATTAACTTTTCCGCCTTTGTATTAGCCACCTTAAAAATAAATACAAATAAGCCATTGTATTAACCTATTTCCCTAGGTAGGTGATGATTGGAGCAAACATTAATGAAGTACTCGGAATTTTTGATTGAGAATTTAGGTGGATTATCTGGAAATTGTCGTATACTTCGCTGTATGGAAATGTGACATTATGCCAGTGAATAAATCGACGGAATATCCATCTAAATGGAAAACACCCCAGAATGTTTGTACTTTTAGCCACAAGGAACAGCAAGGCAACTTCAGTCCATTCTATTTTTTACAAGTGGATTTACGTCGCACCGGCACATGGCGACGATGCCATAGGAAATGGCTAGGAGTGGGAAGAAAATGGCCGTGGCGTTAATTATGGTACACCTCTAGAATGTTCCTGCTTTGAAAATGGGAAATCACCGAAAACTATCTTCGGGGCTTGCCATCAGTGGGGTTTCGAACCCACATAGTCCTGAATGCAAGCTCACAGGTGAGTGCCCCTAACCGTATGGCCAACTCGCTCATTTCAGTCCATTATATCATGAATGAACTACCGCACAACTTCCTTGGAACGAAACAAGTAAGCTTTCAGTTTTATAGGATCGTTCACAATGTAATCATAGCCACGGGACCTCCAGTTTTACAAGTAATCTGAACGATAAGGACATTCAAATATTCCACGTGCATTAACCGTGATTCAAACCGTGATCGCCTTTGTGACATGTTAGTGACAGTGCTGCTGAACATTCACATTCCCTTCTTTGGAGCAGTTGTTGGTGTCAAGTGGTCAAAATGGTGTTGATGTGGAGTTCATAATAACGGATGTTATTTTTCAAAAAAAAAAAATTTCGTGATAATTGCGAACGGGTTCATCCCGACCGAGACCCTGCCTTAGGCCGATTTATGTTTAATCAAAACATTCCGAACAGTAGTCGCCTGGTCTTGTCAATAGACCCGAATAGTGATCGTCTACTACCGCTAATTACAAGAATGATATTGTAAACAGAGTTTGGTTAAGAAATTAGTACCAGAAGAAAGTTAACTTACTGCTCACGAGTTTATGCCAGTTAAAATTATATCAAACTGGTGTACAGAAGATAATCTTCGTCTTCCTAACAGGGAATTGAACTCACAACTTAACAAGGGAGACAAACTCCACTACTAGCGCATTCTTGTCTTGCCGGGCTGAGTGGCTCAGACGGTTAAGGCGCTGGCCTTCTAACCCCAACTTGGCAGGTTCGATCCTGGCTCAGTCCGGTGGTATTTGAAGGTGCTCAAATACGAAAGCCCCGTGTCGGTAGATTTACTGGCAAGTAAAAGAACTCCTGCGGGACTAAATTCCGGCACCTCGGCGTCTCCGAAGACCTTAAAAAGTAGTTAGTGGGGCGTAAAACAAATAACATTATTATCAACATTCTTACCTCACACATTCGCCAGAAGGCTACAAGGTGTGTTTCAAGAAACTGGTGGCCATTAGGTGCATTGCGGTGGCAGTGCTCTGACTTATAACTAATGTACTCAGTGGAGGAACTACGCATCCCATTTGCAGCTCATTGGGATACAAAGAAGGTTTTTTTAAAGTGTGTACAGCACGAAAGTTAGAAGTCGTATATTATTGATATTATATAGGGTTCTAGTGCATGTCATAGCTCTCTTCCTACAAATGATGGGACATGTAACTGTAATAATAATAATAATAATAATAATAATAATAATAATAATAATAATAATAATAATAGATTATTAATCTTCTTTCTACGTGTTTTCAATCCTGCACATTCCTTTTTCTATTGTTGTGCTTTGAAACATCACACACATCGGTACAAGATCAGTACAAGATCCACCCGCATCTGTCATTACGCTACTGCGCTGTATTACTTGAGCAAGCGGGCAGTGGACATTCACGTGACTGGAGATGGAATAGGGATTTTTTCCCCATTCGCGCACTACATCACTGCAAAGCTTTCTATCAAGGAAACCCGCTACCACCGTCTAACGAGTAAGAATACAACTATTAGCTACTGATGTTTGCTAGAATATGGTGCTAGGGTAGTTATTCCGCATAGAAGTAAAATTTGACTGTAGATTGGGATGGATAGCTCTTCCACTGAGCCATTCAATTCTATTTTGTGTAGTCAAAAGTGCGATTAGAACTTCAAAAATTGTGTGTAAAGTATGTAGATAATGAAGATGACCTGCGCATAGATTTTCATCAGAAAGAATATCTTCTGGTGATAACGATACGTAAAATACCATCTTGAATATGGTTTGGAAGTGAGGGGTTGCGACCAGTTACGACAACAGGCAGAAGGCGCCCACCGGAGTGCGGGGTTGCCATACCGCCTATAATATTATTATATCTCATAGTGCTGACCGAAGCTATTAGCGAAGATTTAGGAAAGAACCCAGGGCCTGTCGGGGTGCGTATGATATTTTATTGTAACAGTCGTGTTAACCAGTTATTTCATACTCATACTACTAGTCGTTCCCCAGTTCATTGGACATATAGTTCTCTCAAAACTCGAAAAGATCACCTCTGGTTTAGAACCGTGGCAGTGTTTAAACTGTCCATTACAGCAGTTTTCAGAATTGTTTTAACACATCATCACAGAATGTATGGTGTAAATATTCACTTAATTACCGGAGAAAATGACTGTCGTACAACGCTTGTAGTTTAAAGAAAGTTTCAAAATATCGTCGCTGCCGGGACAAAAATTCCTATGTGAAATATTTTAGCTTAGAACTTTGGCCGGTAAAGTTCTGTCATCTAAGGTGCAATATTGTGTGAATATTGTCAAGGCATTCTCGCTCTTCATAATGTATGTGCTGCGGGTCAGTATATCTTCAAAAATATTATCACATAGGAGGTTTTGTCCCGGCAACGACGATATAATTTCCTGAGGTCGAGCCTCATTTCGCTACATCCAGCTAGAGTGTGTGTCGGAGAAGCATGGCTGGGATGAAGAAGTGTTCACATACTCGTATATTCTATTCTTGAGAGGCAGGACCTGGGCATAGGGGGATGGATAGCTAACCACCATGAAACCGAAACTGTATCCTGTTCGTCTGAAGCATTTTGAGAATGACAGTGAGAACGTGTGGAGGAATGTGCAAGCAAAGGAGAAAACTTTCTCGCAGGATCAGTTTATGGCGTCCCAAAATCAGAACAGCATATCAATGGTCAACTATTTCACTCACTCAGTAGTGTGCAACCCATCCAGCACAAATACAAGGCTATATATGTAACAGGAGACTTCTGCCCAGATATAGACTGGCAATATTCACCCTCTGTTCCAAGCAATCCTTCCGCGATCCACTTCCTTAGCATATGCTATAACTCAGTTCTTTGTCAGCTGATAACAGAAGCTACTCATGTCAAACTAATCTCACCCTCTACAATAGACATATTCATCGCCAGTCAACCATCCTCAGTGTAGAAAACTGAAGTTCTCCCTAGCTTCAATGACCACTCAGCTATTTTAACCAAGTTTCCCCTCAAATAGCCAAGTTATAAGATTACGGTTAAGACAGTCTATAATAATAATAAAAAGGCCGACTAGAACTTATCATCATTTTTCCTTCAGAACGCTCCTGCTCCAAAATCATTGGATGCAAGAGACGTGGACTTAGTATGGAACGAGTGGCGTGACACCTTCCTTCGATGTGTGGACCAGGCATACTGAAAGTAACCATTTCAGGTAAGAGAAGTAGATGACTAGAAACATTATAATAAATTATCTGCAAAATAAATAAACTGTTCATATACCGGAATATTTGCAGCACCGATCTTACGTGGGAGATGTTCATTCGCGAATCTTTCAACAGTTACTTTCATAAAATAATTGGAAATAAAAATGAGAAAGAGAAATATTTGGCAAGGAAACGTGGTAACTCACAACTTAGCCCTTACTTTAAAGCTGTAAATAACGCATAAAGCATCTGAAGTTTTTCAGCGACAGTTTTAAAGAGAACTATGTTAAACCAAACACTTGCATCTGGCCATGTCGTCGCCTCCAACATTCCCCCCTCTCTCTCTCTCTACAAATTCTTCTTCTCCTTACCCGTAGTGACCGTCAACTTTCGGAAAATACGACCCAATGCTGCGACAGGCCCGCACAATATGCCTGGATGAATCTTATTTCAGTGTGCTGAAGCCCTAGCGCCCTCACTGTGAGCGCTGTTCAACTACTCCACCACTGTGCCGTGAGAGTGGAAAAGTGCTAATGTGGTGTCAGTATGCAAAAAGGGTGACAAGGTAGAGGTTGAAAATTACAGGCCAGTGACTGTCTGTAAATGCATGAAGCGGTTGGTAGTAAACACTGTACTAGAATTCTTACGGGAGAGTAACTTTCTTAACCCCAATTAGTATGCTTTTCTCCGGGATGTTCTTGCAGAGCGTTATTAGTGTGGTGTTTGGTATCTGGCAGTTTAATTTGGATCAAACTGATGTGACGTAAATTGACTTAATCGCACTAGCCCGATCCAAAGCCTTCGACCATGTGTCACGTCAACGGTTTCTGTTCAATTCACAGCAGCTCGGCAAAGGAGGCAATTTATTGACATGGGTGAGATCCTTCCTGGAAAGATGGACCATGTATGTTCTGTATGGAGGTGTTTGATCGCTGACTGTCCCAGTAACTTCAGGAATAAGACGAGGTTTTGCAATCGGACTCCTGCTCTTAACTGTCTATGTGCTCGATCGTCCAGGGTATGTCTCATCATCAATGGTCCATATGCCGACGGCACTGGGCTGTTCAGGCGTATAAGAAATAAGGTAGACGCCATTCCTCTACGATCAGGCATGAGGAGTCATGAACAATTTTAAATTAATGGAAATATTATTCCGCAACCTTAAACTACTTAGAAGTATCTGTGACAATTTAAAGAGGAATATACAGTGTGATGGGGCAAGCTGCAAGGCAACAAAAGACCTGGGGTTCCTATATAGAAATTTACGGGACTCCAGACCACGAGCTATAAGATCAGCTTACATTTGCGTGGTTCGGTACGTTGTATGGTCTGCCTGCTTCGCATCCCATAATAGCGAAGAACATGAGCAAGCAAGTACAGTGTTCCTCTCATCCATCTGATCTTTCTACGGATATCCCTATCAGCCTCTAGAAGCACTGAATGAGTTGCCCCCCTTTTGGCCTTTCACCCGTACCTCTTCCTTTCTGAGGGGTTTTATTGGCACTCTGAGAAGCATGGAACTTGCTGTCAGACGGTGTCAAGAACTTGCCTCGTCCAAAGTTTCAGTTGTACGTAAAGAAAAATAGCATTCAATGGAGCAGCTGCGTTTGTCTGTAGGAGTGTGGGGCGATGAGTCAATGACAGGCTGATAAAGTGAAAGGAAGTATATCGTCGTTGTACCTAGAAAAACCTCTATGTGATAATATTTCAGCTTAGAACTCTGACCAGAAAATTTTTTCATCTAAGTTTCAGCATTGCATGAACCAGATCAACGAATTTCCTTTGTAAGTTACATATGTGCTCCCGATCAGTATTTCTCCCCTCAACATTGTAACATAGCGGCATTTAGAGGCACAACGACGATACCAGTACAGGAATGCATGAATGAATACAACTAATGCAGTAGGCTGTAAATACAGTGTTGTTCTTGTTATTAGCCAGATAAATAGGCCACTCAGACATGCTGATGTATGTCACCATTTGGACACCTTTAAATTGGGTCGCATTGTTGGAATGCTTGAAGCTGGATGACCTCGTGGATAGTCAGTCATACTGGTTGTACAGTCAACACTGTGTCACACTGTGTGCAGGCGTGGAAACCTACCAGGTGTATGCATACGATATGCCGGTGTTTGTGGTAAAGAAAACGCGTAAGTTTCAAGGGAAATTCATTTTTTGTTTATTTAAAATATTGGCCATCGGCTTCTGCACACTTCGCCTATCTTTCAGGTAAGTTATGAATACCATGCCAGAAAACCTGCTTCTGTTTTGCAGCAAACCATTCGTCGAGCCATTTTCCAACTTCCTGGACATTGTGGAAGTGCTGCTCTGCGAGCGCGTGCCCCATTATTCGAAGAGGTGATAGATGGCGCCAGGTCGGGGCAGTACGGCGGGTGCGGAAGGCTGTCTCATCCAAGCGATTTCAAGGTGTTTTTCACTTTTTTTCTGTGTGAGACGGCGCATTGTCTTGTAATAAAATCACCTTGTCGTCTTTCGATCAATGCGTGATTTAAATTAATCATTTGTTGGCGATAGCGTTGTGAATTTCGCCGAGCTTCAAGAGTTTATAATACACAATACCACTCTAGGCCCACCGGACGCCAACCATGGCCTTCTCACCGAAGCGATTTGGTGACACCTTGTCTCACATGTTCTAACCGATTAAGCGTGTTCACCACATGTTTCTACCTGTAAACGTGACTTTCCACAGCCTCCTTCTTTTGACTAAATAATAAAAGCAATGCGTTCCGCAAATGTTCTTTTTCAGGCACAAACATCGACATGATCACTGAACGATACAACACAGACGCTGGTGTTTGGCGGACTCAACTTGTGTGTGTTGCTAGTTTGATGTCAGACGAACAAATTGACGTATGTGTCAAATTCATATGCTGCTTGCTGTTTTCTGGCGCCATCTCTTAGTCAAACCGGAAAAGACTTATGCATACACCTGGTACAGCTAGTATCTCACGTTGACCAGCTAACTGTCGACAGAGAGAATTAATTAGCAATGAGAAATTATGTATGCATATATATTTTAAACAGTATTATTTAAATATTTTGTAAAACATGTAAGTATTGTAAATATTATCTCATTGTAAGGTAGGTTTAGTTAGTCCTTTTTATCAGGGATAAAATGTGCCAGTACTCACCATGTAGGTGCTTATTAGGGCAAGTCCCACACTTCTAACGTACACTCCAACATACACTCGCAGTCACCAGCCACTTCGTTCTCTCACACAAACCATTCATATTTTTGTATTTTGTTGCGGAAGTGTCCAGCCGTCTGGCCAGTCGTTATCAGAGTCTGTTTTCTTTCACCCCGTGAGTCTTCGGTCTTGGATTTGTGATTCTATTCACCACGTGTCTTTTCGGTACTAGTTTTATATTTCACAGGATCACAAGTAGATTCCAAAATTTCTACTTCTTCAGCCTTCCTTATTTTGCTGTTTGACTAAAAGTAACTACCGGTACTTATTTTACTCAATTTTAACAATGTTTTCACTGACTTAACTTAGAGTATTTTTATTCAAAACTCACGTGAATACCTGTATGTTGCAGAGCGGATATAGAACTGATAGTCTGACATTGGAAACAATAGTAAAGTGAACACAACTTTTTGTTTACGGCTATGTTACCAGCCTAACGAACCTATGAAACACGAATGTCTGGTACCAATTTGCCAAGAATCAAAACTGAAAATGTATTTCGTCAACACAGTATCTGCTGGAATATTTATAATAAATCCCTATGTCAATAAATCCCAGTTCTATTTTTAAAAAGCTTGAGTAAAAGAGGTGTCGGTACTGCGTACCGGCAGAAAAAATGGCACTGGTTCTAGGGAACATGTTATACGTACATGGAACTCACCCCTTTTTTCCTAGACCTTCCATATTTCTGCTCAGGTTGTTAAATAAAATGATACTAATATACAGGTCCTTCCTGCGCCGCTTTTCCCAATGCCAGGTTGGAACGCGGGTGTGACTTTTGCCTTTCAGGTGGACTTCGCCGTGTTTTACGTCTGCATACTTTTCCTGTATCCAATCCTACGTGGGTGGATGCATTATACAATTATATGTTTGCGTGGCATTGTAGTGGGTTGTGTGTAAATGGAGAGATGTATAATAAGACAAACACCAACCTCCAAGCCACTGAGCAAGAGGATTTACCCGGATACCAGTCAAGTTGACCCGATACTTGTCCTACCAGACGGGTTACACACATAGAAGATCTTTATATCCATCGACGTCCAGCAGCGAAAAACGGCGCCTCATTCCGAGTGGCCCTCCAGTCTGTGAGACCTACATTGAATTTGTCGATCTCAAGAAGAACCATCCGTCGCCTTTTGAATGAATCTGTATTACAGGCATGGTGTACTCTGCTACGTTTTCCTTTTACCACTTTGTAGTCCATGGTTCGTCATCAGTGGTGCGATGAATATCACAGGTATGCAAAAATAGTGACTTATTTTTGTTTATCCTATGAGTTTTGCTTCAATCTGAAACGAATCGTGATCACACCAGTGTCTGGGACGTCGCAGGGCAATGCAAAAATCTAGCGCTGATTTGTCCCCAAAAGTTTTCGTATCCGATTCTGAATGCATAGAATGCGTGGAAGGAAAATAAGTGCTGGTTTGTAATATACAGAGTGATCTACCAGCCCGTGATGGTTTCAAGAAATTTCAAGTAGGAAACAGAATGCAGTATTTTCCATGACCATCAGTGTACATATCTTCCACTTACATAACGCTGAAAAGACTGTACGTACAACGCATACATGTATATTTCCAAATTAACCTTTTCATTTCGTTTTATTTAGTATACGAAGTTTGTGGTACCCATAAATAACAACAATCTTGGAATTAAAGTGAGAAACAGTGACACATTTTGTTCACACACATGTTACGTTTCACTGTATATAGCTCGGAAAAATTGGCCATATAAGGATCAATACCTCCGAACTCAAAGTCTCGTCACCATAGGACCTATCTGTGTCGGTGTGACGTAAAATCAATTCTAAAAAGATAAAAATAAAAAATCTAAGTGCTCACCAAGTTCAGTGTTCGCCTTAGAGTGTCAGTTCAGTGACTATGCGCCCTAAACATGCTTTCGTTGTCTAATACTGGCTATGCCGATGTGCATCTTATGTTCGGTCAAGTTATACAGTGCATGGAAAATAAAGTCTACACAGGAAATGCTTTAATATCAGGACACCAAAGCCAAACCTGTCACTGGTGAACATAATAAGCTTATTTCACTTTATACCATGCATTGCTCATATTCAAGGAAATCAGAGAAGGAGAAATGAAAGGATTCATTTCATTACTTCCACCGAAGAGAAGGACGCATTTACGTTTGTTCCCAGTTTCGTCGCCACATTTCTTGGGGCAAAACATTGCATTTCGTCAGCATGATTTTTTGTCGGTATAGTTCTGATACACCGTCTATATTCAGACACCCGGTTGGGACCCGTATAAGGGGAAAGAAATGTAGTCTTTCGAACGCTTGTCGTAAATTAATTGGTAAGACTGACTGCTCTTTTCATAATCTTCAGTGCTACGCACTAGCTTTATTTTGCCTACAACTTGTGACTGAAGAAAAGTTATGAGACCCTGTAGTTTAGGAGCTATGAGCAATGCGGAGAAGATTTCGGTTTCAAAGTGATGATTATCGCCGTGTTTACAAGTCAACTCAAGGCATCACTTGGATTATTATAAAATGACTGCCGCGGGAAAAGAAGTCATCCTCTTATTTGTCATTGGTCAGTGATCAGCCAGTGTTTATGGACAGTGGAAAAAAATGCAAATAACTTGGCCAGTTCAGAAAAGGTAGAATATGACAATCCACTACTTTATAAATTAAACAAAAGTTCGAGATCTCGAATCATTCGGTACTCATGAGGAATAAGCTACGCTGAGCTCGCTTCTGAGACGAGCGAAGTTGAAATGCTGACCATAAATTTGTTTCAAAGAACAGAATGCAGTTTCAAGAAAACTTTTCTTCTTGTCCTTTTGATCAACTAACTGTAAAAATGTTAATACCTCGAGTGCTTGGAACCAAACTTCTAGTTGGGTATATACATGTCATATATCGCGCAATATATGCGATGTCAGCGTGAATTTATGTAATAGGTATCATTTTGACGTTGCCTGTTCTTTGGCAGCTTGTATCTCTCTTGACATTTGTTCATAATCGTTCAAATTTATTTCCTATTTTTTATGAATACTTTTTGTTTCCTATACTTTTGCAATACAGAAATTTGCATCCAGTGTTTTCTTTTGAGGAATTTCAAAGAGAGAATCGATAGTGCAAAACATCTCGCTGAAAAGTAACAAAATGGAACTGAACTGAAATTATGAGAGAACATTGTTAATAGTTCAAGCTTCGTGATACGTTTAACTATCCCATTGCTCTGGATTATCAAGGATAATCTCGAATAACTGAATTAGTTCTCCGTTTTGTTCACGAACTGTTTCAACAAGTCTTCCGTTGTAATTCTAGAGACAGACTCTACTTGTCAAGCCTTAGCTTAGTGGTCAAAAATATCTGGAACCTCAACTAACCATTACGGATTACAGGTCATCAAGCGTGGTCATTTGGCACAATGCATGTTTTGTTCTTTTCAACGACAATGTTGTAAATGATATCGTTATTGGTTTTACACCAGTGTTATCTTTTATAGTTAGGTCATAACTTCTACAGCTAGTCTTGTCAATTGTTTGACGAAATACATTTTGCGATCGCAATGCTGATCTCTGATCACTTTCTTTCTTTCTTAATCGCTTTACCGTCCAGGGTTGTTTTTTCCCTCGGACTCCGGAAGAGATCCCACCTCTACCGCCTGAAAGGAAGTTTCCTGGAGCTTGAAACTTCAGGTCGGGTGGATACAACTGGGGGGAGGACCAGAATCTCTCCTAGTTAGCCTCACCTGCTACGCTGAGCAGGGGCCTTGTGGGGGATGGTAAAATTGGAAGGGATAGACAAGGAAGAGGGAAGGAAGCGGCCGTGGCCTTAAGTTAGACACCATCCCGGCATTTTTCCGGAGGAGAAGTGGTAAGCCACGGAAAACCACTTTAAGGATGGCTGAGGTGGGTATCGAACCCTCTCTACTGAGTTGACCTCCCGAGACTGAGCGAACCCCGTTCCAACCGTCGTGCCACTTTTCAAATTTCGTGGAAGATCCGGGAATAGAACCCGGGTCTCCGGTGTGGAATCTAATCACAATAACCACTTAACCACAGAGGTGGACCATGCTGGTCTCAATTTCTAGATATTACATGCCCGAGAGATGAACTGTGTTACTTCAAGGACGTAGATCCCCGTCAAGAACTCAGACAACTCTTCCCGCATCTCAATCAATTCAGTTGAATTACATTCCTTTTCCTCTTACATGAAGTTAAGTATTTCTAATAAAGATACTATCCATAGTTTCCTTAAAGAAACAATGCGTCCTTTCAACTTCTACATTTTATGATTATTATTGGTATTTTCCTGCTATTTAATTATCCGAGGGATGCGCGAATAAATGAATGGTGAGAGCAATTTTGTGGGGCAAGGGTGGGTTTCGTGCTGGACATGCGAGTGTTGCAGCTAGTGAGTATGTATTCAACCACAAGTCCCAGCGGCCAAGCCATTAGTTGTCTGGTGGTATGAAAAGCTTGTCGTAATGGGAGCCCACAGGTTATAGCGGAGACAAATATGATAATTATAACAACCACAATAATAATAACATATTGGTCATAATGGTGAGAGGAATCCATTAATCGCTTTATATTACCTTTAGAAATCCCTGTTCGACTCTGTTCATATGCACCACGCCTCCTGAACGAAAAGTGTGCGCGTGTGCAACCATCTCTCCCTCCCTCCTCTGAAACGCTACGCACATGCAGGTCGTAAGTTTTATTGCTGATATTGAAGATTCATTCCTCCTACTCGGACACTCCCGGCGCTAAAAGCCATACGCTACTTCATTTTTCCTACCGCTCAAACAGTACAATTATCATTTTCCTGTTATTTAAAAACACCTTAAAATTTGATGGAGGTTATGTGGAAACGTTAAAGTAAGATTTTGTTTGTAAACTTCATTGTTAAATGTATTCTACTTACTATTTACGTAAAACGTCGGGCGTCTTAGTTTGTCAACATGTTGCAGATGATCAAAATTGTTTTGAGAGAGTGATTAAAATTAATAATAGTAAAAAAGACTTGTTAAAAACGAAACAAGAAATAAAAGTAATTTCATAAGTAACCGATAAGGAACTGAGACTGAAAAACAGAAATGGAAGGAAAGGAAAAAAGGTATGAAAAAATGACAAAATAATTGTAGCAAAATAAATAGAAAATATCAGAGGATATATTTTATCATATTTGGTTATAAGAAACGGAGTTACCTGATCCGAATGTCAAGGAAATTATCTTCACGCCCAGTGACATTCATTCTAATATTAGTTATTACATAGGCAGTCAAATTATTGATTACAACTCTTTATATGTAATGCAGAATTTTAGTAGACTTCAATTCCATTTCTCAAGCCATAATGTCACAACAGATGAAATTGTGTATATTAAAACCTATGAAGCAGTATAAAACGGAATATTTGAGAAGGAGTATGTAGAATTGATTTATTAACCCTGAATATATATGCGATTTTTAAGAGCGTGAGTTTTCAGCGACAAAGCCACTACCTTCTTATGGAAGGCCTTTTTGGTTCGAATTCTGGTCAAACTTGTTAGATTTTCGGCACGTAAATTCACGTCCCTGTGCTTCAGGTGCCAACCGAACTGTATATCATCGTTGTGGTCCGAAATCCCGTTATGTGACAATGTTTAGGTGAGAAATGCTGACCCGCAGCACGTGTATCACTATGAAGGAAAATTCGTTGATTCAGTTCATGCAGTACTGTGCTTTAGATGACAAGACCTTTCCTGTTAGAGTTCTAAGCTGAAATAGCTGTTTATATAGGCGCATCATCATCATAATCACAGTCCGACTCGTTGGCTGAATGGTCAGCGTACTGGCCTTCGGTTCACAGGGTCACGGGTTCGATTCCCGGCCGGGTCGGGGATTTTAACCTTAATTCATTAATTCCAATGGCACGGGGGCTGGGTGTATGTGTTGTCTTTCTCATCATTTCATCCTCATCATGACGCGCAGGTCACCTACGAGCGTCAAATAGAAAGACATGCACCTGGCGAGCCAAACCTGTCCTGGGATATCCCGGCACTAAAAGCCATACGACATTTCATTCCATCATAATCACATGTAATGTATGCAATTTATTGTCCATTGATGTTAAATACTGTAAAAAGAAATATTAAAACAGAGAATGGATAGAACACTGCGAGGTCATTTGAAAGATGAAGAAAATCAGAGGAAATTAATTGTCGAGTGAAGCGAGGTCCAATAACTTCATTTTAATTTCTCGATTTCTGGTGATCGAAATCAGGCACACGAGTATCTCTCTAGCAAATAATCTCCTGATATGTAAATTTTAAAATACAGAGTTAACACTAAAACAAGAGTCACTGCTGAATTCATTAAATACTCTTACATTATCCATAAATCAACCTATGAATGACATTCCACCCCATATCAAGGTGCTAGATGTAAGAAATAAAACTATTAAACATGTGATAAGTAACTGAATATCACTTCTTCTTCAACCTAGTCAGGTATAATATCTAGTGTTCCAATTCACACAATCCTTATTTTAGTGGATACCAAAATTCTCGTCCATTAATTCTGTTTCTCACATTCCTGTAATGATATATCATACATTTTATATTCGCCCTGATTTGCTTTTTTCTCCAGGGACCGATGATATAGGTGATAGGTCAATTTAAACAGCAATCACCTTCATCATTTCTTCCTCCGTTCAAAGACGTACATTTTACCTGGTGTTGGAGAATATTACTGGTCCTTTCGACATATAATTTCACTTCTACTAAATCCACTGATCATTCTGATATCATTTCAGTCATTTGGCATGTGTGCCACTTCTACTTCTTTGCTACATAAAAAGCAACGATTCAATATTTTCTTCCACTAGATATTGGTTTACGTATATCTTAGTTAACCATGCCACAAATGGAAGTTTACAATGTTATTAACGTAGGTTAAGTTAATTTCATTTCTTAAGAAATATATAAAATCATAAAATTATGTTCAGAGTCTCAAATACTTTGGAAGAATTAATTGAATTATTGGTGGCCAGTGGAGGAATTCTGAAATCTATTGTGGATTTCAGCTTCACGTATTTACGCCCAGGCCTTATTCACGCACAAGTAGCTGTCATATGTTTTGAGCCATTTGACTCACAAACCAAAGTATAGCTCCTCAAAGGGTAACAATATTCTACTATTTTGAAATATGATAACCTATTTTCATTGTTTTCGCCTTTTCCTTCGTTCGAAATCCCAAAGTTTTATGCAAGTTTTCTATTACATTCTGAGACAAAATGTATGATACTTTTCTAATACTTTCGCCTGTGTTTCTAGCTGCTCAGCGAAGAGAAATAGGACACTAAATTGTGTAACACGATTTGGTCATATCTAGAAGAGGTGTAGACAAAAGATTGAATTAGATGGACACGACAAATGAATGGGCTTTTTATGTGTATTTGGAGTGTATCTTAATCACTCTCCCATGCAGCCACTTTTCACGAGCTCCAGACTTCACTGACCAAATTGAATGCTATTGGTATAGGCCTATAGGAAGGTACAGTAAAAGAGGGCTTTGCTGTAAGTATGCAACAACTCACCATTCCTCAATATAGTGGAAGAAATTGTAATGAGTTATTATTATTATTATTATTATTATTATTATTATTATTATTATTATTATTATTATTATTATTATTATTATTATTATTATTATTATTATTATTATTATTATTATTATTATTATTATACAGCTTGAGAAAGGGACCTGAAAATGAATCAGTAATTGAAGTACGGAATTAATACCTAATATCGTCGCTGCAGGGACAAAACCTCCTATGTGAAATATTTTAGCATAGAACTATAGCTGATTCTGTCATCTAAGGTGAAATATTGTGTGAATAACGTCAAGGCATTCTCGCTCTTCATGATGTATGTGCTGCGGGTCAGTATATCTCCAAAACTATTATCACATAGGAGGTTTTGTCCAGGCAACGACGATATGCTACATCGGTATTTAAACAAGACCTCTTGATTTTTGATGGGCAGGACTGACCTTCATTTAAAGACTAAAATCCAGGGTAATTAATGAAATTCTCGTTTCTGATTCATCAGTAGCAGACGCTTTAAGGGTTCTATTGACTCGCCCAGTCCTTCCTCATCTACTCACACTTTCAAGTAGGCTATGCCATTCATTTTATATTGAGGAATTCCCTACCATTTCCTGTCAATCTGATGGCACTATTGAACAGCATTCTTTGCCCGTACTTGTTCACTTAAAGCTAGTTAACCAATACAGGTTCTCAAACGGTTGTCGGGGAAAAAATCGGGTAACCGTGGTGACCAAGGAATATTTTTTAACATATTGACAAAATATTCCCATAGGCGGAATTTCCACATGGTAATCTTTCTTGAAGTGCTCATTATCAATTAAAGTTTAAAGACCTATTATACCTGTAGCAGGTTGAATGGAGTATCCGAAGATCTGTACCTTCCACAGTTCGAATTTCCACCACAATACCAGACACGAACGAGCGTTTTCGAATAGCCTATTACATCTTATACTATTATGAGAGGGTGCGGCTCCTTGGCTGAATTGTGTTGGGTTCTTCAGTTCATAGGGTTCCGGGTTCGATTCCCAGACACGTTGGGGATTTTAATCGATTTCGTTTAATTTGTCTGACTCAGCGGCTGGGTGTTTTTGTTTGTACCAATACACTTATCTTATATACTTCAAACACAATACACCACATTATAATACCACAGAAACTCGCGATAGTGAATGCTTCACGCCAGCAAGGGCATGTGCGACACATTTCGCACCCGCGCCTCCACTTCATTATGGGAAAAGTGGTAGAAGAAGAAGATACCAACATGGGAAAAGTTGTTCCGGTGTACAGTCGGACCTATCTGATGGATGTTCCGTCCTCTAGATTCACACCTGAGAAGAGTGAGACACTATCATTTTGAAGGCTTGTACAGTATTTTCTCAACTGAGGACTACAAACTAACATTCATCTCTCCAGTGAAACACTGCAAACCGTTTTAGCGTTGATGGCGGATGGGTGATAAGCCTGCCAGTGAAACAATTGGATTGAGTCTTTGTCCGCGAAGACTTGTATGTATGATCCTCGTTGGTACTATAATGCAACAATAGTTAGGATGTTTTATGCAGTGGCGTTTCCTTCTTTATAGTCCTATACCATAAATGAAATTGTACTTCTAGGCTATTCGGAATCGGAGGATTTTCTGCAAGTGGTACTTGGCACATGGCTTGGGATGTTGTCTACGCAAATACTGATAATAATGCACACTAGCCTTCCTTCCTATCCGACTGCTTTGACTGAATGGGCAGCGTTGAGGCCTTCGCTTCAGAGGGTCCAAGGTTCGATTGCCGGCGGGGTCAGGGATTTTAATTGTGTTTTTTTAATTGTTCTGGGTCAAGGACTGGGTGTTTGTGCCTGTCCCATTAATCTCCTGTTCATATTCAGACAACACATCACACTACCAACCACTACCAGGAACACGAAATAGTGATTACATCGCTCCAGATTGGGTTGGTACCAGGAAGGACCTCCGGCAGTAAAGCAGACACAAATCCACATGTGCAACGCAGTTCACACAAGAGAACCCGCAGATGTGTGGGAAAGCGATAGAAAAATAAGATTCCTCCATTCTTTACGAAAATTTGACAAGATATACAGGGTGGTACAGCTGTGCTTTTTTCCAAACGTATGCAACCTGCCAGTCTCTTAGACTTATCTTACCGCAATATTTTACAACAATGTTATGTAAAACTTAACCCGATATAGGCTTACCCGAATTACGCTAAACCGTACTGTAAATGAGACCTATCTCAAAAACACTTTACTCTTTTATGCAGAGTGGAATCAAATTCGCTAATCTCTTTTACGAAGTGTTACTGTACAAGGTACTGTACAAACCATATCCACACCTATAGCAGTCGGTAGATAATTGCGCACCTGATTGGTCCTTGAGGCCATTATCTTTTGTTAGGAAAAGCGGTCGTGGTATCATAGAAAACATGATAGATTAGGATCTACTACAGAAATTCCAATTTCCCGCCATTTTGCACAGTCGTATCACATCGAAATTGATAGAAACTTTTTTCACTGTATTTAATTATCTATGATATGTAAATGCTGTACAGCAGATGTGATAGCTTACGCCATGTAATTACGAACATTAAGCGATGAATAAAGGCTTAAAACCGGACCATAAGGCTGTAACACATCAGTAACATTTCCAAGCTGGGGCTGTCGCTACCGAGCTAGTTGGCCGTGCGGTCAGCGGCGCGGGGCTGTGAGCTTGCATCCGGGAGATAGTAGGTTCGAATCCCACTGTCGGCAGCCCTAAAAATGGTTTTCCGTGGATTCCCATTTTCACACCAGGCAAATGCTAGGGCTGTACCATAATTAAGGCCACGGCCGCTTCATTCCAACTCCTAGACCTTTCCTCTCCCATCGTCGCCATAAGATCTATCTGTGTCGGTGCGATGTAAAGCCAATAGCAAAAAAAGGACTGTCGCTTTCGTCTTTGTTAAAGAGTAATACTGTATGAACTTGCATGATTGAGGTAGCTGCGTGGAATCATGCACGGTAGATGTACCTGGATACTCGGAGTAATGTGAGTTTAGTATCTCCTTCACTCATGCCTACTTAATTTTCTTTTCGTAATTGGGCAGGCATCGTTTACGATGACTTGATATTTCTGATGTCACAGGTAGCATTATAAGGGAGTTAGATTAAAGAAAGTAGACATACTAGATATCGCCATGTAAGCATCGACTACGGACAAACTCGTTGAGAATACCATTCGCAAAATTATCTTGGACTCATTCAACCAAGTAACAGGTACATATTCCATGCGAATAATTTTTGCAACTATCTGAACTTAGGAGAGACATGAATCTTCAGATCCCTGTGGCATTTGTATCAAATTAAGCTTTTCTGTACATTCAAATTCAGAACTTCCTATTGAACCAAGTAACAGCGCACGTTCTACTCGAAGAATGACTGACAGTTGTCCGGATTTTAGGAAGGTTCAACCACACAACCGTCGCTGCTCGAGCAACACGTCGTATCTTACAATGCTCTTCGTACACATTTTTCTATAAGGCTGGTCGAGCTTCCCACCCACATATCGTCGGTGACAGTGGCGTGCACTGAACCCCATCCACCCCAGGGTTGCTGGGGTGAAGAACTTTGTATTAACATTTTCTAATTATTCCCTAGTCCACTTTCTATAATGTTTGAAAAATTGCGAATATCTAAGCCAAGCCAAGTACAGTTGTCTCGACAATCCGCAGTTCAGCTTCTCCAGCGAGCTGTATTTCCTTGCCGGCTCAAAAGAGAGCTACCCCAGAGAAATTTAAGGTCGCTTGGGTGAGGCATGCACTTGAAGCTTCCTTGAGGCGGAGCTGTGCCCATCCCCCGACAGCAATTTACGGCGACAGGCCAGCTAGCTTAGGTAAGGGATGTTAGTTTTAATACTTGACACTCGAAGTCTTCAGCGCCACACACTACAGACAGCAAGAAAAAATATCAACATGTTAACAGTATAGCCACTTGCACATCGTCTTGCTAATAAAAATAGAGCCAGTATATGAAATCAATTGTAATATAGAAGAATATATTTTAGTCTTGGCTTTCGGCATGAATACAGTTTTTTCGAGCAATTCATTGATGACACGTGTAGAGTATGTGTTCCGATAGCCACAGAGAAATATTCAGGTTGCCGAGAATGATTATCTGTGATGGTGGTATATAGTGAATTTTTGTTGTGTTCCTCTTGGATTATAGGTGAAGGTTTCGCGAGTTCTGTGGCATTCTCCATTAATATAACGTGTGTTATACGTCGTGACAGATATTTTCCCTCGTTTGTCGTTGATGCACGTATACTCAGTATGCGAGTGAATCTATAAAACTTCAACGACCGTAAAATACCAGTTAAATTTTGCCGATTTGTTCAGATTAGGCTTTCTAAGTTAAGGAACAATAGTTAGTCCCAGTGTATTTTTGCGAAAACCATGACTGTACTATCCTGAAGAGTCACCGGATGAAATTGTAAGTACATTGTTTCTTCTTGCTAGTTGCTTTACGTCGCGCCGACACAGATAGGTCTTATGGCGACGATGGGGCAGGGAAGGGCTAGGAGTGGGAAGGAAGCGGCCGTGGCCTTAATTAAGGTACAACCCCAGCATTTGCCTGGTGTGAAAATGGGAAACCACGGAAAACCATTTTCAGGGCTGCCGACAGTGGGGTTCGAACCTACTATCTCCCGAATACTGGATACTGGCCGCACTTAAGCGACTGCAGCTATCGAGCTCGGTAGTACATTGTTTAAAATCTGCTATAGATTAAGTTATGATGGTATCGTCACTGCCGTGAATATCAATTTGGAAGTATGTGCAAGCGTGTGGTTGAAAATATTCTTGAAAGATCTTTCTCAGGTAGAACGTTCCACGAAAAATGCAGTCATATAAAATGGTAATGTTGACTTCAGAGAGCGTAGTGGGCTACGGTTGTTTAAATTATTAAAACTTTTTTGCAGCTGGGGTAATGAATATGTTCACCACACGCCACTGGTCGGTGAAGAAATAGTATCTCGTATGTTACAATCCTCAGCCTATCCATTACTTTCCTTAAGAATTTTCACGTCTCCCAGCAACATATGTATAAGCAGTCCATCAGAACAGTGTTCGTTGCGTACTTTTCCCTATGCGAAAGTGTAAAGGGAAATGAATCTTAAATACAGTATACTTTCGCAGGGCGTAAATATGTCATAGAAACATAATTCGTACAGTAGGTTACGGTGTAGTTCATTTTCCTTTACAGGGTCTACCTTAATAATGCCACAGATGCTTCCTTCCCACTCCTAGTCCTCTCCTTTCCCATCGTTGACATAAGAACTATCTGTGCCGGTGCGACGTAAAGCAAATTGTAATAATTATGATAATAATGGTAATAATAATTGTCTTGCGTTATACTAAATACATTTACGGTTTAACCAAGAACCGAGGTGCCGGGAATTATGCGCCACCGGGGTTTCCTTTCATGCCCGTGAATCTGCCGCTGCTAGACTGGCGCATCTCAGCACATTAAAATTCTACCGAACTGAGCCGGAATCGAACCCAAGAACTGGAGCTCAGGAATTCAAACCTCTACCATTTGAGCTACTCAGGCTGGAAACATTTATTACTTCCAACGCAATGGTAATGTATGTACTATGACCGTTCGTGGATGTGGGTGGTTCGAAATGATGTGATTTTCTTCAATTAAACCTCGGCTAGTATCAATGGTTCGCAAGAAACTCCACTTGCGGGCATGGCCATTCGGCGAGTACAGGTCAAATCTCTTCCAACATCAGCTCAGAGTAATTTCCACGTCCTACCTAACTATGTAAAGGCTCTTAAATTATAATTTAAAAATGAAACATCGCAAAAAATTTTTGAAAGGGTACTCTATTTAATTAAGTAATCATGAAAAATAATAACAATCATCATCTGATTAGACAACAGGACGGAGTTTCACAAGTAACCCATATCTTATCGATCTTGGTTGGTTCCGCAAACACATTAAAAAACCATTATCTGACGTTAAAATTAAACTCTTAAGTAATTCATCACAATATCTGAAATATTTCCACAAGTAATGAAGTTATTAACAGTTCTGAAAATCTGCCAATCGTAAAATCATTCACATTGTTCATTCATCTGAGTCAATATTTGCCCATAGTCTACCTTCCCCAGTTCTATCTGTTTGATAATTTAAATGTCTAGCTATCTAATATACACTGACTGACAGAGCAAATGCAACACCAAGAAGGAGTGGTCAGAACTTTATGCCAATTGCAGGGTAGACTGACGTCACTGAGGTATGCTCATGATGTGAAATGCGCCGCTGTGCTGCGCACGTAGCGAACGATAAATGGGACACGGCGTTGGCGAATGGCCCACTTCGTACCGTGATTTCTCAGCCGACAGTCATTGTAGAACGTGTTGTCGTGTGCCACAGGACACGTGTATAGCTAAGAATGCCAGGCCGCCGTCAACGGAGGCATTTCCAGCAGACAGATGACTTTACGAGGGGTATGGTGATCGGGCTGAGAAGGGCAGGTTGGCCGCTTCGTCAAATCGCAGCCGATACCCATAGGGATGTGTCCACGGTGCAGCGCCTGTGGCGAATATGGTTGGCGCAGGGACATGTGGCACGTGCGAGGGGTCCAGGCGCAGCCCGAGTGACGTCAGCACGCGAGGATCGGCGCATCCGCCGCCAAGCGGTGGCAGCCCCGCACGCCACGTCAACCGCCATTCTTCAGCATGTGCAAGACACCCTGGCTGTTCCAATATCGACCAGAACAATTTCCCGTCGATTGGTTGAAGGAGGCCTGCACTCCCGGCGTCCGCTCAGAAGACTACCATTGACTCCACAGCATAGACGTGCACGCCTGGCATGGTGCCGGGCTAGAGCGACTTGGATGAGGGAATGGCGGAACGTCGTGTTCTCCGATGAGTCACGCTTCTGTTCTGTCAGTGATAGTCACCGCAGACGAGTATGGCGTCGGCGTGGAGAAAGGTCAAATCCGGCAGTAACTGTGGAGCGCCCTACCGCTAGACAACGCGGCATCATGGTTTGGGGCGCTATTGCGTATGATTCCACGTCACCTCTAGTGCGTATTCAAGGCACGTTAAATGCCCACCGCTACGTGCAGCATGTGCTGCGGCCGGTGGCACTCCCGTACCTTCAGGGGCTGCCAAATGCTCTGTTTCAGCAGGATAATGCCCGCCCACACACTGCTCGCATCTCCCAACAGGCTCTACGAGGTGTACAGATGCTTCCGTGGCCAGCGTACTCTCCGGATCTCTCACCAATCGAACACGTGTGGGATCTCATTGGACGCCGTTTGCAAACTCTGCCCCAGCCTCGTACGGACGACCAACTGTGGCAAATGGTTGACAGAGAATGGAGAACCATCCCTCAGGACACCATCAGCACTCTTATTGACTCTGTACCTCGACGTGTTTCTGCGTGCATCGCCGCTCGCGGTGGTCCTACATCCTACTGAGTCGATGCCGTGCGCATTGTGTAACCTGCATATCGGTTTGAAATAAACATCAATTATTCTTCCGTGCCGACTCTGTTTTATCCCCAACTTTCATCCCTTTCGAACCACTCCTCCTTGGTGTTGCATTTGCTCTGTCAGTCAGTGTACAACTTGAATATCCTGACGGTTAGTCTCCCTAACATTGCAAGAGAAAAATATAATTATCTGTCATTCATCTAAAAGACACAATAAATTCAATAAATGAACCATCATGGTACAGTCACACTCATCGGGAACATTCAGCTTCACCGCGTCTGAAAATCAACATCTAACTACTGGCATGTTCAATGAAACGATAATATCGGAAGGTCTGTATGCATCTGCTCTCCTCCAGTGTTTCCCGAAAAATAATACTACTGTCAAATAACTACAGCACACAATTACCTTGAATGCCAACGCACTTCATCAGGTGACATTAACCTCTTAAAACAACTTATTTTATTGTATAGATGTGTCATTTACCGAAGATCCTAACAATTCATCCGATAATACATCCGTTTTACTTCTATGCTGTGCCGTAAATTCGTATTTTGGCGATTTATACATGCTTAACATTTAATCTCTCCGGGATACCTTTGAAACACTAGCATCATATTATTCCGCTTGCCTATTCAAAATCTTTAAAATCACATGATGAACATCTCACATAATATTACTACCATAGGTTCATTGACCTTCTCGAAGATTTATCACGTTACCGTAGCATCAATTTCAACAAACCTCATTCTTACAATAATCACACTATTTTATTATAACACATTCGACGACCCTAATATTTACCATATCTCATCAAAAATGTACAACATGTCTACATCACTATTCAAATATACAAGCACAGGTATCGAAGAAACTCAACTATACGCATATAAAACATCATATCACTTACAGCATGTACGCACGTCGTTAAATTATTCTGCGGCACAAGTTATTCTAAGAGGATCTCGACATTGTCATAAATTACGTACATTCACTCACTCGTTAGATATTATCTCATCGCAAAATGGATTCTCACGAATATTCAGACAGTATTAGGACATTAGATGAAATATAATCGTGCTGTATACCTCTACTACTTGACACCGACGATATACTGAATTCCACTCCTACCAATGATCGGATCAACCCTTCACACAGATACATAATGACAGACACGTTAGGTTACTCAAGCTGTATTCTAAAAAAAAACACCCATTTTGATAACAAATCTAACACTACTATAAGCTTCTACAAATAGTATAAGGGAAGACAATGCTTGGGTACTTAACATCCGAAGACACTGTTGTTCATCCCATCCTTTAGGGTGTGGTTCTTATGGACATCTGTTTTCATGTCATTGTGGCGACTCCAGCAGAACTCGGACCCATCAGGGTCCCAGTCTCGGCTTAGGCACACATCTCCGTCTTGGCTATATCCTTCATCATAATAATGACCAGTCTCGTTGTTCTTCCACTCTGAAACTTGTACAAACTGAATTAGATAGTGCTGAATAGAGTTTTGAAATTCACAATTTCGTTTACTAAACTCGCCTTCGTATATCGGCGCTGTATAATTGGTTATTGAAATCTTTTAATCCTTAGGATATCTTAAAAACTCTTATAATCTCCTCAATTCCTTCAGTATGTATCAGAGCTATTCTCGAAATCAACCTTCTACGCTGTTTTTTTCTTCATACATTCTGATAAAACAAAATCCCATTTTAATAACATCACAATAATACTTGGTTCGCATTTTATGATTCACGCTAAAATTGCTATGTCGTAATCTCCGTTACATATGTTTTTGACATTTGAGAAACTTTGCCTAACACAGTCACTCTCTTCATTCACGGAACTGCACAAAGGAACACATTCTGCTATTCATTTATTTTCTCAAATGCATACGATCCGTCACTCCGCATACGCCTTTTTGATGGTAGAACTTGCATTGCTCCAAACTGTTCCATGGCCTCCGCCGCGCGACGTTCTGGACCTGAATGTTACATATGAAATTTCTTCTTCACAGCTGTTGATATGAGATCTTTCAACTACTGGTCTCTGTTTGTATCCCAACTCTTGTTCTTAATTCAATCTTCCGAATACCACGGGGTTCTAAGCTTATGAATGTCCTGATTTCACTCCGTAAAATTCCGCTTGATGAGCGAGTTGTCTCGGTTTTCGTACGTAGTTGGACGTATAAACTGGACGTATTCCGGCTGATTGTGTATTTATGCACCGCTTCGGTTGATCTATTTACCTATAACTTTCAATGGTTCTTTCGCTCTTGACCTCGTGACCGTTGAAAGGTTATAGTACTAGCCGAAGCAGCTGTCAATTGTAGGCAAGCACTGTACAACGCAATGTGTGTCAGAGCTAATTATTCAAACTGATGTTAGATTTAATTTTCATAGAGCGGTTGACTTATTCAATAATACACTCCCTGACTATACATTTTGTCCAGCTACTAGGAGATTTTATCAATATTCTGCTAGCTTACTGTTAAGACAATTGAAATAAATATTTTAGACATGCCAAGTAATCGGCAAGAATTGCTCAGTGAATTTATTATACCAACCAATAAATAATTCCCAATTCAAACCTGCACTGGGTACGGTATACATTTAGTTTCTTGATTGCTACTACTTCTGCTGTCAAAGGCGAGCAGAAATACAGCATAACTGACACCAGGCCAAGGAGGCTATTGAGCTGGAAGAGCAGCAGCCATCAACTCGTGAACAAAATGTAGGTAGTACTCTTAATATCGTATTATGCTAAAATAACTAGTACAAATCAGTGTACTTTCCAGTTGGCCCCCACCACTGTAAGCTCAAGAAATCCCCTAAACCCATACCGTTATTACAAATATTTTTTTTCTTTCAAACACTTACGTTTGTGAATATCTTAGTATAAGTTAGAATCATTTTTACAAAAACAAGGATGTATGGCAGAAACAAGAGTGTAAATTGAGGTACATAATATAGATATACGTCAACAAATTGGCAGTATCAAGGTTCTGGCCTGAAGAGAAGATTAAATATAAATTAATTACTTCCGCCCACATTCATTAACGAAAGAACTGAACCTGTAACTCAATACACAGATACTCAATGAGTCAAAACTGAAAGAGGCATGTTGGAAGAATGGACATAATAAGGATACCGAAACAAACCAAACTGTACAAAATTTAAGTCACACACACGATTTTAATGGCATATGCACTTGATACATTTTATCTATTTATCAAGTCGTATGTTATATTTATCTTCTAAGTAAGCTGTAAGTCGCTTATGCCTTCCCAGGCGTGCGGAGCGCCTCAAATCTTGGGAACCACCGTACTACAGATAACATAGTGTGAGATTCTTTCCCTTTAATAGGTTACCTGACGCTGAATGCACCCCGTTCAAATACCGCAGACCATTCTTAAATTGGTGGCTGACTGAAAAACTGAACACGGGAAGCTACTATGCTAATCATTAGACCACGACGCCGGAGATTTCAATTTACAGAAGTGTAATTTTGAACATAATAAGCCCTCGATACCTACCCATTCGCGGTAAAGAAGCTGCATTTCTGCTTTCATTCGATGTGTATTCAGAGGAAGCGTTAAGTGAAAATTCCTTCTCTTTCAGTTAAAAACATCGAAATTTATTCATTCTCACTTCACCGATGTTGTAGTAATAGGATAGGATAGGATGAAATTGAAGATATCGAAGACTTCACTACAATAAATTGAAGTAACTCTAGCATAATTATACAACGTATGTTAGTGAGTAGAACCTTGCGCCAACCCACGTGAAGGGAGCACGTGGTTTTCATTACACAGAAGAGAGACTCTTCATAATGAACAAAGAGGAACTATGATGCAATATACGCCGATAATCCATTAGATTATTACCATCTACCTAATACGATGTTGCACTTCGTTATGCCCGCAGAACCGTGCTATCTCGGCGAGGCATCGATTCGACGAGGTGGCGGAAGGTATCCTGGGGTATCTGGTACCACAAGTGGACAGCAGGCCCTCCAGTTCATGTACGCTGCTGAGCGGTGTGGGTGTAGCACGAACCTGATTCTCCAAGTCGAACCGCAAATGTACATATGGGCTATTTGGGGGCCACGACATTGAAGCAAAATAATCAGCATGTTTCTCCAACCCTTTCTCAGAGTGCATGCACTGCGCACGGTGCAAAAGATGACTTTGCTTGGTTTACCACAGTGCAGACCCCCACTCCTCGATTTGGAGCAATAGCGCTGTCTCTCTCTTTCCCCACGCCTGTCTCACTCGCTCCGCCTGTCTCCGTCTTCCTCACTTGCTCCGTAGCGCTCCAAATCCGAGCCGAACTTAGACTAGTAGCCCAGAGACGTAGCGTTGGTCCGAGCCGAGCCGAATGGGACCGATGCACTGCGCACAGGAGCTCTGCGCCTCAATCTGCACGCGTGAGATTTTGGGCGTTTGAGAGGCTTTGCTCTAACCAGTCCTTCAAAATCCTGTCAGAGTGGCATGGTTCGTTGTCCCGTTGAAACAGTCTATCTCAATCAGGGAACACTGTTGATATGAACGGACGCACTTGGTTCCCAATAACGCCCAGATAACGGATAGCTGTTGGGGATTGGTGTACCGGAATAATGGTCCCAAGTTAGTCCCATGAAAACGCTCAGATCTCCTCAATCAGCCTGTTTCCGCCCGACCATGCAACCATATGCTATAATCTCCAATGGCAATCGGAGTACACGCACTCGGCCGTCGGACAAGACGACCTTTCTCCAATTATCCACAGTCCGGCAGCCATGACTTTGTGTCCACCTCATTTGTGGCTTTCGGTGGACAGCAGTGAAAAATGGGATATGACTGGGTCGTCGAATCAGCAGTCCTATGCACAGCAGTGTTCGATAAACCGAGTGATGGGAAATATTGACCTGGTCTTCACAGTTGTGAATTATCGAACTGTGGCCCCGCGGTTGCTCCGAAAATTGCACTAGAGCTTCCGCTGGCCTCTGGCATCGATGAGTCTCTGTCGGCACAAGGCTGGACGACACGTGGTTGTTTGCCCGCCGTTGCATCACTTTTAATCCTCAAAACAGCGGCACGAGAGCAGCCCACAAGCCGCACCGTTTCAGAGATGCTGCGATCACTTTTTGCCCTATATCAAACGCGAGATGTACCACTCCTTGGTTGAAAGGTCAGCGTTGAGGCCTTCAGTTCAGAGGGTCCAGGTTCAATTTCTGGCAGCGTCGGGATTTTAATCACATCTGATTAATTCTTCTGGCCCGGGAACTGTGTTTTGTGTGTGTCCCAGCACTCTATTCTTCATATACAGACAACACTCTATACTACCAACCACCACAGAAACACACCTTAGTGATTACATCCCTACATACAGGGTTGGCGTCCGGAGGGCCAAATCGACATGTGTTTGCAACATAGGTGTTGTGAAATGCGGTAGGAGAAAAGGAGGAAGAAGAACGTGATCAGATCAGCCGATTATTTCCATTCTACCTGCTTGACAAGTGTCATAACGCAGTGGCTCAACGATATAGAGTAGATAAGATGTAATTAAAAGAGTATAATAAGCAGAAGTCTACAATTGTGTTCACGTAGTTACATATTACAAGCGTACTCATACAAACTGAGATAGTGAAACCGTACAGTGTCCTGTACAGCTCATTGAAATCATAGGTGCCTTTCTACCTTATTAAAATCATTCCTAAAGGTCGCGTCATTGGTAGGATTATGGGCGATGAGGATCGAGCAGCGTCCGGCCAGAACGGAACCCGCGAAAGAGCGCCTGTAGAACAAAGGGAAGGCTGAACAGGAGCCTAGACCCCGTTAGAAAGCCCTCTCAACTCGCAGACAGATTTGGAGATATGACGCGACAGTAGTCAAACACGCCCCGAGGTGTGGCCTAATTTACCAGGGATCCAAACTAACAGAAGGAACTTCTGGTTTTTATGCACGTTTCACGGGTGCCAACGTCGAATTTTGGCGCGTAAAAATTATAAGAAATTTTGATCCAGACATGGGAGAATTATGGGAGGCACACCAATGAATAGAGCTGAATTTTTTGCGTATCCCAGACTAAAAATATGGAATACTTTATTCAGGGGAAGAAAGGAGGTCACCAGATATCCAGATTTAACAGTTTGCAAGCACGTGTGGATGTGAAGCGACCCCCAAGCCAAGAATCACGCTCAAAGATGGCTCCACCCCCAGTTGACGCCAATGGAATAATTAAAAGCGGGAAGCAAATTACGTGAAAACTGCCGATCGTCGGTAGAGTACGTCTGGTTCAAATAAGAGAGGAATGAGAGGGTTACAATACGCACCATTTAAATGTTTTAATTCCTGAGATGAAAGGAGCTGCTGTCCTTAATGAACCGTGAATCGTTTACGCCCATTGTCTTCCGGTGTGTATACCATAATAGCTGAGCTGGCCCTCGCTGGACACAGTTCTTATCGGGTCGTTGAGAGGGGACAGTGTGTCCCGATGTGCTCCAATTTTATAGTCCGAAACCTAGTGACCGCATACTAAGACAGTGTTATTGTGTCCGTCGCGGCCGTGAAGTAGAAGGCCTTTGTGAAGTGTAGACGGGAAGCCGAGCGAGCCTAGGCGAATGTCTCTGTGCCGCATGTCAAATTAACTAAGCTGCGAGCATCGAGTAGCGGAAGTCGGCTATGGACAATGCCGGCCTAAATGAGTCCGTGGTATTAATAAATTGGTATCACCCGAATTGCTACTCTAAGTCAGGTTTTCTCAAGTGTCGTGAGCCACCCGATTCCTGCTGTGAACGCGCCCGCTGTGATTAGAATGACCTGCTTATTCATGGTGTAAACTCTCTGTGTGTGTCGCGGTAAGCAGAGGACCGTGTGACGAGTGGTGGAGTGTTACCCATTTGGATTCCTGTAACATTTCAGCTGTGAACGAGTTATCCAGGATGTCGGACTTGTGTGAACCAGGGTTGAAGGACAGCACGCCCGTTTCCAGCGCCGAGGCCAAGCAGCAGTAAGCACCGCCATGTGTCTCCCGTGGAAGGAAAAACCACGGCCACCAAACAGATGAGTGATGTCAATATAATCTCTTAGCACGTCAATGTAGAACCGGTAGTAGGATGAGCTTACCTTTGTAATACCTAAATGTTGTAAAATATGGAAATTTTATTGTTCTTGATCATGTTAACGTAAAATTCAAGGGAGCTAACTCCCCGGACGACCCATTTGTTTCACCTTAATGATTAGTTTATCGTGAGGGGTATTCTTAGTAATATGTAGAATATCCTAGCAAGTATGGGAACAATGATAGGAGGATTTTTGAGTTCCCCTAGGATTGGCTGGAACCATAGTGGATGAGCAGGGAAAACCATGTCCAAAGGTTGTTAGTTAATGTCCAAGGTGGCTAGCGTATATGCTGGGGAAACTCATGGATCAATGAGGCGATGCATGCGTAACGTACACATATAGTAATTGCATGCTGCAAGAGAGAAGTGATCCTGTCCGAGAGAGGTACATAAATATGTGATTTAGGTATAATTGTGAGGGACAATTCGCGGGTTTCCCGTGACTCTTGATTATTTAACCAGAAAGGTATGGAGATTTTTGGCTGCAACCGGCTGAGACCCAGGGAAGCTAGAGTCGTATGTATGGTAGAAATATAAATATATGCATAACTTTAGGAGGTGAGCAAAGAAGTTGAGGAGCGTGGAATTGAGGAATCATGAGAGTCCTATGCCCAAGGAAAGAAGATACGCGATATGAGACGTAATGAGAGGGCCGAATGCCGAGATAGTTTTATGATGAGATGATTCGGAAGTGATGGTGCCCATAGTTGGCGCTCTACGAGGAGAATGAAAATGTATGGAATAAATGAGTATTTCTTGGGAATTCTGCGGTAAGATGAATAAACAAATGAAGTGGGCTACAGATATGTGTCTCCGAGAAAGGAGGGCTGGACGTTGTGAGTGAGAGAAGAATCCAGTCCCTTCTTTTTCTTTTGTGAGTGTTTGCTTCTCGCCCTTCGCGACAGAACGGTCCCGCTGTGCTATTATATTTAAGGCTTGAGACTCTGGATCTCCCCAATAACTGCTTGTTGTTTTAAATGGTTCAGCTAAGACACTTTCGTCAATGAAAATATCACGGTGATTTAGAAGGTATATCTGTGTGCGTTTAGTATTTAATGTGCGTTTATCTTGAGTTCAAACAGAACCGACGTTCAACGTTATTTTGTCTTGGTGACAGATAAGGGAAGTTCAGGGGGTTTTAGCTAAATGGTATGTGTGTTTTGTCTATGTATTATGTAAATATCTCTTTTAATATGGTAATCATGTAGTGCAGGAACCGGTTAACTACGTGCTAAGAACAGTAGGTACTATGTGGAGGAACATCAGCTCATCTCACGGTGTGATCGACAGAATATAAAAATGTCATGAACGGTTTGAACTAATGAGGGAAAGATGGATGATAGTGATCGCAAAACCTCAGTCATACCTTTGTGGAGACGACGCCCTTAGGCGAGTCGAATTGAAAGTGTTAATTATTTTCTTTTCCTCCCGTATGCGGAGAATTCATTGTATAGGGTTGTATTTTTTTATGTCATATTTTGAATAAATTAGACTTCGTAACCTCCCATTATATGATTCTTGTCATTTGTAGCAGTGCTAAGCAGTATCCAGTAGACAGTTGAATCCAGAGAATCCTACTTTCAGATTACATAAGGCTCCGTCTTAAATATGTTTTTGTTTTCTTTTCTTTCGAACGTACCACCCCGCAAGTGCTCGAGCTGCCGAGGCCAGCACAGAAAGTAGGAGGGGAGCGGTTCGAAGCTCGTTAGGCAATTCGAGCCGCTCTTCACTCTAGTCTCATGCGTGGGTGTTTACCATGTTATGTGGAGGCATTCTTATGCGCGGGTCATCCATTCGAGGCCCGGAAGGGTGTAATAATATTATAATAAATCTATTGTCATTTTACACAATATACTGAGCAGTGTCTGCGAGATGTGTTTATTTATTTTCATTTATTTCAATTCTGATGTCTAACTAAACTCGACCACTTTTAATCAGAAAGGAAGACTGAACGCCACACGCATGAGATAAGGGGATCAGAAGAAAATGAAAGAAACTAAAGAGGACGATGGTTCTGAAATACACTTGCCATACCATCCAATGTTTGAATCGGTCAGAAGTAGCAACAAGAGGTGGGGGGAGGGGTGTATACTGGAACATTAAAGCACTCAGACTGTACTGTAGCTTGACTTTCACTGTTTCAGAAGTCTTAAAAAATATCAAAATCCCTTGATACCTTCCCGTTGTAGTAATAGGATTAGAGGCATTGAGGTAATCAGTTTTTATGGTTTAAAATCTGAAAATTTATTACGATGGTGTTTTTACCACTGAGTAAGTTTATATTATTAACTCGGGGTACGAATTGAGGCTGGGAAGCAACCACATGCAGGTTAAGCTACACAAATTCCCTTGGCCTGATATTCAACCAATGAACTTGAGTTTCGTAGTCCAATTATCTAATGCGTTACTATGAATTACTATATGTAAGGGGTGACATCATTTCCGATTTCTCATTTAATCTTCTTGGCCTAGTTTTGAACTAAATGAAGTCGAGTTTCGTAGTTCGGTTATCAAATGTGGTCCTGTTAATTCTTCCATCTTAAGTGTACGGCACATCATATGCTATAGGATCGGGTCGATGTAGAAACTATTATTGTGATGTTTGTGTTCGTGTCTGCAACCATTATTTCCTTGTTTAGGATTGCGAAATATCCCGCGATATATGAAATAGGGCAAAATCGCAGCACTCGTCTGGAAAGTGTGTCAAGGCACTCGGAACAGTCTCTGATAGAAGTAAAATTTGGATGTCTGGTTCTTAGGCTGAACGGTTAGCGTTGCGTCCTTCGGTTCAGAGGGCCGTCGGTTCGATACCCCACCGCATCGGAGATTTTAGCAGCATCTAGTTAATTCCTAGGACTTAGGACTGGGTATTTGTAACAATACACACCTCTCCGTGTACACACTACACACTGCCTACCACCACAGGGACACTCAAAAGTGAATACATCTCCCCTCATAGGGTTCGCGCCAGGAAGGGGATACGGCCTTCAAACAGGGCTTTACTCACATGTGAGACATGGTTCACATCTACGATCCTAACTAGATAGCGAAAAGTAGTGGAAGAAGAAGGAGGACTAATACGCGGATCTTGGAAATCGCAATAATGACCAGTCATATCGAGAAGAGGGGTTCAGTCTGCTGCCTACGGATATGGATTTGTCATAAGTGTCCATGCTTCATAGCAATGAGGGGAGGAGAATGTGGTCTGCCAACGAGAGCTCGTCAGGTGATAAAAATATATCTACTGCACCTTATGAAGATATATTATTATTATTATTATTATTATTATTATTAGTAGTAGTAGTAGTAGTAGTAGTAGTAGCTCATTTCAAGTCCTGACGATAGTTTAAGATTGGCAAGTTCATTGCCGAAATTCACTCTGTTTTGCACATTAAAACAGCAATCAGCATCGTCATAGATTGGTACTAGAGAATAGGATTCACTGTCCTCATCAGGACTATTGGCAAATTATCGTACACGCAATGTAGTGTTTCTGTTAGACAAGACAAGGTTAACGTCTCGGGGACCGTGATAAAAATAAGCAGAATGTGGTAGGGGAATGATTTGTGGTAAGAATATAAAGATAATTGTCCTTCTCTTATTGTATTTATCAGGACTTGGTATCTAGGTTACTTTGCTATCACTAAAAAAGTGTTATGATTTGACAATGGTCTCTGTGTTATGGATTTTTCAGGAAATGCAAGAGTGAGAGGATTCATATTCCTGCCTTGTGATTCTATTTCTGTCACAAATACAATTATGAATAATCTTTTACATTTCGTAAGATTTTCGTTCAGTTCAAAAAGTGTCGATATATACAGTTCAAAAAAATTTGGGGGAACATACCTTTGAACGTATGCCATGCTCCCCAAAACAATACTTCACACCCAAGTATAATACCAGCTAAACCTTTATTCTTTACCGTTGAAGTATACGAAAGAACATCTATGGAATCACGTCCATTTCCAGAACACAAACGAAAATGTCCAAATAGGGGCGAAAACAAAGTGATAAAACTCCTCCAGGGTGGATTTTATCACAGTTGGAGAGCTTCAGTATGGTGTATGTCCTCCACGAGCATTTATCACAGCTTGGCACCTACGTGGCATGCTCCGTATAAGTCGACGAAGGTCACGTTGCTGTATCAGGTCCCATTCCTTAATGAGAGCCTGTTCGAGGTTTTGGAGGGTCTGTGATTGAACAGGACGCCCGCGAACACTTCTGACAAGCCTATCCCACACATGCTCGATGGGATTAAGGTCGCGACTCACTGCTATCCATTCCATCTCTTGAATACCCAGTTCTCGCAAGACAGCTCTGTTGATGCGCGCTACAAGATCCCTGGCATTGTCGTGTATGAGTACGAATTCAGGGCCAACACCGTATGCAGCAACCAACACATGCTGTAGCAGTATCTGTTCGACGTAATCCGCAGTGGTAAGGTTACCGTACGTCCATCATTACTGATGCCGCCCCACACCATCACAGAACCTTGTCCGAATTGGTCGCCTTCCTGGACAAAATTTGGCATGTACTGCTCACCATGTTGTCTCCATACACGTTGACGTCCATCACTTTATGTCAGGGGAAATATGGACTCTTCTATGAACAACACAGGTTTCCATTGGCGAAGTTGCCAGTTGACGTGGATACGGGCAAACAGAAGGCGAGCTGCGCTATGTTGCTGCGTTAAACGGGGCACTAGAACAGGACGTCTGTGTCGTAAGGACACTTCTCTTAACCTGTTCCTTACCGTCTGGTCAGACACTGTGACTCCAGTGACCCTCCTGAAGTCTTGTTCCAGTTCTCTGGCAGTTGCTGAACGACGCCGCAACGCACAGATGGTCAGATATCGGTTATCCTGTGGGGTTGTCATGCGTCTACGATCTTGTCCAACCCTCATTGTGAACTGGCATGTCTCATTGTAGCGATTCCACAAGCGTTGAGTAACTGACGGAGAGATATTGAGATCCACAGCAACACGAAGAGAAGTCCATCCTTCCTGGATCAAAGTGACGGCCCTTGCGACTTGTACCTGGTTAAGATGTCTCATGGGATGTGCTGGTTTATGTACAACGTGCTCAAATGACCGCAGCATTCTGTGTACCTCACAACGATACGCGAACGCACCGCTATTCATTTGTTTTCAGGGATCACCGGAAAGTTTAATACAGGGCTACGCCCATAGATTGAGTATAAGTTCGATTTGACATACCCTGAGTAACTAAGAACTCAAGGTAAGCTCTACGACCATTGGAACCCCATCTATCAAATTAACGTTCACATATCAGACGTTACAAAACATGTTCATCTAATTTTTTTGAACTGTATAAATATATATATATATATTAAGTAACTCAGACACTTACGGTAACTTTTCCCTTGATACAATAATAATGTTATTGGTTTTACGTCCCAGTTACTATGTTTACGGTTTTAGGAGACGTCGATATGCCGGAATTCTGTCATGCAGCAGTTCCTTAAAGTACCAGTAAATCTACTGACACGAGGTTGACGTATTTGAGCACCTTTAAATACCATTGGTCAGACCCGTGATCGAACACGCTAACTTTATTTCAGAAGGTCAGCGCGCTAGCATCTGAGCTACTAAGCCCGCGTTCTCCTAATATATTTCAAAGTTCAAATTCTGGATTATTTCCTGTGACTTCTCTCCTCTCTTCCGTTCAAGTTTAATAGATATCCTTTCGGTTATTTCCAAAATTCCAATAACAGGCTTTTAGTTTCATGGAATACGAACCATTGAGAAGTTTGATGGTTATTCTAGAAAACATACATAAATCTAGTTCTCTCTCACGAGACCTCAGGAGGATCCCGGGATAGAAATCTCCCACAGTCCGCCTACGCACGGAGTGACCCACATTCGTCTGCCAGTATTGTTGTGTTAACCACCCATACTAATTAATCAACAAGGTCATGTGTTAGATGTAAATCACCTTTTGTTAAACGAATGTCACGGCGTTGGGGAAAATGTCGTATTATTATTATTATTATTATTATTATTATTATTATTATTATTATTATTATTATTATTATTATAAGGAGATTATAAAGTTTACTTGACTGGGGTCAAAAAGGGAAGGGCAGAGTCTGGGGTAAGGCTTTTCATCAGGAATACTCTTGCACGCAACATAGTTTTTGTCAGGCACGTAAACGAGCGAATGATGTGGGTAGATTGGGCAGTTGAGAGAATTAGGACGAGAATTGTCTTAGTGTATCCACAATGTGAGGGTACAGATGAGGATGAAATTGGAAAGTTTTATGAAGCACTGGGTGACATCGTAGTCAGGGTCAACAACAAGGATTGGATAGTGCTAATAGGCGATTTCAATGCGAGAGTTGGAAGTAGAACGGAAGGATACGAAAGGGTGAATGGTAAATGTGGGGAAGATATGGAAGCTAATAGAAATGTGAAGCGTCTGCTGGACTTCTGTGCTAGTGTGTGTTTACCAGTTACGAATACATCCTTCAACCATAAGGCTCTTCACCGCTCCACATGGGAGGGTAGAGGTACCAGATCCAAAATAGACCATATTTCAACCGACTTCGAATTCAGGAAATCTGTTAGGAATGTGCCGGTTTTTCGGGATTTTTTTCGATTAAACAGGCCATTATCTGATCTGGACTTTTTATCACTTACGGGTGGGGGTCGAAGGGGGTGATATTAAAATAATCTAAAAATAGTGTTGTATCCATAGATTTCGCGGCCGCTGATGTAAATAGAGTAATTCCGGATTTTTAAAAATCCAAGTTCAGTCCCCTTTGAAGTGGGGGCGAGGGTAGGAGTGAGATAAACATAATCAAAAATAGTGTCGAATCCACAGTTCTCAGGGTCGCTGAGATGAATAGTGACACTATGGAGTATTTAAAGTCCGATTTCAGCCCCCTTTGGGGTGGGGGCGACGGGGGAGTGAGATATAAAAATAATCGAAAATGGTGTCGAATCCATAGTTCTCGGGGGCACTGAGATGAATAGTGACACTCCGGAATTTTTATCCCTTACAGGTAGGGGTCGAGGAAGGGGAGAGGTATGAAATAGTCTAAAATTGTTTTGAATCCACAGTTTTCGGGGTCACTGAGATGAATAATTACACATCGAGTTTTCTGAAGTCCATGCATCCCCTGTGGTGTAAGGGGGGGGGGGGCAGGGGGGAGTGACACTTAAAAATAATCAAAAATAGTTTCGAATCCATAGTTTCCGTGGTCGCTGAGATGAACAGTGACACTCCGGATGTCGTATAAGTCCAAGTTAAGCTTCAATCGGCAGGGGCGAGAGAAGGGAGGAAGAAATAAAAATGTCCAAATGACCATATATTAAGGATGTTTATATGTTGTTCCACCCTATGTGTCAACTAAACTTGGTAAAATTATTACCGACTATCTGTAAAAAATACTGTGTCGGCAAGGCACTCCTAGAAGCCCTAAAGAAGGGGCGAAGGACCTATATTAGTGTTGAATCATACTTCTCTGGACTACGGGAGAGATTTCAATCAAACATGGCACACTTACGACTTACTTCCAGGAGACAAACTGCGAGGCGTTATGGTAACCCTAGCACGCCTAGGAGTAGTATAATGGGAGAGTTCTGCCGCCTCCTCCTCCTCGCGCGGCGCGGGAAATTTGAATTCTGGCGGGAAATTTGAATTTTGGCGGGAGATTTGAATTTTGGCGGGAGATTTGAATTTGTAAACAAAGCCACGTGCTTTTTGACAGCTGTCATCGACAACAACGCATCGCTAACCTCACTGCTGCCATCTTGACGGGCCTAAACCTCATTAGTGCCAACTTGACCTAACTAGCGCGAGGTAAACAAAGACACGTGTTTTTTGACAGCGACGTGCTTTTTGACAGACAACAACGCATAGCTAACCTCAGTACTGCCATCTTGACGGGCCTAAACCACAGTAGTGCCAACTTAACCTAACTAGCGCGAGATAAACAAATCCACGTGCTTTTTGACAGATTTGTAAACAAAGCCACGTGCTTTTTGACAGATAACAACGCATCGCTAACCTCAGTACTGCCATCTTGACGGACCTAAACCTTAGTGGTACCAACTTAACCTAACTAGCGCGTGGTAAAAAAAGCCACGGGCTTTTTTTGACAGCTGTCATCCGCCATCTTTAAACACTGTGCTGCCCTCTTGCGTCACCTGTCATCGGCAGTGCTGCCATCTTGGTGGGCCTAAACCTTAGTGCTACCAACTTAACCTCACTAGCGTGAAATAAACAAATCCACGTGCAGCTGTCATCCGCCATCTTTGAGCATCGTGCTGCCCTCTTTAGCTACTTACCTTTGAAATGTGGAACGTCATCCGCCATCTTGCATCGCAAACCTCAGTGCTGCACTCTATGTAGTGGTGGCAAATTCCACGTGCTCTACAAAGCCACGTGCAGCTGTCATCCGCCATCTTTGAGCACCGTGCTGCCCTCTTTAGCTACTTACCTTTGAAATGTGGTACGTCATCCGCCATCTTGCATCGCAAACCCCAGTGCTGCACTCTATGTAGTGACGGCAAATTCCACGTGCTTTACAAACCTATGCGCTTTTTTGTCAGCTATCATCCGCCAGAGAGCACCGTGCTGCTCTCTATGTGGTGGTAGTAAATTCTACACGCTTTACAAACCCATGTGCTTTTCTGACAGCTGTCAACCGCCAGAGAGCACCGTGCTGCCCTCTTTATACTGGTGGCAAATTCTACGTGCTTTTTGACAGCTGTCATCCGCAAGAGAGCACCGTGCTGCCATCTATGTGGTGGCGGCAAATTCCACGTGCTCTTGTTTAGTAAACAAAGCCACGTGCAGCTGTCATCCGCCATCTTTGAGCACTGTGCTGCGGGTAATTTCGTCAGCTGTCATCCACCATCTTTAATCTACAGAACACCGTGCTGCCCTCTATGTAGTGGCGGGCAATTTGAAAAGTTCTGTTAGCTATCATCCGCCATCTTTGAGCACCGTGCTGCCCTCTTTAGCTGGATACCTGCGGTGGCGGCAAATCACACGTGCTCTACAAAGCCACGTGTAGCTGTCATCCGCCATCCTAGAGCACCGTGCTGCGGGCAATTTCGTCAGCTGTCATCCGCCATCTTTAAACACCGTGCTGCCCTCTTTATGGCTACTACCTTAAGCACGTAGTAGTGGGCAATTTGAAAAGTTCTGTTAGCTATCATCCGCCATCTTTGAGCACCGTGCTGCCCGGTGGCGGCAAATTCCACGCGCTCTTGTTTGGAAACAAACTCACGTGCATTTTTGACAGCTACCATCCGCCCTGCTCTCTGTAGTAGCGGGTAATTTGAAAAGTTCTGTTAGCTGTCATCCGCCATCTTTGAGCACCGTGCTGCCCGGTGGCGGCAAATTCCACGTGCTTTACAAACTCACGCGCAGTTGTCATCCGCCATCTTACATCGCAAACCTCAGTGCTACACTCTATGTGGTGGCGGATAATTTTAAAAAGAAACATTCTACAGCAGCCATCTTTCGACGCTAATTGCACAAGATGGTGGCTATACATGACTCCTTAAAGGTGCTTATGCAAGATTATCGCTATACATAGACGCCCTTGGGATGCTTGCGCAAGATGGCGGTTATACAAGGCTCCTTATGAGGGATGCTTGCGCGAGATGGTGGTTGCTCTTATGAGGCGGCTTAAGGATCCTTGGCTAGAGACGCCCTAAGGATGCTTGCGCAAGATGGCGGATGCAAGATGGCGGCTATACATAGCTCCTTATGAGACAGCCAGTACTCGATACAACATGTGATCAGAACATTGATTGATGTGTTCAGAACACAAAATAAGTAGAATCGAACACTGTACTCGATACAACGTGTGATTAAAACATTGTCTGGTGTGTTCAGAACACTATATAAGTAGAATCGAACGCTGTACAACATGTTAGGGGATACCTTTGTTTAGATTGAAACTACATAGAGGGCAGCACGGTGTTCTGTAGATTAAAGATGGTGGATGACAGCTGACGAAATTACCCGCAGCACAGTGCTCAAAGATGGCGGATGACAGCTGCACGTGGCTTTGTTTACTAAACAAGAGCACGTGGAATTTGCCGCCACCACATAGATGGCAGCAAGGTACTCTCTTGCGGATGACAGCTGTCAAAAAGCACGTAGAATTTGCAACCAGCATAAAGAGGGCAGCACGGTGCTCTCTGGCGGTTGACAGCTGTCAGAAAAGCACATGGGTTTGTAAAGCGTGTAGAATTTACTACCACCACATAGAGGGCAGGACGGTGCTCTCTGGCGGATGATAGCTGACAAAAAAGCGCATAGTTTGTAAAGCACGTGGAATTTGCCGTCACTACATAGAGTGCAGCACTGAGGTTTGGGATGCAAGATGGCGGACGACGTACCACATTTCAAAGGTAAGTAGCTAAAGAGGGCAGCACGGTGCTCAAAGATGGTGGATGACAGCTGCACGTGGCTTTGTAGAGCACGTGGAATTTGCCACCACTACATAGAGTGCAGCACTGAGGTTTGCGATGTAAGATGGCGGATGACGTACCACATTTCAAAGGTAAGTAGCTAAAGAGGGCAGCACGATGCTCAAAGATGGCGGATGACAGCTGCACGTGGATTTGTTTATCTCACGCTAGTGAGGTTAAGTTGGTAGCACTAAGGTTTAGGCCCACCAAGATGGCAGCACTGCCGATGACAGGTGACGCAAGAGGGCAGCACAGTGTTTAAAGATGGCGGATGACAGCTGTCAAAAAAGCACGTGGCTTTGTTTACCACGCGCTAGTTAGGTTAAGTTGGTACCACTAAGGTTTAGGTCCGTCAAGATGGCAGTACTGAGGTTAGCGATGCGTTGTTGTCTGTCAAAAAGCACGTGGCTTTGTTTACAAATCTGTCAAAAAGCACGTGGCTGTCAAAAAGCACGTGGATTTGTTTATCTCGCGCTAGTTAGGTTAAGTTGGCACTACTGAGGTTTAGGCCCGTCAAGACGGCAGTACTGAGGTTAGCGATGCGTTGTTGTCTGTCAAAAAGCACGTGGCTGTCAAAAAACACGTGGCTTTGTTTACCTCGCGCTAGTTAGGTTAAGTTGGCACTAGTGAGGTTTAGGCCCGTCAAGATGGCAGCAGTGAGGTTAGCGATGCGTTGTTGTCGATGACAGCTGTCAAAAAGCATGTGGCTTTGTTTACAAATTCAAATCTCCCGCCAAAATTCAAATCTCCCGCCAGAATTCGAATTTCCCGCGCCGCGCGAGGAGGAGGAGGCGGCAGAACTCTCCCATTATACTACTCCTAGGGGTGGGGTGGGGGCTGAGAAGTAAAAATAATCGATAATAGTGTCGAAACCATAGTTTTCGTGGTCGCTAAGAAGAATACTGACACTCCGGACGTCGCTGACGTCCATCTTCAGCCCCCATCGGCATGGAGATGAGAAGGGATGGAAAGGAAATTGCCCGAAATGACAGAAATTAAGTACGTATGAGTGTTTCTTCCAACCTTAGCCATCATTCAAAATTGGTACACATATTTCTTACTATCTAAAAAAATACTATTGTGTAAAACACCCCTAGCACTCCTAGCGGAGTTGGTGAAATATGAAAATAAATGACTTTTATTTATGTCGAATACCATCGTCGCTGAGTTGAACTGTGATACTCTGGATGGTTAAGTCTTATATATGGTTGTATGTGAGCATGTTCCAGAATAGCTCTCAACGAATCTTGGTACACATATGACCATCTGGAAGAATAATACTGTAGAGATCAATTATAACAACCACCGCTGAGGGTGGGGAATGGGAGGAGATGGCATTTCAAAGTAATAGAAAATAACCGATATTAAAGTCTAATTCAATGTTTATGTGTCGCTGAGATGAATTGTGACGCTCTGAATACCGTTTAAGTCCACATTCAGCCTCCATTGAGACTGGAGGAAGAATGGGGTTTGATATTAAATAGTCTAAAATGACCGAGATTAGTGTTGAATCCACTGCATTTGGAGTCACAAGGCTGATTGGTTACAGTTTCAAAGAGAGGTAAAATAGTGTAGGTCATATCTATAACGCGACTAATACATGTAGTTAGCCCTTATTAATTTCTTGAAAGGATCAAAGTCCGCCTCTGTGGTGTAGTGGTTAGTGTGATTAGCTGCCACCCCAGGAGGTCCGGGTTCGATTACCGGCTCTGCCACGAAATTCGAAAAGTGGTACGAAGGCTGGAACGGGGTCCACTCAGCCTTGGGAGGTGAAATGAGCAGAGGTGGGTTCGATTCCCACCTCAGCCATCCTGGAAGTGGTTTTCAGTTGTTTCCCACTTCTCCTCCAGGCAAATGCCGGGATGGTACCTAACATAACGTCCGACTCGTTGGTTGAATGGTCAGCGTACTGGCCTTCTGTTCAGAGGGTCCCGGGTTCGATTCCCGGCCGGGTCGGGGATTTTAACCTTTATTGGTTAATTCCAGTGGCCCGGGGGCTGGGTGTTTGTGCTGTCCCCAACATCCCTGCAACTCACACACCACACATAACACTGTCCTCCACCACAATAACACGCAGTTACCTACACATGGCAGATGCCGCCCACCCTCGTCGGAGGGTCTGCCTTACAAGGGCTGCACTCGGCTAGAAATAGCCACACAAAATTATAAATTATATACCTAACATAACGCCACGGCCGCTTCCTTCCCTCTTCCTTGTCTATCTCTTCCAATCTTCCCATCCCCCACCAAGGCCCCTGTTCAGCATAGCAGGTGAGGCCGACTGGGCGAGGTACTGGGCATTCTCCCCAGTTTCATCCGCCGACCCAATGTCTCACGCTCCAGGACACTGCGACTCAGTCCGAGGGAAAAACCAACCCTGGAGGGTAAGCAGATTAAGAACGAAAGAAAAGAAAGGATAAAAGCCGAGCTCGATAGCTGCAGTCACTTACACGTAAGTGCGGCCAGTATCCAGTAATCGGGAGATAGTGGGTTTGAACCCCACTGTCGGCAGCCCTGAGGATGGTTTTCCGTGGTTTCCCATTTTTGCACCAGACAAATGCTAGGGCTGTACCTTAATTAAGGCCAATGCCGCTTCTTTTCCATTCCTAAACCTTTCCTATCCCATCGTCACCATCGGTGCGACGTAAAGCACATAGCAAAAAAGAAAGGATAAACTTCCCAGTCAATTCGAGCTTCCACAAGGATGTTTTACTTGATGATTAAATAATCGAAAACTTGAAATCGAACACATCTAAATAACTCTAAAGTTTCATAATAGATGTTAAAAATCAATAACCAAAAAAGGAATTCTATAAAAATTCACTTCGCACATAACTAACTATTAATACTAATCTTAAAAGTAAACGTTCAAAAACCAATCGGGCAAGGCCGGGTACTTCAGCTAGTAATACATATAAATACTTTGAAAAAAACACTACTTTGATGTCGCAGGATTAGACTGTAGAGTACCAAAACTGACCATTTCTTCACGCTTGACCTGCATACTAATAAAACGTTTTCATTAATCCCCTGAAGGGCCTCTTGGACAGTAACGCCGTCTCCCAGGCCAGGAAATTTCTTACGGTGAATGAGATCTACGGAGCAAGTGAGGGGGTTGGCGGCTGTGCCCTATACTAGGAAGTGTCCCGGCATTCGACTTAGTGCAGGAGAATGGAATACCACGGAAGACCATTCTCAGAACAGCCGACGGTTTTGGCCAGCCGTGAGGTCCAGCCCTGTACCGTCTCCCGAATGGAGAGGCGTTGAGCCACGATAGAGCCGTATTCGCCCCTCCTCTGCCCGGTTGGCCGTTCAGAGTACGCAGTTGTTGGACTACGGACTAGCCGTAGCCACTTGAGGGCCGAGACCTACTCTGCATCCACCGACGTTGACCTGCATCTTGCCTGCCACTCTTAAGTTCTTACTTGCTGTCATGTACATGGAAGTGCCTCAGTAGATCTTAAGAAGTTTCTTCTTGATCTAAGACGTTTGCAATCTGGCTGATAGCCAAACAGAGGTTGGGCTTGTTATATCATCGCCTAATTCCTGACTTTCCTGGCAGCTGGTTCTCGACGGATTGCGAGAGCTGCTGTACTAGCAAGACAGTGGAACTTTTCCAGGGGTGTAGGATGCAGACAACCAGTGATACTTCGGCATGTCTCGTTAGTGTCACATCCACGGTTTTGGCATGGCAGAATTTATGCCATACTGGGCAAGCCTACTCAGCTGCAGTATAACATAGTTCAAGGACAGATGTCCCTACTACGTGTGGATGTACACCCCAAGCTGTCCCACTCAACTTCCGTACGATGTTTTCCTAGCAGCCACTTCCCGTTTGATGTTGGAGCAGTGCTTTCGGAACGGTCAAGAGCAACTCCCAGATACTTAGGGGTACTGCAGTCTAGACAATGATCATCACTCAAGTGACCTCACACCAGCTCTCATTAGGAAATCGAGAAGAAGAACGCCGAACCCTAAGTAAGAAAACCCTAACCAAATTCTATCGAGTATGTAATAAAGGAAACCGTTTCGGTTATGAAGTATGGTGAAATCTGAGCGTTCTCGACTCTGTAGCCACAGAGCTACAGTCTCAACTCGTTTAGTTAATACTGCAATTTAAGTTTCAATATTTAGCCCTTTGGCGCTCAGAAGAAAACCATCTTGTACTCTTAATAGAATATTATGGATAAGGATCAGCTACAAGTTGATAAGCGAGGTGTAAAGTTGAAGAAGATGGGACGGACTAATACTCATGAACGTTAACATTTATTTGTCGTGCACATCAGAACAATCAGTGTTATATATAAAAGTAATAATGATAGTAACTGTATTACATATTTTACGCTCGTTCAACTACCAACGGTCGTGATGGATTTGAATTCTTCCCTGAGAAAAGTGATTCGTAACTTTCCAGTACATCTGACGCAAGTCTCACGTATTTAAGCTGTCATAAATGACAATAGACTGTGCCGGCGTTTGATCTTACTACTTCGATCAAAGAAGATGAGTATGCTTTTCATCAGGTCATTCTTTCACCAACGAGAACCTAGTGTCTTCAATTTTCGGTCTGGTAGTATATTTCTGTACTCCATTACTAACCTAGCGTATAGTAGCTGAGTGGCGCATTTACTGGTTCCTCATGAAGGCGACTGCGGTTCGAGTACCGGCCATTCCTTGTGGAAATTTTAAAATTAGAAGTCACGTCCTTGTGGTTCATATTTCACGTAAAACATGATCACGATATCAATAACCACGTAAAACTCCAAGCCTGCTTGCTTGGTTCTATGAACCTATAGGCTAAGTCAGCTAAATCAGTACATACATGACAACATCTGGAGCAAGGTTCTATCCGGCGAATTTGTGCTTTGAAGGCGAGTAATTGACTATCTTCCCCACTCTGAGAAATTACTTTAAGGTCTTGGATAGAGAGACTGTGTCTTCGATCCTTTTTCTACTTGAAGTGTGAACCTATCCGCTGACATTCAGTTAAATTATGTAAGTCCGACTCGTGGCATTGGCCGGCGACTACGAACAAATTTACCCGCTTTCGTTCCGTTTCCTTCAGTGTACAGAAGGCAGTGCTCTATATCACGAGGACCAAACGCTGGCAGTGCGACGGCCTGGTATGTTCATACGTCGCGTCGTCCGGCTGAACAATGCTAACTAGTGTAATATAGTAATCCCTAACATGTGTGTGTATGTGGTACACTCTGCCCCGTGCCAGCCATAGTTAGGGAAAATTATTTACTTGACCAAGTCTGAGATATTATAGGATGTAGGAGAGAACGAGTTGGGAAGGGTGGTGGAGAAAGGGGAGTGAGGAAGAGGATGTAACACTAGCATAGCGCATCGCACCACCCTTCCCCCGCCCTCTTGCTACCTCCCCTTCCCACCCTCCAAAACCAACCATAAATATGTGATGTCGCTTTAATATCATGTGCCAGCTGGGTTAAATTGTTATGAATGGGGCAAGAGCCGGCAGCAAACAGCCTTTAACTACTAATAGTAGTAGGAGTTGTGTATGTTAGATTTATTCGCAGGCATTATCACAATCTACTCCCCGTGCGTTGGATATATGTGTGAGTGTGTGCAACCTACTATTGACTGCACAAAAATATATATGGAGTCCTATATATGAATATGTGATAAATAGTTATTAAAATACATCTGTCTTGTAGTTACCATCCAGCTGGAGAGCAAACTGACAACCGATATTAATGTGGATGTTAAGACATCTGAGACAAAACAAAAGCAGATTAATTTGACTTCATAAACCTAGTAGATGATACACACACTGCACGAATTAGAGTTTTACAGTCCCGCCTCTAGCTCATTCATTTAGCCGTATATTATTAAGTTCAATGGTCATAACTTCAGCACTAATCTTCCCATGCGTTTTACGTTTTCAACTGAATTGTTCGCACCAGTCTACAAGAACAACTAGTAATCAATTACTGAAATACATTCCTAAAACTCAAATATGAAAATGTCAACTAATGAAAATATCCTCTAGAAGAGGAAGTGCCATTCAGTCTTTATGTCGGTTTTCTGTTCATCACTTTTTATGAACTGCAGGAAATTTCTCAATTTCTATTCTCTCTTCTTCTTCTTCCTCTTCTTAATCTGTTTACCCTCCAGGGTCGGTTTTTCCCTCGGCCTCAGCGAGGGATCCCACCTCTACCGCCTCAAGCCTGAAGCTTCAGATTTTGGGTCGGGGATACAACTGGGGAGAATGACCAGTACCTCTCCCAGGAGGCCTCACCTGCTATGCTGAACAGGAGCCTTGTGGAGGGATGGGAATATTGGATGGGACAGGCAAGGAAAAGGGAAGGAAGTGGCCGTGGCCTTAAGTTAGGTACCATCCCGGCATTTGCCTGGAGGAGAAGTGGGAAACCACGGAAATCCCACTTCAAGGATGGCTGAGGTGGGAATCGAACCCACCTCTACTCAGTTGACCTCCCGAGGCTGAGTGGACCTCGTTCCAGCCCTCGTACCACTTTTCAAATTTCGTAGCATAGCCGGGAATCGAACCCGGACCTCGGGGGGTGGCAGCTAATCACGCTAACCACTACACCACAGAGGAGAACTCAATTCTCTCTTCTACAAGTCTTTATTCGTTCTCTCTCGTAAAGTTGCAATGCCTTATCATCTTCCGTATCCGAAGTCAGACTGTCACTAACATACATTTTTCTGCAATCAATAAATATAAAGAGCTTCATTTTTCAACTCAGGATGCAATGGAATAAGCATACAATTTAACAAATACCCTCTTAATACATTTCATAATTAATGACGTTCGTTTTCCACGAGATAGCTAAAACAAGTAACAAACTAGGATGAAGAAGTCTACCCACAGTCCCGCAAGCATACGTCTAGATTAAAAATACAATTTGATCATTTTTAATTAAAACTGAAAAATCATCGACTTGAAGGGAGCATTAATATCCGAAAGACTCTTACGACGGTTTCATTAAAGTAATTAAATATTGTATATTTTCAAGGATCTGGCCTATTTCATTGCGAAATTACTTTTATATCACATAAACAAATAAAACTGTTCTCCAGCACTTGACGTTAGATTGTATTTTGAATTCGAGATGTGGACTTCGTTATGAATAGTTGATTCTCTCAATTAATATGTACAGTACGGACATGTTACTCTCATGGAAGCTGCTTAACGTAACGTGTATCGTTGGAGTATTTACTAATAATTTTAAACGCTGAGGTACACCTATAAAATGCGTAAATTCGTTTGTATATACTGTTGGTTAATCCTAAGATGTTAACGTCATTTTAACACTTAAGAAAACAGTTGTACAGGAACTGTACCGTCCACTAACGGTGAAGACCGTAAATCACAAGAGATGCTCTTATAGGTCTATGTGTACATAAATCCTATGTCTTTTCCATCGTGCACACTTTCCTATGCATCCTACTCTGCAGTTTGTTCGTACGTTTCTATTATCATGTATGGTGCTAAGTATATCCTCGCTGCCGGGAATAAACCTCCTATGTGAAATATTTTATCTTAGAACTTTGGCCGGTAAAGTTCTGTCATCTAAGGTGCAATACTGTGTGAATATTGTCAAGGCATTCTCGCTCTTCATAATGTACCGTATGTGCTGCGGGTCAGTATATCTCCAACAAATATTATCACATAGGATGTTTTGCCCCGGCAACGACGATATTTTAATTCCAAAGCATTCCAAGAAAGCTGATTTCTCATTTCCTTAATACTGATTTGCCTATCTTGCACTACTCGGTCGGTCCATCATCCTTTTGAGAACATGTGGCACAAAGTTTATTTCTCACGTCCATAAAAGGAGTTTGTCATGAGTTCGAATGTAAATGGGGATTTTCAAGGCTTTCTGAATCGTAGTTCTTAAGAAGTAAGTTTGTAGTTCAATCCATCCACTCGTAGTTGGCCACTACCTGGGTGGGAATCGTCGTTCTTAAATAACATAGAAACCAACTCACGACCTCTGATACCTGAGGTAAATAGAACATACACCTCCGGAGCAAGCGGTCTCAAAATAGTAAATGCTCCCTTGTGTATATATTTTATCAACTTTCAATGCAGAATATATTGCTCCAAGAATTATTTTCACATTCTGTAGAACTCGCGGTACATAAGTATTTTTCACAGGATGTGCTAAAATATGCTCCAAGAAAGGACTTGGCGCCCAAATTCAAGATTTTAGTTCAGGAATCTTGCAGGTGATCGTAATTTTTCACGAAGTAATTCCATAATCACGTTTGTGTATGGGAAATTATGGGCCAACATATTTATTTTTAAAACAATAAAATGCACTACTGGTTGGGTTCAAGAAACACACGCAGGAGGTGCTGCTTGTGATCTGGTTTCATCTATAATGGCGCATGGTGTCCGGAGAGGCCTGAAGCAAGTCTTTCTAATTGACGCTTATAGGCGACCTACGTGTCTGTGATGGTGAGGCCCTATTTATTGTGAATTCCATTTTTAAAGAAAGTAGTATAATAAGCGGGTTCTGGCGCCACCGCCACAGCAGGCTCCCAGAGGCCACCTCCACCACCACCACAGCCAGAGGCCTCCCAGAGGCCACCTCCACCACCACCACCACAGCCAGAGGCCTCCCAGATGCCTCCTCCACCACCACCACAGCCAGAGGCCTCCCAGAGGTCTCCTCCGCCACCCGCGGGAAATTTGAATTTGTAAACAAAGCCACGTGCTTTTTGACAGCTGTCATCGACAACAACGCATCGCTAACCTCAGTACTGCCATCTTGACGGGCCTAAACCTCAGTAGTACCAACTTAACCTCACTAGTGCGAGATAAACAAATCCACGTGCTTTTTTGACAGCTGTCATCCGCCATCTTTAATCTATAGAGCACAGTACTGCCCTCTTTAGCTACATACCTTTGAAATGATGTGGCGGATAATTTGAAAAATGCTTTTTTGACAGCAGCCATCTTTAATCTAGAGAGCACCGTGCTGCCCTCTTAAACAAACTCTCGTGCTTTTTTCTGACAGCTATCATCCGCCATCTTGCATCACAAAGCTCAGTGCTGCACTCTTTAGCTAGATACCTTTGAAATGTGGTGGCGGCAATTTGAAAAATTCTATGTGCTCTTGTTTAGTACACAAAGCCACGTGCTTTTTTGACAGCTGTCATCCACCATCTTTAATCAATAGAGCACTGTGCTGCTATCATGCGGGCAATTTCGTTAGCTGTCATCCGCCATCTTTAATCCACAGAGCACCGTGCTGCTCTCTGTAGTAGCGGGCAATTTGAAAAGCTCAGTTAGCTGTCATCCACCATCTTTAATCAAGAGAGCACCGTGCTGCCATCTTTAGCTAGATACCTTTGAAATGTGGTGGCGCAAATTTAAAAAGAAAAATTCTACAGCAGCCATCTCTCGACGCTAATTGCACAAGATGGTGGCTATATATGACTCCTTAAAGGTGCTTATGCAAGATGGCCACTATACATAGGTTCTTATGAGACCCCTTGGGATGCTTGCGCAAGATAGCGGTTATAAAAGGCTCCTTATGAGACGCCCTAGAGATGCTTGCGTAAAATGGCGGTTGTTCTTATGAGGCAGCTTAAGGGTCCTTGCACAAGATGGCTAGAGACGCCCTAAGGATGCTTGCGCAAGATGGCGGACGCAAGATGGCGGCTGTACACGACTCCTTATGAGATGCCTTAAGGGTGCTTGCGCAAGATGGCTGCTGCTCTTATGAAGAAAGCTAGCTTAGAAGCTAACGTGTCATGCTAGTACGATTCATTAAACTTGGGGCTTAAATGCAAAATGTTAAATATCTCGAAAACGGTGCATCGTAGAGCAAAACGGACAACATTTTTCCGCCTAGTACGTAGGTTCGCAGTATGAGGAACAAGAAAACTATAGTCTAATTATGGGATCAACGGTTCGGTTCCTACTTAGGCCCTTTGGCATTTGCTTTGTTTTAGCTTGTATTGAAGCAAATATTCGTAAGATCAGGTCTAGCTATGGTGGAGAGTATAACGTACCGTGCTGGTTCGATTCATTAAATTTGTGGCTTAAATGCAAAATGTTAAATATCTCGAAAACGGTGCATCGTAGAGCAAAACGGCAAAAAATTTTTCGCCTAATATCTAGGTTTGCAGTATCAGGAACAAGAGAAACATAGTCTAATGATGGGATCAACGGTTCGGTTCCTACTTAGGCCCTTTGGGATTTGCTCTGTTTTAGCTTGTATTGAAGCGACTCTTCGTAACATGATCAGGTCTAGCTATGGTAGAGAGTATAACGTACCGTGCTGGTTCGATTAATTAAATTTGGGGCTTAAATCTCGAAAACGGACAAAAAAAATTCCGCCTAATACTTAGGTTCGCAGTATCAGGAACAAGAGAAACATAGCCTAATGATGAGATGAACGGTTCGATTCCTACTTAAGCCCTTTGGCATTGACAGCTATCTAATTCTACAAGATGGTGGCTGCTCTTATGAGACACAAGATGGCTTGAGACGTCCTAGGGATGCTTACGCAAGATGGCGGACACAAAATGGTGACTATACATAGCTCCTAATGAGACAGCCTAGGGGTGCACGCGCAAGATGGCGGCTAGTCTTATGAAGAAAGCTAGCTTAGAGGCTACTGCGCAAGATAACGGCTGCTGTTATGCATGCGGTGGAGGGCAATTTGAAATACCTAGGCTGTTAAAGCCTTATCATTCTCCTCCTCCTCCTCCTCCTCCTTCTCTACCTCCTCCTCCTCCTTCGCCTCTTATGTCAAGGCATAGTTTTATATCGAACAAGTTTAAACCTGCATCGCGGAGGCAAGCGTGTGCAGCGATAACATTATTGTGCACCTTTAGACTTGCGTAACATTAGAAGAGTAGAATCAAACGCTGTACTCGATACAACATGTAATCAGAATATTGATTGATGTGTTTAGAACACTAAATAAGTAGAACCGAACACTGTACTCGATACAACATGTGTTTAGAACATGTCAGGGGATACCTTTGTTCTAAGAATATTAGATTACCGCACATTCCTTGTAGGGCTAATAGGCTAAAGGTCTAATGGGCTAAAGGGCTAATGGGCTAAAGGGCTAATGGGCTAAAGGGCTAAAGGGCTAAAGGAGCAACAACCTCATCGATCGCTATCAGCAAGAACGCTTGTACTTTGTTAAGTGTAGAAAATTAATCTTTATTTGTAAATGGTTTCATGTTCAGAACAAGGAATGGAACCTGGGGGTTACGTCTTACCTAATAAAATCCCCGAGGTGCGATGAATTACGTTTTTCGAACTAGTGTTTGGAACACTGAACTTTTCAAGATGATAGCAGAGAGTTTAGCAATGTTCTGTCTTTGGAATATAAATCCCGCGCTACAACATGCATAAGGTGGCAGCCTTGAGGTTTGCCGCCGTAAAGATGCCAAGAGTGAGGTTAGCAATGTTCCGTTGTTGGATTTTAAATTCCGCCCTATAACATGCATAAGGTGGCAGCCTTGAGGTTTACCGCAGTAAAGATGGCAGCAGTGAGGTTAGCGACGCTCTATTGTCCTTCAAAGTGAGGTTAGGGTTCGTCAAGAAGACAGCTGTCAAAAAAGCACGTGGCTCCTCAAATGAGGTTGGTGGCAGGAAGGGCATCCGGCCGTAAGACATGTCATCTGAACTCATCTCACGTCATCCCCGTTTGCGTATCAAGAAAACGGGACTAAGGGATAGACATACACATTCGTAGGATTCCTAAATGGACGGCTGTGTGGCTCAGACGGTTAAGGCGCTGGCCTTCTGACCCCAGCTTGGCAGGTTCGATCCGGTGGTATTTGAATGTGCTCAAATACGTCAACCTCGGTTGCTCTACCAATTGAGCTATGGTGGCCTAGGCCATCTTTGTTCTGTTTGAAAGGATCTGAGATACAGGTCTGGTACTGCTGCTAGCACACTGTAGAGTGCGTTTAAGTCGCCCGTTGTGGGGCATGTCAATTGGTAGAGCAACCGACGCGAAATCGGGAGGTTGTGGGTTCGGATCCCACTGGTGTCCGGCTGGCCATTTTTGTTCTGTACTTAACATCTCTTCAACACGTACTACATGTACGTAACACGACCTACTACACTGACTGACAGAGCAAATGCAACACCAAGAAGGAGTGGTTCGAAAGGGATGAAAGTTGGGGAAAAAACAGAGACGGCACGGACGAATAATTGATGTTTATTTCAAACCGATATGCAGGTTACACAATGCGCACGGCATCGACTCAGTAGGATGTAGGACCACAGCGAGCGGCGATGCACGCAGAAACACGTCGAGGTACAGAGTCAATAAGAGTGCGGATGGTGTCCTGAGGGATGGTTCTCCATTCTCTGTCAACCATTTGCCACAGTTGGTCGTCCGTACGAGGCTGGGGCAGAGTTTGCAAACGGCGTCCAATGAGATCCCACACGTGTTTGATTGGTGAGAGATCCGGAGAGTACGCTGGCCACGGAAGCATCTGTACACCTCGTAGAGCCTGTTGGGAGATGCGAGCAGTGTGTGGGCGGGCATTATCCTGCTGAAACAGAGCATTGGGCAGCCCCTGAAGGTACGGGAGTGCCACCGGCTGCAGCACATGCTGCACGTAGCGGTGGGCATTTAACGTGCCTTGAATACGCACTAGAGGTGACGTGGAATCATACGCAATAGCGTCCCAAACCATGATACCGCGTTGTCTAGCGGTAGGGCGCTCCACAGTTACTGCCGGATTTGACCTTTCTCCACGCCGACGCCACACTCGTCTGCGGTGACTATCACTGACAGAACAGAAGCGTGACTCATCGGAGAACACGACGTTCCGCCATTCCCTCATCCAAGTCGCTCTGGCCCGGCACCATGCCAGGCGTGCACGTCTATGCTGTGGAGTCAATGGTAGTCTTCTGAGCGGACGCCGGGAGTGCAGGCCTCCTTCAACCAATCGACGGGAGATTGTTCTGGTCGATATTGGAACAGCCAGGGTGTCTTGCACATGCTGAAGAATGGCGGTTGACGTGGCGTGCGGGGCTGCCACCGCTTGGCGGCGGATGCGCCGATCCTCGCGTGCTGACGTCACTCGGGCTGCGCCTGGACCCCTCGCACGCGCCACATGTCCCTGCGCCAACCATCTACGCCACAGGCGCTGCACCGTGGACACATCCCTATGGGTATCGGCTGCGATTTGACGAAGCGACCAACCTGCCCTTCTCAGCCCGATCACCATACCCCTCGTAAAGTCGTCTGTCTGCTGGAAATGCCTCCGTTGACGGCGGCCTGGCATTCTTAGCTATACACGTGTCCTGTGGCACACGACAACACGTTCTACAATGACTGTCGGCTGAGAAATCACGGTACGAAGTGGGCCATTCGCCAACGCCGTGTCCCATTTATCGTTCGCTACGTGCGCAGCACGGCGGCGCATTTCACATCATGAGCATACCTCAGTGACGTCAGTCTACCCTGCAATTGGCATAAAGTTCTGACCACTCCTTCTTGGTGTTGCATTTGCTCTGTCAGTCAGTGTATGTTGAAAGTCTGTTTCGATTACAATGCGATCGTGAAAATTCAATATTCATTCACAGAATATCACTTATTAGAGGACGGATTCTGATACAAGTGTGCTAGTGTGAAACACGGATTATAGTAGAGATTTAAAATAATTGAAAGTTTGTAGTACCATAACACCCAGCATATTCTCACCAAAAACTGCAGCGGATGGTCCTACAAATTCTTCCCTGTTCTGGAGATTAATCGCGATTCAAACGGACATATCTTAACCCTCCACATGTTACCCACGGGTATCAAAATTGAACAAATCATTTCGGTAGATTACAAACGTTCTTAGACAGAAATCTTGGATACAGCAACAACGATATCTACTGGCCAAGTAGAAACCACCCTGTACTCATACTTCCTTCCTGATTTTCTCCGTATGTTAATTTCTGCATGATTACTTTTTTTTACATTACAAGGACAATTCGATAAGACAATTCAGCAAAACACATTTGAATCACCTCTTGTACTCACATATTTATCATGAAACATGCCCTTGTTTCCCTTTCATTCGTCAGTTTGGACACCCTATGTAGTGTATAAAATTCATTTTTATGTCAGTGAGAAAATAAGTGATTAAAATGACCACATTATCGATTTTGTTGATATACGAACATTCCTGTGCTGTATTTACTCAGTGAGCTCCTATTTTAAATGGCTACTGATTTACCTGTTGTGGTTTGGCGCGTAATCCCCAGCTCTGCAGGTCCACCTGCACCTTCTGTCCCAATGATTTATTTCTATTTACTGATTTTTAATTCCTTATCGTCAGTTGAACATTGCTCTCTGCGCAATTTAATAGTTTCGATTTCATTCCATTTTATTCTCAGCGTAGTATCTGTCCCATTTTCAGGAGATTTCCTGAATATTTTGTAAGAATTACCGTCAAGAATATAATGTTTCATCATGATAAGTGTATGTGAAATATAAACACGGGGGAGAGTTATTTACCCCCGATGGGCCATGTAAAGGCAGCCTTAGGGAAATGAGCAAATAGTTGTAAATGGCCTTTAAACTGTTGCACGGTACTTACAAATTCAGATCTGGCTCCTATCAAGAAAAAAATAGAGACTGACCAGAATTCTTACCAGCTGCAGAGACTCTTGTTAAAAATGGAAGATCCTTTGAGTGAGAAAAGAAAGAATGAAAATCGCTCCGGAAGATTTTGTGGCCGATGAAAGCGTCAGAATGATTTGCCTTCCGCCGTAGGCCAAACTAGGAGCTACGTGAGAGGATCGAAGAGATTGCCCTCACTATGAGAAAAAGAGGACTGGCGTTCCACGAGCACCTAAAGATAATAATAATTTCGTCTGGCTATTTCTAGACGAGTGCAGCCCTTGTAAGGCAGACCCTCCGATGAGGGTGGGCGGAAACTACCGCGTTATTGTGTTGGAGGATAGTGTTGTGTGTGGTGTGTGAGGTGCAGGGATGTTGGGGACAGCACAAACGCCCAGCCCCCTGGCCACTGGAATTAACCAATGATGGTTAAAATCTCCGACCCGGCCGGGAATCGAACCCGGCACCCTCTAAACCGAAGGCTAGTACGCTGATTATTCAGCCAACGGGTCGGACACCTAAAGATAAAGATCGGAGAGAGATTAACGCGTAAAATACTCATATTTCAAGAGAAGTAGAAAAACTCAGTGCTCTGGATGGAAGAAATGCATAAAGATCTAAAGGAAGGACAAGTAAGACCAGAGGAAATTCTAGAAAGATTAAAAGAAAGAAATAAAGAAAGATTTTGAATTCAAGTATGATACTTAGTAACGGTCTTCTAAACCACGAAAAACTCCGTCAGAATAACAGCAGAGGATGAGACTGACGGTGATAAACCTTCGGTGAGAATATACAAAATAAATAAATGTTATTCGGTTAGTAAAGAGTCTATAGAACTCATAGGTGAACAGTGATTTGATTCCTAGCTAGTATAATATGCCTTCTTACAATATTAAATGTATGAAACACAGGTATTAAAGTTATATCCACTATTTTGCTACCAGCAACACGTTGGTCTTTAAATGCCTACACCATACTCATGGCATTTCAGTTCAAGAACTACGCTAGCTAATCTAGCTATATAAGAGGCCAAACTGATCACTACATTTCCACCAAGTTAAATTAATTAAATTAAAATAATTCTACACCTACGTATCAAAACATAAACATTGAATTCTTAGCATAGCCTGGATATTGTCAAATACATTAACAGTTCCTATTACAACGAGATATTATCCATAATGAGTTCAAGAACAGGCCATGATCTACCACAAACACTGAAATCAATAATTTGAAGAAAAACACGCATGTTAAGCAAACAAACCGCAAACAATGTCGGAGTCTTAAGTTGCGCACTATAGGCCTACCGCAATGCAAAATTTGATTTATTTCTGAATTCATCTAACCTATTGTGAAATAAAACCATGAAATGCTCTTTCTGCATGCTGAAAAGTGAAATTATTCAGCAATAAAAAACATTTCGAAAATAATATAATTACCACTGAAACGGAAATGTTTCAGTGATATTTGATAACGGTCGGTCGGACAGTCGATCAGTTGGTTGGTTGGTTGGTTGGCTGGAAAATACACATTCACAGAATGACGGAAGCAGGCTACCAACCAGAGCTAACCAATGAGTGACGTAACTAAGTTATAGTAATAATTAGATAAAGGAAGTCACTAAAATAAGAAGCTTTCCTGAAGGGGTCCAGGTTATCTATCACAGTAAAGAAATCGGTAAATATCCCTTTTATTGAACGAAAATTACATCTTGGATTCGAATTTGAGTTACACGTAATTTTAATTAATTCAAGGAAATTTGTTACAAGGAAATGTGAGACTTCTTGTTAAGTAATAATGTATTCATAATTTAACTACAGTATAACGTAATTGTATTGGAAAATGCAATCGTTTTCAATTTATGAACAACGATTAAGTGAAACTTAAAAATTCCCGTCGTTTCAAGTTTCGATTCCGCTGAGCAACTTTCAGGTACTGTATTCTTAAATTAAAATAATAATAATAATAATAATAATAATAATAATAATAATAATAATAATATGACCAGATTATCCCCTTATTTGCATCCGTAACATTGCTGTGTCGAACCGCTCTATTACTAACAAGTGAAGTAGTGCGGTGCTGTTTCTTTGGTCCAAAGTTTTCCACAGCCGTCTGGCCCGGCCGTCATATATAGATGTGGTTCCACCATCCCTCATCCCGCCACCCAATAGGGCAGGCCATTAGCTGGGGGTAGAGCTGCCATATTTTCTCGCAAGGCTGAAAGTGATGTCTTTAATCGAAAACTTGGGGGCGTCACAAATCAAGCAAAGGTTGACAGTGTCATTAAGAAATGGCGGCGGTTTGTCAGCTATAGATCATACACTGAGGTTGTATCGTATCGCCTAACCTACTTCCACACCCCCTCCGTCTCAGATTTTCTTTCGCTATGATGGACGAGCATAATCTTACCAACCTTCAACTTCCCTCCTCTTTCCCTTCCTTTCCCGTTACAGAAATGGGACGTCAATCTCCACGGGATTGTATTGGCACCATCCAACTTCTTGGAGGTGAAGCCAACTCAGAACGCTGTCGTCAGTCCAGCCGCTACTCACCCAATAACGGCCTGCCTTCCCTTTTGCGGCCAATATGTTCGATTACCTCCCAAGATATTATATCAGGGTCGTTAATCTCCAGACGGTCAAGCAGGCGACCATGCACTCCTTAATTACGTCCTCTTATCTGTGTTCTTAATTGAGATTCAATTTAGGGAAGATATGTAATAATATTAATAATAATAATAATAATAATAATAATAATAATAATATAGTTTATTTATTCTTAACTATTTATATTAGTAATACTCTTATATTATTATCACATATTATAATCAGAGTTGTGACAAAAGCACCACTGAGATTATCCACATTTTATGTTAATATAAATGTATGTTTTATTTCAATTATTGATTCTGATCGTTAGCATATTTTTGTCGCTGTTTAATGTCAGGACACGGGATATTTGCACGTTAGTTCTAATAGGGGACAAAATTTATGTAAGATTTATGCTTATCGTAGCTTCACTGGCAAAACCTCGTATCCCACAATGCTCTTCTTACCCATTATTTTCCTTAAAACCGGTCATGCCTCCCAGCCACATACGGATATACAGTCCGTAAGAACAATTTTCGTTGAGTTTATTTTCCTGTGCGGACAAGTATATGAAAATGAACTTTAAATAGATCATACTTTCGGAGTGGGTAAATATGTCACACAAACATATTATATTCCTACAATGCGGTACAGTAAGGTTCAATTTTCTTTAAACTTTCGCATACGAAAATTGTTCTGATGGACTTCAATCCATATGTGGGAGGGAGGCGTGACCAGTCTTAGGTACAATATTGAATAGGAAGTGTTTTGTCATACGAGGTTTGGCCGGTGCAGAGACAATGTCATGAACAACCACTGAATATTGTTTGTTTACTTAATCAATTTCTACATTCTCCTTTCCCTTCACTGGCCTTTTCCCAATCATCTGGAGTCAGCGTTAATAAGGACTAAGCCCAGTTGAATGGCGATCTGCCCTTCCTGACGCTAACCCTAAGTAGAGGGGTGTATTCATTATAGCGTATTTCTGTGGTGGTAGGTAATACAATGTGTTTTATTTAGATGAAGATCTGTATTTAGCCAATTTGAAAACACTCCGTCCTCGAGCCAGATGAATTAGCTATAAAGTGAAATACTCGGTCTGGCCGGGAATCGAACCGAATACCCTCTAATACTAAGGCCAGAACGTTGACCATTCAAACAAGGAGCCGGACTGCCTAGCGCAACATATATGTAAAACTGAAGGGGTTGCGTAAAATAATGTATCTGTCTACAATGATTTTTCTTCTCGAGTCCAATGAGCAGTTTTCTCTCTATTCTAACATTTACCCGAATAAGCTGTTCTTCATCTGGTCAAATCTTGTAACTTACTGAGTAGAATATGACTGAATCTCTGAAATGGCATCCTCTTATGCTCCAGCATTTACTCATTTTTCGCGGTACTGTAGAACTAAGAAAAAAATGTTTTAGACCTGAAACGTTGCAACTTAATACCACCGGAAAAAGAGTAGAAGAAGAGCAGGTTGAAGGTCAGATATGAAAGGTGAAAGGGAGAAAACTGTCAGAATTACGTACACGTATAACCTTTATCCATGCACAGATTATTAAAAAAATTACTAGAAACACAGGTAACGATTGATTTTCTAACGCGTCACACCGTTATTAACACTCAATTGAAAATAAATCCGAAGATATTCTCTCACTGCACAGACGTTGCTGAGTATTGCATCAACACGTCAATTGTGAAAAGGTGGTGTTTATCAATTTGTTTGTCAAATTAAATGTTGATAACCGTGATATAGTCGAAAGTCCGACTCGTTGGCTGAATGGTCAGCGCACTGGCCTTCGGTTCAGAGGGTCCCGTGTTGATTCCCGGACGGATCTGGGATTTTCATCGCTTCTTATGAATTCTTCCGGCTCGAGGACTGGGTGTAGGTGCCCGTCCCAACACTTTCCTAATCATATTCAGACAACATACCATACTACCAACCACCACAGAAACACTCAATGGTGATTACACCCCTCCAAATGAGGTTGGCGTCAGGAAGGATATCCGGGCGTAAAACAGGGCCAAATCCACATGTACGACGCAGTTCGCACACAGGTGTGGGAAAAAGTGGTAGCAAAAGAAGAAGTAGAAGAAGACGATCTGTGATATAGTCGAAAAGTTCAAACCGCAGTTGGTAAGATTCTCATTTATTTAGTAATATGTTTATACTTCAACTTCAACTTTGAATAGTATCAAGAGGTGTAACAACTTAGATTCGTTTATCGCTATTTTCACTCGGTATAACTAAAGAGGTATTCCAAAGTTCTATAAGAAAGGTCATGGTTCCTTTATTTCCTAAGAGATTCACACTTCAACAACTGGAGACGCAATACGTTGTATACGGTAGCGTTCCATTGAAGTCGCACAAAACACAAATTTGCCTCTGTAGGTGAAAGTCATGAAACATTCCATAATTAAACGCAGACGTAGTTTTATCTTCCCTTCTACATCCTGTACATGGCTGCACGTTTAGCCTGTATTTTGTCCATTTCTGTGACATGCATACGTGTCCCAGTTATGTCCAGGGTCTCTGGAGCCTCCCAAGCTCATTTGGATTTGGCCGATGGTTTAAGACCGGATGCCCTTCCTGGCACCAAGTGATTCTTGATATGAAAATCTCGAGCCAGGATCAACAGGGACCGGCATTCGAACCTCAACCTTCTGGGTGGGAAATCAGCAGTTAAGCCACTGAGCTAATCACGCCCCTCACGTACATACATACATACATACATACATACATACATACATGCATACATACATACATACATACATTCCAGAACTTCAGTACCATGTGGATACACCCAGGAAGTCTCCTTAATCTCAGAATTGGTTGCTGTTCGCTGTAGTCACATCGTCATCTGACTGCCAGAATAAGAAGAAGACATTAACTACTCAAAATGAAAAAAATCGAAATCGATATTTATTTAATTAAAAACAATTAAAGTTTAAAAGAGGAGAAACAAATTAAGGAAGATTATGTCATGTCGGCAAAGAAAAAGAAAAATCAGGGTACACCCAGTGAAAAACGTTACCGATGCATTGTTCTTGCCTAGTTAGTGGCTTTATAATGGTACGAAAATACACGCCGGGCGTAGACCCATTATGTGCAGATTTTGTTTGCTAGTGGCTTTACGTCGTACCGACACAAATAGGTCTTATGGCGACGATGGGATAGGAAAGGCCTAAAAGTTGGAAAGAAGCGGTCGTGGCCTTAATTAATTTTCCTGCGTGAAACTGGGAAACCACGGAAAACCATCTTCAGGACTGCCGACAGAGGGATTCGAACCCACTATCTCCCAGATGCAAGCTCACAGCCATGCACCCCTAACCGCACAGCTAACTCGCCCGGTGTCCAGATATTCAGTAATATTCAGTAGACTACGTGCCTGCTGGGGAAGAGGTCCGTTGACAATGTCTACTAGGGTAGTTTTTTAATACCTTGTGGGGAAGTTGAGTAACTCTGGAGACTAGCAAGAGGATGTCATTCTTCTGGAACCACCCATAACTTTTTAGCTGATTAAGAGGCATCGGAACATGTTGATAATAACGCGTAGTAATAGGCCTATATATTTCATCCCACTAACTACTTTTACGGTTTTCGGAGAAGCTGAGGTGTCGGAATCTTGTGTCGCTAGCGTTATTTTAGGTGCTGGTAAATCTGCTGGCACGAGGCTGGCATATACATATGCACCTTCAAATACCAGAAAAATAAGCCGGGATCGAACACGCCAATTTGAACTCAGAAGGCCAGAGGTTTTACTTTCTGAGCCACTCATCCCGGCAGTACAGGTTGAGGAACGTACTTTCTGTTGGTCAACATCTCCTCTATACGCGGTGAAGAGGAGTATGAGTTGTAACGTATAATATTGCAGACCACGATTCCAGAGTTAGGCGACGAGTACACTCCGCATGATGTTGCTCTGTAGGTGCGCTTCGGACATGTAAACGATGATGAGGTGTATAAAGGGAGTACCTGCTCTCATTTATTGGACATTCCGCAGGGCGTCTAAGAGTCCTTTCATGACACACTGGAGACCAATAATGTAGAGTTTGAGAGAGAAGCAGGACCACGAACACATGACAATTTTTGAAACCAAAAATCAGAACTCTTAACTACTGAACCCTTTGGTCCATACTGAAGGATACCTACCTTCCTTACCTATCAGCAAAAGTTCATGAGATCTCTCTCCTGGGTCGTATCGGGTTCTTCGTCACTTGCTGAGGTAAAGGTAGGGTTCATTAATTCTAATCTATCTACTCAAATGAAAGGTCTGTTTAAAGAATATTCCTATTTATTCAAGTAATCTCTGAAGAGTTAATCATTTTATCATCGGTATGATTAGAATCCAATCGTGTCCACTGGACACCACAATCTTTTGCACAGAAGGTCAGAACACTGGTGTGAGCCTTTGACAAAACTGCCTGATGGGCATCCTTACTAGAAACCATTGTCTCAGTTATTAATTAAGGAAAAGAAAGTCTGGAAATCCTCAGATTCGGCTTTCATGTGAGACTACATGTACCATCATAGTGATTCTTTATGGTCCAGTTCTCGTAACACGAACTCTGGACTCTGGGTATAATTAAGGCAGTCCAATCGGTGTGTGCCACACAGTGGTTATACGGCATGGACCCTTAATTGAATCGATGTGACCTGCGACTGTGTCATGGGCCGACATCTAAACTTCTAAGTTACTTTAAAATCATTGCGGATGATGACCACAAGGAAAATGATTCTACGGTGGCATATGACCCTACTCTAAGTCACTGAGGTTGATGACCCCATGACCATCCAAGTTTCTAAGCTGAAAGCTAAACACAATTAAGTTACATCAGTTGAAGACCAAAGTTTCCACTTTACTAATCCCAGCACATTTACTGCTCAATCAATCAAAGTTAAATAATGCAACAACAACAATGCTCACAATACTTTGTGGCAGTAAAATCCATTACCTTCGGATATGTCCCCTTAATCGTTACGTTAACATTTACATATTCCCCAGAAAAACAAACTAAGATTTTCAGAATGCATCTTCAAGGCATTCGCTTGATTTAAAGTTATTTCTAAATACGTGTCCACTTAATTTAATAATTAAATAAATTTAAATGATTTAATGAAATCTTAATGAACAACAGATTCCATCTCCGCGGACGAATGGTTTCTTTCACATTTCCCTGCACAAGTCTTGACGTAATTCAATTTAATCACGTCGGATGTCTATCGTTGGTAACAGGAAAAAAATTACATCACTTATTTCCAGTATTTATCTTGTTTCGTGATATCACACTTTAATTTAATTTAATACTAACCATTATTACTACTTGGATAACCCTGATAATTAAGTGCAAAACCATAAGTAAATCGCCGTGATATGTAAACCGCTTACGATGTCATATCTTGTCGTAAAATTTCCGTGAAGCTTTGTGCGCCCCTCACAAACAAACAGTCATCATCACCATCGCTCTATATTTTGGACAAGCCTGAAATTTGCTAACCTTACTCATTATGCTCTAAGATCGTGGTCTCAAATGTACATTACAATCTCAATTAAACAAATTTACAGTATCTAGTAACATACAGTTATTCCCGAATGAAAATTTCAACTAGATTTCGTAATTATTGATATCCATTTCCAGAAAATGGGATCTCAATTCTAACACACTCAGATCCCGTTACCCGAGCTGCGAACTCCTATCAGCTGACGGCATTTCGCCCCGACCCTCGTTCTGTGGTGATATGAGACATCTGTTCGTCTTGCTTGACTGACCTCACAGAATGAAACCTTTAGCTTTGCCGACAATTAAACAAATACGATATTTTTAACCAACAAAATGCACATAGATTACAATTCAAAATGCCATACACTAATTGTACACGTCGTAAATTAATACCGGCAAGGTTTCTCTAGTTCTACCTTCCATCCCAAACATTACACAAAATCTTCCTCGGGCTTATACATATCCCGGAACCTTTATAGGCTCCCAATCACCTGATTCACAAATCCCATCTCAACTCAATACGACAACTCTGAACTCTCGTCTCCACTGGGCGGCTCTCATTGACAAACAAGACTGGAATAAAAATACTTGGAATCCACGACGCCTAATACGTACAAATACATTAATAATGAACACTTCGCATAATGATCTCGTATTTTCCCAAAACTGGAATTCACAAAATGACTGTTAAATTCTACTAATTTTTTTTGTCAGTCAGACACAGTTTAAATGGACATAGAATAACGTTTCACTCCGTGACAAAATTCACCACTCTACATTCTCAACCCGACAGCGCGCTTCCACTCGATTGAAAATGGTTTATCATGGATTTCTTACATTATTTACGTCAAAATTCAAACAGAAAAATTTTACGTCAGATAAAATTGTCTCAATTAACATCACAAAAGTATAGGCAATAAATTCACGGAAATTGACGATCTGCTCTGGACGTGATTTCACTTCGAAGCCCTCATTAATAACTTTTACATTTCACACGGCGCTCACAATATTTTAAATTTATCCAAGCAGAAATTAAACAAAAGACCTTTCGTCATATTTGACATTCGCCAATGTCATAGGGGTGACCAACTGCGTCATAAAAACCCGTTTCAAATGCACATGAGTTTGACATCACAAACCAAGATATAGTAGGTGGTAAGATGGTAAGGCACCTACCTTAAATCGACGCCAGCTTCCATCATTAGGCTCACCTGTGACCTTCCGTCACTTTATCTAGCCATTTTCCATTTCTGGCTGTACATCGTGATGTTTTTTATTTCCTGGAAATGAAACACATAAAAAAAGAAATACCCTTCACACGTGTCTCCGTTGATCTCACTCGACTGATGGTAGTTAATGCCCGCACACGAATTACTTTTACAACCCAAAAATATTTTACTGCTTTATACTTCTTCTGCAATATCTTGACCTCCTTTTTATAAGACTACCTTTGCTCAAACAAATCCATTTTGGATTCAAGACCCCAGCCACATCGGCCAAAATCTGTTCGTCGGACTTAGTCTACTTTATCGCTGGATTTACAGAACAGTCTAACTCTCTCGCTCAAGATTCAATAACACAATGCAGGGGTTTCATCATGGCGCCCCTCCTATATTTATAGCCATTTACCCCCTCTCTCCAGGCATTTTCCCTTGCCGCCATGAAATTTGCGTAATCATTCTAACTTAAATGAATCGTATTTAAAAGAGTTTTGGATGTAACCATGTATTTGTTACCTCACTATCAGTAGTGATCCTGAATATTTAAAATTTATATTTATTAATTTAGCTTGTTAAATGACCTCATTTGATAGGCACTACTTTTCTGTCGACTTCGCGTGGGGACGCCATACAAACGCGCTCTTCTGAAATAACCCACCAAAATGGCTTAGCAGTCTCAAACTTTCTTCGGTATTTTTCCACGTACGACACGTGTGGATGGCGTCACGTATCCCAGAGCGTGGGACGGAAAGTAGCTATCCCCTTGCCACGTGTCACTCCCGTGATATCGAGAAATTCTCAGAAATGTAGTAACTATTCGTACTTAAAATTCTTAGGGAACAAAGGTCATGGGTTTAATACCAAGTGGTTTATCTTTGTACAATCAATGTATATATAGTTCACGAGTTTAGTCAGGGGAAGCAGGACAGTCAAACCCATAAACGTTCTTGTAACGCCAATATTTCATATGGTTATAAGTGTTTTCATTCGTACGTGTGTGTTTTCAAACAATACATGTGTTCCCAGTGTTCCGTGTACATGAACGCGCGACGGTTTCGGCTAGAACTATATCGTTGTACATTTTGCTTCATTGTGTGTATTTCATCCAATCTTTTTCAGACAGAAACAGGACTGTCAAATCCAAGAATGCTCTTAGAGAGCCAAGTTTCCACGCCATTATAAGTACCCTTATTGTGTTTTGTATATGTTTTCAACCAGTACATGTAATTCCAGTGTTCTATGTTCTATGAACACAAGACTGTTAGAGCCAGAACTGGGAACTTTCTAAGCTCCAAGTTCTGCTTGCCAAGTGTACGTTGCATTTCAAGGTAATGTCTATCAACTCAATGATGTGTTTCCATGCAATCACCTATAGGTGCATGGTTTTCCGTTATGATGATTGTTATCAGATACCCCTCAATTTATTTTTCACCAAGAACTGATGATGACACCAAGGGAGTCGAAACCGGTCTTCTTATAATTTAATACATTTTTGCAATGTGTTGAATGGTGGAACATCCCTCAAACTCTACATTATTAGTTAAACGTCAACACGGAAATGAAGATCATAACTTACGACACTGGAGACCTGCAAGATTGTGTTAGGACTGGAGAGGAAGGCTGATCATAAACAAACGTACCGGTACCCATCGTGGTACTGCAAGTACAACATATCAAAAGTTAATACTTCCAGAGCCCCTTTGACTCGGATGTGTGTTGTAAGAGCCGTGTGGTCTGTGTTCTTTTGAACTTAACAATTCGTCTCTTTCAATGGCCTATACACTTGATATCACCATTGTGTTAGCTGAACACAATTATTCAGCAATATCCTGCGAGTTTAACGCAGCCACTTGAAGGCACATAATAGGCGACGATCCTCTTCTAAAGAATGACTATTCTCCTTCCCAAGGCAATGCATCTATGTGTGAATCAAATGATCTACTATCCCTCAGCGAGCATACACTGTAAGCAGCTCTAAATTGGCAAGGTATTTAATAGCTAATATACTTTATGCTACAACAGTAAAATTGGTATCTAGTTCATTTTGTTGCTCAGTATTTCAGAGCATTTCTTACCGAACAAATTTCAGAACAACACCGAGCAAGTCACCACTGGTTTGGAACACGTGGCTATCAGCTTGCACTCGGGAGATAGTGAGCTCGAGCCCCACTGCCGGCAGCCCCGAAGATGGTTCCCCATTTTCACACCAGGCTAATGCCGAAACTGTATCTTAATTAATGCCACGGTCGCTTCCGTTCCAATCCCTTCGTCGCCATAAGACCTATCTTTGTCGGTGGGACGTAAAGAAAATTAAAAAAGGGAAATCGGCATAACCACATTGTTTTAGGAGAACTCTGTTGAATGTTTCTTTCAATTTTTCAAAAACCGACCCAGGTATTGCCTGATAAATGATATGCGACAGATTTTTCACAATTTTAGAGCTTTTGGCATTCCTAAATTCCATGTTTTCAGACGATTTGTGATATTTAGTAAACTTCCTGAATTAGTTTTAGTCACATTTAAATTGTTCTACTCGTTTGCTGAATGGTCAGTGTACTGGCCTTTGGTTCAGATGGTCCCGGGTTCGATTCCCGGCCGGGTCAGGGATTTTAACCTTCATTGGTTAATTCCAGTGGCTCGGGAGCTGGGTTTTTGTGTTGTCCCCAACATCCCTGCAACTCACACATCACATATAACACTATCCTCCACCACAATCACACGCAGTTACCTACACATGGCATATTCCGCCCACCCTCATCGGAGGGTCTGCCGTACAAGGGCTGCACTCGGCTAGAAATAGCCACACGAAATTAAATATTTAATTTTTTGAGAGATATGTACGAATCACAAGTTTTGCGGTCTTAATTGAAGACCCTTCATTATAATTAAAACTGTCGATAATTGTTAAAATTTTCATGTAATATTCAGAACAATATATCGCCTTTTGCAGCAAGCACCACGACCAAGTTAATATAGGTTGAGGATGAAGTGGAAAGTCTGGTTCTATACTTTTGAATTTCTCAATTCTGCAAGGGGCTTTTGGAAATATATCGTCGTTGCCGGGACAAAACCTCCTATGTGATAATATTTTTGGAGGTATACTGACCCGCAGCAGTATGAAGAGCGAGAATGCCTTGACTACACTCACACAATACTGCACCTTAGATGATAGAACCTTATCGATCAAAGTTCTAAGCTAAAATATTTCACATAGGAGGTTTTGTCCCGGCAGCGACGATATTTTGACATTGGCTATGAGCGTTTCGACAAGGGCAAAGGAAAGATCAGTCACTTCAGCCACTCTACGAAGACTGTGAACTAGACAGTGTCCGAAGATTTCGTACCACGGGCATTCCGTATCACTTGATTTTTGAGGACATTTCGTACCACCTATTTTGTTATCTGCCTAAAAACGGATTTCCCGTAATCTCCATATATTTACGCCAGGGAAATCAGTACCACTTGATGTCAGATGGCAATTCCATTTCCACATATTTCGCCAGTCTGACAGACAAACTTTCGAAATCAGAAACAAAAATAATTTACAAAATTTGCTGAAGAAAACTTCTATATTATTTTAATAATTGCCCTTTAAACTATACAGGGTGATCCACTATTATATCCCTATTTTTATTTCACTATTATTCTGTCATTAAGAATGTTACATGGTTGCTTTCAATCCTATTATATACTATGGTCCTTGCCATTTCATATTTCAACGTAGGCACCAGCATTAGCAGCACACCGTTGCAGTTGGGGCCTAACGTTCGTGACAGACCGTTGCAACATGTCGTTTGGTACCCGCGCACACTTTTCCCCAATGACTGCTTCCAAAGTATCCAAATCACGCGGTTTTCTGGCATAAACCTTCTCTTTGAAATACCCCCAGAGGAAGAAATACAATGGGGTCAAGTCTGGACTTCTTGGTGGCCACTCCACATTTCTGCGACGTCCAATAACGCGGCCCGGGAAAGCATTGTCAAGCCATTCTCGCGAAATCAATACAAAATGGAGAGGTGCCTCATCGTGCATAAAGTGCACTCGCCCACTCCGTCCCATGTTGAAACAATGTTATAAACAAAAGTTTGTAGCATGTAGCAACTGTCTGTCAGGAACATTGGGCCCCGACTGCAACGGTATGCTGCTAATCCTGGTGCCTACGTTGAAATATGAAATGGCAAGGACCATAGTACATAATAGAATTGAAAACAATCATGTAACATTGTTAATGACAGAATAATAGTGAAATAAAAACAGGGATATAATAGTGGGTCACTCTGTACTTATCAGCATCCTTATGTTCACATAAATATGATAAGAAAGTCAATTTTTTCAAGTGTTAATCCTGAAACAAAACAATACAATAGAAAGATACATCGTGCCTGAGGAGCATGAGGATGGATAATATTACTATTATTGTGAATATTTATAAACTGCTGCATTATTTTAGCATCAAGTAGATAAAATAAAAGATCCTGATGAACTGGCCTATATGGGCTTGAAGGTCACGTGGAAACAGGAAGCTACTGAAAGGTGGAAGTAGCTAGGCTCCCGCGAATGACGAATACGTGTGCCAATCAGATCATTTGCGCCCGATGGAAGGTTAACATCAGTAGTGGTCTCACCGTGCGGAGGCTTCTGCACCAGTAGTTAACAATGGATATACACATGAATACATTCGTTAGGATATCGCTTTTACTTTCTATACCTACTACTCTTTCAAGTGATACGGAATGTCCTCTCCTAAATTCTTTAAGGTAATTAGCGGACACTTCGCAGGTAATCAGCCGGTCAAGTGGTACGAAACGTCCTACAACCGAACTAGACAGGTCAGGTGCATCATTTTGGAACTTTAACGTTTGATTACCTACCTTCACCATACATGGATCAGCGTTCGTGACAAGAAGCAAAACGCTTTCATATTTAATTACTTCGGGCCATACACGTGACATTTGATTTATGAAAAACAGGTCGATTTTCCATGGTTGACCTATTGGAGCATTTCATACGTCAGTAAAATAACTTTCCCTGGATTATTAGGTGAAAGCATGCCCACGATCATATTTACCGTGTGCTGTATTCACCGTTTGCGTCGCTCACTTTATCGACCGAAACCAAAGCTTACTGTCTTATACTTTGTCTCTTAGCCCATGTACAACTTCACAGTAACGTGAAGGTAAGTTTTGCTTGGAATCACTGTTTCACGAGTTATCTGATTAAATGTGTATATTTCCCGACTCAGTAGCTCGAACGGTAGAGCGCTGGCCTTCTGGGCTCAACTTGGCAAGTTCGATCCTGCTCAGTACAGTGGTATACAGAGTGATAGGGGTATACGTGCAGATATTTCTTGCAGCAATCGAGAATGATGTGTCGAACCAATCTATATATATATATAAAACTAGCAAGATACCAGTGCTTCACTACGGTATTTTACTGAAATTTATAACTGAATGCTTATCGTTTTATATATAACCCGCCGATATTCGCGATCTGACTCGTTTTCTGAGAGATTCCGCCAAAATTCGCGATCTGACTCGTTTTCTGAGAGATTACTGCAACTTTCCTCCCATTTTTCAATCATTCATCCAGCAATCGATTTCGTACTTCCCGGGCTAGGTCCAGGTATTCCACCCCGTCAGTTGGGTCCCTAAATCTTTGTCATCATTTCCTATAAGCATTTTTAATGTGGATCGAATCCTTGAGGAGGTCCGGCGTGGTGTCGTCTTGGGTGCCTTGGCGGTACTGAACCGGCGGCCGGACTGCAATCGTAGTCCAGGACCCATTTCCAGCACGGTCCGCACATTTTGGCGACAGTCCAGAACATTATTATTATTATTATCATTATTATTATTATTATTATTATTATTATTATTATTATTATTATTATTATTATTATTATTATTATTATTATTATTACAATTGATGTTCTGGACCCCACAGCAAGATGCAAGACCTCTACTCGGCGGTAAATTGCATCTGCTGACATTGTCATTGATGACAGTATGACCAGCACCATTGTCGCCCGTAGGCAAGTGCGCAGGACTTCTGGCGCCACGAATGACAAACTTCCGTGCATTATTGATCTTATTATAGAAGTGAACAAGTCCCCGGTCAATCCTATACCTATCGTTTATTTCAAATGTGTTTAATTTTTTATTTATATGCTAGAAGAATCTACTGTAATCTAAGAAGGTTCTCCAAAGGAAAAGGTGGCCCTTGAAAACGAACCCACGTAAGATTAAAAATGATCGGTTTATGATCAGAATAAGTACATGGAAAATCCACAGCCGGTTTCCAGTCATTCAACCGGGTCAGGAATGGAATGAATAAGCCCCCAGCTAGCGGTGAGGATAGGAATTGTGCCGGCTGCCGAAGCCTGTCGAACTCCTCTGGGGCAATGATTAATGAATGACAAATGAAATTAAATGATATTGGAGAGTGTTGCTGGAATGAATGATGACGGGGAAAACCGGAGTACCCGGAGAAAAACCTGTCCCGCCTCCGCTTTGTACAGCACAAATCTCACATGGTGTGACCGGGATTTGAACCACGAAACCCAGTGGTGAGAGGCCAGCGCGCTGCCTCCTGAGCCACGGAGGCTCCTTATAAGTACAATAGGAACAGTAAAATCAATTGGTCTCACCTCCGTTTTCACCCCACCGCGGTTAAGTTGATTTACCCTCCTCCCCCCCTCCCCAGAAAGAAGGCGTGTTTCTTTATGTTTAAAGGAGATTCCAAAATACCAATGATCACGAGTGTTACCTTCAGTTTTGGGATATGAGAATTCCCATAAAAATAAATCACTTTTGTTCACTTACTTTCACACTTCCCCCCCCCCCCCCACTTTAAGTGAATTTTCCGAAAAAAAATGTTTGTTTCTTTAATAGGAAAGTATATTCTAAATACCGATTATCTTCAGTTCTTGAAATATGTGTCCTCATGAAACGAATTCTACTTCTTTTCACATCCGCCCCCAAAGATGATTCCCCGCCGCCGCCCCCCCAAACGTATCGTTTTATTTTTAAAGAAGATTTAAATACCAATTTTCATGTCTGTAACAACTTCAGTTTTTATTAGATGTAAGTATCCTCATACAATTAATTCAATTAATTGTTCAATTTTTCACCCTCCCTCCCTTCATTGGATTTTCCGATTTTTACGTCTGTAACATTTTACGTTTATGAGATATACTGTAGATGTAGTCTTTCTAAAAATAATCCCCAATGTGTCACTCCTGTTTAACCCCCATTTATTAGATTTTCCAAAAACAAAAGAAAATTAATGTTTCTGTACTTTTAAAGGAGATTCCATACACTAACTGTCTGGTCTGTAATATCTCCACTTTCTGTGACATAAGTATCCTCATTAAAGACATTCAACCCCTTATTCACAATTTTCACCCCTTCTATAGAGATGTACAGAAACCAAAAAAAATACGTGATCTTTTACTTTAAAGGAGATTTTAAATATCAATTTTATATCTGCAAACGTTTGAAGTTTTGAGATAAGGATACACCCATTTTCAAAATATACCCCCCTCCTTTCACCCCCCATTATTTGGATTTTCTAAAAAAAACTACGTGTTTCTTTATTCATAACGTAGATCCAAAATACCTACAGTACCTGGCCACATTATTAGACTCAAGGACCTTTTTAGCAATTCTTTTCACTTGACACCCTAATTCTTGGATTTATGTGACAGCAAACCCACTGTTGATACTTGCATTGTAGGACATGGTATTCTTGATAATAATGTGGGTTTTGGAACTTGCTATCTTTTCAAATTCTCGCCTTCTTTACTTTGTTAACTTAGTACCTACCTTGCCGTAAACATATGAGGTAATAATTCCCGCGGTTTTTGTGTCAGATGTGTGTTTGGTTTACTGATAATTAACTTTAACAGTTTGTCTTGCTGTATTTTAGATATTTACGCTAAATCTGTGTTGATAACACTAACTTTATGAGGTAGCAGTGGTTTTAAATTTGTTACTTGGGAAATCAAACAATTTCTTGATAACAGATTTATGGGGAAGTCTCAGGGCCTTTCTCCTCGCAAAATTGAGTTTGCGAAAGGACTTTTGCAGCATGGAAATCTGACAACGAGAAATTGCTGCCCATTCAGGAATATCGCAGACTTCTGTGTGTCGTATAAGCAATACAAATAAAACTCGGGCGAGATTACCCGAAGAACAGAAGAGGGAAATGTGGTAGGAAGAAAATTCTGACTCCAAGAGCAGAACGTTTTCTCGTAAAAATTGTGAAAGGAAACAGAAGGGCATCTTATGCTACTATAATCCAAGAACTGAACAACGGTGGTATCAAGGTTTCCGGAGAGAACAGTGCGTCGACGTTCTTGCAGCTTGGGGTACCAATGTCGTCGACCAGCTAAGAAAGCTAAACTTACTGAGCGAATGATGAAACGGAGGCTACAGTGGGCAAGAAAACACCACCATTTCACAGCAGAAGACTCAAAGGGTAAGTTTTTAATATAAATTCCTTAACAAATGATGTTTTGCTAGGAAAATTCCAACGAGTATTTGCAACTTTAAATTTCATACACATTATCTTAATTTCTAGGTTTGCTTCAGTGATGAATCAACTTTTGAGGTGTCAAGCGAGAAATCCCAGTTTGTAAGAAGATTATCTAGTGAAAAGTATGAGAAGAATTGCGTCCAGCAAATAAGTAAAACATCCTACCAAGGTCATGATTTGGTCAGTGATAAGTGGAAAGAGAATGGGACGTCTTCAGATTGTGGAGGGTATAATGCGTCAGGATCAGTACAGACAAATACTTGAAAAGAGACTGATCCCGCAATTGAAGGACTGGTTTAGTGAAAGTGAAAACAAGATTTTCATGTGCAAGATGGAGCTCCATGCCACATAGCAAAATATATTAAAGCTTTTCTGAAAGAGAAAGGGATTCTTCTTTTGGATTGGCCTGGTAATTCACCCGATTTGAACCCGAGTGAGAATGTGTTGCAATGTCTGAAACATGAAATTGGTAAAGAGTGCATCACTACCAAGCTTTAACTACTTGAAAAGATCATATTTCATTGGAACCGTAATGAAAAGTTGTGAGCAGCAGCTTCATCTTGCATTGCAAGTATGCCTCGCAGGGTGCAAGCACTCATAAAAGCTAAGGGTGGACTGACTAAATATTAGAATTGCAGTCTTAAAACTGCGTATGACATCGTAAATTAAACATACTGTAATGCTATCCATTAGTGAATGTGTAATATTCCATTAAAAGTCTGTTAATATAACATTTTGTTAGAAAAATTAAGATTTTTATGTTGAGTCTAACAAAGTGGCCAGGTACTGTAGTTTCTGGTCTGTAACATATTCAGTTTCTGAGATATAATAATCCTTATTAAAGGCATTCAAACATTTTTCACCCCTTTTCACCCCTCCTATTGGGATTTTCCGAAAACGAAAAAAAGTGTTTCTTTATTTTGAAAGTAGAAAGTAGTACCAGCTTTTACATCTGAAAACTTTGAAAGTTTTGAGCTATAGATAAACTCATTTTAAAATTTCACCCCCATTTCAACCCTCCACTATTTGGATTTTCCAAAAAAAAGTGCATGTTTCTTTATTTTTAAAGATCACAAATACCTCTTTTCAGGTCTGTAATATCTTCAGTTTCTGGGATATAAGTATCCTCATTAAAGGCACTCAACCCATTTTTCAACTCCTTTTCATCCCTGCTATTGGGATTTTCCGAAAACAAAAAAATACGTGTTTCTGTATTTTGAAAAGAGATTCCACATACCAATGTCTACGTCTGTAAACTTTTACATTTTCGAGATATAGATACACTCATTTTTAAAATTCACCCCCATTTTCACCATCCATTATTTGGGTTTTCCAAAAACAAAAAATACGTGTTCCTTTTTTTTAAAGGAGATTCCAAATTTAAATTTTCATGACTGTAACCTCTTCAGTTTTTGAGATATAAGTCTTCTCATGAAAGGTGTTCAACCCCTTTTCCCTCCCTCTCTACCCCTCCCCCTTCGTGGGATTTTCCGAAAACAAAAAATACGTGTTTCTTTATTTTTAAATGAGATAAAAATACCAGTTTTTATTACTCTAAACCTTTAAGTTTTTGAGATATGAATATTCTCGTTTTAAAAATTAACCCCCCTTTTCACCTCCTTAGCAACGGAATATCCATAAATCCTCCCTTAGCGAGCACCTACATGTTAATATGAATATATCCCCAAAATTCATTTCTCTATGTCCAGTAGTTTCGGCTCGGCGATGATGAATCAGTCAGTCAGTCAGTCAGTCAGTCAGTCAGTCAGTCAGTCAGTCAGTCAGTCAGTCAGTCAGTCAGTCAGTCAGTCAGTCAGTCAGTCAGTCAGCCAGTCAGTCAGTCAGGGCAAGTTATTTTATATATAGATAACTTGTCCTGACTGACTGATACATCATCGCCGAGCCACAACTACTGGACATAAAGACATGAAATTTTGGGGATACATTCATATTACAATGTAGGTGCTCGCTACGGGAGGATTTTTGGATATTCCGTCGCTAAGGGGGTGAAAACGGGGGTGAATTTTTAAATTGAGTGTATCTATATCTCGAAAACTGGATAGTTTAAAGACATGAGCATTGGTACTTGGAATCCCATTTAAAAAAAAGAAACACGTATTTTCTTGCTTTCGGATAATCCCATTGGGAGATGAAAAAAGGGGGAAATGTGGTTGAACACCTAATATGAGGAGACTCTATATCCTAAAACTGAAGATGTTACAGACATGAAAATTGGTATTTAGAATCTCCTTTGAAAATAAATAACACGTATTTTTGGGTTTTTGGATAATCCGTTGAATAGGGGGTGAACAGGAGTGACAAACGGAGTGAATTTTTAAAAGGACTATATCTGCAAATGATCTCAGACAGGTCACATATTACAGATTTGAAAACTGGTATTTGGAATTTCCTGTAAAAATAAAGAAAGATAAATACGTTTCTTTGGAAAATCCATTTAAGGGGAACTGTGAAAGGGGGTGATTTTTTAAAAATTGGCATATCTGCAGTACATCTCAAATATTTAACATGTTGCAGACGTTAAAATTGGTACTTCAAATCTCCATTTAAAATAAGGAAACACGTATTCTTTGGTTTTCGGAAAAAATAAACGTGGGTGGGGGGTGAAGGAATTGAAAAGTTAGTTGAATGATTTGTATGATAATGTATGTATATATACCAAAAAATCTGAAGAGGTTACAAACGAGAAAACTGGTACTTAATCTCCTTTCAAAATAAAGAAACACGTATTTGGGGGGATCAACTTGGTAGGGGGAAATGAAAACGGAGATGAACTCCTTTTACGGGGATACATATATCTCAAAAACTGAAGATGTTACAGTCGTGATAATTGGTAATTAGAAGCTCTTTTTAAGAAATAGGCACTGTAGGTCTTTAGTAAATTCACTTGAGTGGGGAGTGTGAATGGAAGGAAAAGAAATGGAATTTTTCTGGAGAAACTTATATCTAAAAACTGAAGGTTACAGAGTGGAAATTGGTATTTCGAATCTCCTTTAAAAATACAGAAACACACATTTTTTGGGTTGGGGGAAACCAACTTAACGGAATGAAAAAGGAGTTGAATTTTTTTCATGGGGATACTTATATCTCAAAAACTGAAGATGTTACAGACATGAAAATGTGTATTTCGAATCTTCCTTCAAAGTAAAGAAACAAGTAATCTTTTGTGTTTGGATAATCCACTTAAGGGGGGTGGAGAATTAATTTAAAAATTACTAGAATTCTTTATATGAGGATACTTATATCTCAAAAACTAAAGATGTTACAGACGTGAAAATTAGTATTTGGAATCTGCTTTAAAAATGAAGAAACACGCATTTTTGGGGGGAAATCAACTTGGGGGCTGGGGCGGGGGCGGTGAAAAAGGAGTTGAATTACTTTTTATGAGGATACATGTACCGGTATATCAAAACTGAAGATACTACAGTCGTGATAATTGGCATTTTGAAGCTCCTTTATAAATAAAGAAACAAGTATTTTTGGTCTTCGGAAAATTCGCTTAAATGGGGAGGGTGAAAGGAAGTGAAAAATTTAACTATTTTTATGGCGAAACTTAGATCTCATAAACTGAAGGTTGCACACGTAAAAATGTGTATTTTGAATCTTTTTTTAAAATAAAGAAACACGCATTTTTGGAAGGAGGGGGAATTAAATTAACGGGCTGGGGTGAAAAAGGAATTGAATTCTTTTTTTGTTGATACTTATACCTCAAAAACTGAAGATGTTACAGACGTGAAAATTAGTTTTTTGAATCGCCTTTAAAAAATGAAGAAACACGAATTTGTTGGTTCGGAAAATCGATGTAAGGGGTGTGGGTTTGAAAATAAGTAAATAAGGAGTTAAAATATGTTTATGAGGATACTTTATATTAAAAACTGAAGCTGTTACAGACGTGAAAGTTGGTATTTTGAATTGCCTTTCAAAATAAAGAATCACGTATTTTTTTGTTTACGAATAGTCCCCTTAAGGCGGGAGAGGGGTGGAAAGAAGTGAAAAAGAAGACGAAGAAGAAGAATAAGAAGCTGAATTATTCTTATGAGTATACGTTTATCTCAAAAACTGAAGGTGTTACAGACGTACATACATGAAAACTGGTATGTGGAATCTCCTTTAAAAATAATGAAACACGTTTCATTATTCGGAATATCCAGTTAAGGGGCTGAAAAGAATTGGAAAATCGGATGAATTTTTAAAATGAGTACCGGTATATCTACATTATATGTCAAAACTTTACATGTTACAGACAAGAAACTTGGTATTCTGAAAGTCCTTTAAAGATACAGGAACATGTAACCTTTTGTTTTCGGAGAAGGCACTTAACGGGGGGTGAAAAGAAGTGAAAAGTAGTTTAAGTACTTTTTATGAAGATACTTATATTTTAAATACCGCAGATGTAACAGACGTGAAAATTGGTATTTGGAATCTCCTTAGAAAAAAGAAACATGTATTTTTGTTTACGGAAAATACACTTAGGTAGTGAGGTGGGGGTGGGCTAAGGACTGATCAAAGGGTTGAATTCCTTTTTTGGGGATACTTATGTATAGTTCAAAAACTGAAGATTTTACACATGTGAAAATTAATATTTTGAATCTCCTTTAAAAATAAGAAGAACATGTATTTATTTTTTCGACTTGAGAGAAGACTGTTTCTCACATGTACAGTTCTATGGCGCATGGTCGTCTTAGCCCCAAAAGGTAATACCACAAACACGGTTTACAAAGAATTTCTGGGGTAAATTAAACTCAATGTTTGGGTGATGGGAATTTTCAGATAATGTCTTAGTACAATGCAGAGGAACGATTACTTTGATCAAATTACGAAATCCACACGAGCGTAGCTGCGGGTTATTGCTAGTTTATATATATATATTTTTAGTAATCGTCGGAAGTTATTTTCTTGAGCAAAGGAATATATTTTAGAGTAGTTAATACGCCTCTTTGATGTGAAAGCGTAGCTTTACATTGTTTATGCTTAAGTGCGGCCAGTATCCAGTATTCGGGAGATAGTAGCTTCGAACCCCACTGTCGGCAGCCCTGAAAATGGTTTTCCATGGTTTCCCATTTTCACACCAGGCAAATGCTGGGGCTGTACCTTAATTAAGGCCACGGCCGCTTCCTTCCCACTCCTAGCCCTTTCCTGTCCCATCGTCGCCATAAGACCTATCTGTGTCGGTGCGACGTAAAACAACTAGCAAATAAAACATTGTTTATGTATGTGGGCAGCCTGTCCACGATAACAGCTGAAGGCTGGGTCAAGATAAGTTACGCTCCATACTTGCCAAACTTGTTTTGTTCTTGTGTTTCGGCAGCCTGTCCAAGATAACAGCTGAAGGTTGGCGCTACAGGTTCATGACAAGTTACCCACCATTCTTGTCAAACCGTTTTTTTTACGGGTATGTGCATCCTGTCAAATATAACAGCTGAAGGCTGGTGCTACTGGTTCGTGATAGGTTACGTAACATTCTCCCCAAACCAGTTTTTATTTATTTACGGCAGCCTGCACGTGATAAACTGCTAGCATTTCTTTTCCGTTTGAAGATCTTCAGACGCCCTTAGTCATCTATCCCGGTTAATGGAGATGTATCGAATAGCCAGTGTTGATGTGGTTTTTTTCGCTGTTAGGTCCGTTATGGGATTGGGATATTTGCGGTCATCAGCCACATGCTCTAGTGAGTGCTGAAATGGCCTGAATATCTGAGTCGGTGCAGGGTCCATAATTATAACTATTCGAGCGTAGGGTTAGGATAGGCACTCCAGGACATGAAGTATGCTATTATCCCTGTGTTGGATTGCATAAAGGGAGAATTATTTTTGCTATTTTGCTATTTGTTTTACGTCGCACCGACACAGATAGGTCTTTTGGCGACGATGGGATAGGAAAGGCCTAGGAAGTGGAAGGAAGCGGCCGTGGCCTTAATTAAGGTACAGCCCCGGCATTTGCCTGGTGTGAAAATGGGAAACCACGGAAAACCATTTTCAGGGCTGCCGACAGTGGGGCTCGAACCCACTATCTCCCGATTACTGGATACTGGCCGCAATTAAGCGACTGCAGCTATCGAGCTCGGTGGGAGAATTATTAAGGCAATATCATGCTGACGTATACGTAGAAAATGTTCCTTGCTTAAGGAAATAATGCATGGGATAGGATATCCAAATGAGTAGTACTGAAAGTGAATTATTAAAGCATACCGAACATTTGGTTTCAAACGGATAATGCTCATGTTATTAAACTACATAAATTAACGTACCTACAGTTCGTTCGTCCAAACTAAAAGAATATGTATAATGGTAAACTAAAGCATTAAAACTTAATCTGCGTTTGCAGTGTATATTAACCGTATCAAAATTAAGGTTTACGGGCTGAGTGGCTCAGACGGTTTAAAGCACTGGTTTTCTCGTCCTTACTTGGCTGGCTTAATCGTGGCTCATTCTGCTGGTATTTTAACTCGCTCAAATAGGTCAGATTCCTATTAGTAGACTTTCTGGCACGTTAAGGAATACATGTGGGACAAAATTCAAGCATTTCGGTGTCTCCGACAACCGTAAAAAGAAGGTAGGAGGACGTGAGCAAATATAATTATTATTATTATTATTATTATTATTATTATTATTATTATTATTATTATTATTATTATTAAAACACAATTTAACCATCACACTCAAACTTTGTAGCTCTTAGATTGTCAGAATACACGAAAAGAAAAATATTGAACTGTCAACAACTCCGAATTATTTATCATAAATCTGAACATGACCCCGACATTACTGGGTCATGTACATTAACGTCCGAAGATACTGCTCTTTTCCTTTGTAGGAAATGCTCGAAATGTCGTCCGTTAATTCGACGAAAGACTTCCAGGTGCTGACACCATAAAGCCCTCACCCGCCTCCACACCGCCACGTCAGCTCTCACAGTTACGACGGATCCCAAAAACGTTGTTTTAGAGTTACTTCATCAGCATTTCCACTTGGTATACCAAGTCTTTGAGGTGCCCACAGAAATAGAAATCTAGCGGATTTAATTCGGAGGAACTCGATTGCGAGCTGACGGAACTACCCTGACCAATCCGCTGATTGGGGAAACGGTGTTCTAGCGAGGTGCTCCATCATGCTTGAGCCACATCCGCTTACGTATCTGTAGTGGAACGTCGTCCGGAGGCTCTGACAGAGAAGACTGCAGAAAATGGATGTAACTCGTTGAGCCAGTCGGTCGTGCAGGCAGCTCCAATGGTCCAAGAAGCTGATCTCCCAAAGTTACAGCCCTAATATTTTTAGAAAACCTGTGCTGGAAATGACCTTGGTGAATGGCATGAGGGTCTTCTTCCGCTCACATATGGGCATTGTGAAAATTAATTATATCCTCCCAGGTAAAGAATGCCTCATCTGTAACCAACACGCAGTGAAGAAGGTCTGAATTACGGTCACACTGCTGCAAGAACCAGGTACAGAATTCAGCTTTTGGTAGGTAATCCGCTTTTTGGATATGCTCAAGATTTTCTTTTTAAATTTGCTGTACATCGCACGGGCACAGATAGGTTTTACTGCGACGATAGGATAGGAGAAGACTGGGAATAGGAAAGAAGCAACCGTGGCCTTAATTAAGGTACAGCTCCAGAATTTGCCCGGTGTGAAATTTGGAAATCACGGAAAACCATCCTCAGGGCTGCCGACAGTGCGGTTCGAATCCACTATCTCCCGAATGCAAGCTGATAGCTATGTGACACAAACGACAAGGATACTTGTTCATTGAGATACTGAACTCTGTGGTAGTGGTGTGGGTACAATAGCTGTTCACGTAATGTACGATGAGCAGTCTAGTTAGATGTATCTACTTGTCTTGCAAAGCTTCTTTTGCTTATAGTCGATACCTCTTCGACAAGTTCTTTTTTCAATCCTTCTTCCCGCTGAAGCTCCGGCGGATCGCGAAGCGATCCACGGTACTCGATCCGAGGATGAGTCCCGGAGCCGTCAGTACACAGCGACGAAAGTTCGGCTATTGGAAATACGGTGGTTTGGAAATCGTCTATTCAGTTTCCTCGCCGCATGAGCAGTTTCTCCGGCTGCTCCGTAACGAGGGGAATATCAGCTAAATGGGCACGTGTAAATGTTTCCGTTATGTAATAAGTTGGCTGCGGTGATGTTGTTAGCTCTACAACGGTTCCACGACTGCGGAACAGGCAACAACAACTTGGCAGCAATGGCAGTGGGGCAGGTAGCGGGGAGCCTGAATCCAGTGCCGCATTCACTTGTTCACGCACCACCACTGAGTGTAACGTCAATCGGATTGCTTGCATAACACCTGCGTCAGATCGTTTCCTCATCTGATTGGTATGCGTAGAGGTAACAGTGTCTTGAGATTAAAACATATTATATTTAAAATGAAAACAATAATACATTTTGGGATGACTCAGTGGGGCGAAGTCTTATGTAAGAAGAAGAAGTAGGAGAAGAAGAATTGACTATACGTAATTAATGATCTGCCTAGAAAACACGTATCAGCGTTTATAACTATGGATCTCAGCGGGTGTATAATGTCCTAAATATGGTGCAAAAATGCTCTAATGCCAGGTTGATTAGCTGGACGGTAGAGCGCTGGCCTTCTGACCGCAACTTGGCAGGTTCGATCCAGCTCAGTCAGGTGATATTTGAAGGTGTTCAAATACGTTAGCCTCGCATAAGTAGATTTCATAGCATGTAAGAGAAGACATGTGGGACAACATTCTGGCATCTCGATGTCTCCGAAGAACGTAAAAGTAGTCAGTGGGGCGTGAAACCTAACAACAGCAACAACAACAACATTATTATTATTATTATTATTATTATTATTATTATTATTATTATTATTATTATTATTACGAAAGCTAGACAGGTTTACGAGAACAGCAAGACGAGTAGGGAAGAGCAGAATAACATGAGCTGGCCTACGATAGCAAACAGGTTCAAAAACCAATATACTCTGCTATTGTAGTTGAACACGTGACTCAACGACACGAGGAGAGTATGACACAACCGAGGTTTCCTACTATGGCAATTTAAAACACATCAGGTCTGAAATATTTCACTCTTTTATGGGGAAACTAATAGGACAAGGTAAAACGTACATAGCAGGTGTCGTGAGATGCACTTGTCTCTCCCGACTAGCAAAATATATGCACGTATACCCCTACATTCTGTATTTGAATGTGCTCGTACACGTCATTTTTGTGTCGGTAGATTTACTGGCTAGTTGAAGAACTGCTGTGGGACAAAACTCCGGCACCTCGAAAACCGTAAAATTAGTTAGTGGGTCGTAAAATTATGATTAATTGGGTATTTCTATAGAAACCATCTGAATTCTGAATTTAATCGTATGTCAGCATGGAACATTATTCCACACAAATGTTTGTTAAGGTCAGACTTCGTATCTGCGACGGAATTTGCACCTGAAGTGGTATATGCTTGTGCAGGTGTTCAATGATTTAAATATGAATCGAAGTTCGACAATGTTGCTGTACACTATATACGTTTTTTCTTCTCATCAATTCTGACGTGCATAAAGTACAGGTAATTTTATCATTTTTTACTGCTGAAATATTCTCCACCGAATTCTTGTCTTAGTGCAGCCACTCTATATTGTGTAATATTTTGGTCCTCGGCATTGCTATCAATGTCTTACCTCATCTGCCGTGCAGCCGTGACTGGTATAACCACACGCATTGGTTATGTGAGCCGTAGGTACTAACATCACTGCAGGTCGTGGCGTGTATGCCTGTCTCGCAACGCAGAGGTCCATAGTTACTACGCGCGGAACTTGTACGCATGTAAACATACTATATGGGTACTATTTCCCTCCCTTTGTACATTATTAATATGTAACATTTGAAGATATGTATTAAAGAAAATTCAATAATTCAACCTGAAAACCAAACTCACTAGCACCTCAGTATAGACAATTAATACCTAACATTTACACAAAGCCGAAACTACAATTAAGAAAATTGTAATTTGATTCAGGAAAATTGTTGTACTTAATACGGACGTGGTAACATTTTCCATCACTAAAAAGCGACAATTCGAAGTCCTGGAATTTTACTGCCTCATGAAATGAAATGTCGTATGGCTTTTAGTGCCGGGATATCCCAGGACGGGTTCGGCTCGCCAGGTGCAGGGTTTTCTATTTGGCGCCCGTAGGTGACATGCGCGTCGTGATGAGGATGAAATGATGGTGAAGACAACACATACATCCAACCCCCGTGTCATTGAAATTAACCAATTAAGGTTAAAATCCCCGACCCGGCCGGGAATCGAACCCGGGACCCTCTGAACCGAAGGCCAGTACGTTGACCGTTCAGCCAACGAGTCGGACACTGCCTCATCACTCATAAGTGCTGGGATGTAGAGAAGGTATAAAATATAAGCTGCACAAATGTATGACAGTTCAGTAAAATGTGAACATAAGAATTTCCGATTAAATCCAGTTGCTCAACGTTTCTTACATTACAGTGATTGATGACATGATGGTATCCCAAGTAATAAACATACAATCCCCGAATTGGCATCATTAATAAATGACCGTATGTATCCTCATTCTTCACATTCTGGAGCTGATGACCTAGATGTTAGGCCCCTTTAAACAACAAGCATCATCGTCGTCATCATTATCCACATTATTATAAAAATATAATTTTTAATACGCTACTCTGCGAATTTATCTTAATTTAGTGCCTATACTAGTATAAATCAATATAACGTGTAGAACCCTGAATGAAAGCAGGAAGCGGACAGTATTAATAAAATAACCGAGGAGAGTTTCTATGAAAGTATGATTAAGGGTTCCACGGTCGATTATATAATTAAGAACATCTGTTAGGTAAAGGGAAAGGCGGGGTCATGAATAGAATATACAATATAGGCTATATTTGATTTACACAGGAAAGGAAAACCAGAAATAAATATCGGAAGAATAACGGGTTAATGACTGGGAGAATGGAGGAGTAATATTGAGATCAAAAGTTGGCAGTGTGCTGTGTGAACGGAGATCGAATAAAGAATCCTGGACAGATTATATACAGACTGAGGGAGGCATTCTGAACAGGGAGTGCTGGTGTCAATTTGATAGTACGTACGAGATAATTATTCGAAGTGCGATCTGAATTTAAGATTTTTGCAGGCACTTCAGTCATAAATAATTCAGAAGATGAAGAATAATTACCGAAAACTGAACTTGACCAATTATGATACTAAAGTGGAGAAAGAACCACTTATTAAAGTATTGGAAGAGAAGGGAAAATGTAGGCAATAATCCTGCTGAGGTTCAACTTAGAAAATAGGAAAAGTGATATGGAGATCTAACTTAACGAATTACGGCCTTCAATTTTAATGGCACTAAGAAGTGTTTATATTACGGATGAATGACATGAAATAGAGGTAACATGTGTCGAACAAAGATGTAACTCCTCGTAAATACTTTTCACCAGGTACATTGAACAAATGAAAATGAAAACCTACAACCTGTTTTCCAGTCATTGACCGGGTCAGGGATGTAATGAATGAATTATATATAGGCTATTTTTACGATGGGGTCGCCACTCCCAAAGTGATGTATATTAATGACTGATAGATGCTACGGAATGAGAATGGAGAGTGTTGCTGGAATGAAAGATGACAGGGAAAACCGGAGTACCCGGAGAAAAACCTGTCCCGCCTCCGCTTTGTCCAGCACAAATCTCACATGGAACAACCGGGATTTGAACTACGGTATCCAGCGGTGAGAGGCCGACGTGCTGCCGTCTGAGCCACGGAGGCTACATTGAACAAATATTTCATAATATTTGGAACACATCATACAATCGATTAATGGTACACGGGTAAACGTAAGAAATCCTTACATTTTCCGATGACGTTACCTTCTGAATTTCAGTTTGGCTTCTTGGCTGAATGGTCAGCATAGTATTCTTCGACTGAGATGGCCCCAGGTTCGACTTCCAGACGGGTCGGTTTTCTTACTGCGTATGTTTAATTCATCTAGTTCGAAGACTGGGTTGTTTTGTTTGCCTTAATGTACTCATATACATATAAATCACCGCACTAATAACAACCACGGAAACACGCAGTAGTGAATACATCCCTACACAGGGGTTCGGCGTCAGGAAGGGCATTCGTCCGTAAAACTTGGCGAAGCCAACGTCAAATGCTGACCCGAAAATTTAAAAATGGACGAGGAATATTAATAAAATTACCTTCCGATTTTCACTCCACTTTCTGCTAACTCTGACCCGTTCCAACATGGAACTTCGTGGACAATATGAAGTTAACTCTATAAACCTGTATAGTCATGCTATGTCTTGGCAGTTGACAGTAAATGAGTCTTGTTTATGTTACTTTGTGCTTTCGACTTTCCAAGCCCTTCATGTGAGTGTACCAAGCTTTACGAAATATGTTATCACTCGAAGTGGTTGATACTTCAATACGCTTTAAGTTGAATTACCAGGCAGCAGAATTGACACCACAGCTCAACAATCCCCCACTTTCTTACCACTCATGTCTGTGTTCATCAACTCTCATTTCTAAGACATGGGGTTGGGAATGAGCTTTGGAAATAACCCTAATCATTTACGTCACTTCCTTGTTCATATTGCCAATACAACATTTAAAGGTAAAATATTAGTAGCTCTTCATATTCTTGTGCAGTGTAGACTGATAATTAGTATAATTGATTTTACCCATGTTCCATTCCATTACGAGAGTGGCATGGGTGAAAGAATCTATGTTCACCCCCTGGTTCTCCTCAATCAAATATACCAGAACATCAATAGTAAGTCGAAAAGTTTTTGAAGACTCACCGCTCTCTGCACTCCAGTTAATAATAGGTGGGGGAGGGAGGGGAAAGCTGCCGTTGAGTTGAAAACCGGGATAACATTTTAATGTACTACCCAAATATTATCAGCCAGAGTCAGCATCGTAGGTTGGAGCGTGCGGGAGAGTGATTGAAGCCTGGAGTAATTTGTCACGTGGGACGGTGTGACGATAACAACACGTCGTGCGCGGCGCAGCGTCAATCCAGGCCACCTCATCACCAATTACACTGCCACGCTTACAGCCCACTGACTAAGGCAATACTTCGTCTTTCCGTGCCTTAAATACCTACATTCAATTCAATATTCAATACTGAATTTAGCAGATGAAACATTTAGGGTAATTCCGGGAGAGTTGCCGCACTTTTTATGTCTTTTGTTATATCTCGGTATATTCACTTTAAAAATTGTTGCAAATTCATCGAGCATAATTTGAAAAAATGTACATTTGATCAGGGATGAACAAAATATTGGCAATTGAAAGTAAATGGGAGAAAGGAGGGAACAAAGGAATTGGGAACATGCATCATTTTCAAAAATATTTTTTTTGAAAAGTACACCAATGAAATAGTACGTAAACGTATTACATTGTGGTATGTTGCCTTGTTTTCTACCATTAAAAAAATATTTAATAGTGGCTTTCCGCAAGGCGAGTGAAACGGCCTCTGACGTAAGCGGCGCGCTGTGACGTCACGATCCAGTACCGCATGGAGCTTTACCAGCCGTTGTACACCAGCCGTTGCTAAAAGCCGATTGTTTATTATTCATGATCGCGAATAACTTCAAAATGACAGAAGAAAGGTTCAAAACAGCACAATCAAACAATCTATCATGTGTAAATGTCATCATTCTTGAAAAATAGTGACTTTTGTGGCCGCAGAAATTCGCGGATAACAAGCAAGTTTGTAAGTGGCGTCTTTTATATACGTGCAATGTACTGTAACCCATAGTATTAGGATAACAACGAACCTGGATAGATATCACATCACTTTCAACATTTCCTTCTAGACTGATTCCCCTATTAAAGAATAACATTACATTTTCGGGCTTTCAGCATTAGTAAAGTAAGAAATCGGATTTCAGCACTAACATAAACATATAGGTAGCATTATAGTACTAGTCCGCTTCTGTGGTGTAGTGGTTAATGTGTGCCACTCCCGGAGGCCGGGTTTCGATTCCCGGCTCTGCCATGAAAGTTGAAAACAAATAGTACGAGGGCTGGAACGGGGTCTACTCAGCCTCGGGAGGTCAACTGAGTAGAAGGGTTTCGAATCCCACCTCAGCCATCCTCGAAGTGGTTTTTCGAATTTTCCTACTTCTCCAGGCACCTAAGGCCACGGCCGTTTCCTTCCCTCTTCCTTGTCTATCCCTTCCGATCCTCCCATCCTCCAACAAGGCCCCTGTTGAGCATAACAGGTGAGGCCGCCTGGGCGAGGTAATGGCCCTCCTCACCAGTTGCATCACCATACTCAAAGTCTCACGTTCCAGGACACTGCCCTTGAAGTGGTAGAGGTGAAATCCCTCGCTGAGTTCGAGAGAAAACCAACCCTGAAGGATAAACTGATTAAGAAAGAAAGAAAGAAGGAAAGAAAGAAAGAAAGAAAGATCATAGTACTATAGGGCTATAATCTATCATTCCCAAAAAAATATATATTTATGGTTGGGACAACTGGCCTACCCACTTCCGGGGCCCATGAAAGAGAATTAAATATCTTTGTGGAGGGAAAAAGTTAAACATTATAAAGATAAATATGACTTCATCTAGTTTTCACAAGTCGGGCTGAGTGGTTCAGACTGTTGAGATGCTGGCCTTCTGACCCCAACTTGGCAGGTTCGATCCTGGTTCAGTCCGGCGGTAGTTGAAGGTGCTCAAATACGTCAGCCACGTGTCGGTAGATTTACTGGCACGTAAAATAACTCCTGCAGGACTAAATTCCTGCACATCGGCGTCTCCGAAAATCGTAGAAGTAGTTAGCGGGGCGTGAAGCCAATAACATTAATTACATTTGGCTTTTAACAAGCTGAGCATATCAGGAAAGAAAAGTGTCCTGGTGACATTTTAGTCGCTCAATACAGGAATGTCTTTGGGTGCTGTGACTTTTTTTTTTGCTCTACGTCACACCGTCACATATAGGTCTTATGGCGACGATGGGACAGGAAAGACCTAGGAATGGGAACAAAGCGGCCGTGGCCTTAGGTACAGCCTCAGCATTTGCCTGGTGTGAAAATTGGAAACCACGGAAAACCATCTTCAGGGCTGCCGGCAGTGGGGTTCAAAACCCACTATCTCCCGGATGCGAGCTCACAGCTGCGCGCTCCTAACCGCACGGCCAACTCGCGCGGTATTTTTACCCTTCGGTTTATTGACTTGGCTTGTATAACCTAAAACTTAGGCTAAGTTGGATAATATTTTAAACACCTACATCACTATTTTCACCTGTGTGCAATTATGTTATTTCATTAATATTATGATAATTATTATAATTGAGCATTGTTAACTTATAAGACCCCAACAGACAAGCATTGGTTTTGTGTAGAGTTATACATTTGTTAAATTCACGTTGTTTCCTTTCATGATGTACACGCCTATTCTTTGTTACATTATAGAGTATTTAGATATAGCCTAAATTTCTTTACCAATTAAGCTCTTCAATAAAGACATACATAACTGTCCCATGCCAAGATATATTGGTAGAATTAGAGCTGTCAAAATGGTTCATAACCCCTTCGATTTATTATCTTGATATGGATCACCCAAAACATAGGTTAGGTTTGGAGAATACTTTAATAATCAGCATTAATTAATGCACTGTTTATAACTTTCATATTCCAAGATGTAATTGAAGCATTTAAATAAAGCATCATACATAAAAATTTAAAGTTTTACCACTAGAACCGCTGACATGGAAAAGTGATTTGAAAATTCAAACAAATTCATCTTACGTTAAAATCTTCAAAAAAATAAACTGTAGACTTTTCCGATATATCACCAGCATTTCTCCAGCTCGCCAAAATCCATTTCTCCCTAGTTTTAGCGTCTTTGGAACGTTTATAAACAATTTGTTTGCTATGGTATGCGATGTGCTATTGCACATCGGAACTCTACACCATTTATAAGTTTTCTGCCTCACTGTCTGGGCAGGATTCATTTTAAGTCTAAAATATACCACTCAGATTATTATCCAATGTATAGACCTCGAATTTAACCATACTAGACACTAACGTAAAGTAGAAATACGCGAAGTGTATCCTGCTTCTCACAGCACACTATGTGTTATTTCGTCTGCTAATTCAGTCAACCTGTACGATGACGTCAGGCCAATGAGATCGCGTACTTGCGTGACGTGACATTTTCCTAGATTTTTATCATGTTTGGAGTTATTATTTGTACATTCTGATCACATTTTTGAATTCTGCATGCAATTTTGAATCAGATTAGCATATTTTAAATTAAAACCCCGGATCATGCATGTTCCCTATTGTTGCATCTGCGGCGTCTCTCCCTGGATCCCGGTATAGATGCCGACTTTGCTCGGGAGAGATGCCGCAAGTAAAATAATTAATGACAAAATCAAATTTAAGCCAATTTCTTCAACTTTAATATAACCGAACACTAGAACGTACTACAAGACAATTATATCCACATAATATCTTCATTCAATGGTAAAAGAATCTATCTGATAATTTACAACATTAAATTAATCATAAATTTCGATTTACTATGAATGTGCATGTGCATTGGATTCTTCACTGTGTTATATAAAACCCCACGGCACTTAAGGCCCTTGAAAGGGCTCAGGCCTGCCCAGCGACCGCTGCTCAGCCCGAAGGCCTGCAGATTACGAGGAGCCTGTGGCCAGCACGACGCATCCTCTCGGCCGTTATTCTGGGCTTCCGAGACCGGGGCCGCCATCTCACCGTCAGATAACTCAATTCTAATCACGTAGACTGAGTGGACCTCGAACCAGCCCTCAGGTCAAGAGACCCTTACCTGGCCGGAAATCGAACCCGGGGCCTCCGGGTGAGAGGCAGGCACGCTATCCTTACACCACGGGGCCGTCGTGTTATATAAAGGAAACATCAAAATCATAATGAATATAATTCTGTCCTGACACAGTAATTTGAAAACATGTCTAAGGCAGGATTCTTGAATCAAAAACTGATGTTTATCCTCGTACAAGTTTTTACAGATTGTTTCTTAAAACTTTGTTCTCTAGCAATCTTGCTGCAACAGTCGTTATATGTGGAGCAAGATTCATGCAGCCACTGTTTGTAACTCAAACACTAGATACAGTCATCCTTTTTTGAATATCAGATTGACTTCGGTGATTATTGAAGTAGCTTTTACCTGCTGGACCCAGAGAGCCTTTTCCCAGATTTCCTGACTGCATTCTAAGTTTCAGTGTTCGTTCCGTCATTATTCTGTAGTATGATTCTGCCTCCCTGATCAGTATTTCCTTGGCTTTCAGTCTTTTAACAGTCTCTCTTAAATTTTCCTCTGTCTATTGAGGTCTTTTAACAGTGCCCTTACTTTTATACTGAGCAGGCATGTCGCAAATTTTTATTTCTGAAAATAATATAATTTTATATAATAAAATAATGTTACCAATGAAATCAGTAAAATAGATTATGTATATTAAAAATTGTGAGACGATAAAATATTCGAATAAAATACCGGTACACCCTGAATAGTATTGAATGTTTCCAGATCGCGTGTAGAATCTGATAGCAATGAGGCATCTCACCCGGATTGTTGTGCGGCAACTCTCCCAACTATCAGGGAGCGACGCCGCACCCTCCTGTTGTCATACCTCAAGGCTATCATGGCCCAAAATTACCTTACTCTCAACTACAGTTATGCTTCTGACGTCTACTGTACTAAAAACGTCTGATTTAAGCATTTGAAGCCAACTTAATATACAATAAATTAACACACGGAAAAACTTTTTGTCAGTAGGAAACGTGTACTCGCCTCAAGATATCGGCTATAATTAGCGTAATATACGAGCAAATTTCGTCACACTCGCAGACAGTAGTTCTTCCTTAGAAACTGAAAAACCACACATATTGCCATCTAGCTGTAACGATGGGAACCTTTAGCTACAGTGTATGCGGCATCTCTACCGGGGCGGCATCTGTCCCGGATTTACCTTAACTGATGATTACTGGGTAACGGAAGTTAAAAGGATGGTCGTTTGAATAGGAATGGTAGAATATTGGAACAGGGAGATTCAGAACAAAGACAAGAACTGGTGCAAGAATTTAAATATTAGAATGAAAGATATTGGGAAGCAAATGATTATGGCAGATTGTAAGACTGAAAGGCCGTTATCCGAATTCTGTTAAATTGTTCTGAAGATACTGTATACCGTTCTAGTTTCAGTAATTCAGGTTTGGAGAACAATAATTTTTTCATAGTACTGTTTAGTATTAATTTATTCATGTTATACCATTGCTATACTATTTGAGAGTGAGGATAAATTTTTAACCTGTAGTTGGACGCGCTATTGAACGACCAGCTGTTGATGGTACTCTGTTTTTCAGTAGAGACAAAGTAGTCACTACTTAGAATAATAAAAACATTTGGCGTGTGAGTGATGCAGTCAGTAGAATAAACAATTTGTGTTGGTGGTTTGGTGGTAGTAACCAAAATGAGTGATTATTTTTTCTTTTAAGGTTTACATAGAGTAGTTCTGTTGGTGTTGGGTAGATTACTGTAGGTTACATGTTTTAGGTTTACTTTGTTTCGTATCTGGTTTGAGGGAAATAGGACATAAAATTTAATTTATTTTGTTTAAATATCTATAGGTTTCCTGTTGCGATACTCATAAAGAGAAATTTGTATATGGAGTTGTATCTTCCGCACATGCTACATTTCCATGCTTGTAAGTACTAGACACGATGTTTCGTATAGCAATTTAATATCTGTTGCAACTTTCACGAACGGAACAATTTCTTTAAATAAACAACACAATACCGGGAGCATCGCAAATTTATTCAAAGAAAATAAAAGTACTTCAAGACAGAATATCGTCGCTACCGGGGCAAAACCTCCTATGTGAAATACTTTTGCTTAGAACTTTGGCCGGTAAGGTTCTGTCATCGAAGGTGCAATATTGTGTGAATGTTTTCAAGGCATTCTCGCTCTTCATAATGTATGTGCTGCGGGTCAGTATATCTCCAAATATATTATCACATAGGAGGTTTTGCCCCGGCTACGACGATATAATGTATTCCGTTGACAATATACGGCCGTTTAATTGTTGGTGATAATTGCTATTCATCTCAAATATTCCGATTTTGGAACAGATCGAGTAAATCAGCTGATTCATAGATTACGGTATTTCTAATTCAAGTCACCGGCATAATTCCAGGAAAATTTATTGAGTCACTGTTTTGGACGTCTTCTGTTGTACTTTCGATATTTAAACAATTGAGGACTGTTTTACTTTCTGTTAGTGCGCATTAAAATATAATAGAATAATAATAATAATAATAATAATAATAATAATAATAATAATAATAATAATAATAATAATAATCGAAGAATTATGTATTCAGTTTTAATGTCAGTTCTATTTTTCTAATTAACGTGTTATAATCAGGATACGCCTCAAGTGTAGTTTACAATTGCAATATATTAGGTAGTATCTTGTTTGCTTTATAGGTGTGAAATCCGTGTGTAATCCTTTCGATATTTCTGCATTTAACTTATGGACAGTTTTTATTTCTATTGGAGAATAGTAGGTTAAGGGTATGACATTATTCTGTCTTCTTATTTAGTATAAACTACATTTGTATAGTTTCAATTACACTGTTACTCCTATTCTTAAAATAAAATGTTCATTATTGCTGCTCTTCGTATTGAACTACTGCACTGTTTGCATACGGTCGAGAGAACAAAAATAATAAACAATAAGCCGGTCCCTGTATTCCGATATTAGTAGTTCTGCGTAGTTGAAGTCACCGGCGTACTTTGTTCTTTGCACCTCCATTCTTTCAGTACTGAAGGAGAGGTTTAATTTCTGTTAGCTTTGTAGAAAATATCTATCTACTAAGTATTCAGGGAATGGCAGGAAAGGGAGATGTAGAGTAGAGGATAGGAAGAGGGAGGCTGAACACCGTCGTGAGGGCGAAGAAAGGTAGGAAGTAGCAGGTTCTGCAGTCGTCAGGGAAGGTAAGGGAAACATGGAAAGGAAACATGGAGTTGGGGTTCTTGTTACGGGCGTCTCTATTGTTAGCCTTGTGGGAAAGTGTTTGGAGGAAAGGGAACCAGGGTAGAGTGTTATCCTGGAGTTGGGTTAAGGAAGATGTTTAGTAGAGTAGAAGGGAAGCTGGAGGGGAAGTAGAACGTGGTCATTTTCACATTGATACGACCGACGTAAGGCGAGCAGGAATAGGTACTAACATAGTTGGGTATGTATGGGATCCTGTTATGACAGCACGGGAAATCTTTTGGGGAGCAAAGATTGTAATCAGCGGAATACTCTATAGGAGGGATACTGACTGGAGGGTAATCGGGGATTTAAATGATACTGTGGAGTGAGTATGTGGGAAACAGGGAGCGAGATTTGTAGATTCGAATGGGTGGTTAGGAGATAAGGATCTGCGCTCAGGTGGCCTTCACTTGAACGGCATGGGTACGTATAATTTAGGGGGTCCGCTTAGAAGAGTTATAGAGAGGTACATTCAGGAAAAAGGGGCGCTATAGGTAGTGACGATGTGAAGTATAGGAAGCTGGAAATCAAGTAAGGATAGCATAAAGTTGTTGATGTTAATCTGCAGAAGTATTATAAAGAAAGGAATGCAATTAAGTAACTTAGGTGTGTAGATATACTCTTAAATTTACCAGATATTTTAATATTTTAATCATGGCTGAGAAGTACAGCTATGGATACGGACATTTCCTCAGGGAATGAGAGCTTTCAAAGTGCTAAGGGCTTTACGTCGCACCGACACGGATAGGTCTTAGGGCGACGATGGGATAGGAAAGGCCTAGGATTTGGAAGGAAGCGGCCGTGGCCTTAATTAAGGTACAGCCCCAGCATTTGCCTGGTGTGAAAATGGGAAACCACGGAAAACCATCTTCAGGGCTGCCGATAGTAGGATTCGAACCTACTATCTCCCGGATGCAAGCTCACAGCCGCGCGCCTCTACGCGCACGGCCAACTCGCCCGGTTGTGTTCAAAGTAGAGGCAAGATAGGAACGATAGGAGGCGAAGTATTCATATTGATGAAAGGAGAATTTGTAAGCTACTAAAATGTTAAAGATGAGAAACATGTAAGACTCATTTCTAAAGACAATAGGTAACTTGATATTTTGGGATATACAATCCTGGAAGTGTGATGCCGACACGTAATTATTTGGCAAGGTAATCAGATACACGGGAAACGACACAGAAAGGAACACAACTCTTGCTCGTGATCTCAGTGTACCAAATGTTAACTGGTAACTTGCTCTGAATGATAAAAAAAAGCGTGACCAACGCATGAGAAATAGTAAATAAACTAATATGAAAAAGACGACTGAATCACAAAGTGATGATAGGAACTAGAGGGAACAAAATTCTAAATGTGCTGCTGTATCAGCTATGTAGATATGCAGAAATGATAGATTGTATAACTGTTCACAAAGTAGTTTTCGGCGTAGTTTAAAATAAATGGTTAGAAAGGGTCAATATAAAAGTGAGACTATACCGTATGTTTGAAAACATACGCATGCAGAAGTAAAAAATAGCAAAAATGATCCGTGAGAAATGTTAAATTAAAATTTAAACAGCCTATGTAATGGGTTTAAAGCATTTATTTACGAGTGTGAAAGCAGATAGGGCCTATGTACCTTTAAAGATGGTAAGGAAGATTCATTATATTATATCAGAGAGATAAATTGGTTAAGAAGGGGGTGCAGGAACTTACCAGGAAACGTCGAATAAGGTTAACATAATGTTAAACACAATCGGCAGTCATATGAATCTTAGCGCGCGAGATTAGCCGACCGCAGCTGTCGAACGAGGAGCGAGCTCGATGCTCGGCTACGTCATATAGTTCTATACTTCCATGTCCGATAACTCAATAAATAAAATTACTATCACGATTTGGACTACATCACAGTGTAGCCAATGCTATATGCATAATTACCATGTCTGAAGGAAATGCATGGAAAATTGACGATGTTATTGGAAGTTGAAGTTATAGGGAAATCTCGTGACGCGACCAGCTGATTTCGTATAAATTGAGAACCAGGCGACACGACAGAGAGTGAGTGTGTTTGCACAGCCTAGCTGTGCTGGCTGACTGTAGGACGGTCGACGACGGAATTCTACCAATGTGTTACTGTGAACTTCGACAGAAATCCACCGTATAAAAGTGACTGAATATTTTCTACCAGATCATATTCCCAGTAGTGTACGTCGGACTTGCATTTCTCAAGTTATATTAGAACTGTGCCATTGAACTGTGATTCAAACTTCGTTGAATGTCGAATGCGAAACTTAGGACTTGAATTTCCAGGTGAAATTAAAATTCTTTCTTTCTTCGAGTGGAGATGTTGAATCAGGATTTAAGACAGTTCATAAGACTAGGAGTTCGTAAATTCAGCTCGAAAGCTGATTAACATTTATTCCGCATTAAATTTGAATAGATAGCCAAGTAGCTTCACTAAAGAGAAATTACTTTCTCGTACAAGTCATAAGAATACAATCTCTAGTATTAGACGTAACAAAGTGGTCTCAGTGAACAAAACTGTATTTATCTTCGTAAAAAAATACCCCATGTTAGCACGTGTGAGCGGAACTAAATTCACATTCTGTAAATATCAGGTGTCATGTTACAATAGCGTGTGAACGGAACTAAATTCATACGTCTGTACTTAACATGTTGTAGTCTCACTGACTTGTAAATAATTCTGACAACAGTAGGAAGTAACTAAACTTCTAACGCGCTTGTGTCCTCTTATTCCATGTACTGTGAAACGCACAAGTGAATCATTACTTTGAATAAATTTAAAACTGTGCTTAGTGAAACGTTCAAAACTGTACCACGTGAATGATTTATTTTAATGACTGTACCAAGGGAAGTGTTTCTTTTAAAAACCTTTAAAAACTGTGTCAAGTGAATTTTGTTTTCTAGTGCGCGTTTGCTCCCATTAACATTCGAACCACAGAATAATCTCTTTGTTTCCATAAGTTCAGTTATAGTAAAGAAATGTTCGTGGTAGATTCTATGGACATTCTACACGGTATAACCATATTTCTTCACTCCCTTCATGGGAACCACTCAAATACTTCACTTTAATTTCAAACTGCTCCAATGATGAGTCGAGTGTACATAATCATACCGAATGAGCGAATCCTGGAACTTAGACTTCCAGACCGTCTGCTATCTGCCAGGACTTCCACAACTTCTAGTCGTCGTGGTAATTCACGTGGTCCCATGGTACAGAGTGCTATATACTTTCGTGTGGCTATTTCTAGCCGAGTGCAGCCCTTGTAAGGCAGACCCTCCGATGAGGGTGGGCGGCATCTGCCATGTGTACGTAACTGCGTGTTATTGTGGTGGAGGATCGTGTTATGTGTGGTGTGTGAGTTGCAGGGATATTGGGTACAGTACAAACACCCAGCCCCCGGGCCATTGGAATGAACCAATGAAGGTTAAAATCCCCGATCCGGCCTGGAATCGAACCCGGGACCCTCTGAACAGAAGGCCAGTACGCTGACCATTCAGCCAATGAGTCGGACGTACAGAGTGCTAACCTATGGTGAGGGAGAAGGAGTACTAGTTGCGAGGGACATTGTCTGCCACAACACAAAGGATATTCACCCCTCTTTTTCAACTCCGGCTGTATTAAAGGTGAAATGCAACTTGTCTTATTTTATCAATAAAGAAACAGTTCAATTTAAAAAGTTTATTACGAAAACCTCTCTCTCTGTACACATTCCAAACATGGACGTAAACGCTTTGCGTACTTACACGGTCTCCAAGATAGCTAAGTAGGGACGTTCCTGGTACAGTATGCATAGGTAGGCTACTAAGACAGAAACATTTCCCAGGAGGGTCATTCCACTGATTATTCGTGAAAAAGGGGAGTGTGTATGTGAGGACGTACGGAAGCAAGAAGTATTCCAGTAGTATTATTTAGAGATAGTTGGACATAAGAATAATGCTCAAGTAGAGGAGGTGACTAATACTTTGGAATTACAGAAATTTATCTTTGATAATAAAATAATTTTACGAAAAGATACTTAAGTTGAAAGCTACGAAAGCAGCTTATATTCGTAAGATTTCTGGGGATATTTTTTTGCTAGTGGCTTTACGTCGCACCGACACAGACAGGTCTTATGGCAACAATGGGATAGGAAAGGGCTAGGAGTTGGAAGGAAGCGGCCGTGGCCTTAATTAAGGTACAGCCCCAGAATTTGCCTGGTGTGAAAATGGGAAACCACGGGAAACCATCTTTAGGGCTGCCGACAGTGGGGTTCGAACCCACTATCTCCCGGCTGCGATCTCACAGCTGCGCGCTCCTAACCACACGGGCAACTCGCCCGGTAGAAGAGGAATTAGGGACTGGAATAATTTATCAGGGGAAATGTTGGATACATTTCAAAGTTCCTTGAAATCACTTTAGAAAAGACTTGCTAAACAATTGATAGGGAATCTGTCACCAGGGCGACAGCCCTAAATGCAAATCAATCATGACCGTTTCGATTGATTGATTGATTGATTGATTGATTGATTGATTGATTGATTGATTGATTGATTGATTGATTGATTGATTGATTGATTGATTGATTGATTGATTGATTGATTGATTGATTGATTGATTGATTGATTGATTGATTGATTGATTGATTGATTGATTGATTGATTGATTGATTGATTGATTGATTGATTTATTGATTTATTGATTTATTGATTTATTGATTGATTTATTGATTGATTGATTGATTGATTCATTCATTCATTCATTCATTCATTCATTCAATCATTCATTCATTCATTTATAATATTTCATTCGTAATTTTTTGATATATGTGAATTCAAATGTATTGTAAGTAAAGATTATCGTATGGTGCTGAAAAAGTTTGCAAAGTCTCTTCAGAGAAGTTCACTATTACTTTACCTAATGTAAAGGAACACGTCAACCTGACATTTGAACTTCGCGAATATTTAATCTTCTAATGCTGAGCGCGAATGACACCTGGAGTCGGGAGAATCGGTTCCTGTGATTCCGAGGTCACACTCAATGCCCCGTGCGAGGAATCAATTTGGTGATGACGTCACTAGAGCAAACGAAATATTGTTTGGAGTTCAGCATTTAAAGAAACTCTAAAATCACAAGAAAAGCAGACCTTTTCATGATAATCCGGTTTGATTTGTACTGCGCTCGATATAAACACACACAGTTCTATTTTCCTATATTTACACATTGCAAGAAAACTGAGAGGTTACAATTTTTTTGTTACAATTTACAGAAACGCGTGGTTTAAGCCTGCAAGCTACAATTTACAATTCTTTGAATAGGAATGACAGAATTTCCACTGATGAAAGTAAAATTCCTGTTATTCATTCAACAAAACGTAATTCATACATACAAAATTCAACAAGTTTAATACTTGATTTTGCACGGTGTTGCAGTGTTATGTGGCTTTCCCTGTTCCCTGAGATTCTACAGGTAGTACGTAGGCCTATAACTGATAACAGATAGCCTGCAAAAGGAGAGTGTGTTCCTTCAACAGTGAAGACACACATATTTACTCTCCAAGATTAAATTATAACAACAATGTAAATGCTTTTACCGTATACCTAGGTAGATATACAATAAGCCTTCAAATAAATAATCTGACTGATGTTACTTCCAGTAAGCATGATTGGATTGTTGGAGAGTTTATCAGATAATTTAAGCTCAAGCAACCACAAGTTTTAGCTTATACACCTTAATTCCGCATTATATTACAAATGTTTCTAGAGTACATCTTAAAGTATAATTGTGAATACTGTAATCAATTGCGTACAGTACAAAAATATTTGCTAGGGCTGTGCCTTAATTAAAGGCCACGGTCGCTTCCTTCCCACTTCTAGCCCTTTCTTACCCCATCGCCACCGTAAGTCCTATCTGTGTCGTTGCGATGAAAATCAAATTGTAAGAAAAGAAGAGAATTGAGGTTGTAGTCCTTTATTGTGTCCGGTTAACATACATAAACTACAATGAACACAAATAAGTTATTTCTTACAACGTAAGTTATGCTATATTTAAAAAGACATGATTTTCAGCCCATTGACAACGAACATATGAGCGCTTCACAAATTGATACTTAAATGAACTTTGACTGTCTTTCACATGTTCTGCACTCCTTGCCACCTCTCCTCTCTGTTATTGTAGTCACCAAATCTCCCCTTACAATTCACAATGTAATGCAACTTTGTTTCTGAGCGAAAATATGCTGAAAACTGCAGATAATATTCCTAGAGGAATGCAGCCGAATGAAACAGTTTTAAGTTATCGTCCAACAAGATCTTTCATTAAATGAGTCAAGTAATTTTCTGAAAGACTGAACGAAAATCTGCCTTTGAACTTCACCAATGCCAGCTACAACAGCACTTCAACAGGGAAAATGAATGCTATTGCGATCTTGAAATTGTTTGCTCCATAGTTTGAATTTCAACTTGAAAGACTGCACTTTATCAAGCACTGTCATCCAGCTGGTCTGTACCCTGCAAAGGTGTATTAAGAGCATCCAGATGGCTGGTGATAACCAGGCAGGGTCGACAATTTCAGAGACAGGTTTTACCTCCATATTCATGAATATCTTTATCTCTTAAATCAGTTGAGTGAATCGCTTAGGAACCTTACCCCTACTTAGCAATCTAACGTGATAAAAATAAGGAATACCTCTATATTCTGTTTTCATTGAGGTCAGATATTCACGAAATTAACTAGGAGTGAAACCGGCATGCCTTGAAAATGTCACTACATTAACCACGACATTCATAACACGGTCGATGAATGCCTTGACAAAAAGTGCCTCTTGGTAAGCAACATATTGCATGGACGAAAGTTTATGTCGTGCAGATAATTTTGACCTTAAATGAGCCAATAATCCACTTTAATTGCCTATCATTCCAGAAGCTCCATAGCTGGTACTGGCACCGAAGTATTCCACGGTAATTCCATCTTTCGCAGAGATCCCCCATCACTGTGAGAAGTGTCCTCCCCGACAGTGGTACCCTTCGTGGCAACTAGATTAAGCAGCTCTTCAATAACTTGAAGATTTTTGCCCATCTCTGGAATACATATTACATACATGTTACATATTGTCGAATAAACGATAAATTCCGTTGTTCTAATGCCAGTTGTTGTTCGATATATTTTCCGAGTTGTTATATGCGTCGAGTAACAGTTGCTCGAGACAGATTAATTTGATTGAATTTTCTTCTTTTATTTGGGCACACACATTCCACAAAGAATGGTCCGAAAGTGAACGGTTTCAACTGCTGTGCTATTAAATATGCGATTCTGTACTTAGCCCTCAAAATTTCTCTGCTCCTTCCTGCAAAGAGTAAGAAAGTGTATAATTATTCATTTTTATTTCTCCAGTGTGAAAACACGATTCATATTATTTCCGTACTTTGGTACACGTACAGAAAGAAAACACGTCGTTCAAATGTTCCTTCAAATGGCCAACCATTTAATTCGATCATCCCTCTCAACAGTCTCATATCCGGCTCCTTGGCTGAATGGTGAGTATAGTGTTCTTCGGTTGAAAGGTCCCTGGGTTCGATTCTTCACCGGGTTGGATATTTTACCTTAAATAATTCCGTTGACTCGGGGACTGGATATTTGTACTGACCCCAACATATCTGCAAATCACATCTGCTTAAAACGATTGCCACCAGGCTAGCCATAGTTACATGAAATTATTATAATAACAGTCTTATGCGAATGAGCATGTTTCTTTTTGTAGTGGCGTTCTGCATTTTACTTATTTGTTATAACAGGCTCTCCTCACAGTAAGCATTTCGCACGGTGTCTGGGTTGCACAAAAAATGTTATTCTCACTGGCTCTCTGCAATCAGATTCAGCGAGGCCTTTCTTTTATTATTTTCCGTCTCCATTTCAAACTTGTGTATCGCCGCAGTGATCGAGAGTGATTGGAAGACCTTCGTCTGACATTGATTTTCACGGCCTCTGACGTAATGTCAATGTGGCTAAAGAACATACGTTCTTCGCCTGCGTGCCTGCTCATTTATAATGGTGTGCGCTCGCAGAACGAAATGCCCATTGTGAGCACCCACTGCGAGGTAGGTTGGAACGTACAATGTACTAAGCAGTTCCATAACCATGGTGGCGTCAAGAAAGAGGTCGAAAGCGAGGGATCACTTTGAAAGCGTAAACGATGTTACCAACAAAATAGCATGCAACGCGTGTATATAAGGATCAACGTATAACAAAATTACGTCCATGATGTTGAAACATCAAAAAACGAAACATCAGATAGTCCACTCTTACAATATTAAGCATTCCAGTCGTGAAAATAAAGATAATAGTGAAGGTGAAAGCAGTCGGAGCTCGTGTCCATGTGCCAATAGATTTTATTTTCAAACACATGCACATTTCTCCACTGAGTGTGGCAATCAATGAACATTGTTATTTATACTGTATTATGCTTCTAATATTCGTTCCAAATATCGCCAGTGTCAACGTATGAAGTCTGTGGAATTAAGTCAAATTTGTAATACGTACACAATTTGTTTTGTAACGTACCTATCTGTCTAGTGCAATGATAATGTGTTGAAGGTTTAGTATTGTACACTGCTGTGAAAAACCTAAGGAAGAGAACGATAAAGCAACATACTCGATGAAAATGAATGAAAGTGCGGTAACATGTTCCCAGAGGTCTCCTACACGTGCGTGAGGTCAGCGCGACTATAGCGCCAAATGGGTCTGGTCCCGCGAAACGAAGCAGTTGAAGGAACGGGACAAGGTGTGAGTCAATCAGCGAGCTGTTACGGTGCACTGTGGTGGTGTTACTCATCACAACATGGCCAGGAGACAACATTTGGATGACTTCTCACGGGGAAGAATCAAGGGAAACTGGAGGAAGGACGAAGTGTGACGAGTGTAGCCCAAGAGTATGGCATTGCTCACAGCATTGTTTCACGTGCATAGAGAGAATTCCGAACCACAGGCATTGCTGCCCGAACGAGAGGAGGGGATCGGCAACGTCGACTAAAACAGCAGATGACCACTACATTGTGCAACTGGCAGGAAGAAACTCACGTCAAACAGTGGGTATAATTGCAACCACATTTGACAGGACTACAAGGTACCCAATCTCACGCTGCACAGTGGCACGACGGCTGTACGGAGGTGGTCTGTTTGCCCACGACTATTACGCAGTGTTCCTTTGACACCCGCACATCGGCGGCACCGTTTGCGATGGTGACAAGAGCATCAGGTCTAGATCGACGAGGAGAGGGATCGCGTGCTCTGCTCAGATGAGAGCTGATTCAGTCTGAGTAGTGATTCTAGACGTACTCTCATCTGGCGAGAGTAGGAAACACGTAATGCACTCAGGAACATTGTCAAACATGACCATTTGTGTGATCCAAGTGTTGTAGTGTGGGGAGGCATAATGTTGGTTAGAGTTACCGACTTAAAAATCCTTGAACGGGGTACACTCACCGGTCAACGTTATTGTGACAGTGCACTCCTTCCCATTGTGCGTCTTTTTAGGGGTGCATTCGGCCCCGATTTCATTTTTATGGATGACAATGCACGACCGCATCAAACAGCGTAGGTGGAGGAGCTCTTGGAACAAGAGGATATTCGGTGAATGGACTGGCTTGCCTATTCCCCCAACTTAAATCCCCATCGAGCACGTGCGGGACATGTTGAGCAGACGTATTGTAGCACGTCCACATGCACGAACGACCATCCAGCTGTTGTCAACGCGCAGGTTGAGGAATGGAACGCCCTACCAGAAAGGCATTTTACCAATTTTGTAGCCAGCATGGGAACACGTTGTAGAGCATGCATCGATGTCTGTGGTGATTACACACCCCTTTAAGTATCATGTCCCTTTTTTGACATGTCCAGGGAAACATCATGCGTCACAGTGACTTACGTGTAATATATTGTCTCTGTAAAAGTGTAATTTCTGCTCGTCTCTTCGCATACTCCCTTCAGTTGCCTATCGTACTATACTGTAGCATTTCTTCCTATGTATGGTTCAAGTTTCATCGAGCTATGGTACTTGGCAGTGATATAACATGCGAAAGTTACTTTCGTCCATAAGTTCTGCACAGCAGTGTATATTATATACCGAACGAAGGGGCCGTCCATGTCAACGCGCTATGGCCAAAGAGCCGAACTCTCCATTCGGGACAGGAGTAGGTTCAAACCCTACCGTCAGCTGTCCTGAGAAGTGGTTTTCTGTCCTTTCCATATTCATATTAGTGTTATAAGTGGGGGGTTCGGCGGCCACCGCCCCCACACGCTCTCAGGAGAGGCTTCCTCCTCACTGACTGCGCTGGCTAACCTTAAATCCGCTATCTTGGAGGGGCTTAACCTAACTTTTTACGCGCAAGACAGCAAGCCTAACCTCATGGAAGGGCCTAACCTCAGTTTTACGGCCGGATGCCCTTCCCGACGTCTAAGAGAGTGAGCTTAACTTTACAGACGCTTTCATGGAGGGGCTTAACCGTACATTTTACACGCAAGACAGCACGCCTAACCATATGGAAGGGCCTAACCTCAGTTTTACGGCTGGATGCCCTTTCTCACACATAAAAAAGAGCGAGCTTAACCTCACAGACGCCATCTTGGAGGGGCTTAACCTAACTTTTTACGGTCAAGACAGCAAGCCTAACCTCATGTAAGGGCCTAACCTCAGTTTTACGGCCGGATGCCCTTCCTGATGCCTATGAGAGCGAGCTTAACCTCACAGACGCTATGTTGGAGGGGCTTAACCTTACTTTCTACGCGCAAGAGAGCAAGTCTAACCTCAGAGCCGCTATCTTGGAAGGGTCTAACCTCTGTTTTATGGCCGAATGCCCTTCCCGACGCCATCTTCAGTTGTTGGGCAATGGGTAGTCTCGAGACGTTATTTTGAGTAGTAGGACAATAGAGATTAACATAAGAGAGCACACCTAACCGCATGGAGGAGCCTAACCTCAGTTTTACGTCGGATGCCTTTCCCGACGCCAATTGCCCAAGATGGTGGCTATACACAGCTCCATATGAGACGGCTTAAGGGCGCTTGCGCAAGATGGCTGCTATCTACTTGCACAAGATGGCTGCTATACATAGGCTGTTATGAGTCGTTTTAGAGTATATAGCTTCAGGACACTGTAATGAGAACAGGTACAGCTTGGAGATAGGTCTGATCATGAAACAAAACAAACACACATTACAGAATACATTCGTGCTGCATGTGTTTACGCACCTGCATCATAGATGGTGCAACACGCTCCTCGGGATCGGTTTCGAAATCAGGTACTCGTTTCCTCAATATGGAATCAATTCTTCGCGATTACAGTCGCAACACATCACAACGATACGATACTGTTTTGTGTGTGTCGCTGCACTCAGGCTAGCGTGCAGTGATGTACGATACATCGGTGCGCGTGCACGTTTCCACACCGATTGCGTCATTAAATGTATTTTGCCTGCTACACGCTGGACGATGATCCCTGCTCTTCTGGTGTACTGGCTGGGACGTCTGCGGATGCAGAATAGGCTTCGGCCTACAAGTGACCACGGCTGGACGCTGGTCTGACAGCTCTGCACTCCGACCGACCATCCGGGCAGAGGATCTGTGCAGTGTACAGTCTTCCCGATATAGCTGGAAAAAATTCATTTTTCGACTTGTTGATTTACGCCGAAATGTATACTCACTTAAGTTCTTGACTGTACAATGAATTTTGGGATGCATGACTTAAGTTTTCACCAGCTTTTTGTTACGACCAGATAGCACAAACAAACTCCAACTGCTTCGTACGTTCCTTCGTTCGTTGTCGATCTTTAGTTGCAGTGAACTTCGCCTTGTCAACAGGCCTGCAAGAGATGCTAAATGAGTGATCGTTGTATGGCATGGAGACAAATAATACAGGTATGTTGTTTTGCATGAGGTAAAAATCAATGTTTGAACCCCCGTAAGGAAAATTAAAGCGTAAACGTAAGATTCCGCTTTCCGTAAAGCTAACTTAATAGAGTTATAAAATAATAGCTGTATCGACCTTATAACATGGGTATATGACTGTATCAGCGAACTTCAACCGTTCACATCTCTTTGGCCTGAGAGAATGTATCACCTTATAGGAGCCTCACCGTACCACTTCAGAGTGCGGAAGGAGAACATTAGTAGTAGTATTAGTAGTAGTAGTAGTAGTAGTAGTAGAAGTAGTAGATCGAGTAGTCAACGGTGTTCCATCTCGGCGCAGAGGTAGAGTAGAACTCTCCTTCCCTTTGAGGAAAGTACTTTTCCGACTGGTTTGGATGGTTTGTGATGGCAGGGAGGCCATCCTTCATAATAAAAATTAAGTCGATCGTTTGATTTCCCAATAGTCATCTGATGTGCAGGTCACATCTCAGGGTGAAATCTACTATGAATCAAGTTTCATAGGTGTATACATCTTCCTTATCTTTTTGAATACCCAATTGACAAAACGTGTCACGGGTATTGGCAGCCCAATAGGAAACTTAGAATGGCATGCTTGATTTTGTCACATTGTTGATATCCTTTAATTTTCAAAACTCAATAAACTTTGTGCCAAATTTCTACTAGTTTTGAATTGTTCATGTTCTTTTCTTATGAGAGGAAATTAAATGAGCTGCTCTATAATCGACTAAAATTGATAGTCACATTTCACCGGCAGAAATTTCTCTGTAGAGAGTAACGTTTATGCTTAAATAGTAACGTAATGCTTCAGTGGGGCGAAATCTCCTAATCTTGGACACCCATGGAAGTACATGTGAATTTAGGAAACGTTTAATCTATTATTTGTTTTCCTGCAGTTTTGAAATTGTACTTATGGCTCAATGATTAGGGAAGCATCCCAAGGCTTGCTCCCAATGGCTTAGGGTTTCATCATACATTCCTTCTGGAATATATCGGAAAACTCCCTTACTAATGCAGTGAGTGTAATCTATATATATATATATATATAAAATAACTTGTCCTGACTGACTGATTCATCATCGCCGAGCCGAAACTACTGAACATAGAGAAATGAAATTTTGGGGATACATTCATATTAACATGTAGATACTCGCTAAGGGAGGACATTGGATATTCCGTCGCTAAGGGGGGTGAAAAAGGGGATGGATTTTTAAAACGAGGATATCTATATCTCAAAAACTTAAAAGTCATAAAAATTGGTATTTGGAATCTCCTTTAAAAATAAAGAAACACGTATTTTCTTATTCGGAAAATCCCATGAAAGGGGGTGAAAGGGGTGGGGAATGGGTTGAACACCTTTCATGAGGAGACTTATATCTCAAAAAGTGAGGATGTTACAGTCATGAAAATTTAAATTTGAAAATAAAGAAAAACGTATTGTTTTGTTTTGGGAAAATCCAAATAATGGGTGTGAAAAGGGGGATGTGAATTTTTAACATGAGTGTATCTGTATCTCAATACTTTACAAGTTTACAAATGTAGAAATTGGTATTTAGAATCTCCTTTAAAAATAAAGAAACACGTATTTTTTTGTTTTCGAAAAATCCCAATAGGAGGGGTGAAAAGTGTGAATAAGTGCTTGAGTGTCTTTAATGACGATACTTATATTTCAAAAACTGAAGATATTACGGACCTAAAAAACAGTATATGGAATCTCCTTTAAAAATAAAAAACTTTCTTTTTGTTTTTGGAAAATCTAATTAATGGTTGTTAGAGAGGAGTGACAAATTGTGGTGAATTTTTAGAAGGACTATATCTACAGTATATCTCAGAAACTGGTATCTTGCTAATATATAATAATTGTCAAGTCGTTTTCCTAGACATATCTGTAGGTTTCAGAAAGTTGCGTTATTTCAGTAGTGTGCACTAGTAACTGCTCATGACCACCATAATGACTCCTGGAATGTCTTAGGCTGTATGATGTAAAAGTGCGGAACACATACGAAACTGCATTAGTTTGAAGGTGGAGGTGAATACAGGATGACATCATACCTCAGCAGGTGCTCTCCTCACTTCTATCTCTATACATCCCACTTGCTAGGCCTGTTCATATATTAAATCAATGCATATCTCAGATGTGCAGTCGTAGAAGTCTTTTTCCGATATAGTGGATATGATCCTGATTGAGGTGGCTAGTATTTGACAGCATCTTGTCGTTGTCTTGCTGGACTCAAACAACTCCTTTGGGATAACATTTCTGCACCCAGGTGAATGCAAAAACCGTTAAAGTTAGAACGGATGGTAAAAGAATGAATTCTTTACAGTCATTAAATCAATGCACATAACCGACTGCAATGACGAAGAGACGTGTAACGTGCCTAAAACGTACTAGTAAGAAGATATTGGGAAGAAATATTAAACATATAATGCGCTACTCAATATAGCGACAATGTAGCCCTTCAATTGGGAACTCAACTCTTCACTATTTCTATGAGTCACTCACTCAAAAAGTCTATTACACGTAGAATATTTCCTCCATTGGTATGGATGAGTAAGACATTCTTTTTTACTTCAATTATGTTGCAAGCTTTCTAATGGTCCAAGGAAGAGCAGAAGCTGTTCTCTACAGAGGGAAGCCTGTACGGTTAGCGATGGAAGGCATACAGGTATATAGAAGTAGCAGCAGTCGAGGTTGTGTTCTTGTCTTCACACAACAGAAGCTGATCAAAAATGTAAGTAAGCCCTGAAAGAGCGCCGCCAGCCAGTTTGCTGGAAGCTGGCAGCTGGCAGTATATGCATACACAAGAAGCCGCGTTGACCCTATGATCGAGCTAAGGCAAGAGAGCACCTTCAAACATCTTTATCAATAATTCTCTCTGCACTGTTTGCTCCGTACGACGGAGTGGGATTAGTCCAGTTTGTTCCTTTTACATTATTTGCGAAGTGACGTCCATATAAAGCTTGGGATAGCGTTGTGCCTAAACAGAGGAGCTTAGGAGCTGGAGTGTCCATTATCGCGATGAAGACTTATATTCCCTTTGAAGTCCAAGTCGACGGAATTAGATGAAGACTGCGGTCCGCCATAGTCGTGGTGGTACGTGTCCTCAGAGGATGCCCGCCGGGTCAAGGGGTCACCACATACCAACAGACAGCATACAAAGTACAAACAGGTATTAATGAAGCAGCTCCTCAGCCACTATCTTCCAATTCACGCTGTTTCAGAAGGAACATCTTTGATAATTTATTGTACGAATGAACTGATTATGCCAAATTTCTTGGATGTTTTGGAAATACGATCCTTTTTGTATTTCTTTATCGCCAAAAGGAAACCAAATTCGAGGCATGCAGTCTTCCATACTTCAAATATTGTTGGATAATTTTAAGTCGACATATTTTTATAATCTAGTGAACAATTTGAAGTCATCTGGTCGATCGTTGTTTAAAATGTTATATATTAATTTTTTTAAACGCACAGGCCCATGGAGATGGAGAAATGGTCGAAGTGGTTCGTACGTGGATGAAAACATGAAGTAAAATTGAGTACCTTAAATGATTTTCATGAAATATTTGACTTCTAAATGCTACGGGTGATGAGTCATGCTTCATGTGTCGTGATAGCGGGCATGGCAGGTACATCTAAGGAGCATATGTCTATGCCAGTTATATTAATTCACATAATATTTACATAAATTATTAACAATTTTCCGTCCACTACTCTTTTCCTTACCGGACATCATCACCATTACTTTCTTGATTCTTCTTCTTCTTCTACCGCTTGTCCGACTCCTGTGGGGTAGCAGGTGTGAACTGTGTCGCACAAGTGGCATGGCCCTTCATTTACAACCAGATGCTCTTCCTGACGCCAACAGTATATGGAGGGATGTAATCAATATTGCGTGTTTCTGTGGTGGTTTGTAGTTGTATGTTGTCTGAATATGGAGAGGAGAGTGTTGAGGCAAATATGAACACACAGTCCCCGAGCCAGAATAATTAATCAGACGCAAAAATCCCCGACCCGGCAGGGAATCGAACCAGAGACCCTCTGAACTGAAGGCCACTACACTGCTCAATCAGTAAAAAGAATCGGACCTTTACTTCCTTGACTATTTTACGTGAAATTAGTCTTCATAGTTCCCCATAAAGTCCTTACAAAACTACTATAGGATAGTTATATTTTACATGTCATTCTACTCAGATCACAATTTTCACATACTGATTTGAAGCAAAATGTAATATATTCACAACTGAGGAACGTCTGTTCAAAACTGCGCTATTTCCGCTCTAAAAAGTTGTGGGAAAACGCAAGGAAACGTATAATTAAAGGCATATGTAACGTACCCATGATCGTGTATGGTACTACTTTTAAGAAATTACATCTTTCTGGTCTGGATTGCTCATGGAATTCGATAATATTCAAGTATTGAAAAACGTGTGGACGAAATACTGAACAAAAAATCTGAATTGGAAATAGCACGTTTGGAACAGACACTCCTCAACTTATATTTCGTGGTTTACGATGACGTCAAACGGAAATCCTAGCAATGTCGTACAAAAAATGAGTGAACACAGAGTGAATGGTTAACTAATAGTTTCCAGAAACCGAATACACAAGTACTTGGCCCTTGTTGCATTAGTTTTGCTTGTAAAACAGTGTCGCCCTGGAATCCGAAAGTGTGTGGAACGGTGCTACAATTTCCGTGCGACAAGATTGAGTGGGCTATTGAAAAAAACTGTGAATTCAATGGAGGATTGCCATAATGCTCCGGAATTGCGGAATGTAACTTTGAATGATTATGTACCGGGCGGTACACCTCCACGCCGCTAATTCAAACTTTGGGCCAGTTGAAACTCCCCTACTGGAGGAAGTCTGAACTTTATCTAAGGTGTTAATTTTCAAGTTTCTCAGAAGATGTCACTACTTGGAAATTTTGGAGTTTCTGAACTGGGTCGTTTTCGATGTATTTTTGTTTTACCTGTAGTAAGAAGTGTGAACTTTCTCTTCTAGAGGACTCTACTGAAGAACTAAAATGGTGCACCCTAGTGCGAAGTGAAAGAACTGGTTTTTTTTTGGAGAAATTTTTATTTCAAAAGTTTGTTCCTTGTTAAATTTCTTTCAGTCATTGTTTAAGTTGGCAATATTAACCCTTTCTTTCCCCTTGTTTTGAATTTAGACAATCCCGAATTTCTTGAATTAATTTTCCACCAATTATGTGTTTTTTCTTCATATTGTGTAGGGGTTTTCTTGGTTATCCAATAAAATGATTGTGGGCGGGTGTTTTCATTCCTGAAACGCCTCGAACTTTCCACGAGAGTATATAAACTGCTGATTTTCGGGTCTCCGGGCCACTTCAGTACCAACTTTCAAAGTGTAAAGTACGTAGCAGGGGGCGGGAAGCGCCTCTTTCTTCGGGCAGCAGTTCAACAACAAGGTAATGGCCGTTTAATAACTTCTTTTCTTGCTAGCTCAGCAGTTTAACTCTCGGGGCGGGTCCGAAGCTTTTCCACCATGTAACTTTTCCCTAAAATGTAAAGACTCTTAGCATCTATTCTCTTTTAAAGCTACATATTGGGATAGAGAGTGCTTAACCCTCTCGAGCTCCCACTCATATTGTTTTGAGGTGAACTTATTTTTCACAACCGATTCTTCCTTAACGTAATGTAAATTGTTTCTTTCTAAAGTCACCTCTTTAGTATGGGATTAGCCCTTGCATTAGCGGCCTAGAGCCAGATTAGGTTTTAAACAAAATGTATTAGGAGTGCAGATCGCCTCCTCTCAAATTGGTATTTTAGAGGCCATGTAATTAACCTTTTCTCACTTAATAGGCCTCAGTAGGTTGGGTATTTTACCCCTGTGTTTATGTCCTTAGAGGACAGCTTGAAGGTGGAATTTGGTGTGGCCTTTGACAGGCTTAAATTTTGAGAGCGAGTTGCTCTTTCTTGACAATTTTGTTTTCTGCGCGCCTCAAGGAGGCCTTACTGTGTAATTTGGAGCAAGTGCTCCTGGGCATGAATGGGGTTTTCTGCCCCTCTGTTGAAACTTGTGTTGGGGTACAACTGGGCTAATTGCTCAAGAATTGTGAGTTCGGGGCTCGAAGCCCAAATCCTGTAAATACTGTAATTTGTTACCTTGCTACTCTGTACCTGCCATTATTGTTATTTATTGATTTTGCAAAGAAAATATAACCTGGTTAAATTTTAAATTAACTTTAATTTCGTAGCCTGAGACCTGTTCACCCCCGCACCTTCTTTCATCTCTGCTGTTCCACAGATACCTCGGAACAAGTGGTAGCAGAGCGTGGTTGAATGGGTCTCAATTTAGCCCCTTTTGACGGCTAAACCTTGCTTTGATTACAACTCTAACTATTTTCTCAGTTGCTGGAATTTTTACGTTTTCCTTTTTCAAAATTGTTCTGTCATCGCGATGTTCTCCATCTTAACTATTTGCGCAAGGAGGAGTTGATCTATGAGTTAACTATTTGAAATGTGCAATCTGGAGGCACGGTTGCGGTAGACACAAATAAGCTTAGAGAGTCCCTTGATTTGCCCATTTCCATCCCCACCTTGGGAGAGAAAGAAATTGACGACTCTCTTTCCACGATCACTGACAATACTACTGAGCTAGCATCTGTAGTTAGTTTTTTGAAGAAAATGATTCTTCTCCTAATCAAATTAAGCGTGTGCAAGCCAGGCTATTTCATTTTTCAAATAGAGTTAACGATCTTTTGTCTCTGAAGTTGAATGACGTTCAGAGGAAGGAAGCTAGTATGGTTCTCGAAACTCTTTCTGAATTGTCCAGTAAGGTTACCCAATTGTTAACTGGGGAAGTTCCTCCCAAAACTGATCAACCCGTCACGCTGAATGTAGGTAGCGAGGAAGAGCCTCCTAAGGGAGACGTCAATAGGAAAACCGTTGCAGCTCAAACAACCTCTGCCCCATTGGACAACGAGTCTGAATGCCGAACCTCGTTGAATAATGTACGTTCTGAATTGACATCCTTGCCACTTAAACCTCTACCTACTATGTCACCTGGGTTCAGCAGCTTGCCTCATCCATTAGCAATGTTGCTTAGAGGTATCTCTAAATTTTCTGTTAACACTACCAGTGAAGTTATTTCATTCTTAAGGTTTTTAGTTGAGTTCCAGGATCATGCCCTTGTTTTTTCTTTTTCTCCATGTCAGATTTTGCAAATTATCTATCCCTATGCAATTGGTATTCTCTCAGACAAAATAGTAAGAGCCATTGCCGGGCAATCATCTATTGAGGACTTCCACGCCCACTTGCTAGCTAACTTCATCCCGGCTAGGGCAAGGTCCTCCCTCATTCAGAAGTACTATTATCGTGTACAGCGCTTGGACGAAAACCTGGCAGATTTCATCCAAGATATTAAGTTCTATACTAGGGTGTTTGCTCTTCACTTTCCTGAGGATCAGATTGTACAAGCTATTGTGGAAGGTATCTCACCATCCTATAGGTCGTATTTATGTTTCGCGGCGTGCCCGCAAACCTTCTCTGAACTTGAAGCATTGGCTGTTTCAGCGGAAGGAGTTAGATACGTCGATTCCTTGCGTGTCGCGAAAGAACCCCCTCCTTCCTTTGGTAATCCTCGGCCTCCACCTCGCCAACCAGTTACACCTCGTAAATGTTATGCTTGCGGGTCGCCTGACCATCTTCGGAACAAGTGTCCATTGATCAAATCTAGTAGGGCAAATAATGGAGCTGGTTCATCACAAGGCTGTTTTAAATGTGGGGCTTTCTCACATATCGCCCAGAATTGCCCAAATTCAAATAGCACCCCCTCCTGCTCAACGTCTGGTGCAAATTCCACCAATGCCAATAATAAAAAGTGACTAGTGGCTTCGGCTGAGTCGACTAATCCATCTTTCCAAGGCTCAGCCCCTGGTTAACAGGTCGAAAATTCAGGGAAAATTCAGTCTTCAAATTCATCTTTTGAATGCCCCAAAGAATGTCTTAGGATTGCGGCGGATACCCCCGCACCTGTTCCTTTTCTTAAGATAGAAGTAAATAATGAGCCTATAACGGCTCTATTAGATTCAGGCAGTGTTTGTTCTATTATTTCGGCTGAATGGTATTCAAAATTGAAATCTGTTTGTAAGCTCCCTGACTATTGTTCGTCTTCGGTCCAATACGTTTCGGCTAATTCATCTCCATTAGAAATTTTAGGTTCTTTAAATGTCAAAATCCGTACCTTTAAATTTACTTGGAAAATTAAATTGTTTGTGGCCAAGCACTTGTCTTGCCCCATTATATTGGGAGCTGACTTCATTTCTCACACTGGTCTTGTGCTCGATCTTCAGAGTAGGTCGTGCACTTTCAAATTTGCGTCTAATTGTAAAATCCCATTATTGAAATGTAATTCTGCATCATGTTCATCTATTTCGCCTACCCAGGATGAGATGTTGTTAGACCTTAGACATCTACCTGAGGAGCAGGCTGATAGTATTCGTAAGTTGTGTCAGTCGTTTCCAGAGGTGTTCTCTGATACTCTTGGTGTTACTGACCTTATTGAATACAAAATTGAGGTCACGGATTCGATTCCGGTCCGTTTTCCACCATATAGGCTGTCTCCACCTAAAATGAAGGCTCTGAAGGAAATCATTGATCAGATGTTGAAGGATGGTATTATTAGGCCCTCCAAGTCGGCGTATTCTTCGCCTATTTTTCTAGTCCCGAAACCCCAAGGTGGCTTCAGGCCTGTCATTGATTATAGGGCTCTCAATCGGAAGGTGGTGTTACAATCTGTGCCCCTTCCCGACCTTCATTCTTGTTTTTCATGGTTTCGTAAGGCCAAGTTCTTTACTATCTTGGACCTGAATCAGGCCTATAATCAAATTCCCCTAGCGGAAGAGTCTAAACACCTTACAGCGTTCGCCACGGATTGGAATTTGTACGAATACAACCGCGTGCCTTTCGGGCTCCACACGGGAGCAGCTGTACTCACTAGACTGCTAGATAGGGTCTTCTCCGACATCAAATTTGAGTACTTGTATCACTACCTGGATGATGTCGTCGTATTTTCGGAGACTTTTGAAGAACATCTAGATCAACTGCGAGAAGTTCTCAATCACCTTCGTAAGGCCGGGTTAACAGTCAAGTTGTCCAAGGTTGCCTTCGCTAAGCCCTCCATGTCATTCCTAGGGCATATTGTGTCACCTGATGGTGTTGCAGTCGATCATTCTAGAAAACAGGCCATCCGTGAATTTAAACCTCCCAAGGACATCAAAGGTATCGCCAGGTTCATTGGTATGGTGAATTTCTTCAGGAAGTTTATTCCTAACTTCGCTAATAGAGCGGCGCCCTTGAATCTTCTTCGTAGGAAAGGCATCAAATTTGAGTGGGGACCTTCTCAACAAGCCGCTTTTGAAGATCTTAAATTAGCTCTCTGTAATGCCCCTGTCCTTGCTATGCCAGATTTCTCAAAGAAATTCATCGTCCAAACCGACGCGTCGTCGTCGGCGGTAGCGGCAGTCCTTCTTCGAGAGACCGAACTAGGGAGGTGACCCATCGCCTATGCATCTAGGACTCTATCGGCTCAAGAAGCCAAGTATTCCATCTATGAGCTCGAAGGTTTGGCAGTCTTATTTGACTTGAAAAAGTTCCGTCTCTATCTGGAACATGTCAAATTCGACCTGGAGACAGATAATCAAGCCTTAAGCTGGGTCTTAGGTAGGCCGCGTCATACTGGTCGCATAGCCCGTTGGGCCATTCGTATTTCTGCCTTCCAATTCGATGTCAGGCATATCAGAGGTACCGAAAATTTTGTTGCTGATGGACCCAGCCGTATGTTTTCCAACGACGTTGAGACCCATGAACCGGTCGACAGTTCATCACCTCCCGAGTCCATACTATTTGATGTTAATGCCATCTTAACAGATGCTCCCATACTCTTTAGGGATATCGAGAAATGACAACGTGAAGATCCGACGCTGTCTCCGATAATGGAAACCCTTTCTTCTGGGGAACATGTTGTCCCTTATGTACTGAGGAATGGTGTTCTATGTTGCCCTTCGAGGCATGACAAAATGATGAAGGTTGTCGTTCCAGCTGTTCTTGTACCTATGATCTTTAAGTACTATCATGAGACCGCATTAGGGGGGCATCTAGGCATCTTTAAAACTCGTGAGAAGATTCGTGAAAGGTTCATCTGGAAGGGTATGGACGGTGAAATCCGTGAACTAGTAAAGGCTTGTAAATCCTGCTTGCTTAGTAAACCCACCATGTCCACCAAGGTAGGCCTGTTGTCTTCTCACCAAGCTTCGCGCCCTATGGAACGCCTGTATATTGATTATGTAGGACCCTTCCCCCAGTCGAAGGGAAATGCCAACAAGTTCATCTTTGTATGTGTAGATGGTTTTTCAAGATTTTCCTGGTTATTTCCGACTAAGCTGGCTACCGCTCAGTCCACCATTACTTGTCTAAATTCTATCTTTGCTTCTTTTGGTCCGTGTCAATATATTGTATCTGATAATGCTAAGGCTTTTACATCTAATCTATTTCGTAAATTCTGCTTTGACCTATCCATCTCTCATGTGACAACTTCTGCTTATTACCCTCAACCATCTCTGGCTGAACGGATTAATCGTAATCTCAGGTCCGCGCTTATTGCCTATCATCATGAAGATCATTCCAGGTGGGACACGTCCCTGCATTGGATAGCTTTTGCTTTGAATTCGGCGGTTCATGAATCTCATAAGTTCACTCCAGCTTCTTTGATGTTCATGTTTGTTCCCAACACGCCGCTCTCTAACCTCTGGTCTCTGAGTGACATTCTACCTGAGACAATAGACCCAGATAACATTAAAGATCTTTGGAAGAAGGCTAAAGCCAACCTTAAAGTGTCTCATGAAAAGGTTAGGGAACGATATGATCGTGGACGGAGACCCACCCATTTGAAGGTAGGCGACCAAGTGATGGTCAAGAATTTTGTTCCCGCGGGCAAGCTTGCCCCCAGATTTCATGGGCCGTGTATCATTCTTGATTTTCTTACTCCCGTTACCTTATTGTTAAGCAATCCAGCCACCGAGAGGATATTTAGGGTTCACCTGTCACAGGTGAAACCTGTATAAGTTCTGTGTTAACTTGCTTCATATAATTTTAAAAGAAAGAGGAAGGTTATATTTTTTTGAGGGGTTTCACTTTTAAGGCCTTCTGCCCTTTCTATAATATTTTTTTATATTTAAGCATTTATTGTAAACCCTCCCCGCACAGTTAAACTGCCATCCTGTCCTTGCCACGGCCATTACCACGCTCCCGTCTCCTGCTAACATAACACACAGTGGCTTATAAATGCCATGAATATCTGCACGCCGCTGGCCCCTCAACCTCTCCACAAAGCCTGTGCCCTCAAAAAGAGATGATGGTCCAACAAAATTCTGCCGCCTAGCCTTAATGTTTCAGTGCCCCCGCAGCAGCACGGCGCCGTACCGCTCCTGAGGCAGGGTACGGGCCCGCCCTTCTCCAGTGAGGACAACCTGTGTACGGCGAGCCGGAGTCCTCCTCCCGGCTAAGGCTGACGTGCGGCGCACAACCTGTAACTGGCCCGCGACCTGCATGTTCGCCGCAGGCACGGCGTGTTTCAACTCCACTACTCCTCTCATAGTGCGGGCGAGCGGTATCTCAGGGTACTTGAGGGGTCCGAGCGGCCTCCTCAGAACTCAAGCAGCGGCGGCTGGTCTGGCCGTCAAACTGATCAACGTTTAAAGTACATATTCAGGTATATGGACATTCCTGTTCAACAATTATTCCCCTTTTGGATTTTAATGCAATATCTGGTGGACTTAGAAAATTTTCCTCTCTTTCAAGAATTTAAAATTTTTCCTCCTGTATTCAACTTCTACAAACATAAAGACATTACTTCAACAGTTACTACAAGAATTTTGAACCTGGATCAAACTGAATTTAGACAATTTTTATAAATGCTTCTGCAATTAATCTCCATAGCAACATCATAACTTGGACCTTGTTTTCAAACAATTTCATGTGTCACCCCTGGAGGGACTTTTGGGGGGGGAGGCCTGTACCGGGCGGTACACCTCCACGCCGCTAATTCAAACTTTGCGCCAGTTGAAACTCCCCTACTGGAGGAAGTCTGAACTTTATCTAAGGTGTTAATTTTCAAGTTTCTCAGAAGATGTCACTACTTGGAAATTTTGGAGTTTCTGAACTGGGTCGTTTTCGATGTATTTTTGTTTTACCTGTAGTAAGAAGTGTGAACTTTCTCTTCTAGAGGACTCTACTGAAGAACTAAAATGGTGCACCCTAGTGCGAAGTGAAAGAACTGGTTTTTTTGGAGAAATTTTTATTTCAAAAGTTTGTTCCTTGTTAAATTTCTTTCAGTCATTGTTTAAGTTGGCAATATTAACCCTTTCTTTCCCTTTGTTTTGAATTTAGACAACCCAGAATTTCTTGAATTAATTTTCCACCAATTATGTGTTTTTTCTTCATATTGTGTAGGGGTTTTCTTGGTTATCCAATAAAATGATTGTGGGCGGGTGTTTTCATTCCTGAAACGCCTCGAACTTTCCACGAGAGTATATAAACTGCTGATTTTCGGGTCTCCGGGCCACTTCAGTACCAACTTTCAAAGTGTAAAGTACGTAGCAGGGGGCGGGGAGCGCCTCTTTCTTCGGGCAGCAGTTCAACAACAAGGTAATGGCCGTTTAATAACTTCTTTTCTTGCTAGCTCAGCAGTTTAACTCTCGGGGCGGGTCCGAAGCTTTTCCACCATGTAACTTTTCCCTAAAATGTAAAGACTCTTAGCATCTATTCTCTTTTAAAGCTACATATTGGGATAGAGAGTGCTTAACCCTCTCGAGCTCCCACTCATATTGTTTTGAGGTGAACTTATTTTTCACAACCGATTCTTCCTTAACGTAATGTAAATTGTTTCTTTCTAAAGTCACCTCTTTAGTATGGGATTAGCCCTTGCATTAGCGGCCTAGAGCCAGATTAGGTTTTAAACAAAATGTATTAGGAGTGCAGATCGCCTCCTCTCAAAGTGGTATTTTAGAGGCCATGTAATTAACCTTTTCTCACTTAATAGGCCTCAGTAGGTTGGGTATTTTACCCCTGTGTTTATGTCCTTAGAGGACAGCTTGAAGGTGGAATTTGGTGTGGCCTTTGACAGGCTTAAATTTTGAGAGCGAGTTGCTCTTTCTTGACAATTTTGTTTTCTGCGCGCCTCAAGGAGGCCTTACTGTGTAATTTGGAGCAAGTGCTCCTGGGCATGAATGGGGTTTTCTGCCCCTCTGTTGAAACTTGTGTTGGGGTACAACTGGGCCAATTGCTCAAGAATTGTGAGTTCGGGGCTCGAAGCCCAAATCCTGTAAATACTGTAATTTGTTACCTTGCTACTCTGTACCTGCCATTATTGTTATTTATTGATTTTGCAAAGAAAATATAACCTGGTTAAATTTTAAATTAACTTTAATTTCGTAGCCTGAGACCTGTTCACCCCCGCACCTTCTTTCATCTCTGCTGTTCCACAGATACCTCGGAACAATTATAAAAACAATAGCTTTAAGGAAGGATGCGTTGAAACGGCTCTCAGAAAAATAGGACTGCAGTGTCCAGGAACTGAAGACAATTAAAAAATGCGTTCAGCTTTCCACCGAGAGCATAAAAGAATTCAGAAAATGAAAACTAGTGGTGCTTCTCCATTGAAAGGAAGAATGCGGATCGGGTATAATCTCCTTTCCTTTCTTCTTGATAACGATGCCCCGAGGAAAACTACCTACTTGAACGTCAGATGACAATGAGGAACGTGCGGTGAATTGATTTTAAGCCACTGGTTTCCATTAATAAATAAAGTAAGTTAACTGCTTGTGAACTTTTGTAAGATTGTGATTTATTCAATGCCTGCCGGGCTGATTAGTTCAGACGGTTGAGGCGCTGGTTTTATGACTCCAACTGGGAGGTTCGATCCTGGCCCAGTCCGGTGGTATTTGTAGGTTCTCAAATACATCAACCTCGCCTAAGGACGCAAAATAACTCCTGCAGGACTACATACCGGCACCTCAACTTCTCCGAAAACCGTAAAAGTAGTTAGTGGAACGTAAAGCTAATAACATTATTATTATTATTCAATTCTTGGTTTTCTCGTTATTAGTGCTGGCAGTAGTTGGCACTATAAATAAATAAATTAGAGATAACAGTGAAAACAGAACCTAATGGTATCGTAGTACTAACTAACTACTACTACTACAACAAAAATAATAAACTTAGTAGTTTCGTTCCAGGCTCAGTCCGGTGGTTTTCGAAGGTGCTCAAGTAGGACTACGTACAATAATAATAATCGTACAATAAAAATAATTGTACAATAATAATAACTTAATGACAATACATTCTGCGTATCAGTATCTCACGATATTTTCATGCATATGGATACTCGCAAATACCGTTTAACAGCATAACAACAAACAGTACTCGTTACTACACTGTTAAATAACAATTAATCTACTTTTTATTTGGAAATCCATTCACCGCTACTCTAATTACGCAAAGTCTTTCAGCACTATTTCATCATATTCTTTTTCTTCCTCACTATGTCTGCTTATTGTCATAGTTGCCACGAGTTATCTTTCGATCTCTTGGTATAAGTTCTATTTTTATTTGCTTTACGTCGTTCCGACACAGATGGGTCTTATGCCGACGATGGGAGAGAAAAGGGAAAGAAGTTGGTAGGAAGAGGTCGTGGCCTTAATTAACGTATAGCCTCAGCATTTGCCTGGTGTAAAAATGGTAAACCACGGAAAACTACTTGCAGGGATGCTGACAATAGGGTTCGAACCCACTATCTCCCGAATGCAAGCTCACAGCTGCGCGACCCTAACCGCAAAGTCACTTGCACGGTGGTATAAGTTTATTAGAAATGTTAACCGTAAGGGGGTAAAATAATCAGAATATGGTTAGGATTTTCTACATACAACTAATATATTTTAATTTTAAGAAATGATTAAATTCCAGTGTACAAGAAGCTTCTGAAACTTCCCGTACCTGTAAGCATACAGAACCTGCCATAGTATATGGCCTTCATGTCAAAAAGTACTCCATAAACTCATCCCTAATGGCTTTCGCCTCGAAAATTCGGACGATGTTTGTTTGCCAAGGGCTCGATGCTTTTATCAGCTTGGATCACTCAACGCCTTGCTCAATTCCGGTATGAATCGTGAGATGCTAGATTGCGAAATCCGAAACAAGTACATCATGGAACTATAGCTATCACCAGTAGCCAGAAATCGAAGGGTAAGCAACAGTCTAACTTTTAGCCGTACTGCACCCTTGCAGAGCTCCTTCGGTATTGACTGGATGTTAAAATGTTGCCTCGGCTGCCCTAAAAAAAAAATACTTACCGAAGGTGTGTGAGATCCTCTTCTCAGGCGCGATCAGTACCCGTGGTCGAATCGGGATGCATAGGGATAGTGCATTTGGAAAACTACTCACTATAATAATTTATGACACAGACTGATTTCCAATTAAATGTGTATATAAAATTTTATTAATAAAAATCAAAAAAGGTGAAGATAATTGTTATAAAAATGTGAAATAAATTTTGTTAATATTATATCATTACCATATGAGACTGTATAAACTAAAATTCTCATAATAACACACATGACCACCTCGTTTATCAATTAAAAAATATTTTTAATTAATTATTAATTTTTACATCAAATAATAATTTCCATTTTTGTCCGTCCAATTACTTGATATCAGTGTAACTGTACACATTTACTAGGATAGTAACGTTTATATATAACATGTGGATCAATAAATGACAGTAATAATAATAATAAGAATATTTAATAATAATAATAATAATAATAATAATAATAATATCGATGTGAATGAATTTACTGTGGCTAACTCAAAATTAATCGTCAGAATAGTATCTGCCATCAGTCAAAATAATAATAATAATAGATACTTCTAAGATTTTATAATAAATAAAATGTTCACTAATTAATTAATAAAATTATTCTGGTATCACTGAAATGCATTGTAAACTATTTAAAAGAATTCATAAATGTCTCCACAATCCATCATAACTGCGTGTATAAAGTTTGGAAAACCAACATGAAAATGTAATACAATAGTAATAATAATAATAATAATAATAATAATAATAATAATAATAATAATAATAACTGAAATAATACGACAATTCTGCGTAAATCATAGTCCAGAAATATTATTAATAACTCCTCAAATATGTAAAATAAGTCTACAAACAAACATACAAGAAGTTACTGTAAAAACAATATTAATTAATTTTTTACTAATTAAATTGCAATCAAATTAATTAAGTAATTATTTAGCTGACCACTGTAACCCATTTATCTTATGACTCAAATCTTCCACTATAGTGATATCAAATGAATTAGCAATACATTGAAATAATAATAATAATAATAATAATACTGCAATAATAATAATAAGTTAATAATAATAATAATAATATTAATAATAATATTATTTAATAAATATTATATCTATATTGGATATCATTAAATAAATCCTTTAGAATCAATATTTGCATACCAAAATCCAATACTATTGATAACCAAATCGTAGATAAATTGGATTAAAAAATATAAAATGTTAATATTGAATTAGTTAATAAATCCACAATTGACTGACTCAAGTGATTAATATTATACTCATCAGGACTCCCTAATAGCCTGTGAATTGCACTGGTAAAATATTAAATAATAAGAACCAATATTAATATTAATAATAATAATAATAATAATAATAATAATAATAATAATAATAATAATAATTTTAACCTGACCTGGAATTACGGTACTATTGATCCACCATCCTGATAAACCATAACGTGTTTGTGTCTGTTACCTTAGAACATTCATTTACCATAATTAATACCATTGGAATATAAACTTTATTAACAGTGCTTACTGAATTTTCTTTATCTATAAAACAATATTTGCCAGGATAGATTATAATCAATGAAACACCTGATTCACTGTGTAAAGGCGTAAACATAAATTTCTCATAATAGGTTTTACAATATTAATAATAATAATAACATTTCTCTAAATAAAACTGTTACTGACTTCCCATGTGGAATTTATAATTTTAAATATCCTCTTTCCAGGTACACTAAACAATAATTTTTAACCTGAGAATTCAGTAACCTTTAACACACATAATGGACCTTGGTTGTTGCTGTATAAGAATCTAAAACTTTGCTTTTCATATATGCGAGTGTTCCTTTCTTAGATACCATAAATTAATCCGGAGAAAACATACTCTCCCACTTAAAAATAAAAATACTCTAACTTATTCTACTTTATACACCAAGCGAGATAACACAGCCAGAAACCATAACCTAATGCCTAAATTTGCGCTAATATATACATAAATGTACATTGACATATGCTCATATCAAATTATCGGTTTATTTCAGCGTCCAAGTATATTTTAATTCGCTGAAACCTGACCACAACCCAGTACAAATATTACTGTGGTCCCCACACAATAGAATACACTGGCAATGTAAAGACAATAAAAGAATGCACCTAAATATTGCTAATAAGAGGCAAATAAAAAAATATATAATAATAATAATAATAATCACCTGTTGTAACCAACGAAAGTAGTTCCTACTAGCGAGCATTGACAACAGCTCAGTTGGGTGTTCAATGTTGCCAACATAATATTAAAATGGCACTCAAATGCGTACGATAATCTTTATCTTAGTGAGCGATATTGTGTCACAGTTGAAACATCATAAGTATCATTTGGTCCTTCTAAATCATACATCATCTTTGACTGGCTTATTCTCCAACCACATTTTTTTTTTACGGAGTCATTTCCATTTCATTCTGCATAAATTCTACTACATCTCAGCTATCACGCCGGATACCTTCATTTCCAGTCATATTAGAGAATATGTTCACCATACTCTTTATTCTATATACTTTTCTACAGCCAATAACATCATGTATTACTATATGCTCATAACTATGGACCTTCAAACATCTCAAACATTCTCACCGTCACTCAATATCGTTCTTATTGCTCAACAACACTTCGACTTACCTGAACAAAAACATTTCTGATTAGCACTGTCCACCCAACTGTTTAATTATGGTACTTGCCATAGCAACAAAATATGGATGTATCTGTGTTACTGTCGCCCAACCAGAATTTTCGACAGTAACCATCAGATATATGTGGTTTCATCGTTAATTCACTACATCACTCATCTACCACGGTGTCTATGTTTGCGTCAAACAAATAAAATATCTGCATAAATGAAATACTGACAATAGTAATAATAATAATAATAATAATAATAATAATAATAATAATAATAATAATAATAATAATAATAATAACAGCGCAAGTATACGCAAACTGCTCATTATAATTGCCAAAAAAAAATTTTTTAGTCGATAATGACAGATCAAATTATACCTCCAAACTATATTACACAAGATTAATAATAATAATAATAATATTTACACTGATCATGAACTAAATTATCCTAACTATCTGGCTGTGTACTCGGGCTTTCTAGTTATACCACCGTCACTCGCATACCTATTTACATCAAGATATCATTATCAAAGAAAAGCTTTAGATTCTATTAAAAATATGAGATTTGTACTCACATTGATGACATTTCGGGATCACCCAGGACTTGAGGCAGCCATGTTGTTTTACAGACTCATGACAAACATATTAATACCATTGATCATTCTTCCTGTATCCGACATTGGCTTATATACTAATTTCCACCCGTGTTAACACTTTTACACACGTTTGTTTCTTGCTCATAATATTAAATATGACAACCTGTTATAACACTCAACATTAAACATTATAATATATATACAACACACGCAGTACTCAGATATCTTGTAACTTAAGCATGAATTAACGTACTATGCTCTAGCTCACATTTGCTTCTAATGTAGCGAAGTCTTTCGTGGTATCTGCACTCGCCTTTGTATACAAAAAGCAACTGGGGAAGGGTCCATACCTCCCTCGACCAAAATATCTATAGATAGTGAAAGTGCCTTCTCCGCTCATACGTTCCAACATCATCTAACAGCTCAGAGTAGCAGGCAAATATTCTCCACTCAACTACGGCTTACAATACATGTTAGAATGTCCAAGTTCTTCTGCGGGCTACATATTCAAACTGTGTCATATAAGACGCAACTACTGCACAATTCAAAGTTTCATTTTAACCCTGCGTAGATTGAACACTAATAAAATCTGTTAATCTGTTAATCCACTCACTAATGTGGTTTCAAACACTTTACCAACTCAGCTTATGTTTATAAACTTGATTCCATCTCCAATATAATGGTAAATACACATAAATCAATACAATTGTACTTGAGAACGGAGCAAAATTAAAACATGTCTGAACGCAAGGAGACTGTGGATGATGACTGGCCAGTGGGAAGCTACTGCTCGGGGATGTTTGGCGTAAGAACACTAATTTTTGACACCTAAAATCCCAATTAAAATAGTGCTAGGTAGCTCCAAAATAAAGTTACTAAAAAATGAAATGTCTTGCACACAAAATTTCCATAATTGCACGTTACCACCATGGTGCATCGTGATTATTGAACTGTTCAAAATTTCTCTCACAATATAGTAGGCGTCAGTTGGACTATATCTCGTCCCGCGCTGCTGAACCACTCTCCGCGCTGGCAAGGGATTCCCACTGCTGTTGTTATCGAACACCTGGGTACACAAATACTTCAATCCGTTTCCAACAAACCAGTAAGTTGGTCAAGAAATTTTATAGTAATTATTGACATCTCCTCTTGACATAATCTTCATTAATTACTGACCGGGATTAATTATGAGCCACATACCATTTTGTCGCGCTAATTTTGAAAATACTTGAATGCAGTGATCTGATTGGACCACACAGTCCGTTATTCATCTGTATGGACGGGTCCATTTACAAATTAAGGGAATTCAGGTAGCTAGGACCACGATTCCCTATCTCACTCACTCACTCCAGTACTTTTCCACTGCTGCTGCGTAATTTCGAAAGATGACGCAATAACAGGTGTTCCAGCGATATCAATTTATTTTTAGCAGAGAAAAGAAGCATGGGCTTCTATCAAGGCTTCGTTCTCACGCAATGGCTACTAGAAATTTCTAATGCTGTCCTTTGTTTCAACCTGCCGGACTATTATTATTATTTATTAAATACAATTATTAAAATTTAGCCAGTCAGACTCATCTGATGGGTGCAGTACGGTTTCACGAAAATTAGTATCGGACTTTGCAATCATCGGTCCAACCTTCTCTAACAAATATTCAAGATCTTTATGGCTCATCCGTGTAAAATTATTGTAATGCGCCAGTAACTTCTCAAATAAGGCATGCTGTACTCTACGAGTACTTGATCTGATCGAACGAATGATTCTCGCCTCCACCACCGGGGCCGTTTTCTCTTACAACTGTGCTGAATAATAATGTCTGCTGCTGCCGCAATAGTCCGCAAAGACATCCTCGTTCAAAGTCGGGTGAGGAACTGTTGCTTTTTTTTACGTCGCACCGACACAAATAGGTCTTATACCGACGATGGGATAGGAAAGGCCTTGGAATGGGAATGAAGCGGCCGTGGCCTTAATTAAGGTACAGCCCCAGCATTTGCCTTGTGTGAAAATAGGAAACCACGGAAAACCATCTTCAGGGCTGCCGACAGTGGGGTTCGAACCCACTATATCCCGATTACTGGATACTGGCTGCACTTAAGCGACTGCAGTTATCGAGCTCTGTATATATATATTAGATTGTATTACGTTACAATGATTAGATTTAGTACAAATTAAATTAATAATTATTTAAATTAAATTAAGATGAAATAAATAAGACAGGCCTATAATAAAAGGATAAATTGTAAACCTAATATCCTACATGACAGGTAGTACATAAAATTTAATAACATTTGAAAAAAAATCGGGTAAGCATTTTAGACTGATCTCCTACCAGGATATTCATGACAACAGAATGGTTGTAAGTAGCAGCATCAACGGGCGAGTTGGCCGTGCGGTTAGGGGCGCGCGGCTTTAAGCTTTCATCCGGGAGAGAGTTAGTTCGAATCCCACTGTTGGCAGCCCTCAAGATGGTTTTCCGTGGTTTCCCATTTCCCCACCAGGCAAATTCTTGGGTTGTACCTTAATTAAGGCCACGGCCGCTTCCTTCCAACTCCTAGGCCTTTCCTATCCCATCGTCGCCATAAGACCTATCTGTGTCGGTGCGACGTAAAGCCCCTAGCAAAAAAAAAGCTTCCTTCCCACACCTAACCCTCTCCTATCCCATCGCCGTCATAAGACCTACCTGTGTCGGTGCAACGTACAGCCACTAGCAAAAAACGAGCAGCAGCATCAGGTTTACAGATGATCCTTACTGGTGCATATAATATCTCCAAAGTGCTTCCTTGAAAGTGCAAATAACTTTTACTTAACGCTCTGATACTTTCGGGAAGGAGATTCCACTCACGGTAGGCAATTACTGTGAATGATTTATCGTAGATGGCAGCTCTATGGATAGGTAAAGCAAGGGTGGAATTATTAGTAGATCTGATGTTAAGACTGTGATAAGAAAAGAGGTATTTGAAATATGAAGTAAGGTATTTAAAATATGAAGTAAGGTAAAATGACTGTGAAGGATGAAGGATTTTATGGAGATGGCTTAGGGTATGCACAGTGCGACGGATTGCTAGTCGGGACCAAGATAGGTGCTTATATGAAGGAGTTACATGGTCATAGTACCTAAGGTTGCAGACGTATCTCGCACACGCATCTTGACCACGTTGTAATCCACCCAATAACTTGCACCCAGCGTCTCTATAAATCGCGTCACAATAGTAGAAATGAGGGAACACCAGAGCTACAAGAAATTTTGTGATTTTCCTTTTCAGGAAATACGAATAAGTATCTGTATCCGCGCAGCATGTGCAATGCAGAGTATTCTTTCTGGGTGATGATCGTAATATACGTTTTCTATGACATGTCATCATCGACAGTAACGCCTAAGACTTTTACTGAAGACATAAATGGTATGCTAGTATTGCATAACCTAATAGATGGAATCTCTGGTCAATTAAAATTTGCGAGTAGTTTCTGGTATCCAAGAATGATGAGTTGCGTTTTGGCTTGGTTTAACTTAAGACCACATCTCAAAGACCAAGAAGAAAACGATGTTATATCCTGATTGATTTTGTCTATCGCCAAAACATTAGATCTGGAGATCTATGGAGGTACATTTGTACATCATCAGCATAAATATGGTATTTGCAGTGCGTTCGGTTTTGGCAGACATTATTAATGCAAATAGAAAAAGAAGGAGCCCTAACACCGACACTTGAGGCACACCATACTACACGGGCCGCCAAGTTGATTTGTTTATCCTATCTGTAACACACTGCCGACGGCCGTGCTGGTAGGAATGAAACCAAAGGAGGGCACTGTCCGAGAAATGGAGGGAATACAATTTCGAGAATAAAATGTCAATGTCAACATTTTGTTCAAGTCTAGAAGTATTAATACTGTCACTTCCTTGTTGTCCACTGCTTCTCGAATGTCTTCTGTGACCTTCAGCAGTGCCGTTGTAATACTGTGTGCTTGATGAAAACCAGATTGTAGTTGGTCCGCGTCGTGTTGTAGAACTTATTTCCTTGTAGCCAGTTTCTTTTAGTGTCCCAATGGAACCAATTTTCTCACTAGAAAATACATCTTTATTTATTGAAAAATGTCAATCTGTACAATGTGTAGTCTCTGATGACTCACAGAAAATCATTGCATACACTGACACTTAAAACAAACAAGAGAAGACACTCAGTAATAGCTTGTTATTTACAATATACGTGTACATAAAAAAATGGGAATACTGTGTCGGAAGATTATAAGTCCGTCTTGCAACTACCTTTACTGAGTGATTAGAGTTTATGGTAGGGTACACCAACTTCACACAAGTAAAATGAAGTCTTGAGGAGCATGAAAGAGTCTCTGAAAGTATTCTTAAATCCCAAGGAGCTCGTACTTGTCGATGCGTACTCGGACCTCAGATTTCGCCAGATGGTGGCGGTCTGGTTCTCTCATCCATTATATGCCGTGGGGGGCCCCGAAGCCGTTCTCCACCGCATGGCGATCGACTCTAATCTACATCGTCTCCGATGTGCTGTTAGTTCAAGAAGAAAAAGACAGCAGTAGGGATTGGGTGTATGATACTACAGGAATATCTGCTTGGCCAAATGCTCAGCATGCTACCAGGCCAGATGTGGTGATGGGTATCAATAGCGGTGTAATCGGGTAATAAGGGTCAGACAAAACAACATCTGGGGCCGATGACCTTAGATGTTAGGTCCCTTTAAACAACAAGCATCATCATCATCATCAAAACCACATAGGGGAAATAGAAAGATGCCTACATGTAAAACCTGACATTTTATAAATAGCACAAGCAAGGATGTGGGTCTTTAAAGAAACAGGTAATTGCGTTAGTTGAGAATAGGTATAATGCACAAGCCATAAGCCTAATTCTCACCAGTCTAGTTATTCACGGGATCAGTTCTTCTGGGCACTGACGTGACTAGCGTGGGCCTTGGCGGTTGCCGAGTCATGCGGCAATAGCCACTAGGGCCTGTCACACCGCTCGGCCCCCTTGGAGACCATCGTACCCAGTCTCCGAACCCAGAGAATGAGGCCAAGCACGCCAAGGCGGAGGTCTCCTGGATGGGGGGGGGGGGGACATGACGCCGGGCTTCCTTCCTCTCTGCCCGTGCCATGGCTCGGTAAACCGGGCAACTACGATGGGAGGTCGAGTGGGCCTCGCGCTGTAGCCACACACCGGAACCTCCTTAAGTGCAGCGCAGGCTGTGTAGTGGTGATCACCCCCACAACGGTTGCACCTTACTAGGAGCCCACACCTATCCCGACGGTGGCCCAACCTCAAGCAGCGGAAACACTGCTAGAGCCGCTGAGGGGAACGTACATATCTCACCTGACTGCCGCTACCCGCTGAAGTCCTCTCCTGATTGGCTCATCGGTCGACTGCTGCCCTGGGAGCAGTCCTGGGCTGCGGCTGGATGGTCCCTCCTGGTGGGCCAGCGTGATCTTCTTCGTCCTGGTCGGGGATGGAGTCTGCTTCCTGGTGGTGGCGGACTCCTCTCACCAGGGAAAGAGGCCTCACGTCCTGGCGGCTTTCCTTCCGGCCTGGTAACCGTGGGGTAGCGAGTGAATCCGCTGCAGTGCCGGCTTATCACCCCTCCTGGTTGGCGTGGGCGATGTCGATTAGTGCTGACATCTGTGTGCTTTCAGTGTCTTGGGTGCACATTGATGTCTGCATCCTGAAGGAGACGCCGTTCGGGTCGCCTTCCTTGTCTGCACCCGGGTGGTGGGCCTTTCCCCGGTAGACTTGGCAGGTGGTTGACGTTCCTGGTTGGCGACCTTGTCGGTCTGCGTCTACTTTGTGAAGTGCAGCAGTTTGACCTGGGTCGCGAAGTCGCGCGCTCGGAAGCATCACTGTCCTCCTCGGTCCCCGGCTCTGGTGAAGCCAAAACGCGTGCGTCCGTACCCACTTACTTATGCTTCAGCCTGCTGGCTGTACGAGTCCCGGCCGTTGTCTTCTCCTGTGATGTCTGGGTGGCCGCCTCCTGGCTGCCGATGTCGGCTGGGCTTTCTGTCATTCCTGGTATCGTGGTAACCTGGAAGTATTTAGAAAGCCACCTCTCGTAGAAGCCTATGTCGTCCGGGACCTTGGGACGTATGACTACCACCCAGGACAAGACTTCTTCGGCTAGTTCAACCGGGTCAGCCCCTCCTTCTTGCTTCTGTAATTTGTAGACAAGTGTCTCCCGTTGCCCCGTCGGCAGTACACCAATAGCGCCGGGAGGGAGGGGTCCATGATATAGGTCCTGGCATAAAGCCTCCGAATGAACCACTCTGCTGCAACCTCGTAGTCGAAGTCCTCTGAAAGGACTATGCCTAGCTCCTCCATTCTTGCTTCCACCTGAAAAAGAATGCTTGTGAAGAGAGTGAGCACTGAGAAGTGCTACCTGACTACGCTCTTAGTGTGTACTGAAAAGTACGCACTGTAGACAATGATCTCTTGAAAATGTACTAACAAGCACAGGATGCCTGACTATAGGTCTTTTCTGCTCTGATGGCGGGGGGGAAACATGCTTTCAGGTGAAGTGGGGTGCGGCAGTATGTCACTGCCCAATCAAGCAAAAGATCGCCTGGCGGTAGCGCTGAGAACTACTCATTCTCCCGGGGAGTTTGCCGTACTCACTTCCCTCTCCGAACTGCTGTGTAGCCGAGTAGCCTTGCAGTGTGTGTGTGGGTATTACAAAGAGCTTGCTTGACGAGTTTGTTTTAGGATAATTCTTGTTTTATGAGTAGTTCTTGCCGCGTCCTTTACTGCATTCTTCGATTAGCGTGGTCGTGGCATGTGATGTGACGTTAGTTTTTTTCTATTTGCATTGTTCTATGTTGTTGTTCTTGTTGTATGTAATAACTGCACTATATACCTTACAATGGCGAAGAGGAAGGAGATAAGGAACCAGGGTAAAAAAGGATCAGCAATGTTCATGAATATCTTCAAAAGGAAGCAGAAAATAATGGCCCTTTAGTGAGTGTGTGTAAAGTGCAGCAGGGAGTGTCGGAAGCTTGTCAAGTTAGTACGCGAACCGTTCAGCGTATACCGTAGTAATGGAATGTAAAGACATTACCTACCCAGTCATCTTGTTCCATCTCATTTCAATCACCGCGCAAAGGAATCAAAAGGAACTGTATAACAAAGGCAATCGACAGATTTTATAAAGATGTAATAAGAAGAACTCTCCTCAGTTACGGTATTACGTAAAGGGTGAATACCCGACACTGAACAAATGTGTTGTGTAACTCTGTACTTTTGAACGAATTATTTTTCGGTCTGTTGTCAATGCACTTTTTATAGCCTGTGCATTATTAATTAACTCGTATCGTACTACATCGAGGGTATAATAAAATATTTAAAAAAAATAAAAAACAATAAAACTCATCCACAGGCCATACTCGAACTATAACATCCAAAGGTCTGTATTTCAAAGTTATGTGGATTTCAACACAACTTTAACACGCGCGTGGACGCTCCTAGCAACGTTGTAATAGTGGCCTCTGTGTTTTTCCCTTAACGGCCTCTCACGTCGTGCTGGATTGGTCGGCCCCATGCTCCCCGCTTCCCCTGACAGCATGTAGGCTGCCCGCCATCAGAGCAGAAAAGACCTATAGTACTTGGAGAGCACAGCTAGTCTGGCGAGGCAATTGACTCAGCGGGAAGCACATACGCCCGCTCGTTGTGACTGCCAAACTCGTCCTCGTGGATTTTCTCTTCGAGAGGCTGCCGTTATAAATAGTGCATCGACGAGCTGTTCGACTAAGTGGTATGTTTCGAGCTGTCAGTGGAGAGATGGCGTGGAATGACATTAGTAGACGAATAAGTTTGGCCGTGTTTCTAAATGTAGGAAAGACCACAATAGTAAGATTAATTTGGAATTTATGAAGACAAATTGGGACAAATATTCGTATATGGGAAGGGGACTTGGGGATAGGAATAATTTACCAGGAGAAATGTTCAATAAATTATCAAATTTGTTGCAATTACTTAAGAAAAGACTAGGTATACAACATATAGAGAATCTGCCACAGGGACTACTGCCCTAAATGCAGATCAAGGTTATTGATTGATACACAGCTGCAGCGGTGACGTAGCCGCTGATTCATAAGCTGCTCTGTAACAACCGCGCGCCTTTTAAACAGGCACCACAACGGAAACTCTTCTCCGAAGCTTGAATGGTGCCGTAATCGAAACACACAGCGTTGGACAGATCTTGTCGAATTAAAACTAAATAATGGTCATTGTTGTTTAAATAGTTGAAAAACTCGAGTTCAAAGGCTCCAGGAAATAAAACGATTTGAGGTTGACGTACCTTAAAGTGTCCTGAGAATGACTGCCGGAATAATACTCGGTTGTTACCGTCACTCTTCTAATAGAACATAAGTCCCTTCTGCCTGGATTTGCCTTGTCTGACGCTACTACTGCAGGAACTACATCATCAAGATATTCGCACTCGAACGCACTGTGTGGAAATATTTTTATCGCCGTTAAATTCATCTAACGTAAATATAAGTTGCTCCTATTGCACCCTCTAAGTTCTCCAGTTGCAGGCTAATGACGTGTCCAGGTGCGCTCCTCAATTAAAGATAAGTTCCGTCAAGTGCGGTGTATAATTATAGTTATCATAGTGAAGAAGAAACGTTGGCTAGTCCTCCTTCTAGCAATGTGTTCTTGTGGTTGGAGGGGTACGGGGGGCTTGTTAGCCTGCACTCCAGTTGGGATGTGTCGTGTGGACGTTACGGAAAGCTCTTCCCTTGCCTTTTGAACTTCCACTTTAGACCCGAGTGCTCCACTACCCTTACCGTATAAAGCTGACATTCGCCCTTCCCCTGTACGCCATTCTGGCTCTTTTTCAATCCCTTACATGCATTTTTTCCGAATAAAATATAAAACTGTGCCCCCCATATCAGCAAGTACTTTGAGAACATCATAGATCCGCCTACAGAAATGGTATGCAAATGAGAATCAGCCTCCACTCTTCCCTATACACACCAAGTTTCCTTTTCTGCAGCGCCCTTTTCTCCCCCCCCCCCGACCCCCACCCACCTTCCCTCTTCGTCTCTTCACCCTTTAATTGTTTAATGAAAAGCGAACACTTAAGTCGCATTCATCACCATTTTTATCCGTCCAATTACACTACGTTGTTACTCAGCGATTCTTGGCTGATATTTCAAGGGATGGAAAAGCTATATATGTATAGCAAGAGAGAAGAAGTGCCGGAGAAGAGCGAGTCCTCGATTAAACACGCTTACCTCTTCACGGCAAGCACACATTCAGCAGAAGCTAAAGCTGTTTGATTTGTTGGCGTAGTTAATTGAAATCCCCGGGCAATTACATCGTCGGTAAGTATGATGGCGGCCGAGAGAGGTCGGGAGGGAGGGGGAAGGGGCACAAACTGCAATACCATACTCCCCCAATTCTCTCTCTCTCTCTCTCTCTCTCTCTCTCTCTCTCTCCTACTGAAAAGTGTGTATGTGTCTGTGAGCGAAGTGAATGCAAAGCCTGATTTACGTTTTTCCTTCCAGACAGATTTTAATGTTATTTCGAGTCACAAATTGTTTAAATAGCGCCATGACTCAAGGCCCTGACATTAACTGAGGCTAGGCTCATTAGAATCCAGTGCTCCCGCCTGATATTTATTCATAATATTGAGATGAACTCCCCCCTCTACCCCTTCCGCCTCTCGACCCTTCTCCCTTCCTACTTCCCTGTTTCCCTTTACGTTTACTTTTCTTCCCTCTCTTACTTCACACCAAATATATGTAAAAGAAGGTTGGTGAATTTCAGAGATGAGTTGGTGTAGATATTTAAAAATGCAATTGCTGGCGGTTATCACTTCTCAAATATGCTAGCAAATTGACTTGGTATATAAATTACATTAGCTGCAGGATCTATTAGTGAAGTATTATTAGCATTGAAACTTCGAAGGAGAGGCTTTTTATTCCTTTACAAAAGTTTCATGAAGTTGACACAAGAATTCTGGGAAGGATACGCCAGATATTCCCTCAAGACGAGTGCAAGATCTTTGAGTTACGATGCGCTAGGCCTTCGGTGCTTCCTGCAAAGTTTCTGAAACACGATTTTAATTTATATGTCTACTTGAAAAGTGTTAGAAAATCATCGTTATAGGTTCCATTTTCACAGGCAAGTCGTGGTGAAATTTCATTGATTATTCAGATCTGTGTGGCGGGGAATGGGGGCTTTGGTGCTTACGGGAACAGCGGTTTAACTTAACAATTGTGGCCTTCTTCTCCTTCCTCTATTGGCTTTTGTTCCTATTAAACCCTCATTCGTCATTCGCTGCTGAGTGCCTTTGTGCGAGTGGCCCCATTGAGCGTCGCCTCAAATGAGACGGAAAGATTTATATTAGAATCGAGCACTTCGCGAAGCTATTGGCACAAATAGAAAATTGTTTAATAATGTGCAAATTTCATCGGAAGATAATTTTTACTTTTACGTTCTCTAATGGCACTTCAGTAATTTTACGAATCATATTTAAGGTCGGGAAGTGGATATCTTCAACTTTCCATACTCTCCAGCTTCCTAATAAGTAATGAAGTTGCAATAAATTGAGAAATACTTTTGGATTTCGGTATCTCTCCATCTTGATCCTAGCACGGATTCATTCTTCGTGAGTGTAGACCCAACAAAAGAAAATTAAGATAATTCTAAGAAAAACTTTTCTGAAGTACAGCAGTATATTAACTGGCGTACGGAGAATTTCGTCAGGGAGGAGATATATTTAATACTAATTATTTAAATGCAGTTTACCGGTATCATGAGCGTCCGTGGCTCAGACGGCAGCGCGTCGGCCTCTCACCGCTGGGTTTCTTTGTTCAAACCCCGGTCACTACATGTGATATTTGTGCTGGACAAAGCGGAGGTGGGACAGGTTTTTCTCCGGGTGCTCTGGTTTCCCCTGTCATCTTTCATTCCAGCAACACTCTCTATTATCATTTCATTTCATCTGTCACTCATTAATCATTGCCCAAGTGAAGTGCGCCAGGCCTCGGCAGCCGGCACAATTCCTGTCCTCGCCGCAAGATGGGGGCGTCATGCATTCCTTCTCTGCCCCGGTAAATGACTGGAAAACAGTTTGTAGATTTTCATTTTCATTGTCGGTATCTTAATCATATTTCCTTCTCCTGCTCCTCATAACACAACAACCCGTGGCCGGTGTCCGCATCACATTCACGATGGTCGGTGCCGAGGGTCGATGCGTCGTTTGACTGGAGTTATTAGCTATTTTCACAATTTTGTTTTACGTCGCACCGACACAGATAGGTCTTATTGTGACGATGGGATAGGAAAGGGCTAGGAGTGGGAAGGAAGCAACCATGGCCTTAATTAAGGTACAGCCCCAGCATTTGCCTGGTGTAAAAATGGGTAACATCGGAAAACTATTTTCAGTGCTACCGACAGTTGGGTTCGAACCTGCTATCTCCCGAGTGGAAGCTGATAGCCACGTGACCAAAACCGCGGGGTCACTTGGTCGGTTTATCAGCTAGTCCAAGCAAGTACTGCATGGTTATCTATCATCATAAAGAAAACAATGAAGGCTGTCTGTTATGTTATATTTTGCGGAATTGTTTTGTTTTTACATGTTCAGATAATTTGAAATTGAATGGCGAAAAATATTATTATTCTTATTCTTATTATTACCATTATCATTAACATTATTAACAAATACATTGCAAATGGGAAATATCTCGGTGGCAATGGTCACTTACAGTAATGTAATAATAGAGTAAACATAATTACTCAACAAACAAACAAACAAACAAACAAACAAACAAGCAAGCAAGCAAACAGGCAAACAACAAGAGTACAACAAGCAATTATATGGAAAGAAAATATTACAAGAATTTCTACTAGTTTAACATTCTAAATCCAGCATCATCATATACAAATTCACACACAACTTAAGTATTTACAGTGCTTAACACTACGGCTTACAATATTACAGGTTGACCTTACTACTAGCTTAACATTATAAGTGATAATAAAGTGAAGTTAAACCGTAATTACCCTACAACAGCAACAACTGCAACAACAACAAGAGTACAACAAGCAAGAAATACTACTAATTTAAATTTCAAAACCCAGCGTCATTATATACAAATTCGCACACAATTTATGTATTTCCAGTACTTAACACTACGAATTACAATACTACAGAATGAACTTACTTCTAGCTTAACACTACATGAGATATTAAATAAAGTTTAAAACATCGCTATCCAACAACTACAACAACTCGAGTACGAAAAGCAATTCTGTGGGGAAAAAATATTACAAGAAATACTCATTCTAAATCCAGGATCGTGTACAGTTTCATACATAACTTAATTGTTTCCAATACGTAGCACTATGGCTTACAAAACTATAGGCTGAGCTTACTACTAGCTTAACGTTATAAGTTATAATAAAGTAAGCTTAAGACATAATTACCCAACAACAACAACTACAACAACAACAAGAGTACAAGAAGTAATTCCATGGAAAGCAAATGTTACGAGAAATACTACTAGCTAATTTTCTAAATCCAGCATTACCATATACGAATTCACACACAACTTAAGTATTTCCAGTGCTTAACACTACGGTTTACAGTACTATTACTAGCTTAACATGACAATTTTAATAAAGTAATGTTAAAAACATAATTGCCCTACAAGAGCAACAACAGCACAACAAGCAAATCTCTGGAAAGAAAATATTACAAGAAATACTACTAGTTTAAGTTTAGAATTATAAATCCATCATCATCATATATAAATTCACACAAAACTTAAGTATTTCCCATTGCTTAACACTACAGCTTACAATACTATAGGTTAAACTTACTACTAGCTTAACATTATGAGTAATAATAAGGTAAAGTTAAAAATATTGGTAACTACCCAGTAACAACAAGAAAAACTACTACTACAACATGAGTACAACAAGCAATTCCCTGGATAGAGAATACCACAAGAAAAAGAAACTCCTAGTTTCACAATCTAAACCAAGCAGAAAATCACAAATTCAGTGTCCATAATTTACAAATTTTACTTTTCACTTTACACAAGCACTAATGGGCTTCTTAAATGACTTGATACAGGCAGGGAATCTATCAAAGTCTGCTGCAGGTAGTTTATTCCAATCCCTAATGGTCCTGTTAACGAAGGAAAAATACCCACGTCCATATATTGGTTTCTGGACCTAATTGTATACTTATGATCATTTCTAGATAAGTATGAGGGAGGTTCCAATCTATTCCTAATACTACTCCAAGCAGCCCTTCACGTATAGCTCTTATTAAGACGACGCAAGCAAGCTCTAGTTCTTCTAGATTCAAGACTTTTCCAATTACTGATATTACTCCTATTCCCGGTTACGAAACGCATCGCTCTTCCTTGAACTTTCTCTAGGGAATTTATTAAACCCACCCTGTACGGATCCCAGTGCGCAGATCCATATCCGAGAATCGGTCTCACCAAGCATTTATAAGCTTTACTTTTGGCACCAGAATGACCTTTTTTGAGATTTCGCACAAATGTAACGATCTCCAGGATTTCTTAACTACATTTTCCACTTGCTCTGACCAGCTTATGTCTTTTCTAATAGTAACACCAAAGTACTCACAACTATCAACCTCAACAACATTTTCTCCTCCAATTTCGTAATCCCTCTTTCCTGTCATTTTATTTTTACTGAAACACAATTTCTTGCTTTTTCCGCGGTGGATATTCATTCGATTTTCACGCGCCCATTTTTCAATCGTATCTAAATCCTGCTGAAGGAATAGTTCATCCTCCTCTGTTTTTATCTCCCGATATAAGACGCTATCATCTCCAAAGAGGCTCACTTCAGCTTTTATTGAATGAGGCATATCATTCATGAAAAGTATGAAAAGAATTGGCCCAATAAAGCTACCCTGAGCCACACGAGACATAACACATATTGGAGAAAGCGTTTCTCCCACGCGCACCCTCTGACTTCTTCCATTGAGGAATTCTTCTATCCATTTCACAACTCTGATGTCAATGCCCGTACGCCCTAAGTCGTTAAGGAGGATGTCATGTGGCACAAGATGGTCTTAGCAAAATCAATTACTATTGCGTCAATCCTTGACCCACTGTCGAGATTATCCGATATGTCTTGGCATACGGAACAGAGCTGACTTTGCAGGAGAAGCCTTACCTAAAACTTACCTAAAACCATGCTGCCCCTTAAATATCATTCCTCCAATAATTTACTAATATTTGCTCCAACTGTTTGCATACGATTGACGTCAAACTTACCGGTCTTTGTTTATTAAGTCGCTCTTGTCACCCTCTTTGTGAACAGGAACTACAATGGCCGATTTCCAATCTCCTGTAACCTTCGTATTGTTCAGTGATATACACTGACTGACAGAGCAAATGCAACACCAAGAAGGAGTGGTCAGAACTTTATGCCAATTGCAGGGTAGACTGACGTCACTGAGGTATGCTCATGATGTGAAATGCGCCACTGTGCTGCGCACGTAGCGAACGATAAATGGGACACGGCGTTGGCGAATGGCCCACTTCGTACCGTGATTTCTCAGCCGACAGTCATTGTAGAACGTGTTGTCGTGTGCCACAGGACACGTTTATAGCTAAGAATGCCAGGCCGCCGTCAACGGAGGCATTTCCAGCAGACAGACGACTTTACGAGGGGTATGGTGATCGGGCTGAGAAGGGCAGGTTGGTCGCTTCGTCAAATCGCAGCCGATACCCATAGGGATGTGTCCACGGTGCAGCGCCTGTGGCGAAGATGGTTGGCGCAGGGACATGTGGCACGTGCGAGGGGTCCAGGCTCAGCCCGAGTGACGTCAGCACGCGAGGATCGGCGCATCCGCCGCCAAGCGGTGGCAGCCCCGCACGCCACGTCAACGCCATTCTTCAGCATGTGCAAGACACCCTGGCTGTTCCAATATCGACCAGAACAATTTCCCGTCGATTGGTTGAAGGAGGCCTGCACTCCCGGCGTCCGCTCAGAAGACTACCATTGACTCCACAGCATAGACGTGCACGCCTGGCATGGTGCCGGGCTAGAGCGACTTGGATGAGGGAATGGCGGAACGTCGTGTTCTCCGATGAGTCACGCTTCTGTTCTGTCAGTGATAGTCACCGCAGACGAGTGTGGCGTCGGCGTGGAGAAAGGTCAAATCCGGCAGTAACTGTGGAGCGCCCTACCGCTAGACAACGCGGCATCATGGTTTGGGGCGCTATTGCGTATGATTCCACGTCACCTCTAGTTCGTATTCAAGGCACGTTAAATGCCCACCGCTACGTGCAGCATGTGCTGCAGCCGGTGGCACTCCCGTACCTTCAGGGGCTGCCCAATGCTCTGTTTCAGCAGGATAATGCCCGCCCATACACTGCTCGCATCTCCCAACAGGCTCCACGAGGTGTACAGATGCTTCCGTGGCCAGCGTACTCTCCGGATCTCTCACCAATCGAACACGTGTGGGATCTCATTGGACGCCGTTTGCAAACTCTGCCCCAGCCTCGTACGGACGACCAACTGTGGCAAATGGTTGACAGAGAATGGAGAACCATCCCTCAGGACACCATCCGCACTCTTATTGACACTGTACCTCGACGTGTTTCTGCGTGCATCGCCGCTCACGGTGGTCCTACATCCTACTGAGTCGATGCCGTGCGCATTGTGTAACCTGCATATCGGTTTGAAATAAACATCAATTATTCATCCGTGCCGTCTCTGTTTTTTCCCCAACTTTCATCCCTTTCGAACCACTCCTCCTTGGTGTTGCATTGTCACTGTCAGTCAGTGTATTAAGGATTCTTATTAAATATGGTAGGATCGCTTCACCCCCGAGTTTAAGTGCCTCTCCGGAAATGGAATCTGGCCCACAAATTTACTTCCTCTAAGTTTAGAAAGACCTTTAAGTAGTAATGAAGCTTTAATTTGGAAATCATTATTAGTTTTCGAAACATTGTCCCTGAATAACTTTGCCGCCGGATTAAAAACCTTTCCGTAGTACTTATTTAATGCTTCCGCTTTATCTATATTTGTTGTCGCCAATAAATCGCCTCCTATACAAAGAGAAGTGACTGACTTGTTCTCCCCCTTCAATCTTCGTATGTATTAAAAAAAGGGTCTAAGGAATTCCGATTTTCATTTAGGACATGGTCCAGAAAATTCTCTTCAGCCATTTTCTTTTCCGTTAGCAAAAGCTTCACCAAAGGTCTATACTCTGCTTTGCACGTATAGTTATTATTTCTTCTGTTGAACGCTCTCCTAGTCTTACGTTTAAACTTACTAATAGTCGCGGTGTAGTACGGCGGATCTGAATTTTCCCTAATTATCATTTTGGGAGCGAAATTATTCAGTCCAGTATTTAAAATGGTTTTGAAGTTCTCTCAAATGTCGTCCATCCCCTTGCCTCCTTTAACCAATTAGCATAGCACAACCTAAGGTAGTTTTGAAAACCTACGGAGTCTCCCCTCGCATAGCACCAAATAATCTTAGAAATTCCTACATGTCTCGAATTACAAGTTTCCCAAGAGAGATAGAGTACCACTGCACCGTGGTCACTAATCCCTGAATTACGTCACAAGAGATAACTATGTCATCCGATCTGACTAGAAAAACATCTAAGAGTGCTCGTTTACGTGTGTTCTTCCTAACGACTTGGGAAAATCCATTATTCCACATTAATAAGTTAACTGCCGGCCCCGTAGTGTAGGGGTAGCGTGCCTGCCTCTCGCTCGGAGGCCCCGGGTTCGATTCTCGGCAGGTCAGGGATTTTTATCTCGACCTGAGGGCTGGTTTCTGTAATTTCTGTAGTGCCATTTGGGTTTGATTTGGTATGTATAATATTCTGTTTGTCCCAACATCACGCAAGAACCTCTGAAGACATTTTTCTGAAACTTGGCATTTGTACTAAGGTAAGGTAAGGGTGTATTCTGCCCGAAGGCAAGTACGAAACTCTGCAGAGGTGTACCTGAGCCGGAGTTTACGTACGTTAGATTGGCTAGTTCCTTTCCGCTCCTCCATTCCCTTGGTCCCCACCAACAGCGCGTGGCAAACCGTCCAAATCTTGACCACGCCAAATATTGCTTTGTACTAAGATAGGCCACGAGTAAAGATTAGGGTTCCTTTCGTTTCGAAATTACGTATAATTTGAACACTACCTCATAAGGAAGCGTAAAATACAAATTTCGGAATATTCCCCATAATATTGGGTTTAGGAAAAAATGTGGAAGGAGAAAAACACCTTATAAATTAATTAGCATGCCTATATGTTGTCATTTTCTTTAAATCCCCTCTTCATAACCCCTCCCCCACCCGACTGCCCGGCAGTGATAACCGCCCAGACGCACTCGCCCGCCAGCAACTAGCCACATAGTAATTCCTTGCTACAATCTCTGGACTGAATACGTGGCTTACGAAGTTGCAGCTGATTCTTTTAATGTGTGCTGCAAGTGTTCTAACTTCCTTCTCTATTCTGAAGGTAGCCGAAGACTTAACGAAACAGTAGTAAATAGAGGACGCTGAACAGCTCCCGACAGCCTACCTCCCACTCCGACTCTTCGGCAGTGGTCAGTACCACGACATTCGAAGTTCAGTTTAAATGCCTGCAGTTTCCAGTAAGCATCTGTTTCACAAGGACCATCAAGAAATCTCAAGGGCTGGCTTTGACGTGCGCTCGAGCTGCTTCTCCCATGGATAGCTCTGTGCCACCTAATACTAGGACCGAGCATGTGGCTGTGTGGTTTTGGTCACGTAGCTGTCAGCTTGCATTCGGGAAATAGTGTGTTTGAACCCCACAATCGGCAGCCCTGAAGATGGTTTTCCATGCTGGAGCTCTACCTTAATTAAGGCCCCAGCCACTTCCTCCCCATTCCTATCCCTTCCTATTCCATCCTCGCCATAATACCTGTCTGTGTCGGTGTGACATTAAGCTAATTGTAAACAAAATGAAATGGACCTACTCCCAGGTCAGCAGCACATCTGCACTTATTAGCTCACCACAGTGTAGCACAAGATATGTTCTCTACCAGGAGTTGGGGTCATTTGAGTAAGTTATGTCTGAGGTGGTGTCTAATCAACGTTATGTAGCTGTACTTTGTTCCCCTTGAAACCGTCAGTGGCGGGTATCTGCAGTTTCTTGTTAAAACCAAACCAAACCTCATGAGCCCCGAAGGGCCATGGACTACCAAGCGACCGCTGCTCAGCACGAAGGCATACAGATCACGAGGTGTCTTGTGGTCGGTACCACGAGTCCTCTTGGTCGTTATTCTTGGCTTTCTAGACTGGGGCCGCTATCTCACCGTCAGATAACTCCTCAATTGTAATCATGTAGGCTGTGTGGACCTCGAACAAGCCTTCAATCTAAGTAAAAATTCCTGACTTGGCCGAGAATCGAACCAGGGATCTCGGTAAAAGAGGCAGGCGCTACCGCTACAAAGTTGGGCCGTCGCAGCTAGTTGTTGTGTATGTCTAAACGAGATACATGTCCACTGAATATTTACGAGAATTCGTGTTTATATTTTTTGCACAAAGATAAGTGTGTTTGTAATGCTAAGGTTCATGATTGGTTATTATATTTTTAATTTTTATCTACTATCGTTATTAGGCCGTTATTATTTCTGGTCGCTGGTGTTACTATGAATGTGGCAAACTAACAAAGAGATTACGTTAATGATATTTATTAAGCATTGTTTTTACATTTAAAAAAAGAGAAGTTCAAACGTGCAAGGGTGGGTTTAAACCCGGTATTCAACCCGCCACCCCCCGCACTTGCGTACGCAACAGGTTAAATGGCGTATTGCCTCCGGAAATTCCAGGAGCAGGTCTTTCGAACTGACACTTGTACGCGACCTGGGCGTCTGTGAGAATTTGACCCTAATTGCGATGATTTCTAATTCTGAAGATAGCACACACACACAATAAGGCTAAAAAGTCCCGATCCGGCCAGGAATCGAACTCGGGTCTCCTTGGTCTAAAGGCCAGCACGCTAACCATTTAGCCATGGAGCCGGAATACGCCACTGCTGATGATTAGAGAGCCAGCAATGCTCTGCTCAGAAAACAGAGTTTTCAGTCATGACCATACGTTTGTGTGTATTTCACTTACCCCCAAGCTAATGCTCATCTGTTAGAATGCTCTTCACCGTCCTGGAACCATATATTTACAAGTAGCTGTACATGGTCCTACCTACGATGGACGTTAGAGTATAGGCCATCGTATTTCATATATTGTAGTTGCGAATAGGGAAACAGCTATGCGCGCCGGGCTTAGTGGCTCAGACGATGAGGCGCTAGTCTTCTGACACCTGGCTTAGAACGGTGGTATTTGAAGGTGCTCAAATATGTCAGCCTTGTGTCGGTAGATTTACTGGCACGGAAAAGAACCCCTGCGGGACTAAATTCCGGCACTTCGAAGTTCCCGAAACCCTTAAAAGTAGTTAGTGGGACGTAAAACAAATAACATTATTGGACCTTACTGGGTGGGCAAACAATTAGACCAATAAAAGTGTGACACCACATAATAAGCCAAAATATACCATGTTTCCTGCCCGCCCTTGCCATGGCTAGTTCAGCAGCATCGCCCGCGGATCGTCCATAATTTGGTCTCCAAGAACCACTAAATAGGATCTCTTAAAGATGTAAGTAGGACAGGAATTGCATTTGTGTGTGTGAATGAGAATTCAAGTGAATACATTGAATTGAAATATTTTAAATACGCTAAAACATAAAAATTGGATAAAGAAAATAAATTCCCTTAAATAAATCAACATCATTTCTGATACAATTTACAGTTGTTTGCCATCAACTGGCAGCAGGACCTTGCCCGTCTAAACAAGTCTTAAAATATCAATCTTGGAATCCGTGCCCCAGTTACCTACACGCTACACTGAATATTTAGATAAGTTTGGTCTATTTGTTTGCCGACCCAGTAACGTACATAATTTGGCGCCCAGTTGATCCATATCGTGATATGCCTTAATTTATTTACTGGAACACTGTGGCATAATTTGATTCAGCGCGTCATATAGTTGCAGAGAGTGAAGGCAGGAACAATGGATGGGCGTGCTATAGGCCGTGAGAACCCGTATTGGTCCGGAAGGGACGAATTCCTCGAATTGGAATTGAGCCGCAAGCCGTGAATTCATTCATGCACACCGTTACTATACCACCAAGCCCAGCCGCTGAACCTGGAGGGGGTGAGATTTGAACGGGCGGAACTACAGAACAATTGTCACAGGTGGACAAACCTCTCTTTCCCAGGGCTGGAATCATCTGAATTTAAATCAATAATTCCGCCACTAAGCTAAATTCCACAGATCTGACTCTACACATAATTAAGAATTATAGAATGCTAGATGTCGATAATATTATTTACTTGTGCTCAATTGAGAAAAGTGCGTATTTGCAGGAGGGGCCGTTGACATCTGGTAGGCCGTCACAACGGTGAACTCTCTGTTAGGCGGGGAATTACTTCGAGCTCTGCGTCTTCTTAAGGCTATAAAAGGTTGCTTCAAGGAGGAAGCGCTATCATTGATTCTCACTCGTATTACAGAAACACAGTGACTCTCATTTTCTCAGTGTTATTCTCTCAGTCTTATTGACTCTCATTCGCTCAGTCGTGTTACAGAAACTCACTCATTCTCAGCGCTCTGTAACTCTCAGTCGTCAGTGATAGTCGGTTCTCACTAGATATTCATTCGCTGTACAAAAACACCAACTGCGGCATGGCGTAGTTGGTGAACTTAGTAGATACATTTATTTGTGAAATTGCGATAAGACCATTATTCAACTGCCGTGAGTTTGCTCACAAGAACGAGTGATGACATTAAGCAGCATAAACATTTATAACGCGCACGGTTACCGCGGTAGTAACGTGTGCGACCCGTGTAAAGTATAACCGCTGTGCAGGACAGATTTCCACCGAGCAAGATCCAGTAAGAAGTGACGGACAACTTTCTTCAGCTTATCCCAGGTATTTCTGGGATGGCTGGAGCCTGCCAGGCCCATTTTGGTTTTCGCCGGGAGTTTAAGACCGGATGCCCTTCCTGACGCCACGTGATTCTTGAGATGAAATTCTCGACCCAGGATCGACCGGGATTCGAACCTCAGCCTTACGGGTGGGAAGCCAGCAGCTAAGCCACTGAGCTAATCAGTCCCCCACAGTTAGTGATGCAGAAATCGGGACTAAAATTTGCGTAGAGGCTACAGTCAATGGTAGTCTAACACTAAGGTGGAATCTTGTGCACGATCACGCTAAGCGGTGAAGTAAATATTCTGAGGTAAATCACCATTCCAGACTTTTCAGGATCAAGCAGACGACAAAAATGGTGTATCCAGGACTCGAGGCCAGGGCCATCAACACCGTGCTGAGCTCTGTTAACATGGGCTGGGCAGGCATGACATAGCGGTCATGTGATTCGTCGCTGATGGGGAGATGGCTGCTAAGTTAAGACCTTCAGTTTTATAAGCATGAGAATAATATTCATACACTAGTATAGGCTTTTCTCAAGTCAGTTAATTGATTGTTAAATGTAAGCCAGTGCGGCATTTGCTTTGCTCCGTTTTAGTAAAATTAAATACGTGCAAGTTTGTTTGCATGGTTAAGCCCAGAGTTAACAGTTTATACTTCAATTAATTGGGAGCAAGGGATAAAATAGGTTAGATATAGGCGTGTGCCTTGTTTGATTGTAGTTATTCCGATATAAGTTGATATTTGATAGAGATGTTGGGTAGATTCTTCGTAATACCAAATGGGCTCGCGCGCCGTCAGCGTTGCGATATTATAGGGAGTAGATTAGAGACAGCATAAGAACAGGATATTTTCTATGCATGAAGCATGTATTTTCAGCAGCGAGGAGTTGTGCGGTAGAGTTACATGCACCGTTGAATACAGAAGAGGGTCTTCAACCTTGGGTGGCAGGCTAGTTCATGAATATAACGGTCATAGAGCCAAGGATATTTTATGTGTGGGGCTAAAATTGCTGTGAGATGTTGACGGGGCATAAATGATATGAGAATAGGTATGAAACCATAATGTTTTACTGGGAGCCCTGATTTATATGTGTAACGATAAGTCAGCCTGTTATTATGCACGTGAATGTGGGGTCTATGTGTTATTTTGTCAGAGAATTTTGTGCCTTTGTGTAGAAACAAGGAAGTCGGCAAAGCCCCGACCAGTTATTTGTCTCCCAGGTAGAGAAATCCCCGTGACAGCCGTAGGCGATGCGCCGAGTTTTACTGTTAGTGAAGGTGGTTTACAATAGGTACCGTTATCTCCGTGAACTGCCGATTGCCGGCCCTAATTATTTAAATGTCTGCTGGTAACCAGCTGATGTCCCTTGCCGTGATGAGATACTGTAGTGCTGTGTCTTGTTGAGACATGCAATCTTCGGAGGGTGAGTATGTCGGTATCGAATCTCAGCGCCTCTATCACCTTCAGTGCATATTTGTGTGTGTTTTATTTTGAAGGTGTGATTTATCTATATGTATCTTGTGTTGTTTATTGTTGTCCAGTGCATTTATTGTTTTATCTTGTGATGTTGTTTGTTGAGTAACGGGGATACCTTAGCCCGTCGACTAATTTCAGGGAAGCAATGTTCTGCCCTTGTGCGTTGTTTTTGGGCGCGGACCCCATGATTAGAATATTTGTCATTTTGGATGGGTAGTTTAGGCGCAGTCCTGAACATGTGATATTTTTTATATATTTGAGTCCGAGTGATCGGAATGTACATATGTAAATTAGGAAATTTACTAGTGCATCGAGTATTAATTTCGCATATTATGGACGGTTTTAGATCGACCCTAAAGGAAAAGAACTTTGGAACGTAACGAAGCAGTGGACCAAATGGAACAACGTAACACATTCCAATTCCATGTAAATTTAAATCATATTTTTCGGGTTGTTGCCCGTGTTTCTCATATATAAACAATTGTTAAATGTCAGCTCATGTAAATGCACGTATCACTTTTTTTGACCAGTTTTAAGGTCGATTATTCGTTTGTTTGTTTTCATTGTTTGATTAGTATGATTCATGTTTTTAGCTTAATAAATCTATCATAAACCGATTTCTTGCATTCTCATTCACTGGTTTATATGTACGTGTTTCCTGTCCATATACTTTTAGTACATTTCAGTAAAGGAAGATTTTATTGCCCACATCCGGACATTCTACGTGCTTTTAGCCTCACCTAAGCTGAATTTAAGACAGGATACGATACACAATAGTAGTAGGCACTGTTTTGTCTATTTGTTTGCCGACCCAGCAAGGTACAATTATTATTAACAGCTATACGAAAAAACTATGCTTAGAAATGTGGCTACAAAGGTTGTTTCATCTAAGGCTGAACACTGTATACGATCTATCAAAGAATTCTCGTTTTTAATGATGAACGTTCAGAGGGTCAGTACTTCTCCGTCACCGTTATCTTCAAGCGCAATTACGATTTGCAAGTCCAGGCACAGATGGTCAGTGTACACTCATCCACCCAAATGAAATAACTTCTACGCTTTCTTCTTTCTTTCTTTGCTAGTTGCTTTACGTCGCAGCGACACAGATAGGTCTTATGGCGACGATGGGACAAGGAAGGGCTAGGAGTGGGAAGGAAGCGGCCGTGGCCTTAATTAAGGTACAGCCCCAGCATTTGCCTGGTGTGAAAATGGGAAACCACGGAAAACCATTTACAGGGCTGCCGACAGTGGGGTTCGAACCTACTATCTCCCGAATACTGGATACTGGCCGCATTTAAGCGACTGCAGCTATCGAGCTCGGTACGCTTTCTTCAGTGTCATATGGTAAACTTAACAATTCCCAAGAAGGATACATTCATGGTAGACTTCCCAAACTTTTCACCCCAGGGAATTCTTCATTAATAATTACCCTTGTGTTGCTGTATCTTATCAGTCCAAGATCCTAGCCCTAAGAAAATCATGATTCAATTTTAGAATCGTATCTTCGCAGTCGCCCCCCACTTTGTGGAGAAAATGATACATTCTTATTCCATTTTAGTCGGCTGAAACAAGGAATGATAGGAATGATCAAAAGAAGCAGTTTGTACAAGCCCTGTTGTTTTATCGGCTAATTCTTTCCTTTATTTTCTTTGATTATTAACAACATTATTGGCAGAAATACGCACAAAATGACGTTCTTTGCAGTTTACCGATGTGAATAGCGCCACAGCAAGTAGTGGTGACATTGCATGTGCTGTGAGGACAAGGTCATGGACACTGAGATTTGATTCACTCGCTTGCCGTGTGCATTCGTCAATCTGGCAGTCTCTTTAGTATTTGTTAGTTTCTTAGTGTGTAGTTCGTATACTAAATGATTTTTCAAACATTATTATTGTCGCACCCAATTTGGAAATACGTCAAACTTCTCTGTCGAAATTCGCTCAGAGAGCATCAAAAGGTTACCATTGTGCAGCTTTCCTTCTTCACTTCCCCCCCCCCCCGCTATATCCCACAAAACCCGGGTACTTTTTGTTGTCTCTATATTTTATTTCCCCCCCCACACACACACACACTTCTAATTCACAATCGCCGCTACTGAGAAGCGGTTTATTTAACCATTCGAAGAGAATGATAGTTTGACTCTGGCTGAATGGTCAGCATTCAGAAAGCCCGGGCTTCGAACGCGACCGGGCCGGGGATTTGAAATCCGTTTGGTTAATTCCTGTAGCTCGGGGACTGGGTGCTGGTGTTTGTCTTAATATAAATCTTTATTTACATACAACACAGACCGAGTGAGTGGGTGCGTGATTTGGATCACGTTGCTATCAGCTTTCATTCGGAAGATAGTGGGTTCGAACTCCACTATCGACAGCCCTGAAGATGGTTTTCCGCGATTTCCTATTTTTATACCAGTCAAATGCTGGCGCTGTACCTTAATCAAGGCAATGATCGCTCCCTTCCAATTCTTAACATTTTCCTAACACATTGCCGCCATAAGAACTCTCTGTGTAAATGTGACGTGAAGCAAATTAAAAAAGAACTAACCACAGATGTGAGCCATGTTGAATACATCCGTCCAGATAGCGTTGTCGCCAGGAATGCCATCCAGGCGTAAAACTGGGCTAATTCATACATACTCCCCACTCTCAAGTAGTTGGGGAAAGTCCAGAAAGAAGAAGAAGGAGCGAGCAAGTGGATAGTTCTAGATTTACTTACGACCATGTAACAAGGTGTCTGAATGACTAAACTGTAAAGGGATTAAACTACAAATATATTAGTCTATTAGTCTCAAATCTAAAGATGCAAACGCATTGAAAAGGAATTCCATTTTATGTTGAAAGTCAGTCATTTAGGAGACAATGAAGAGCTGCACGTCAAAACTACTTGAGAAATGAGAAGAGACAGAGCTTGTAAATCTTACAACATTTTACATTTCCTAATTCATTAGTCCCTGAAAGATAGCCTTTATATCGTACATTCACTAGAGGAGGATGGCGAGAATCCATCACATCATACTCTGACAATGCCTGAGTATATCTGCTATTTTTTAGTTGTTTGTTCGTTGTAGAGACCAGAGACATGTTGATTATAGCAACGGTAACGGTACTGTTGATATCGTGATAATATCCACGGGATCTTCAGTTTTACGTGGAATCCAAATCACAGGAACTTTACTTCAGAACTCCCCACTGCATTATCCGGGCTGCCAACGATGGCCGTCTTCGTAAGATGCGCATTGAAGTCTCCTGGTCACCACAATAGCATATCAGTTAACAGCCTCATGTGCTTGCTTTATATGGAAATTGTGTGATAGTTCCTGCTATTTTAGTGTTTGCAACAGTGTATATACAATAGATGTTATTAACCGTATTTTAGAAGTGCTCATTTGCCACAGGAATAGGCAGGTCCCATTTGAACTCGGTAAATTTGACAATGTAAGATCATACTAGAACTTTCAAATTCGAAGTGGAATGGGGATCATACCATATACTTTCCAGATAGTAGTCCATTACTGAAAATATTAGACTATGGTATTAGACTGGGAAAATGCAAATTAGGGTTGAGAAGTGTAGGAGATGGGAAGGCCAGTGTAATGATAAATCTATGCAAAATCTCGAGCCACAATAAAAAGTTAGTTATTTGAAAACGAGTTCGTCTACGTATCTGCTACCTGATAATTGTATCCACTATACTCAAATCAAGCCGATTGTAGGTAAGGACTACTTACACACTACTGTACACAAACATCGTTAAGATAATGAATCAACATGAACAATATTAATACTGAAGCAGTCAGTTTCCTATGGTGATCTGAGACAGTGAAGTGGACTTCAAATCCTATCATCCCATTCTAGGAGCTTATGGACGTGAATGTTATAGCAGCAACACGAATACGGAATATTTTTAAAAAATCTTTTCAGTCATTCTGAATTGGTACAGACGATCCATCGTTCGACTAGTTGTATCGAATATATCATATAAGAAAACAAGCTTGTAGTTTGAGCCACGGGACCTTCTCTTTCACGTGCAATACGAGCAGCATGTACCTCACTCTTTATTTCAAAATTCGTTTGCTCATTGGCTAGGATTCGAACCTCCGCTGGCTTTGAGACAATGCCAATCTACTATCACACGCTCTATGTCATGTACGGTACACTATGTTTTAGGGGCTCTCTAGTCGGGGCAGTAAGCACGTGTTAGGTTCAAAGACGTTGGTTCGAATTCTCGTCATAAAATAAAGAAAAACTATAAAAGAGATTTCCACTTCTAGAGGGTCACGTGGCCTTGAGGTTTACTCAGCCTACATCGAAAATGGGTAACAGGTTAATTCCTGCGGTCAAAGACAGCCCAGCATAGGGGCAACCACTCTATCCGACTTGGCGTCCAAATTAGGAGTAGCTGAAGCCCTTACCTTCCACTCGTTCACGACCTGTACGGAGACTAAGTTTTACTGTGTTTTGCTTTTCTGTAAATAATATTGTAATAAATTTATGGTACGAACGAATTGTACATGATACTAGTAAGTCGATTGAATTAGGGGGCCATAACTTACATTTCATCCATTTAACACAACTCTTGTTATTATTGTTGTTGCTTCTGCCCGAAAGGAGCTTGAGATATCGTCATCAACAGCCTACTTTAGAGAGAAGTGTGTAACTGCGATATCTGTACAGGTGTACAGTATGTATTTCTGATTGACTAAGGCTAGGATTAGAAAGGAATTGCCACTCGTCTAAGTATTATGTGTCGTGAAAACCGTAGAAAATACTTCTGAGGTACTGGATAAATGTGATTTAACCTTTTATCTTCTGATTGTCACCCAAGAATGAGTGCACGTTCATGCAGATCATCTTAACTTTATGGCAGCTCTTACAATCAAAACTTCCATTGCTCCTATTGTTGTACTTAGAATCATTATAGCTTTCTTCATGTCTGTAATCTCCAAATTAGGAGTGAGATATCCTGAGTTCTCCCAACTTACACTCAGACACAGCAAGATCATCTGAAAACATTGGGATTCAAGGAGAGTTTCTTCCTTGCTACAAAATATCGTTCATCACTATTGTTAATTTACTCCATTATCGTTGCTGCCCTTCAATTCGACTTCACTTACTGTATCACCTACTATACTGGGAGAATACCTGTCCCAAGTTTTTGATGATGATTGTTGTTTATAAGGAGCAAACATCTAAGTCATCGGCCCACCAAGTATTTGAAATGACTCACGTGTTTCAGTTTGATATTACCGAACCAACATTCAGTCCTCCTAGCTTTCTTTCTTATTGACATCAGATTTGTCCATTAACTACTACCATCCCTATTTGAGAATTTTGTTTGCTTCATAAATTTAGAAACAATCCTTAGTTTGGCAGTGCTGATTTATTGTTTCCATTGTTAAAGCACAACTGTGCATGAGGTGATTATTGAAATGTTCAAAACGTATCAGTTTTGGTGGGTTACATTTAGGAACAAAATAGGTTCTTCATGGTTTCATCACCGTATGCCAGGCTGAGTGACTGAGACGTTGAGGCGCTGGCCTTCTGACCCCAACTTGGCATGTTCGATCCTGGCTCAGTCCTGTGGTATTTGAAGGTACTCAAATACGTCAGCCCCGTGTAGGTACATTTACTGGCACGTAAAAGAACTCCTGCCGGTTAAACTTCTGGAACGTAAAACAAGAACCTACAAAAATGTAATCAATAAAATGCAGTTGGTTCAAACCCTTATATTACGGATAATGTGCATGAAAGAAAGATTATAACCAAGTAGTCACTTTTGTGCTGAAGCAAATATGTTTAGTGTAAAGCAGCTCTATGTCCTTGAAATATACGAATATATTAACAAAAAAAAAATTTACTGAGAATATTAAACATGAACATTCAACACGCAGTAAGATGTACCACCATTGTATGTTATACAAACCCAAACTTAGCATAATTAAACGCAATTTCTTGTACTTCATTCCAAAATTCTTTGTGCCCTTCCAGGTTCTTTACAAACTACTTCAATAAGCCAGAAAATATGTCCGAAGCGTCTTAAATCCTTTGTCACGGTTAATAAAACTGTTATTGAAGAAATAACTACCTGAAAATATCACGTTATCATATTCATTTTCTATTCGATGCTCTACCATGTGCTGTTGATCGTACCTATCATTTACCCATACGCACACTCGTATTTCAGGCATCATTGTTAAATATATTTCTTTCTATATAATTAACATTCTAAATTACCACACGCAAGGTTTCACCTTACGTGGTATTTTACTTATATCCTGATTCGAATCTGTGGAGGTTGGTGTGATTTTATGTATAATAATAATAATACTGTAATCATAATTATAATATTAATAATAATAATATATTTAATGTGTGAAAGAGATAGTTACAAGTTCATTTTGTTTTAATTATTAATATGGTAATAATACTATGAATGTAATATATGTAAGAGTTAGTTACAAGATTAATTTTTTCAAGTATTAATGTTAATGGAAGAGTTATGTTTATAAGAAACCGAGTCCTGTAAATATTTAAACAACGTAATGAGTGAATAAATACTACTACTACTACTACTACTACTACTACTACTACTACTACTACATTAAAGCTGATTCCCATTTGCGACTGAAGATGCTAATATTATCATTCTCACTGCATTTATTTTAAATTTTGTTCTCCGTACTAGATAATGACTCGTTCCCTTCTGATACCATAGTCAGCACAGTGTGTTAATATTCTAAAACTGTTAGAAATAAATTGTATTAATCCGTTGTAATATGGTGTATGCCCTGACACATTCGCTAGAAAAATGCAATGGCACTGCTAAACCAGGGTGATATGAGTTAAACAATACTATATTGGATACTGAATATTGTGCGATTGGAGGGTCAACTAATGAGCTTATCACCTGCGTCATTTCGGGGAGTTTGATTACCGTCGGTTGGACAAATTTTACTGAACATGATGTAGTAAATTTTACCGTTTGTGTTATTACCCATAAATAATACACCATAAATATTTATACCCAGAAACCTGAAGGAAGAATAGTGCAACAAATAAGAGAAAAACACAGATGTATTCGAATGAATTGTTAAATATTTGGAGTTTAATGATGAATGATTTACTGACAATGGGTTACGTTTACTGTGTATTAAGGCAGTTCCTCCAAATTATGCGAGTATTCCTTATTATTTCATTAAATTGCAAATAATTCCTTTGTCATTTCCTTTTCCTTAGCATATCTGAAGGGAAAAATTGGGACAAATATTATCGTTGTTTAATTAGTGATTGCTATTCTAAATATACTAAGTTAAGGGTCGTTAAATGTTTGTTTCTACTTATTCACATGGGATTTAGCTTTGATGAACAAATGTCTTTTTTCTGTCTTTAGGTAAGACCATGTAAAAATAAAATTTCTATATTCTGATCTAATAGTTCATAAGTTATATATGTAGTAATACCTCTACTGTTAACTTGTATCTGAATTAGGTCTATTTTTGATTGATTGATTGATTGATTGATTGATTGATTGATTGATTGATTGATTGATTGATTGATTGATTGATTGATTGATTGATTGATTGATTGATTGATTGATTGATTGATTGATTGATTGATTGATTGATTGATTGATTGATTGATTGATTGATTGATTGATACTGACCATTTTAAGGGGGTATTTCGAAACTGACTTTTAAAACCTAGACATTCTTCTCGCTAACAATTGCGGAATAAATGGCCTTGCTTTATACGCTTAGTTATGAGCCAAGAAAATGAAAATTATTCTACAATTGTCCTGCTTTTTTAAACTTCCTCTCCTCTAGTTCTATGTCTATATCAAAAATATTATTGATATGCTGGCATCGCGGTGTAGGGGTAGCGTTCCTGTTTCCTTCCCGGAGGCGCCGTGTTCGATTCCCGGGCAGACCAGGGATGTTTACCTGGATCTGAGGGTTGGTATTAGGTCCATACAGCCTACGTGATTACAATTGAGGAACTATCTGACTGTGAGGTAGCAGCCCCGGTCTAGGAAGTTAAGAATATTGGCCGAGAGTATTCGTCGTGCCGATCACACGACACACGGTCTCAGCAGCGATCACTTGGTAGGCCTTTCGTGGCTGTGGTGTATCCCCGACCAAATATCGCACGATCCAGGACACTGGTATCCGTCACTGAGTCCCTGAGAAAACCAAACATCGAGGGTAAATTGGTGCATTATTGGCCGTCTGAGTGGTGATTCGTTTTAACAAGACGGTCCATTAAGGCCTGTTTTCACATGTAGGGCTGTGCTTCGACCGTGCTACGGCGGTGTCGCCTACTCGGTCTTTTCACATGTAGGACTGTGCTGCGACTGTGCTGTGGGCATGTGGTCCTTGTTCATTGCATCTGTGCTCACAGATTGGAGACATGGATCCGAACGAAGAAGACGTACCGTAGTTATTGCCGGCGCAGCGTACATTGTTTTACAACAAAAGAAGAATAAGTATAAAGGCATTCATGTTGTTGAACTAAACTTATCACTTGTTCGTCCATCTTTAAGGAAGACAACTGCGCCACACCTACTACTGCAAACTATCACACAATGTATCTAAACCAACGAGCACAGTACTCAGACAGCGCATTGCGCACTCTATGTTATTCTGTGCTCGTTGGTCACTGGATCACGTACGACCGAGTGCTTCCGATTACCACCGAAATAAGACGGAAGTCCGGCTTGGCGACACTAGGGCGACCGTTTCTAATTTTCACATGTGGTACTGTGCTGAGACCAGGCGACGGCTGTGTGGGCCGTAATCTCTCTGCTTGGCGATCCATGACAGCACGGTACCAACACGGTAGGGACACAGTCCTACATGTGAAAATACTCAACTGCTGTTCAATGCAAATGTAATGGTGTATACTGTTTGGCGATTGCGGACGACACAGCACGGTCGAAGCACAGTCGCAGCACAGTCCTACATGTGAAAACAGGCCTTTACTCGTATGTTGAGTACATTTGAGAATATTTCATTCTCTTATACATCACTGGTAGGCATATAATATACACTCCTGAATTTACAGTAGGAACAACAGAAATGTACTTTCAAGCTAACCACATCCTCCAAAAGTAGGCCTACCATAATTAAGGTAATGGCCGATTCTCTCTCAGTCTCATTCATTCAAAATTCCATTTCACTTCGTGCGTTAAAATGTCTGTCAACGACTAGCGAAAATGGTCCTAACAGTACATCAAAGGCTCTTATTACGTTTCAAAGTGGTGATAGTAACTGTGATTCATACTTACGTGGGCCTATCCACATGGTCATCGGCCCCTGAGTAGTTTTAATTCTGTCCATTTAAACGTACGACTATAGATTACAAAAACAAGAGCACGCTGTACCCTCGTACAAATTTCAATTCATTTCCAAATCCCCCTCATCATATCACCAAGAAGTACACTTCTGTCAGACATATGGATATAGACGTAAACAATTATATTTACTTTGACAATTGCTCCAGAAAAATATATGTTGGATAACATATGGTTAGTTTTTGACAATTTATTTGATCAGTGCTTTATTTGCATAGACGATATAGATAGGACCAATAAACAACATTCCCTATTCAGTGGTTGATTCTGAATGTGCCCGAATCTGCCTAGCGTGCCGGTTTCGACACAGGGAAGGTGTGTTTTGTTACTTGCATATTTCTCCATGAGATCGTATGTTACCACAATAATCACTTGCCGGTACTCTAATACTAGGGAAGTATATTTTATTGTTCTGAATATTGTTAGAAGTAATCTGTTATATTTCGAAATAAACAAGTCTTAAATGACCCCATATTCATACTTCTGTTGAATTTTCACGGCAACATTTACGAAAATCGAAATTTCCTCGTTTGTTAGCCAGCGTGTCCAAATGGGCATGCCAGGCAGTCGATAGCAGAAAACTGCAGATATCTGTTGTGCATGTTGTGAATTTCAGATCGCTTTCTCTGAATAAAATATTGAATATCATTGAAGCAAAATTACATTTTTATGCTTCTGACATACTTATACCGTTTCCGGACTGTGATATTCTGCCTGATAGTGATGATTGTGCACGCAAAGATCAAGAGGAAAATCTAGTGGACTTGCCCGGGAAACACCACGCTGGCAGAGTTTGTAGCCACTTCACAACATCGGTTTATTTGTCTGAGTGATTCTAGCTGTTCTTACAGCTTCAGTGTAACTTCCAGTGCCTTCCTCCCCCTTCGAGAGCACCGCACGCAAGGGAAAAGTCGCTCTTCCTAAAGAAACTCGACCACCAGGCAAACGTTTACGCATTAGTATGGCATTTGGCCATGAAAACTATATAACACTGCCACGACAAAAGGAAAGGTTGCTAATAGTGAAGGTGAAACACATCAAAAATACTGTATTTCACGTTTAGTTTGTTCTCAGCGGAAAATCTCTGATGTCAAACTGGGTATGCCTCTATTTCCTATTGGTGATTATTCCTCTTATTAGAACTTTACTACATGTCAATTGTTTGAAATGTACGCAGGTAATGAAGTGATAGAACTGATTCTGACGGAGAGTAAAAACGCGGCCTTCAATAATCTGCCGGATCCTAAAATAAGTGATGCGGAAATAAACATTTCATTGCACTTTGTTTCTGACGGACTACAACTTGTCAGGATGTATATACTATTGGGACCAAGGCAATGACATGTGAAATGATGCTATTCACCAGTCCACGAGTAGAGATAGATTTGAAAAATCATGTGAGTACTCCACTCTGTGGAATGTTCAAGTTATGATGTGGAAGCTAAAGCTATTCATTCAAATCCTACAGAAATGTTTCTTAAGCACTTCGTTCCAGAGCAGCATGTAAGTTGTGACGAAGCTATGATAGCATATTACGGATAGCATGGCTGTAAACAATTTATCCGTAGTAAGCCCATTCGCTTCGGTTACAAAGTATGGGTTCTTAGTTCGTTCGAGGCTACACTACAAATTTCAAGATGTATCAAGAAAAATTCCTTTTAGTCTTGGAGAAGAAGAAAAACTATGGTAATGCTTCAGCACCGTCACTACAGTTCTCGAGAAAATTTTTAGATGAGAAACTAACTTTCCCTGTTCATTTTACTTCTGTGTTGATTACCAAGACGCTCAGTGACATCGGATATTTAAGAACTTGTACAGTACGAGAGAATCGTGCGCCAAGAGATGCAAACAATTCAGCAAGAACAAAATAATGCCATTTGAAGTGACCACCGACAGCGAAGCGAAGATTGTGATTAGCAGCTTGAAGGGCAACGCAGTGGTATGTGGCTTCTCCGGTTTACAGTGCAATGCGCGCAAGTTGTGTTTCTCGTTGGAGTTAGTCTGAGAAACGAAGAATTTCAATACCACGTCCGCTCATAACTGGGAAAAGCAGTGTTTTTGTGTAGTGTAGCCAGAGGTGATGAAAACGTGAATTAGCACCGGACTTGTGTTCGTGGAAAGGAATCGAAGTGGTATATCTTCACGTGGCTATTGGACATGGCGGTGCATAACGCGTGTCTTATAGGTATACAGGAAATGGCAAGGAGACACTATACATCAGTTGAGTTACGCTGGCAGACTGTATTAAATTACTTGTTGGAGTTTGGGGTTACACCAAGGGTGGAGGAAGGCCAGTATTGTTAACTGCTCGTGACGTACAGCGTTTTGATGATTTAGGACATCGGCCAAGGAAGTGCAACAGTCGATGATGTGCGTACGAGCGATGTAAGTCACGAACGAGGACAGAATATTTGAAGTGCGATGTTGGTCTGTGTGTATGGCTTGTTTCCTAGTATTACATGAAATGAACAATGTGCGAGTATGAATTGCGTAACTAATGAATCATGAGAAAATGCTCTATGTGTGATGATGGTCCTCTGTTAGTTGCTTTCAATTGTGTCAGATACAAGAAATATACAACATTTCTGAATACTAGGGATGGGCTTGAGCGCAGTTCGAGCATCTCGAGCTGATGACGTCACAGCTCGATGTAGATCGAGCAGTACTCGAGCAGGAGTATGGCCCGCCATCTATGAGTGATATTATTGTAAATCAGTTGAGTGGCAATCTTCTTTGCTCTTCGATGTTAAATATCGCATGTTCGTGGTAATAAAATGAGTTTATATCGAAATATGTTGAATTGTTAATGACTAATCCACTAGAATTACAAGAACATAATACCAGCTCTATGTGTCCAGTGCTGGATTTTCGCAACATTCAATATCTACGGATTGTGATATGTAATTTAAAAAATTATGAAAGTTCAATTATATCCCATCGGACTCAGGAATTCCGTTCTGTTCAAATTTTCGTATTGTTATTACCATTCTCCCTCCTTTCCCTTTATCTAATTAGCATATACGGCAGCAAAATAATTAAAAATTGAATGGACACAAATTCCGCCTCTGCGGTGTAGTGGTTAGCGTGATTAGCTGCCACCCCCGGAGGCCCGGGTTCGATTCCCGGCTCTGCCACGAAATTTGAAAAGTGGTACGAGGGCTGGAACGGGGTCCACTCAGCCTCGGGAGGTCAACTGAGTAGAGGTGGGTTCGATTCCCACCTCAGCCATCCTCGAAGTGGTTTTCCGTGGTTTCCCACTTCTCCTCCAGGCGAATGCCGGGATGGTACCTAACTTAAGGCCACGGCCGCTTCCTTCCCCCTTCCTTGTCTATCCCTTCCAGTCTTCCCATCCCTCCACAAGGCCCCTGTTCAGCATAGCAGGTGAGGCCGCCTGGGCGAGGTACTGGTCATACTCCCCAGTTGTATCCCCCGACCAAGAGTCTGAAGCTCCGGGACACTGCCCTTGAGGCGGTAGAGGTGGGATCCCTCGCTCAGTCCGAGGGAAAAACCGAACCTGGAGGGTAAACAGATGATGATGATGATGATGGACACAAATTAAATATCGAAGGCCCCGTCATACCAATGGTGTATTGTATACAGGTTGAACCGAAATTCGCGCACTCGGGCTTAAGTTCTTCTTGTGAGTATACCCGGAAGGAAAAGGACGTTGAAGAGTGGCAGTCTGGCAACACTGTAACGATATGTAGGGTAACTACCTCTGTCAGCACATGACTGCCGTGCTGTACAGTTAGTGCAGTGGATAGAGTTTTGAGTTAACACGCAGGAGGTCGACGGGTCGATCCTGGGTTGAGGCGTATGTTTGTCTTTTATTTCGTAAATGTAATCCAAGTGGTATGGTATCTGACATCATAATCGTCAACAGCAAATAAATTCACGACCACGATGTGGAAAGGGCGCCTTTCAAAGCTGACCAATGAAAACGATTGTTCGTCCATTTCTAGGATCGTAGTATGTAAGTCCAAATCGTTCCTAGAGGACCCCCTGCAATCGCTGTTGACGATTAAGATGCCAGATACCATAAAACCGGGACTACATTTACGAAATAAAAAACACACGCCTCAACCCAGGATCGACTCCTCGACCTCCTGCATGCTAATCCAAAACTCTATCCACTGCATCAACTGTACAGCACGGATCACATGTGCTGACAGAGCTCGTTACACTACATGCGGTTACAGTGTTGCCATATTGCCATTCATCAACGTCCTTTTTCTGCCGGATACACTCGCAGGACGAACTTTTGTGACAGACATTTTTTATTGCTGGCATGTGAGAAGTCGCACTGCGAGGCCCGAGTGCGCGAATTTCGGTTCACTCTGTATAAACACGTCTTCGTCTAGGAGAAATAGTACCACAGCACTATAATAAAACTGAAAAGAGTATGTTATTAAAATGATGTATCCAATGATCAAAAGAACCAGAAATTGAAGTAGCGACCTAGTAAGGACAGGAAAATCACAGAAATATTATCACTATGCAGAGCTCATCTTCATGTCAAACACTCAGTTCCATTTAATAAGAAAAAGTTACTCTTGGCATATATGGATTTGTCCGCCTCTGTGGTGTAGTGGTTAGCGTGATTAGCTGCCACCCCCGGAGGTCCGGGTTCGATTCCCGGCTCTGCCACGAAATTTGAAAAGTGGTACGAGGGCTGGAACGGGGTCCACTCAGCCTCGGGAGGTCAACTGAGTAGAGGTGGGTTCGATTCCCACCTCAGCCATCCTCGAAGTGGTTTTCCGTGGTTTCCCACTTCTCCTTCAGGCGAATGCCGGGATGGTACCTAACTTAAGGCCACGGCCGCTTCCTTCCCTCTTCCTTGCCTATCCCATTCGATCTTCCCATCCCTCCACAAGGCCCCTGTTCAGCATAGCAGGTGAGGCCGCCTGGGCGAGGTACTGGTCATTCTCCCCAGTTGTATCCCACGACCAAGTGTCTGAAGCTCCAGGAATTTCCCTTGAGGCGGTAGAGGTGGGATCCCTCGCTGAATCCGAGGGAAAAACCGAACGTGGAGGGTAAACAGATGATGATGATGATGATGATGATGATATATGGGTTTAATAAACTGATGCGTCCACTACGACTTTTATGGTACTTCTGTAGAATGATCGATAATTACTGTACTAAAATGTAGTGCCGGAATGTGAAGACCAAAGAGAATGAGTGAAGACGAAAGTGTGGCTCGAGTCACAACACACACGTCCTGCTTAGAGCGCATGCAAGCCTACGTCAGGAGGAAATTCTGTGCTGCTCGGTCTTGCTCGTCCAAGCTTGACACACCAGTTCGTGACGTTAGCACTCGAGCCTGCTCGAGCAGGCGATCGAGTGGCCCATCCCTACTGAATACTGTACGTGAGGTACTTCCACTTCCTGTGCTAGTCTTCAAACTGGGAATCAATTTGTATGTCTTCCTTACGACATTCTGCGCCCTTTGTTATGCAATCTTTCTAACTGAGAGAACGAAATCGGCAAAAAATATAATTCAGGTAGTTAAGGGTAAAATATTCTTTCAAAGTGGTGGACGTAGATTATCATTCCCTTATTCATTTGACTGTCAATATGCACATTATAAGTAAGTTAGTAATTCATCATCATCATCATCATCTGTTTACCCTCCAGGTTCGGTTTTTCCCTCGGACTTAGCGAGGGATCCCACCTCTACCGCCTCAAGGGCAGTGTCCTGGAGCTTCAGACTCTTGGTCGGGGGATACAACTGGGGAGTATGACCAGTACCTCGCCCAGGCGGCTTCACCTGCTATGCTGAACAGGGGCCTTGTGGAGGGATGGGAAGACTGGAAGGGATAGGCAAGGAAGGGGGAAGGAAGCGGCCGTGGCCTTAAGTTAGGTACCATCCCGGCATTCGCCTGAAGGAGAAGTGGGAAACCACGGAAAACCACTTCGAGGATGGCTGAGGTGGGAATCGAACCCACCTCTACTCAGTTGACCTCCCGAGGCTGAGTGGACCCCGTTCCAGCCCTCGTACCACTTTTCAAATTTCGTGGCAGAGCCGGGAATCGAACCCGGGCCTCCGGGGGTGGCAGCTAATCACGCTAACCACTACACCAACTTAGTAATTACCAAAGTAAATCCGATAATTGTTCATTCATTATCATAAATATCTCTAGACGAATGATTATAACACTGTATTTTAGAAGTCCTGAAACCAGATCTATTATTAACAGTTACGATAATAATAATAATAATAATAATAATAATAATAATAATAATAATAATAATAATAATAATAATAATAGTTCCATATCCCACTACATACCTGCATGGCTCCTGGAGACGCCAAGGTGACATAAATTCCTCCCGTAGGATTTCTTCTACGTGCTGATACAGTACTGACAAAAGGATGGTGTATTTGAGCACCTGCAAATACCATTGGGTTTGATACGGATTCGATCCCTTCAAGTGGGATTCGGAAGGGCAGCGTCTACTATCTGAGTAACTCGGTCTGGCATTAAGAGTTCTAAATAGTATGTTTATACGAATTCTACGAATGCCTTGAGCTGCATCTGTCATAGAGGAAGTGAGAATTCCTACACGCCTTTCCCCTCGCAGTCGTGTATATATTTTCCGCGAAACTGGGATGAGAAGATTCTGCAAATGGGAATGTTGTGGCCATGGCTTCATTTAAGGAACAGCTCCAGCCGTACCACGGAAAAGCATTCTCAGCGATATCTGGATTGGGGAAAGGTCCCACCATAATCCTAACACTAGCTTACAGCTACATGACCCGTAACACTTTGCAGACACACTTGGCAGATACTTTTTCTATTTCCGTCCATAGAACATTTCCCCGGTTATTCAACACTCTATTTGCCTTTTCCTCTTTATCAACCTGGCCGTTCTCTGGTATCGTCATTAGCACCGTGAGTTTCTCCCTAGCATCTTTTTTTATGCACTCAAAAAAAAGTAGCTTGTCGCAGGGTGTGTAGATAATGAATGTCACACGGGATGAGTGGTCTTTGGGAAACTACCGATAATAGCACTTTAAAATTGTCGTGATTATTCATCAATTGTCTACTACTGTCACTGCGGCATCATCTGTACCAAAATGAGAAAACTCGAGAGATCCACGGGGTCTGTGAATGCACAGTGTCATATTTCATGCCATATAAGTAATAGTAATAATAATAATAGCTTACTTACCAATTTTTGTCCGTCTCTGTGGTGTAGTGGTTAGTGTGATTAGCTGCCATCCCTAGAGGACCGGGTTCGATTCCCGGCTCTGCCACGAAATTTGAAAAGTGATACGAGGGCTGGAACGGGGTCCACTCAGCCTCAGAAGGTCAACTGAGTAGAGGCGGGTTCAATTCCCTCCTCAGCCATCCTGGAAGTGGTTTTCCGTGGTTTCCCACTTCTCCTCCAGGCGAATGCCTGGTTGGTACCTAACTTAAGGCCACGGCCGCTTCCTTCCCTCTTCCTTGTCTATCCTTTCCAAACTTCCCATTCCCCCACTGGGCCCCTGTTCAGCATAGCAGGTGAGGCCGCCTGGGCGAGGTACTGGTCATCCTCCCCAGTTGTATCCCCAGACCCAGAGTCTGAAGCTCCAGGACACTGCCCTTGAGGCGGTAGAGGTGGGATCCCTCGCTGTGTCCGAGGGAAAAACCGACCCTGGAGGGAAAACCGATTACGAACGATCGAATTTACCCATTTACTGAGGTCGGCGCTTGGTGTGGATTTGGCTTAGTTTTACGGTCTTGTGCCCTTCCTGACACCAACCCAGTGTCGATGTATACCGAAGGACTGGCTACGCGGTTTGTGTCACTTAGGTGTCAGCTTACTTTCCGGAGGTAGTGTGTTCGAACTACACTGTCAGCAACCCTGGAGATGGTTTTCCGTTGTTTCCCGTTTTGACACTACGCAAATACTGGGGATCTACCTTAATTGAGACCATGGTCGCTTTCTTCCAACTCCTAGCCCTATCTATTCCCATCGTCCTCATAAAACTTATCTGTGTAGAGGCGACGTAAGACAATCTGTAAAATAAGTAAATAAGTAAATAAATAAATAAATAAATAAATAAATAAATAAATAAATAAATAAATAAATAAATAAATAAATAAATAAATAATATCGGGGGACATGTTCATTAATGTGTATATCTGTGATGGGTGGGGTGTTTGATAATGTGGTGTGTTTTATGTAGCTGAAGACTGAAGGGAAGTGCATTAAGACGTACTCAAACCCTTAGCCACCGAGGCAGATGAATTAACCATACGCTGTTAAAATCGTTGACCCAGCCAGGAATCAAACTCAGGCCCTCTAATTCGAAGGCCAGTACACTGATCATCCCGCGTGAAGTGACTAGCCAGTAATAATAATAATATTAATGATAGTAATTGTACGGCTTCGACTACCGGACTGAGGACGTTCTGAAGTGATGCCATCTAGATGTCCTTGTTTGTTCCTGTGGCTGAGTTAATTTAATTTTGTTGACTAACCAATAGTGCGCTCCCAGAGATCTTTTACATACCAGAAATAATGGCATGGGAGTGCCAACATTTTTGACCTTCCTTCAAAAATCTACTACCTCATTCGAAATCGAACCCGTGAACTATGGATCATCAGTGGGACAATTTACCAGTGAACCACCGAAGCGACTGCGTAAGTACTATGAGACAATGAATTGAAAATCCACAGACCGTTGCCAGTGATTAGACCGCAACAGGATTGGAATGAATGAATGAATGAATGAATCCTCCAACTAGCGGCGAGGATAGGAATTATGCCGGCTGCCGAAATCTGTCGCACTCCCCTGGGGCTATGATTAATGACTGACAACTGAAATGTTAATAGAGAGGGTTTCTGGAATAGAAGATGGCAGGGAAAACCGGAGTACCCGGAGAAATAACCTGTTCCGCTTTCTCTTCGTCCGACACAAATCTCACATGGAGTGACCGGGATTTGGACCACTGAATCCAACTGTGAAAGGCTGGCGCGCTGCCGCCTGAGCCATGGAGGCTTGGCATTTGAGACGAGATGTCTTGTAATTTTTTATCCCATGCGTAAATACATCATGCCGATGACACACCGCCTCGCAACTGAACGGGGTGTATTCGCTTAATTTGACGGTAGTTAACCTGGCGTACTTCAACATGTTGATAGCTATATGTATTACAATGCTTTTGTTACGTACAGTATAATAAAGGAACAGATATTTCCCGTCTTGGTTGGAAGTGAACGATTCTCTGAAATGTCCATGACCTCAAGAGAATTTTTATCCGCACGTAATATCCTCGTTTGAATGCTTGACCCAGACGAGACTCGAACGGTAGAAATCTGCACTCATACTATTGACGTCTTCAAGACGCAGCTGAGCTACATTTTGTTGCTTCACTAACAAACACAAAGCCCTCTTAAATAAAATAACAGCGAGCAATTCCGTCCTTTTGAGAACTGTGTGTTGTGTATACTTGGATGCGGTAGACAGAATGCTCGTAAAGTTTTATGAAACCTATCTTATTGTCTTATAAAAATGGTTGGCTCTATGACATTTTCCAAGAAAAACCGAATTTCGCTCAGTTTCCTTTTGGATATATGGAGCAATAGTAACAAGCCGTATAAAATAATACCGGCAATAGGACACGTAGTATTGTCATATCTTGGTCAGGCCATACAAGTTTGACTGTTTTGCCGTGTTGGAAAGGGGGAAACGTTCTGAGGAGGAGCTCGGAAGGGGCGAGGTACAGCGCAGGTTATTTGCTACTGCAGGGTAAGCTACGTAATCGTAAGTGACGGGGACAGAATTTGTCGTTTGTTGGCTGCGTGGCCCGTGTTTCGTAATATCGGCTGCGAGAGAGATGGAGAGACAAGGTGCACAAGGATGCCACAAGAGTGGTAGCTGCTGTTTATCTCCGCTAAGTAGCGCTACGAACCCAATCATTCCTTCCTATGTTTTTCCATCATAGCTCATTTCTTTCTCCCCTATAATACAGTTATTTTAAACTCCGATATTGTTCAGTATATTCGATGTTCTCATACGTTCGCTTTAATTAACAGAGATAATTGACGGATAAAGCCTCCGTGGCTCAGACGGCAGCACGTCGGCCTCTCACCGCTGGATATCGTGGTTCAAATCCCGGTCACTCCATGTGAGATTTGTGCTGGACAAAGCGTAGGCGGGACAGGTTTTTCTCCGGGTACTCCGGTTTTCCCTGTCATCTTTCATTCCAGCAACACTCTCCATTCTCATTTCATAGCATCTATCAGTCAATAATACATCACTTTGGGAGTGGCGACCCCATTGTACTAATAGCCTATATCTGCTTCATTCATTACATCCCTGACCCGGTCAATGACTGGAAAATAGGTTGCAGGTGGTTTTTTTTTTTCAATTGACGGATAACGTTGCCTTTGCTTCAGATGAGCTGGAGCATCGTAATTAACAGTCCCGTGCACTTATTAGTGTGTGAGAAACCCATGCCAGTACATTTACCGACACGTTAAAAATCAGTTCAAGGCAAAATTTGGACACTCCAGTCATACAGTCATATTGCCCGTGAAAAATGTGTTAAACACATTGCATTACTATTCTAAAAGTATGCTATATATAATTTACATCTACAGTCAACTGTAATCAATTTCCCAAACCCTTTATTCCTATTTCCTATTGTTTTGTATCAAATTTCTGGAAGCCTAGATCTATACATATTTATATCGTATATATCATATATCATATTAAATATCATTATATATCATTGAGGGCTATTATGCCTTTCATTGTTCAGTCTACAAGTCTTTGTGAACTTACTAAACAACTCCATAATCTTCTACTTGTAACTAACGGTGGCCTCGTTTAGTTCCACACCTATACACTCTTACTATTGACATCTTCAAGACGCAGCTACATTTTGCTGCTTCACTGTGCTGCATTACTTCATTACATCGGTGATGACTGGGATAACCCTACCCGATGGGGGTACAGTCTTCTCAGATTATGAAATTACCTAAGAGATAATAATCCATTCGTACAAACAGATGAAAGAAATGCCTTGCAGTAGAAAGTTACCAGTAGCATCAATATTATATAACGATGGCCTAGAATGAAAACCTCGTATCTCACAAAGTTCTTCCTATCCATTATTTGCCTTAAGACTGGTTACGCCTCCCAGTCACACATGAATATGCAATCCATCAGAACAATGTTCGTTGTCTTCTTTATTCCTATGCCGACGTGTGAAGGAAAATGAACCTTACCGTACCGTACTATAGGAAAGTATGTCTGCGTGACGTATTTACTAACTCCTAGAGTATAATTCTTATAAGGTTCATTTTCTTTACGCGTCAGCATAGGAAAATAAACCCAACGAACATTGTTCTGATGGACTGCATATTCATGTGTGCTTGGGAGGCGTGATCAGTCTATTTTTTTTTTGCTAGGGGCTTTACGTCGCACCGACACAGATAGGTCTTATGGCGACGATGGGATGGGAAAGGCCAAGGAGTTGGAAGGAAGCGGCCGTGGCCTTAATTAAGGTACAGCCCCAGCATTTGCCTGGTGTGAAAATGGGAAACCACGGAAAACCATCTTCAGGGCTGCCGATAGTGGGATTCGAACCTACTATCTCCCGGATGCGTGATCAGTCTTAAGGAAATAATGGATAGGAAGAACTTCTTGAGATACGAGGTATTCAGTCTAGGCCATCGATAAGTTGATACCAAAACCTTCCGTGTAAATTGCAAAATCGAAAGGAGTGACCTCGTGAAGGTTTTTTTTCATTGATCCCTTGTATTGAAACGAGTTTTTAATCTGGATGGTATCCCTAAAATGAAGAAATTCAACAAAATTAAACGTGTATCTTCAGAAAATATTCCCACGTAACTACAGGATTGAAGAATTCGTCATCACATCGCTCTAATCATGATTGACAATAGATCATTCAGTTCTATCAAGTATTAATCACAGTACCATGCAATGCATAACACGGAGCAACAGATATGTACAAGTAGATAAGATCGAAAACAAAAAATGCCACCATTCCTTAAGCAAAAGCAACAACAACATTTTTAAAATTCTAGATCGTGAAGATTGATACGAAACCTTCCCTGTAAATAGGAAAATCAAAAGCAGTGACCTCGTGAAGGTTTCTTTCATTGATTCCTTGTAATGAAAGGATTTTTAGCTAATAAATAAGTCATACATTGCCACAGACAGAATGGTAACTTCAAGAGATCGTCACGTAGAATTGAGGAGACATCTGATGATGAATAATGTTATGTGTTTAACTATTCTTCGATTACTTCCGATTTTAAGAGTTTTACCCTGAAATGTTGTTCCTTAACGTGTCAATAAATCTATTGAAAATTATTTCTTGCGTTTAAACACTATTATATGTCAACGCAATCTCGCAGTATTTAACATGGCATGTATATGAAAACATTAAACTCTTTGTACTGATATCTACCTAGTCTATTTTTCTGCCACTCTGATCACATTCTAGTGGAATTGAAGCTGAAAAATGCTTCACACAGGTAGACTTGGCTCTGTTTTACGGATGGAAACCCTTACTGACGCCAACTCTATGTGATGGAAAGTATTTACTATAGCGTGTATCTATGGTGGTTGGTACTGTGGCGTGTTGTAAGCGATTTGTATTGAGATAAACACGAATATCCATTTCCCGACCCAGAGGAATTAACGAGACCCGGATAATATCCCCAAACCTTTCGGTAATCGAATCCTGAACTGTTTGAATCGAAGGCTGCGACGCCGAAAATTCAACCAAGGAACCAGATGATGTCCATTGCCAAGCGATGATGACAATTTATTATTGTATTTCACAAGAGTGCTTTCTTAGTGGTCGCCCTCATCAACGTACTCCCGAGATATGAACACTATGTTACCAACACTATATATTGAATGTAATTTAAACTAAATCTGTTCGGTGAGAATGTAGAGTGTGTGCACTTCGACATTCCTCTAGCGCATTAAGCATGTGTTCTTTTGGATGCAGAGGATTTGGAGACATCAATACAAGCATATAAATTCTGCACATCAACCCTAAACGAAACAGAGAAGCTGAAGAGATGAGAATCCAACCATCCGCACTACACAGACTGTAAGAATGAGAAAGAATCAAGAGAAGAAATAATATTTAGATTCATGCTTTCATGGGTCGTATTATGTGATGCAGTATTCATTTGGGATTTTGTCGTGTCAAAGAAAGGAAGAGTAGAAATTCTTTACATTTCGCACAGAGTTTGTTCCTAGTCTTCAAAATATAAATACGTCCATCCACGACTAAGACTTGACGGCTGGAACTTGAACATACTTGACCGGTGGTATTTTGTACATGATACTCTCGTTCGTCACCAGATGGTTCAGTGTGCGCTCTAGCCATCCGAGTGGGAAGTAACGATGCCACCTCTGCTCTAAGTAAGAAATAATACTTAGAGAAATCAATGAATATTTTGGTTTGTGAAAGATGAATCATCTTACCGTTAACAAATGACTGACAGATATCGATGCACCTAACTCGCCTCGGTGGCAAATTTCTACTTAGAAAGACTGGTGACCTTGCAAACAAAGAGCTTGTCGAGAGTATAAATGATTAGTAATAAGTTTTAAATAACGTGACTTAGTGATCAATGCAGTGAAACATCCCAGGTCACCACAGTTTAATGATGACCATTGTCGAAGGCAGAATACGAAATTGGACCGCTGAGGGATCACAGCATCTCACAGATTATTGATGACTTACGTGTACGTATGCAATTAGCGTGGTACACACAAGACTTAAGTACATTGGCAAAGGAAGGAGGTAATAGATTGATTTCAGTCCCTATTCGCTTACATTTATAAAATGAATTTACACCACTGAGATATTTCCGAAATTCAAGTAAGAAAAATCCGAGAAGTTGAGCATAGTGAAGGGTCTCATGAAGAGAGGAATGAAATCATGGATGGAAGATTTTATTTCTTGAATATATATGAACTAGAATAATCAGATGTTTGTACCCTGAAACTGATGTTTCGTACAACGTGACCACTTCAGTATCTGGACAGATCCGTTTCAAAGAGTTAATTTTCTTCCAGAAAAGTGTTTATGAAAGGAATTCTTATTGAAGTCGTCAATTGTTCGCCATCTTCCAATAGATTGTTTATTTAGAGGACTAGTTCAAGTCATTCAAGTCAATCAGAGCTACGTAGGACCTTCAGCGTATCCGTTCTCGGCACTACCATGAACGCTTTTCGTAACACTTGCGTGGTTGTGAAGCATGATGATGATTATGGTAAGTTTGATTCGGTCAAAATCTGCTTGTAGTTTTTGCTATAAATTATTCGCCACATATTGATCATAAATACCTCTAATTACTTCAGTCGGAATTGGGGCTACTGATTCCACTCTTTTATCGCTTTAAAACACCAGTCACAACCAATCTCAGGTAAAAAATTGCAGGGGGTATGTGACGAAACAAATGGTATACAGGCAGTGTGTTCATGATATCTCATTCTATGTATATGTGAGTTGGGTGGCTTGATGAATAATCTCAACGGAACTCAGAGGGGGTATAAAACAAAAACTTATTTGTAATACTCTGTGTTATTTTAATAATTCTGTGAATGATGTTTCATCATAAACTTGACATAGGTGAGGAGTAACAGCCGAGTAGCATTGTCAATAGCTTCTCGCTAAGGGGCTGCGGTTTGAATCCCGGCCACTTCACATGAGATATTTGAAATTACGTGCATGTGGTTCATATTCCACTTAAAACTGGAGGACCCATGGATATAATCACTATATTAACAGTCATGTAGGACAGCAAGATTCCTTCTAAACATAACTTAGGGGTGATAATCGATATTGGATAATTCCTATCTTGTCTGTAAACTTTCTAGATTTACCTTTGACTCGTACATGTTTATGTTATCTTTCTCTATAAGTGAATAAGTAGCTATAGACCTACGAGGATATCAACTAGCTGGTGAATAAACATAATAAGTATTAATAGGAAAATCTATAGTCACCATTTTCGGAGAGGGGTGGAAGAAAAATAAATTACAACTTATGGAGACTAGGGTAAAATTACAAAGTTTTTCAACAATAAAGAAATTATCCAATATGTAAAAGCCATTTTGCAGTTTAACGTGACTGTTGATATCGAGAGAATACTGAAGGGACCTCCAGTTTCACGTGGCTGGGATACGAACGGCAGCTGCCTTGGGGAGAAAGCAGTGAAGGTATCACTTTGTTTTGGTGCAATCTGCTTTAGGTCACCCCAACACAGGCAGGTCTTATGGCGACGGGATAGGAGTGGGAAGGAAGCGACCATGGCCTTAATTAAAGGACAGCCACGACATTTGCCTGGTGTGAAAATGGGAAACCATGGAAAAAAATCTCTTCAGCGCTGCCGACAGTGGGATTCAAACTCACTATCTCCCGAATATAATCTGATAGCTACGTGACTCAAACCGCACAACCACTTGCTTGGTTAATATAGCATCACTCGTCTAACACATTGCATTATTATGTATATATTCAAAACACTAGGCTGATTTTCGTTACATCGATTTTGAGAGAACGGCTGAACCGATTGGGCATTGCAGATTCCCTGTAGATTTGCAGATTGTCTCTAAAAGCATAAACATTTCTTGCCATATATTTTTAAATTATTAAAGAAAAATGTAGCATTCTGGTCGGCTAATGCGCTCACCTACTGGCGAGCCCAAGCTCGAAGAGCGATGAGCAAAAGGTGCCATAGGGGAGGTAAAAGGGGAGTAGGCACGCATACGCAGTCATTTTCTTACTGGTCTGCTGGTTCTTGCTTTTTGCTGCCCAGCTGTTGAACAGTGCACATTACATTCAACATTCCTCTAAATTTAAATCATAATTCGGTGTCTGGTTAAAAATTAAATTTCAAAGCAGCTGGCGATATTCGATAAGAACAGCTCAATATGGGATAAAGCCCCGATAGCAAATAGTCATTCATTAATGTGTGTGAATCCTATCCTAAAATATATCATAGGTAACATTCCATTCCTTCTGGTGGGAAAATTATTGTTCTTGTGAGAGATTTAATAAATATTTTGTCTCTTTGGCATATTTCTATCGACAAACAATTTTACCCCGTGGCACTACAGCCTTTGAAGGGCCTTGGCCTACCAAGCGACCGCTGCTCATCCCGAAGGCCTGCAGATTGCGAGGTGTCGTGTGGTCAGCACGACGAATCCTCTCGGCCGTTATTCTTGGCTTTCAAACCGGGGCCGCTATCTCACCGTCAGGTAGCTCCTCAATTCTAATCACGTAGGCTGAGTGGACCTCGAACCAGCCCTCAGGTCCAGGTAAAAATCCCTGACCTGGCCGGAAATCGAACCCGGGGCCTTCGGGTAAGATGCAGGCACGCTACCCCTACACCACGGGGCCGGCGCCAAACAATTATTTATTTATAAAACTGGATCCCATGGTGTAACAGCCCCGAAGGGCCATGGTTTACCAAGCAACCGCTGCTCATCCGGAAGGCCTGCAGATTACGAGATGTCCTGTGGTCAGCTCGATGAATACACTCTGTCGTTTTTCATGGTTTTCTAGAGCGTATTTATTTATAATTGTACTAAATAATATCCTCTTTGAACCTTTTTTCAAAATACGCCATTTAACTTACAAAAAATATGAGGGCAAGAACACAAAACAGATATAATTCGCTGATTTGTTTGCAAGGCATCGATATCAGTTGCTACCCCTCTGCAGATGGTGACGGATCAAATGTTACTGAACTACCAGTAAGAAATTTCGCACATGATGATGTCGTAATTGAAATGTATAGCAAAACGTTCACTTTACGAAATATATCATCTCGAAAGTCGACATTCTTAATTAATTAATTAATCTTTTTCTTTATTATGACCTTCGTCCATAGGACATTTGGCCATCAATAATTTACAAGGATAAAAATTGTTACAGAAAAGAGAAAGAAAAAGGGACAACAAGTTAAAAGACATACAAAATAACAGAAATGACCTAGAACAGAGCAAAAAGGAAGCAAAACACACTTGAAATAAAGACACCTACTCTTTAGATATTAACACCAGTTTTTGTGAAGTATGTTGCAATTGCACTGTACACACGTAAGTCTCCAGTTGCCAGTAATAGCTGAATATGTGTGGGTTAGGGAACCCGAAGGTGCACAAGAGTAGCGAACAATTCTCTGCGAAAGGATACAGTTCTACTGCACTCGAAGATAATGTGGTTCACATTTCCCGTGTTTCTTGCGCTACACGGACATTGTGCTGATTGGTGAACTCCAATCCTGTTGAGGTGAGCGGGTAATGAAGCATGGTTGAACCTCATCCCAATGATGGTAGTTACTTGGCCTCGGGCCCATCTGACGTCTTGATACCATGGCTTGTGGTGGATAGCTGGTTGAATGCAGGCATAGTATCGTCCTTTGTGTTGAGTAGTTCTGTTCCACAGATCTGTCCATTCAACATACATTTTCCTTCTGCTAGTAACATAAAAATCAGTACAGGGGAGGCGTAATGAAAAGAATAAGCCAGTATGTGCACCTTGTTTGGCCAGACTGTCAACCAGATCATTGTATGGAAGTCTTGAGTGCCCTTTCACCCATCAAAAATTACACATATTTTCCGCGCGATTTCATGACAGACGATAATTCTAATATTTCATAGATGTAGGAGTGTGTTCGTATGTTTCTTTGAGGATGCCCCAATTTCCTAATAGCACTTTGAGAATCTGAAATGATAAGTATCTTATGAACATTTCTGGATTGTGAATAATACAGTGCCTCCCGGATGGCGACAAGTTCAGCAGTGTAGATGGATGCTTCAACGGGAAGAGAAAAATGGCCATAATCCTGTTTTTGCACGCAAAAGTATGCAAAACCAACTGAACCTGTAAACTTTGCACTGTCGGTATAAATGTGGATGTAGTCGGACCAAATAAATTCAATAAAATCAATTACGTGTTTATTTGGAGCAGGTTTTTCTAGTAGATACCTGGTGACATAATATGTTGAAGCTGGAGATATCGAACGGGCGTAGTTAAAATATAATGCTGGAATTTTGTGGGACTTCAAAGTCAAGGGTAGACAGAACTTCAGTTCTCTTAAACATTCTAGAAGTAGAGGTGGATGTTTTCCATGACGTTCGCGATACTGGTTGTAGGTTCTTGAATAACGGTTGATCCTCCAGAGTATAACGTTGAAGGAGAAATTTCGTTGCCAGTAGTTTTCTTCTCAAGTGCAGGGGTTCTTCATGAGCTTCGACCTGTAGAGCATTTGTAGGCGTTGACGACATAGCACCAAGACATACTCTGAGAGCACGAAATTGTAGGACATTTAATTTCTCCAGAACATACTTCGGAGCGTTGCTGTACAACATACTGCCACAGTCAATAACTGTCCGTATCAAGGACCGGCAATGAATGAGCAAAGAGGCGGGAACAGCGCCCCACCAAGTGCGGGTTAAGAAACGAAGGACGTTCAGTGCACGCAGTGTCCGTGTCTGGATGTAAGCAATATCTCCACTCCAAGTGAGTTTGCTATCCAAATGCATCCCCAGGAGGCGAACAGTAGACTTCACAGGAAAAGAATATGGCCCAAGTTGAATTGTAGGAGAAGGAAGAACCAGTTTCTATTTGGTGAATATAGTGATGGATGATTTTGTAGGAGAAAGTGCAAGTCCACTCTGTGTAGTCCATTCTTGAAGACATTCTGATGCTGTGTGAAGACGCTGAAGAGTAATTGTTAAATTGATTGAAGATGTATAAATGCAGACGTCATCAGCATATTGCATGACACGGATGGCGGGATTAAATATTGCGTCCAAGTCAGAGGTGTAGATAGCATAGAGTAAGGGACTTAACACACTGCCCTGTGGAAGGCCTTTAGAGACTGCACGTGGTCCAATACAAGTAGGGCCGTTCGGAACGTATATGGTGCGTTCTTTAATCAAACTCGCAATGCCGAAGATAAGAGTTCTTGGTAGTTTCAAGGCTGCTAACTTACGCAGCAGTAGAGATACGTCCACACTGTTGTACGCAGAACCAATGTCAAAGCAAAGTGCGGCCAGATAACCCCGAGTTCGAAAAGTACGCACGATGTCAGTGGTGAGTATGCTGAGATGATCCATGGTTCCGCGTCCTCTTCGAAATCCATGTTGAGATACAGGCAGTAACCTATAGTGTTCCAGAAACCACTCTAATCTGTTTTGAACCATCCGTTCTAGTGTTTTAACCACACAAGACGATAAAACTCTTGGTCTGTAAGATGCTGCATCTTGAGGATCCTTACCGGGCTTTAAGATGGGTACCACTATTTGAGTAGTCCAGTCTGCCGGTAGTGGGCCATGTGTCCATATAGAATTAAAAATCTGGACAAGGAGAATTTGAGCCAAGAGAGGCAATTTAGTAAGCGTGGAGTATTGTGTGTTGTCCTTTCCCGGAGCAGTATTGTTACAGTCTTTAAGAGCCCGCTGAAACTCATGCAATGTAAATGGTCGTGCGAGGAAGTGATTAGGGTCATCGCAGACGCCATCCATTGTATATATATATGGGTGGAGGCACGAACGGAGGTGCAATAATGTCAACACCGAGCTCGATAGCTGCAGTCGCTTAACTGCGGCCAGTATCCAGTATTCGGGAGATAGTAGGTTCGAACCCCACTGTCGGCAGCCCTGAAGATGGTTTTCCGTGGTTTCCCATTTTCACACCAGGCAAATGCTGGGGCTGTACCTTAATTAAGGCCACGGCCGCTTCCTTCCCACTCCTATCCCTTCCCTGTCCCATCGTCGCCATAAGACCTATCTGTGTCGGTGCGACGTAAAGCAACTAGCAAAAAAAAAAAATGTCAACAAACTGTTCTCCCAGCTCTGCAATGTTGGACGGAAAGGATGTAGTGTGGCTATCTTTCCGGAGGCCTCTGATTTGCGACCAAATTGTAGTTAGAGGTGTATCTTTATTAATACGTTCACAAAAACTCCTCCAGCTTTGACGTTTTCGTTCTTTTAAGTAACGTTTCACTTTGGCATTCGTCTGTTGGTACAACAAATTCATTAATTCGAAAGTCATTTGGCTTATACCCGGAAATTCAAAACCATACGCTAGCGTCAACAAATAAATACTGAAGATGAAAGCTATCTACTTCAATTTTCGACATTATTCTTGAATTCCATGGAATTAATGGTTTGCCTTCACATATTCTTAAAATTAGAGCCATAGTTATGCTCCTTAAACATCGGAACGTTTCCCAACGGCTCATAAACGGAAACATATTAGGGCCAAATTGTTTAGATTTGGAAAAAGTAATCGAAGGTAAAGCTGGACAAAGAACTCTAATCCCTTGACTTGACTTAACAATATCCAATTAAACACTTTCATTTTCTTTCAGGAGAAATCAATTTCGAATTCCCTTGGCATTTTGTATCACGATCAATAAACCACAAGGGAGGTGAAGGTCTCTGTTTATCTCAGCCAGTTTTCAGCCATGGCCAGTTCAATGTTGCAATCTCAAGGACGTGATACTTTAAAGTTGCCGAAAGGTACAAGGAATGCACCAAGCAAGGGGCTACGTAGTTTAGTCACGTAGCTATCAGCTTGCATTTGGGAGATGGTGGGGTAGAACAACACTATTGGCAGCCCAGAAGATGGTTTTCCATGCTTCCCCATTTTCACACCAGGAAAATGCTGGGGTTGTACCTTAATTAAGGCTACGGTCACTTCCTTCCCAATTCTAGCCACTTCGTATGCCATCGTTGCCGTAACAAGTATTTACCCCCATTGACCGTTTTGCCTTGGCGGGTTTCACATTATTATTATTATTATTATTATTATTATTATTATTAGTAGTAGTAGTAGTAGTAGTAGTAGTAGTATATTTCTTTTTCTAGTGGTTTAATGTCGCACTGAAACGTCGAAGGTATTCGGTGACTCAAGGATGGGAAAGATTCAAGATTGGGAAGAAAACGGCCGTGGCATTAATTAGAGTACAGCTCCAGAATTAGCCTTGTCTGAAAAAGGGAAACCACGGAAAACCACCCTCAGAGCTGCCGACGCACAGAGGAGTATTTCACCTCAAAACCAAGCCAAAATTATTTAAGAGTTTCATTTAGCATAATAAGCAAATAAAAGTGATTTAATGTAATTAGTTAGTACATAGTTCATATATAACACAAGAAATTAGGCAATCAAATACATATTTAGTACTTAGACACACTTGTAATATTGATAAATATTAATATATAATGCATGACGAGCTTAGAGATGTGAATCAATTATATACAAAGTGTATCTGCAATCCTCTCCGAATTATTTTCGTATCATTTCATATAACAAATCATTACAAATTATTCGTAATCATAAACAATAAACCGGAGGAGTTTTCATAATTTACGAAAATAAGCACACATACTTATATACAGTATCTTCTTCGAATCGGTCTAGTGCCATTGTGTATAAAATATGACTGTAGAAAAGTACCTAATCAAACTCATCACTATCGGTTTCTTCTGTCTCTTCGCACAAGGGCACAAATGAACTTTGAATGATGTTAGCGTCATTTTTGCACAATTCTGGAACACTTGTTTGAATTGTTGCTGTTGTGTTCCATCGCAGCCCCATTTGGACATGAGTTGAAAATTATGTTTTCCTTCCTCATTTATACTTATGCTTTCCATAACATCCTTCAGGTATTCACATAAACGTAAAAATGTGTGATCCAGGAGTTCCTGATGATTGATTTCGGCACAGGTTTCGGTCACCGTCGTGGACTGTTCTCTCGGGTAACAAGCTTTCTTTGCTCCTTTCACAAGTGAATAGCATGGAAACATATCTTTACTAGAAGCGTGAATACTCTCATATTGGTTTTTCTTCATGTCAGCTTCCACGAAAATTACTAATGCTGTTGCTGCAGTGTGTTTTTGGATGGCATTTCTTGAAGAAGACGTAAGGATATTTCTGTACCTTGTAGCTCTTGATGGTGATGAGGTCAAGTATTTCATAATTTTTGGAAGCATCAATATTTCCTGCAGCACGCTGACTCATCTGTGCTGTATATGTCAACTGATCACGAGGTTTCTGCTCCCTTAAGTCCTTTGCTTTTCGGCGTTTGCTGCGCTCAGTGGACGCTTCAAATTCCTTCGATGATCGATCTGGTTTTTGTGACTTCCATGTAGATAGTTTAATGCTCGATTTGAGTTATTGTCATTTTTCTTCAAAAACCGTTCTTCCTTTATTACTGGCAGCGGTCCACTTTTGTTTAAGTGAAACTTGAATAATTTTAAATCCCGTCTAAGGGAACCCTTCCAACTTTCTGGACAGTTAGTCATTTCTATAAGCGTGCATTCCAAAAATGAAAACTTTTCGTCGGTCTTCCGATTCGGACACTGCTTCAAAATGTCGTAGTGATTTTCTGGGCATCACCAGAGCCGACCTTGGAAATAATAAAGCGGAGTATGTATGATAATCTATATATATATATAGATACATGTTGGGTAAATTAAACCTATACTTTTATTTTACTGGCCTATGCACCTCAGCTTTATTCACCCCACTTTACTTCGAAACCACATTAATAGAAAAGGCGTGTATATGCGGGACATTTTTCTTCTTGAATCTTTCCAGCAAATGCTAAACGTAATAATACCATATGAATTATATATGAATTCGCCTGAACTCACAATCAAAAATACTGCAATAGTTTGAATTTATCTAACATTAAGTCGGTTTGTACATCTTGTTTCCTCATGTGCCCGCAATCGACAGGAGTCATTAAAATACATGTTACATGTTAAAATGAAGTACATACATTTTACATCCTCATCCATAGCCCTCGTTATAAAACACTTCTAATCACAATCTCAGAACAAGGAAGTATTTTATACTGTTCGTCACTTAAGAAAGAGCGGACACGAGCGTATTAGACCATGACTCACTTCCGACTGCTTGTGTGGCAAGACCTTAGGTGTGGGGTTACTACAACTACTGATATGTGACGTAATATTTATTGACCTTCAAGGGGATATAATTTGTTACGGTATCTGAAAAAGTTCATATTTTCGACTTTTGGCCAGCTTTCTGCGTGATATGCTCCTCTGTGCGATGGTCGGACTCAAACCCTCTATCTCCTGAATGCAAGCTCATATTATGGGGCCCTATCCGCACGGCCATTTCACTCGTTTTAATTATCATCATCGTTGTCAATGTTTTCATCAACAATGTAAGTATAAATATATATCGGATACCAAGCGAGTTGACCGTGCGTTTAGGGGCGCGCAGCTGTGAGCTGCGGGAGAAAGTGGGTTCGAACTCCTCCGTCGGTAGCCCTGGAGATGGTTTTCCGTTATTCTCTATCTTTACACCAGACAAATGCTGAGGCTGTTCCTTAATTAACGCCTCGGCCGATTCCTTCCCACTTCTAGCCCTTTCATATCCCATCGTCGTTATAACACCTGTCTGTGTGTCGGTACGACGTAAGGCCAATTGCAAATATACATATTTGATGGCATTTTCTTGATCATAGAGTGTAGATTGCTCTATTTACACAATGTTGCCTGGCTTTTGTTATAATCACTGTCCGTTTCCGTGTACATTAATATTTTTAAGAAAAATATATCTGCAGATATACCGGGTGGTCCACCAGCCCCTTGCGATCCAGTTTTATGCATCCCTTCATATTTACTACAATTCTTGGTGGATAATAGGGCTGCATAAGAATAAGGGTTGGATCTGATTGGGGAATGTGAGGAAACGGAGGTTCTGAGGAAGACATTTTTAAATGAGAAACAAATAGCGTGGTTGCATACTTTTGATAGCTTCCATAAGGATATTGCTTGGTTAATTAATGAGTGGAACAGTGAAAACAATTTAAACCAATATCTTAGTGCCGTGAGATATCTGTGTGAAAAGAAAGTGTATTTAGAAGACTGCGTAGTTGTAAATAGTGATGATGCAAGTGAACAAACAAATCGGTGTCTAAATGGTTAGGAGGTAGACAGAGTCAACAGAAAGAAAAAGGGTCTAGAGCACTCAGCACAAAGTGACATGCTAACGGGGCCAAACCACAGTAGTACACTAAAATACTAGGTCGATTGGCTCCGCGCACTAAACAGATGAGCAAGCAACACTCATTAGTCGGCATAATGCTGCGCCACTTATTACACCCTTAGTTTGCCCATTCTTTCAGAATCGCCGGGCTGAGTGGCTCAGATGGTTGAGGCGCTGGCCTTCTGACCCCAACTTGGCAGGTTCGATCCTGGCTCAGTCCGGTGATATTTGAAGGTGCTCCAATATGTCAGCCTCGTGTCGGTAGATTTACTGGCTCGTAAAAGAACTCCTGCGGGACAAAATTCCGGCACCTCGGCGTCTCCGAAAACCGTAAAAGTAGTTAGTGGGACGTTAAGCAAGTAGCATTATTATTATTATTCTTTCAGAATCAGGAGTAGCCTTCTGTTTCATGATTTCCATTCTTAACATAGCCCCTTACACCAGCGGTTAACACCACTAGCGGGAGCTATTATTATTATTATTATTATTATTATTATTATTATTATTATTATTATTATTATTATTATTATTATTATTATTATTATTATTATTATTATTATTATTATTAATACTCAGTTTCGCTATGTTGTGAGCAGCCTCGCGACTAATGGCAAACGCCAATTACTTAGTTTCCTTTAGAGTATACCCTACTCCTTTAAGCATGCCTGTTTATTTTATTTGTTTCACACATTGTAATAAGCCACCGTAATTGGGACAATAAATCCTGTAGTGTGCTGAATAAATAAATACTACAATTCTGAAAGAGATCGTTCTCTCTCCATAAACCGGGGTAATATAACGAGATGTGTGTTTATGGGGCAGAAGACTTCAGGAATCGTGAGCGTCACTATTAATTAATATTATGGGTACCTTGAATTAACCCGTAGAACGGGTACAGATGCGCAGAACACGTATTTTAAAACATGTGGTGGACGCATTGACCGGGACACGGTGCTGTATACATTGGGAAGTGGGCGTCGTAGGTTAAGTGTCGCAGTAGCTCACGTGGCCAGCGGGCGAGGAGATATGTGATAGTGGGCAGTGCTCACAATAGGAGCATCGAATCACACATAACATGATTTTTAACAGCCAGTTGCCCGGAATGTGGTAAGGTTGCATACTTTTGATAGCTTCCAAGGACTGGTTTGTTTATTTGACCCTGAAAAGGGCCGTTGCTATGAAGCTGGATTGATAGAGGCTAGGAAACATGTGACGTAGTAAAACGCACCATCTGCTCGAACTGACGACCTCCGTGGTCGATGCAGAGCTGCGCGCGACGTTGTAAGGACCACATGGCCCGTTGCAAAATCTCTGGCGAAACGCATCGGCATGCCTCGGTGATGAGCTGTCGAAGGTGACAAGGACTGGCCGGCTCCTGTTCTTACACCAGTTGTTTTAAATGGCCTCACGGAAAAAATCCAGGGGCGTAAGATCGGACGATCTGGCGGGCCAGGGGACAGGTCCTCCCCTTCCTATCCATTTATCAGGATAGGTCGCATGGGCATGGTTCCGGACGATCACCGCCGCGTGTGCTGGAGCTACGTCATGTTGAAACCTCATCCTGCAGCGGTCAAGGAGGGCCACATGTTCCAAAAACGGTGGTAGTTTATTGTGGAGAAACCGCAGATAGCGTTGGCTGGTTAGATGGCCCTCAAAAAAATGGGGACCGATGAGGTGATCACCCATGGTTCCACACCATACATTCACGCCCCACCTGCACCTAAAAAGCTGTCTGCCGCACCCAATGGGGATTATCCACACTCCAGGAATGCATATTATGGCGATTAACGTTTCCATTGTTGTGAAATCGTGCTTCTTCCGTAAACAAGAGAGTCGCTAGAAAAGCAGGATCAGTGTCCACATGCTGTAGGATCGATTGACAAAACGCAACCCGGGCATTAAATCATAACCATGGAGCTCCTGGTGTGTAAGTGCAGGTGGTATGGGTGAAACCGGTGGGAATGCTATATCCGCATAACAGACGCTCGGCTCATGTTCGTCTCCTGTGCAATGGCCCGTGTGCTAGTATGAGGGTTACGCCCGACAGCGTCAAACACAACCTCTTCATTGTCAGCAGACGTCATGGGATGATCTCGAACAGGCCGTGTCCTTCCCAGGGATGCAGTATCCCGCAAGCGTATTTCCACACTCCGAAATGTCATGCGTCGGTTGTCGTCTATCCGGATAGCGTTCTTGGTACAGGCCTTGTGCCTGGTACGTTTTCTGTCTAGCTTCTAAGTAACATATCCACATACTCTTCACTGGAATACATCTCGGGGCAGTGAATAAAGTTTGTGTTGTGAATTGCTTCGAAGGAGGAGAGTTCGCGCAGCTACATACTTACCTGCCATCGCATGTTGTTATCGATCCAATGGGGCATATTTTGCCGTACCTGTGGTCTACTAAGCTTGGGACATGTACGACGTAGCTAACTGGACACATACCATCATCTCCTCATCCTTTTCCAACCCAGCACCATGCCCAAAGCAACGATACATACGGTCTTTTCTTCTTCTTTGTCATCACCTGTTTACCCTCCAGGGTCGGTTTTTCCCTCGGACTCAGCGAGGGATCCCACCTCTACCGCCTTAAGGGCAGTGTCCTGGAGCTTCGGACTCTGAGTCGGGATACAACTGGGGAGGATGACCAGTACCTCGCCCAGGCGGCCTCACCTGCTATGCTGAACAGGTGCCTTGCGGGGGATGGGACATACGGTCTTTTACAGGGTCAAATAAAGAAATCAGTCCTTGGAAGCTATCAAGTATGCAACCTTACCACATCCCAGGCAACTGGCTGTTAAAAAAGTTCTTATGTGGTATTCGAACTTCCTACCTCGAACACTGTCCATCACCTATCACAAATCTCTCCGTCCGCTTGCTATGTGAGCTACTGCGACACTTGACCTGAGGAGCCCACTTCCCAGCCTGCATAAAACCATGCTCCTGGTCTGAGCATCCATCTCCTATTTTAAAGTACGTGTTCTCGTTTTACGGTTTCATTCGAGATACCCATAATGCACTAATAAAGGCGCTCACGATTCTTGTTGTCTTCTAGCCCGTAAACACACATCTCGTTATATTTCCCCGGTTTAGGGAGAGGGACCAATGTTTTTCATAATTATAGTAAATGTAAGGGGTGCATAAAACTGGATCGCAAGGGGCTGATGGACCACACGGTATTATATTGTTATATAGTGTACTGTCTTCCCCCAGTGTACTATATTTTCTTCCCCCTGTGTACATTTTCATCCACTTGATTGACTAAATAACTTGTAAAATGCTTATTACGATTACTTATAAATATATCAATGGTTATTTGATTAAAATGAGTATTCTTCTTAGAGGCACACCTTGCAAACTAGTGGATCTTTATTCATTTTTTGTTACTTTCTTCAAAAGGATTTGATTTCTGGCCATGTTTTCAGACACAGATGCTCGTAGTATCCAATGTTAGCAATTATTTGACAAAGATGTGGCCTCCATTTCGATGCCAGTTAAAGAAGTGAACTTTGAGAAAGAGAAACATCCCAGTATTTCAGATATCTTAAGATTATGTAGCCAGTTTGAAATAAATCGCGACAAATGGGGGAATTCTGGGAAACATGGAGTTGCAAAATATGATCCACACAGACTGAATAGTTCTGAAAGTTCAGTTCGCTTTTATAATACTAGGTATAGGTTCGCCTAGTATAGCCAATAGAATCTGTTTATTAATTTGTTAAGTAAGTACTTTATCGCTTCCGTTGGATTTTCGAGCACTCAAACCACTTAATATGATCTCCATGAAGGGACTCCTCGATTATGAATAGAAGTGTCGGATGTGAGAAGTAACACGGGATGTAATGTTTGTAGTTTAAAAATGAATTCCCGTTAGTGTGAGATGTTTAACGTCTGAGAAAATTTCAGGTCCTAAGAATAACATTTTGACATTTTTTCATATTACGATACCTTCAAGAAACTATTTTTCAATTCATTTTAAATGAGTTTTTGAAGATGAGTCGCTCTCCGAAGACACTCACTCTGTCTGTCAATGTGTCTGATTAGTATTTCTAGTACAAGAAAGATATTGTCACAGCCATTGACACACTAATTGAGTTCCAGAGACACATAATAAAATATGAATATATAAGCCTGCAACCCATCTGCTAAGTCACTAATTCTTCCGCAATCACACGAAGAGGCGTGCGTGGCATCGCTTCTTTCTCTCTGCAGAACAGATTCCCGCTCGAGCGACGGACGTTCCCAGACACGGACTTGATATGTGTATATGAGAAGTTATAAGATGGCAGTGCTGTGGCAGTAGGGGTAGCATTCTCCTTTCTCTCCTCCCCCAACCCCCTTCTTGCTTACAAACCGCGCCAGAACCCCCTAGCGACCTCCCTTCAAACCAGGACGTGACACCAGAACAGACGAACATTGTGAGGGCAAATCGAGGCCATTTCTAGGCCGGTCAGGAAACCAACTGAAGACCCCCTTTACCAAAAGGAATCTTCGCGTAAGGATGGGAGGAGAAAGAAGTAACGGACGAGAAGGCGCAAGACAGACAAAGAGAGAAGTGGGGAAGAGTTCTCTCCTTGATGTGCTGTACACCCCTTCACAAAATTATGTAAACTTCCACTGATGCAGTGTGACTTGGAGGAAGGGGCGTAACATTGTTACGAACTGAACTATTCCCCATGGGAGTTAGATATTTATAACAAGGGACTAGCATTCTACTCTGTATTTTGGTAAATGTGACACGGAGTCAGACTGCGGTAAAGCGAAGAATTATTACAATTTTGATTGTGATTAAAAAGCAGGGTTCCATTCTACAACATTACAAATAAAGGAAGTCGAAACGTACAGGATAGTTCCACATTATTTATTGTTTATGTATTAAGAATGTAGGGTGAATGTTGAATAAAATAACTGTGTGAATATCCCGTATGTGATCAACTTTTTAGAAAATTATTTGAAGTAAAACTTAAAGAAGTGGACAGCTGATTACTTTCTCTAAGGTATTAATAAAAATAATTTATTACAAATAATCATCAAATGCATAATTCATTCATAGGTTCATGCCTACTTTTAGTAAATTATGTAAAATAATGTAAAACTATGATTGCTGTAAACTAAAAACTAGAAAAGAATATTATAAACATCAATTTCGCCTTAAAACCAGAGGAAGAACATAGGAATGGAACTAAGCTCATGAGGCTGTTTTACAAAAAATGCCACTAAAGATTTTTAAAATTTTTAATAAGATCAGACTTGGGCAATTCTAGAATTCTACGATGGATTCGTTTATGTGGCATCTAACGCACTGCAAAGCACTAATTATTGGCAGAGTTGTAGTGAGATTTCTGATAATTATTTTATTGAATACAATTTGATGCTCGACATATGTGTATTTTAGCAGACAGTGACGTGTTGGTAATTTATTAAACTTTCTCAGTACTGGATGGTTATATGCAGTGAAGGTCGGAAGACAGTAGGATTTTTCTGAGAAAACAATTTAATGTTTCTTAAGCATATTTCTGCCTTAGCTTTGGTATATATTGAGTTTAAATAACAGACAAATCATATCAATATTAATTGCAACTATTCTTTCAAGAACAGTACATAAGATCTGGAAAAGCACTGTCGTGGAATGGAAGTTGTCATATAGACACCTTTGTAGTTTCACAGAATAAACTAAAACTATGTAGTAAACATTTCCAAAAATTTTAGTATTAAGTTGAAGCTCCATTGTTCTCATGAACTGCAAAACTTTCTTAGGAATTGACTGGATAAGGGTGTTAATTTAAACTGCTGATGTTGCTGGGCATTGTGAGTTGCATTTTTCAACTCGTCCACAGTCTCAAATTGCCGTCCATTTTGATACTCACGCTTTGATAGGATCCTCCATAAGTTATCATTTCAATTTAAATCTGGACTTTGTACCGACCTGCTCAAAAGCTTTATTATTTTGGGTGTGAATCATTTCGTCGACTTAGCAGGCACGTGAATAAAAGTGTCGTCTTGATGAAAAATGAGGTTTTCGTCGCAAACTTTTTCATACATCCGAACATACTCAGACTCTAGCATTTTTGCGTAAATATCAGAATTCATTTTGGTGTGCAGCCGTGCTGTGATTGATGTACCTTTAGCGCAGAATGCTGCGCTGATCATAAACGACTCACCCCTCAATTTCTGGTCATTCCAAATTGTTCTTCACCGAGCTCGATAGCTGAGTCGCTTAAGTGCGGCCAGTATCCAGTATTCGGGAGATAGTAGGTTCGAACCCCACTGTCGGCAGCCCTGAAAATGGTTTTCCGTGGTTTCCCATTTTCACACCAGGCAAATGCTGGGGCTGTACCTTAATTAAGGCCACGGCCTCTTCCTTCCCACTCCTAGGCTTTTCCTGTCCCATCGTCGCCATAAGACCTATCTGTGTCGGTGCGACGTAAAACAACTAGCAAAAAAAGTTGTTCTTCAGAAAGAAGGTCATGTCAGCAATATTCAAAACCATATTGCTCATCGAAATTAAGCCACTTATTACTGTTAAAAATCACTGACTCCATTCTGGAGTCCAAGACATGCTTTCCTCAGTGAGCTCAAATATAGCCTTCTTATGGGCGTCGTTTAGGGGTGGTTTACGAAATGTTTCTTGTTACTAACCAGGATTGGCCTTACATATCTGACAGTGACTGGTAACTTCAAATTAGCCACGATTTGGGAAGAATACATGTTGTTGACCTCTACTTTACGAAAAATTAAATATGTAATGCTCTCCGACAGATTCTTCGTCCGCCCAGCGAGACAAAATGATCAAAAACACAACTTAAATGCCCTAGTTTCTTAGCATGTTGGCGACTGGAGATGCCCAACTCACTGTAAGAACTCGTACTATTTTCTCTTCAGCTGATAGAGGTTTTACCATTCAGCAATGTATCAATAACAGATGAACGACATTCTCACACACGTCTCACCCCAGCAGCTGTGGTGTACGTAAAGGCTAGTACACACCAAGCGAAAAAGTTGCGGAACACGTCTATCGCGACAAGTTCCAGGGTTGTCCTGCGACATTTTTTCCGTGTTTGGGACTGTCGCGATACAAAAGTTGCATGTCGCAGGTCTCCCATTCGAAATGGGGTACATGATACAAATGTTGCGCAACATGATGTAGTCTGGACGTGCCGCGAGACAAAGTCCCGGGACTCGCCGATGCCAGTGTGCAGATAGCCGCCATATGTTGGTGTTGTGTTTCGTGTTCTGTTCTTTTGCGATGGAAACTGCTCTAAAATCATTGAGGATTTACACACCCTCCCTTGTCTTTGGGATGTTATGTCTACCGAGTTTAAAAACAGAGACCAAAGGAGGGAAGCAATGGAGTCTCTGGCTAAAAAGTTCACTATGTCCATTCACGAGATGGAGAACAAGATTCACAACATTAAAAGCACATAAAGCAATTTCTTTCGCCATTTCGCGCCGATTCCTGTGGTGCAACTGGCTCCATAGATGTGGACGCGGGACATTGTATCGCAACAGTCTAGGGACAGTGTCTCGAAACTGTCCCCATACAATGTCCCGCGACTTTGTCGCTAGGTGTGTACTAGCCTTAACAGGTTATATCAGTGCGTTTCGGCACGGCCAGTTATGGCTGCTAACTCTGTAGTCGGGAGACAGGTGGGTTTGAATACCCCGTCGAACATCCTCGAACAGATTTTTCGTTATTGCGGCAAAAGCCTGGACGGTACATTTCACAAGGCATTTTACAAGGAATTCCATAGTTGGACGCGTTTGTGAACGGTAGGCTATTAAGTGTGTTCTTTTGCTATCGTAGTGATAAAGTAGTTAAACCTATTGAAATGGATTAATTGTGTGTGTGTGTGTGTGTGTGTGTGTTCCATTTAGTGCTATTTAAAAAATTGGTGTTTAGTGCTTATTGGTAGAAATTAGGAGTATTGATATTTATTGAAATTTTATAACAAGTAGTTCAGTTGGTGCTCGGTCGATTACGTGTTCTAGGTCAAGTAGGCTAGCTAGGTGTACTTTGTTTCGAATTTAGATCTAGGAAATAATTTTGGTAATAATATCAATTTTTTTACATGTAAAATCCGTACGGTCGTTGGTATAATACTTACAAAGACAGGTTATTATAAGGAGTTGTAACTTCAGCAGCTTTTACATTCGTGCAGTCAAAAGACAAGGTATTTCGTACAGATATCCGTTCAAACTATCACGAAAGTAATACTTTATTTACTTAATAGCACGATACTTCTGTAAAGTTTGATCTTAGAAAGAAGAAGTTAAAGAGAATATACGGTACTTCACTGAAGAATTACTTAACAGTCTTTGTATTGTTGACGACTGTTTGCTGCACTCCAACAACAGCAAAGGAAATAGGGTAGTTGTGTAAACAAAAACAAGAATCATCTGAAGAACCCTTTTAATAATTGGCTTTACGTCGCACCGACACAGATAGTTCTTACGACGACGATGGGGTAGGAAAGGTCTAGGAATGGGAAGGAAGCGGCCGTGGTCATAATGAAGGTACAACCCCAGCATTTGCCTGGTTTGAAAATCGGAAACCACGGAAAACCATCTTCAGGGCTGCCGACAGTGGGGCTCGAAACCACTATCTCCCGGATGCAAGCTCACAGCTGCGCCTCCCTAACCGCACGGCCAACTCACCCGGTGAGAATCAGCTGATTACTGTATTCCAATGAATCGTGGTTTCGATTCCCCGGAGTACTTCGTGTTTTGCACCTTCGATTATCCATCGAGTATATAAAAATCAAATTCCTATATCACGACAATTGAAATCCAAGTCCCCGACGTAGTTTTGGCAGACGTTTTGATAATTTTTTTGTAGATATCCTCTTATTTTTCAGCACTTAACGACAGTTTTAAACTCCGCTCCGCGTAGTAGGGAAATTAATAGAAATCCACCAGCTGAAATAATCACATTTCAGTTGCGAATTCTAGTGTAGATATCAAATTGCTTGCTATATTCGTGTGATCCTCATGTACGGTAAACCGCTCGGTATTTGTAGTGTATAGTATTATTTTATTTGAAATTGGCGTGCTTATTTTTTATTGTGAAATATTTGAGAAGTAGAAGTATCTCTCTAGAAACTCTCTTACTAGAAAACTGTTGCTATAATAGGATAGGGTTAACTGCAGTTTAGAATTGTGAATATACTTTTGTATTCCGTCGATATTAAGTAATTAACAACAGTCTTCATTTTGTTATGGTGTTGTAAGATAAAAATATAATAGAACTAAATAGTATTGCATTTTAGTAGTACATTAATTACCATATTGCGTGTGATCCTTGTGTACTAACGTAGATAGGATTTCTTTAGTTTGTTTTTTTGCACAGGATAAGTTACTTTATCCTTCTTTTTTTATTATTCCATACAGAATGGATAAAAAAATGCAAGTGTAGGAACTGTGGTTGTGGCCAAGCATTAAGGAGTTTCATGGAGATAGTTAGCATTCTCTCAGAGTACAGGAAGGAAGTTAGGCCTCCCTGTAACAGTGTACTGGATACGGTAGGTGAAAAAGAGGGATGGGAAAGAAAGGGGGAATTGTAGAAGACAGGTGGTCCAATGTTTTAAGGGGAGGGAGATTGCAGGCTAAGGGTTCTATTCAGGAGCATAATTCAGGACAGGTGTCTGTTAGAAAAAGGTATGAGTCACTGCAGGTAGAACAACAGAGGAAAGATGAAGAAGTTCGGATTTAGGAGGAAAAGGTAGGAAAGGGAAATGTAAAGTAGAGGATAGGAAAAGAAAGGTGGAACAGGCACATGGGAGGGAGAAAAGGGAGAAGAAATCAGCTTCTGCAGCCGTCAGGAAAGACAGGGCTGACAAGGATGGGAGGGGATCAATTGAGGTGGGTAGAGTTGAGGCTCTAATCATGGTGGATACATTTGTTAGAAATGTGAGGATAGTGTGTAGAGGAAAGGGAACCAGGATAGAGTGTTATCCAGGAATTAGGTTAAGGCAGATGTTGAGAAAAGTAGCATAGAAAAAGTAGTGTGAAGAGAAGGTGGTAGTTTTTCACGTTGGTACCACAACGTAAGGCAAGCTGGTATAAGTACCAACATACTTAGGGTGTGTGGGATCTGGTAAATGAAGCACGCGTGAAAGGAAGCAGAGATTGTTACCAGTGGAATACTGTGTGGGATGAATACTGACTGGAAGGTGATTGGAGATTTATGTGAGACTATGGAGTGGGTATGTGGGACACTGGGAGTGAGATTTATAGATCCTAATGGCTGGATAGGAGATAGGGATCTGCGCTCAGATGGCCTTTACTAAAACCGCTGTGATACATATAAGTTAGGAAATTTGTTTAGAAGGGTTATAGGGAAGTGCTTTCAGAGAAACGGAATAGTCTAAGGAGCGGTGATAAGGGTACAGAGATTTGAACGTCATGTAGGGATCAGATAAAAATGCTAGTGTTGAACTGTAGAAGTATTGTAAAGGAAGGAATAGAAATAAGTAATTTAACAGATATATACTTACCAGATATTGTAATAGGAGTTGAATCATGACTGCGAAATTATATAATGGATGCAGAAATTTTCTTACGGGCCTGGAGTGTTTATCGTAGAGATAGGATGGGAATGGCAGGATGGGGATTATTCATCCTGATGGAAGAAGAATTTGTAACCTATGAAAGGGTTGAACATGACAATCATGAAGTACTAGGCGTAAGGCATATCGCCAAGTATAATAGCCAACATGATATTTTTTGAGTGGACAGACCGGGAAAGCGTGACTCAACGCTGATTGGGAATTATCTGATAAGGTAATCAGCTATGTGGGAAACGATATGGAAAGGAATGTGATTGTAGCGGGTGAACTCAATTTACCAAACATCAATTGGGAAGATAATGCGAACAACAGGAATCCTGACAAACAAATGGCAAAAAAGTTAACCTGGGAAGGACATCAGAAAGTGGCGGAACCAACCAGAGAGAACGATATTGTGGACGTGGTGCTGGTAAAACCAGATGAGCTCTATAGAGAAACCGAAGCAATATATGGTATTAGTGATCAAGAAGCTGTTTTTGTCGTAGTTAAAAAATGTACTAGAAAGGAAGGTCGTAAAGGTAGGACTATTAGGCAGTACCATATGGCTGAAAAAACAGGTATGAGGGAGTTTTTAAAAAGTAACTATGATTGGTAAGAATATAAATAAATATGTAAACAGACTGTGGGATGGTTTTTAAGTAATTGTTGAGGAATGTGGAAACAGGTGCGTACCTTTGAAGATGGTAAGGAATGGTAATGACCCAATATATTATAACAGGAGGTACAGGTTTGTAAGAAATAGAATTAGAAATGGCTGTGGAAATAAGGAGAAATTGAAGAAATTACTAGGAAATTGAATCTAGCAAAAAAGTCAGCTATGGATAATATGATGACAATCATAACTGGCAGTCATGCAAAGTTTTTAGTGAAACATGGAAGAGTATGCATAGGTTCTTTAAGGCAGAAACAGGTTCCAAGAAGGACATTCCAGGAATCACTAATGAACTAAGGGGAATGAGTATGCTACGAACTTTAGAAGGCAAAAGTATTCAGTCAGCAGTATGTACAGATTGTTTGGTTACAAAGATAATGAACAGATGGAGGAGGTTACTAATACTGACAAAGTATTGAAATTTCCCTTTGATTACAATGATATTTACAATAACATAAAAAAGCAGGAAACTAGAAAAACAGCTGCAATTGATAAGATTTCTTGGGATATACTAAAGACAATGGGTTGCCATATAATACCATATCTGAGCTACTTATTTCATTATTGTTGGCATGAAGGAGCTATACCAAATGAATGGAAAGTTGCTATAGTAGCCCCCGTATATAAAGCAAAGGGTGAAAATTACAGGCCAGTAAGTTTGACATGCGTTGCATGTAAGTTTGGAAAAGCATTCTTTCTGATTATATTAGACATGTTTGTGAAATTAATAACTGGTTCGATAGAAGGCACTGCGGGTTTAGGATTCCGGCAATATATAGCAGATATCTTGTATTCGGGAGTTCAAATAGAGTGTATCGCGATTTACCTATCCAAGGCATTTGATAGGGTAGATCATGGGAGACTACTGGCAAAGATGAGTGTAATTGGTCTAGACAAAAGAGTGATTGAATGGGTAGGTATATTTCCAGAAAACAGAACTGAGAGAATAGGAGTAGGTGAAGCTTTATCTGATCCGGAAATCATCAAGAGGGAATTTCCTCAAGGCAGTATTTTTGGACCTTTATATTTTCTTATATATATATACATTATATGAGTAAAGAACTGGAATCAGAAGTAAGGCTTTTGCGAATGATGTTATTCTGTGTGGAGTAATAAATAAGTTACAAGATTGTGAGCAACTGTAAAAAGACTTCGATAATGTTGTGAGATGGACAGCATGCAATGGTATGATGATAAACGGTGTTATAAGTCAGGTTTTTACTTTTACTAATAGGGAAAGTCCTCTCAGTTTTAATTACTGCGTTGGTGAGGTGTAAGTTCCTTATGGGGATCACTGTTAGTATCTAGATGTTAACATAAGGAAAGATCTTCGGTTGGGGTAATCATAAACATGATATTGTACATAAAGTGTACAGATCTCTGCATATGATTATGATGGTATTTAGAGGTTGTAGTAAGGATGTAAAGGAGAGGGCATTTAAGTCTGAGGTAAGACCCAACTAGAGTATGGTTCCAGGGTATTGGACCTTCACCAGGTTGATTCAAGAACTCGAAAAAATCCAAGGAAAAGCAGCTCGAATTTGTTCTGGGTGATGTCCGACTAAAGAGTAGCGTTACGAAAATGTTGCAAAGTTTGGGCTGCTCGACTAATTGGTATGTTGCGATCTGTCAGAGGAGGGATAGCGTGGAATTATGTTAGTGGACGAATAAGTTTGATTGTGTTTTTAAAAGTAGGAGAGATCACAATATTAAGGTAAATTTGGAACTGAAGAGAATAAATTGGGGCAAATATTCGTTTACAGGTACGGAAGTGAGGGATTGGAATCATTTACCACGGGAGATGTTCAATAAATTTCCGAATTTTTTGCAACCATTTTAGAAAAGGCTAGGAAAATAGCGAATAGGAAATCTGCCACCGGGCGACCGCCCTAAATGAAGATGAATGTTGATTGATTGATTGATTGATTGATTGATTGATTGATTGATTGATTGATTGATTGATTGATTGATTGATTGATTGATTGATTGATTGATTGATTGATTGATTGATTGATTGATTGATTGATTGATTGATTGATTGATTGATTGATTGATTGAGATACTTCCTTCTCATTCCTATCCGGCACAATTACAACAAGATCGCAGAAAATCACCTCAGACAACAGTGTATGTAACTCATCCCCATGGGGCGTACCGGGAAAAGCAGCTACCACAACTGACAAACGGTACATGTCTCCGGACACTCCCGGCACTAAAAGCCATATGCTAAAATTAATTTTATACGCTGTGGTGTTTTGTTTACATGCAACGCCGTGCAATTCACTGCAGTAGAATCAGTTTTACGCCAAATTCCACCCCCTGAGGTAGTGTTCTATTAAATTTTAAGTTATAATTTCAAATAAGCAACGAAAGAATAAGATGTGACAACCTGAATAACTTCACGTGGTTTTGTCAAAAATACGGTGCAAAAACTTATAAATGAACTTTTTCCTAAATATCATGTGTGTATAAGCCTAACAATTGCTTTTTCCTCAACTGCACAAATAGCTCTCGATTTCACGTGGCCTTGTGTGTGAACCGAGTGATGTCATAAAGTGTATTACAAGAAAAGTGAACATTTCAATGGAGGGGAATTCTTCAAGAAATATTTAGAAGATGAAAACCTACAACCTGCTTTCCAGTCCTTGACCGGGTCAGGGATGTAATGAATGAACCAGATATAGGCTGTTAGTACGATGGGGTCGCCATTCCCAAGGTGATTATTAATGACTGATAAATGCTATGAAATGAGAATGGAGAGTGTTTCTGGAATGAAAGATGGCAGGGAAAACCGGATTACCCGGAGAAAAACCTGTCCCGCCTCCGCTTTGTCCAGCACAAATCTCACATGGAGTGACCGGGATTTGAACCACAGTATCCAGCGGTAAGAGGCCGACGCGCTGCCGTCTGAGCCACGGAGGCTACATTTAGAAGATATGTGAATAAAATTGAAAATAATACATCATGAGTCAGTGAAGAGTGTATCAAAATAGAGGAATATCTGAAATATGGTGACAATTATTTGTATTTTGGTTTGACTTGGGCAAAAGTGAAGAGAGACCACACAGTGCAGTGTGAGTGAAAGTTTTGCCACCAGCACGACGCACTTTCAGTTAAGCTGAAATCTCATTTAGAACCCACTCACGCATATTAAGTTATTTGTGTGAATTTGAGTTCCGTGGCAGGCTTTTATGAGGGAGACTGATGGAAAGAAGCAAGAATCCTTTAAATTTTTACGATTACTTTACCAAACACTTAAAAGAATAAAGCACCAAAGGAACAAATTTCTAAGTAGGTGGTATACCAAGTAACGCTTTGTTAACATCCTACAAGGTGGCATAGAGAACAATGAACAATATAATCGATGAGTCCCCGGAGACATTGCTTTCAGCATTAGCCTCATCTACTAATATTACCAGTTGCAGCCTCCAGCTGATTTCGGGTGATTTCCGTGAAGAAGTTTTGAAAATATCGAAGGAAAAAGGATTGAGTAGCATTTCAAGCGGACGCAGTCATAAATGTATATTCTAATTATGTGATTATGGTGATTGCTGTCGTGACGTGATTATCGGTATCGCGGACAGCTGCCCAATAAGAGAACGAGCGCATGCCACTGTGTAAGTTCCGCGCAGCTACAATTTTCTCAGAAGTAATTGAACCTATACATACAATGTATTTGTGGGTATACACAGGGTTCATATACACATGGGAGGTGAATTATACTTTGGTGATAATTAAAATTAAGTCTGATAAAATATTAAATGCGAGGAACATATAGTACCATGTCTTTTCTGAGCGACTATACGTTTGAAGTCACATTTATCTCAGCAAATACAATTTATTTTCAAATGATACGAAGATTCTAAATATAGCTCAACGTTTCGTGAGTTTTATACACGTATTTTATTACCTTTTTATGTCAGTACTCTAATTGCACCATCATAACCACAACTGTTAAGAATAACCTAATTTTGCTCGCCGTTTTACACTAAAGATAACGTAAACCTTGCTCTTCTGCATATTTTGACTTTTTAAAACAGATTCATAATGGAGATTTTTAGGACCTTATCTAACCTGTATGCTTCGGCTTGAACAAAATAAATATAAAATACGTTATGGAATTCACTCGCCGCCTCTGTGGTGTAGTGGTTAGCGTTATTAGCTGCCACCCCCGGAGGTCCGGGTTCGATTCCCGGCTCTGCCACGAAATTTGAAAAGTGGTACGAGGGCTGGAACGGGGTGCACTCAGCCTCGGGAGGTCAACTGAGTAGAGGTGAGTTCGATTCCCACCTCAGCCATCCTCGAAGTGGTTTTCCGTGGTTTCCCACTTCACCTCCAGGCGAATGCCGGGATGGTACCTAACTTCAGGCAACGGCCGCTTCCTTCCCTCATCCTTGCCAATCCCTTCCAATCTTCCCATCCCCCTACAAGGCCCCTGTTCACCATAGCAGGTGAGGCCGCCTGGGCGAGGTACTGGTCATACTCCCCAGTTGTATCCCCCGACCGAGAGTCTGAAGCTCCAGGACACTGCCCTTGAGGCGGTAGAGGTGGGATCCCTCGCTGAGTCCGAGGGAAAAACCGAACCTGGAGGATAAACAGATGATGATGATGATGATGATGATGATGATGGAATTCACTACACAACCCAGATACAAAATATTCGAAATGAGTTGCTCAGCAGGACAACACAGTTTGAAAGTCTGAAAAATGGCTCGTGTATCAGTATGATTAGCCGGCCCCGCGGTGTAGGGGTAGCGAGACTGCCTCTTGCACGGAGGGCCCGGGTTTGATTTCCGGCCAGGTCATGGATTTTTACCTGGATCAGAGGGCTGGTTCGAGGTCCACTCAGTAGACGTGATTACAATTTAGGAGCTATCTGACGGTGAGAGAGCGGCCCCGGTCAAGAAAGCCAAGAATAACGGCCGAGAAGATTCTTAGTGCTGACCAGACGACAACTCATAATCTGCAGTCCTCCGGGCTCAGCAGCGGTCTCTTTGTAGTCCAAGGCCCTTGGGGCCTGTTGCGCCATGGGGTTGGTTTTGGGTTTCATCAGTATGTTTATTACTTACAGAAATGAAATTTGGAATCGAACATATTATTATTATTATTATTATTATTATTATTATTATTATTATTATTATTATTATTATTATTATTATTATCCCCATTGTTTTCTTCTTCTTCTTCTTCTTCTTCTTATTCCAATTCTTCTTATAACAGATCTCCGCCTTTAAAAGGTGATTGGAGTGAAGAACACTTATGGGTTTTAATCCAATTGTTCTCCATTAATGAAATATTTTTCCCATGGTTTCTGAATTCAACCCTGGATAAGTGGTGTGACACTACCTCTTTCCCAGCCGTAACCAAAATAAAAATACATCTAACATAACCGAATAGTCATCACACTAACACGTTTTTCTTCTTTTCCTGGCTTTTTCCTCCAATTACCTGGCATTAGCACTTTGCATGGATTTAACCCACTTATACGGCCGGATGCCTTTCCTGACGTCAGTAGCATGTGGTCGGACTGTTTCTGTGACGGTTGATAGTGTGAATCACACTCACAGGTTGTGAGAAATTGATAATGATACTCGCAACTCATGTTCCCAGTTGATAAAATAAAACAAGAACAATTTGTTTCACTGGTTATTTCATGATCAACTGCTGGGAAATTTCGGTTCGGTAACACAATGGGAGGAGACATATTCGCAGTCTAGTGCGGAATATATCAACAGAATTCCGAAATTCTTTATTAGGCTCGTAATTCGTCTTTGCATGTCGTAAATACGAGAAGTTCAATCCTATGGTATATAACCTCAAAAGAATATTGTTTAAAAAGACCTTTAGTTTCTAGGTTGTCGTTAAACTACCTCTGACAAGCTTTTGTAATGAAATCTAGATTTCCTATTATCTATCACTCAGATAGAAAATTAATTTGTCTGTGCCTTGTAGGTCACTAATTAAATGAAGAATCGAAGCGGTGTGGGGAAGGAATGCATGTAGGATATCGAAATACTAAAGTCATGTTTATATTATTAGAATTCTACGTAAAATAGGAGCGCCCGTGGCTGGAACGCAAAAAAAAATATGTTCTTAATGAACACCTGTTTTCACTGTTAGAATAAAGAGTATGTCGAATTCCAGAATGTACTGCACCCGTCACCCCGCCCCCTTAAGTGCTCCAGCATTAGCTGATGGTCACGTACGGTCCCTGCTATCCTCCTGAAACCCAACGTAGTTCAGGTTGAGAGATTTTGATGCAACTTGTTTATACATATTGAAATAGGTTATAAAAGTGTTATGGAGTAATTTTTTGCTATTGATGCCCAAGGGCTTAAGTGGGGACTGTCCATTTAAATGGACATTAGGTATTCTTGCAGTAAAAATGTAAGTGAACTTATTTAATTTTTCGTTTGTGAAATACCACTATTTATTGAATTTCAATATATATCAATCAATTTACAGGAAATAAAGGGAAATCAAGTAAATACACAGACACAACATCAAACAACAAAATCTGATACAAGAAATTTGCCAAAAAGTAAATAAAATTGGTAAAAAGACATTGGAATCACTTACATAGTTGCTACAAATACTTGCTGTTGTAATGGACATTTTAAAATAATAAATTAGAATGTAAATACTGGCCAAGAAAAAGAACAAAATCTTACATAGAGCACATGATAATATGAGGTTTTGTGACTCGACTTTTTCCTTCAATCAGTCATCACTTTTCATGGAACTCTGAGAAATAGTTGTGTTTTGTAGTGATGCAGAAGTACTTTTCACATCTCCGGCACATTAATTTTGTTTATAATATATTTATTGGGTAATAAATAATTTCGTGTGGCTGTTACTAGCCGAGTACATCCCTTTTAAGGCAGACCCTCCGATGAGGGTGGGCGGCATCTGCCATGTGTAGGTAACTGCGTATTATTGTGGTGGAGGATAGTGTTATGTGTGGTGTGTGAGTTGCAGGGATGTTGGGGACAGCACAAACACCCAGCCCCCGGGCCATTGGAATTAACCAATGAAGGTTAAAATCCCCGACCCGGCCGGGAATCGAACCCTGAACCCTCTGAACCAAAGGCCAGTACGCTGACCATTCAGCTAATAAGTCGGACTATTTATTGGATTGAAATCTAACAACGGCTACTAAAAATTCAATGCACAGTGTAAAAGTTATGGCAGAACAACAAATAACCGCACCACGTCTTCATGTCCAATAAAATGGACATATATTTTAATATGTATTTTCATCAACTTACTGCATTAAAATCTCATAGAGATTGCTAAAATACTAAAATGTGTAGTTATAGCTTTCATTTTATGCCAATACACGTATTTAGAACCATGAAATTATTTTTAATTCCATAAAGAACGTATAATACTTACTACACATGATGATGCACCATGGAAACACGTTATTCCTAGTTTGAATCGTTTCCTACTTCAAATTTTCCTCAAAAGATAGCAGCACCATACAGTCTATTTGGGTGGACACTGGGCCTCAGTGCCGATTAAGGAATGCTATGAATATTAGAAAAAATTCTTGAACTCGTGTCCTCATCCCGAGGTGGTGCAGCTCTCTTCACGCACACCCCTATTAGAGGTGAGCTGCTTGTACCATTTCAACCACATACCAGCCCTCCTGCCATTCTTAAATTTCTGGCAGTACCGGGAATCGAACCCAGACCCCCGAGGACGGCAGCTAAAATATGTAACCGTTACGCTACGGAGGCGGACATGACTGTTAGAGGGGTCTCATGTGGCACTGAATGGTATTATAAACTTATGGACATACGAGGGTAAGAAAAGCGTAGCGGCTAACTACAATGAATGAGAATCAAATGTCCGTTAAAAATTAAATTATCACCTCGTGCTGATAATGAAAAAATGAAGCAAAATGAATCCAAATGAATACAAACGAATGACATAATCATGACGCAAAAGAATATTTTTGTGAATGATACCTGTCCAGAATAAGACGAAATACAACTACAGGGAATGTCTTTGTCATGGTCATTAGCGTGCGGAGACAAATTAATCAAGCTGTCCCTTTACACTGAGATTATATTACAATTAAGGAAATAAACAAGTCTGAGTGAAGCCTATAATAATTCACACGTTTCCGTCTACAATGCACTACAATATCCCTAAATATACAACATACAGTAACCAAAGACTTAGGGCGAAGGTGAACGCAAGATACAAGAACTAAAAAGGAATCGAATTACCACTGGGTAAAATTAGCATCATCGATGAAAACATTAATCAGACATAAAACTCACCAGAGAAAAATATATACAATGAAAATAATCGGTTGCAGGGCCTCTCTTGCTGGTGACCCCGAGAAATGCATATGTCGCCGAAATTCGAACTCGTAGTCTTTGGCAATTGAAGATGGGCTGAATACCTATTAAGAATATTTAAAAGGAGTTACCTACCACCTCACTCGCAACCCTGTCGTTAATTAAGTTAGGCAGAGAAAATGAATAATCTACATTCCATAATGAATCAGTTCTAAACGTCGCCTTTCCGTCATCGTAAAAGTGTGGTACTTTGCCGTGCCTCGCTTCACAAAACACTCATTTCTCCTAAAGGAAAAACACTTGGAACTCTCTCTGCAGCCTGAAGGGGCGTTCCAAAGCCGTATAACTCACATGGGTCACTCGGGATATCGCTAAACAGTCGTCACATAGGGAACTCTCATTCCTTTTCTTAAAAATATATCTTTAAATCTCACATTTGCCTTCCCTTGGCCTTCACTCATGAAACACATAATTAATCAATCAACTCACTTAATTCAATGAGGTAATTATCCCGACCCATTGCACGGCTTTCATATTCCACACCGGATGTTATGGCTTAACAAACTTGCGAAATCATAGACTACATCAATCCTCCGCAACCTAATTATTAGTTGAGAGCTGATTCTTTGAAAGAGAGGAACAATGGCGTAGCACAAACAAAAAAAAAAGCTCGACAGTAAGCTATTAATTGGGTGGAGGGGTGGGAGTCGAGTTCGAACTTCGAAGCATATCTCCATCACAACATTCAGCACAAAAATGACTATTCTGCATTAAACATATTCGCATGCATGTCGTACTCATGAATGTCGTACCAGTCCATCCCCTATAAACTACCGGCAATCAAAAGTCTAACTACAGACATACACGGTGAAAACCCAAAATAAGAGAATAAACTCCCATCTACACAAATATAAATCTTTTTCATAACAACTCTCTACATCTCACCGACACAGTAGTTCCTATGGCGACGATGGAACAGGAAAGGGCTAGGAGTGGGAAGGAAGCGGCCGTGGACTTAAGTAAGGTACAGCTTCTGCATTTGCCTGGTGTGAAAATGGGAATCCACGGAAAACCATATTCAGGGATGCCGACAGTGGGGTTCGAACCCACTATCTCCCGAATACTGGATACTGGTAGCACTTAGAAATTTAAATCATTCAGACTTGCTGCTAAAACTACACTCGTGGCCAAAGGTTATAGGCACATTTAGTCTAAAACCTAGCTATTTTTGTTATTTACAGATTTATGTATTTTAAAAGGATAACCCGTCACGCTACATGCAATGCTATAAAATATCGTTGTACTCAGCCTCAGCCCTCAGGAATGTTTTCATTCACGTCGGGGGAGGGGGTGTATATTAATGTTTCTTAGTTCGACATCCTCTCCAGGTAGATTTCCATGGTGGTCCGATCCCGGAACTCGCTTCTGGAATGTAGTTTGATAATCCTGTGGTACTTAGCTTCCAGTCCTATTGCTGCGACAAAAAGACACGTATCGATGGCCTATTTCTAATACCACGTATATGACAGTGATTTTCCTATCCATTATTTTCCTAAAGACTGGTCACGCCACACAGCCATATAAGGATATGCCGTCCATCACAACAGTTTTCGTTGTGCTCTATTTCCTATGCGCGTGTAAAAGAAAATGAACCTTACTGTACCGTACTGTAGGAATGTTGTTTGTTTGACGAATTTACGCACTCCTACAGAATTATGTATTTGAGGTTTATTTTTCTTTACACTACAGCATAGGGATATGAACCCAACGAAAATTGTTCTGCTCGACTGCATATCCATATGTGGCTGGGAGGAGTGACCAGTCTTAAGGATAATAATGGATTGGAACAGCATTGCCAGATACTGTATATGGTATTTGAACGAGGCCATCGATATGATTATGTTCAATCCGAACCTCTCCGTCCGTAAAGGAACCGATCGTAAATTTTCGAGTCAGGGGCTTATCCTTTCTACCATCTGGAGGGGAAGTACCTGGTTTCAAGTATCTGGCAGAAGATAGCCCGATGGATAGTGGAAATTTCCGCTATTATGCAATACGCAAATACCTATTCTAAACATTTGTAGTACAATAGAGTCTGTCACTGGGTCGTATATATTCAAATATTAATATTGTGACTTTCTGATTTCATGTTCCACGACGTAGTAATTAAATAATTTGAATGGAAGCAAGGAGATCATTTTTGGCCATGCTGATTTCCGATGGGGTTGAAGAGTTCGCTCTTCGCTGTGTGAGGACTCGTGACTGAATCAAGCCACTCCTTCTTCCTAGGGAATTCCCTGGTTCGTTTCGCTGTGTCTCCCCGTCCCTTTACGAGGATGGATTGGGCGACGCTTCTTAACGCTCCACGCTTCCAAACCCCGCTAACTTCCCCACAGACAATGGAACAAGCTTTCTCAAGTATCCTTTAGTCCTTGGTTCATGCCCCTGTCGGGTACAATACGAAAGAGTTCTGGTAAGGAGACAATAATGTCAACTAACTTGTGGTGACAGCATATATGTCACTGCGTTCAGACAGGTGAATGCCAAGTTTAGAAGCTTGCCAACTTTAATGAGTGCCAAATCACTTAGTCATAGGAAAGGGCAAGAGAATTTTGAAGCCAAAATTCACATGGCTCATGAACGTATTATGTGGTATGTAACTGACGGTATGGGTTCGAAGAGTGGAAAGGACATGTTGAACCACCGAAATGACGGGGTTTCTTTTCGCTTAGAGAAGGCGGGTCACTGTGAGAAGAGATTGAATGTTACTGACTCACGAATTTCAAACTTTGATGACAATAAGAAACATAGCGTATAGGTCTTTGTGTGTACGAATCTCATTCGTGTGAGGTCAATGTGTACCCGTCAAGTGCGTATAAAGAACTTTACAATAGCGTAAAAATATGTAAAAAGCAGAAAAATTAGATTAAATACAAAAATAAATTAATTGCTGACCTCTAGTTGTCAGTGAGAGAACTGTGGATGGTCTGACTGTTCTACCAAAGCAGGGCTATCTAAATTTTTGTTAGTGGCTGCTGATCTCATTGAGTATAGTAATGAAACTTTGCAGATGCAGCTAATATATTTTTTTTATGAATTTCATAATCTAGAGAGCACTTTCACAGAGATATGTGCCTCCAGACACGGAGATGACCTGCAGACCAGCGTCTCTAAGACTGGTATATTACTCTTCTCAAAGAAAGTACTAAATGCTTAGCACTCTTTCGGCCCTAGTTTGGGATTACCTTGGAGATCACAGAGTTCAAGTTGATATTTTGTTGATTCTCAATGTTATCCCTCAAAGGTTTGTAAAAATAGTCCTGCTTGTCAATCATGTCGTAAATTCACAAAATATTTCATAAAATTCATGAATAACCCCTTCCGAATTCTCACTAAATTCAGAGAAATCACCATCATTGATTTCAATTGACGGCACTAGACAGGATTATAAGGCTAACCCCATAAGCTTTAACGTATTTTGAAATCCACTGCCACTGCAAACAAATCTGATATACTGAAGTCTATGGTTCAAAACGTTCAAGTAATGGGTTACGTCAGTCATGAATGCAAGCCTTCTTTGAAAATCCAAGTTTTTAAGGGAATGCTGCAAATCTGCAGTCTAATGACATTTTCTTTAAAAGGTCTGGAGTCCCATTTAGCAATGCAAGTAATACTTGAAGACATTTAGCAGGCGAACGTTTGCACGGAGAATGGACATTCACCTCATTGAAAAATTCCCGGAACCTGCAGTGCAATTGTTTTCTGGTTATTCCTCATAGTACATTTTCCCTTCCATTCATAGTGAATGCATCATCAGTCCCAATACAGAAACATACTAATTTCCGTGTTGATATTGAAATCTAGGAGCAGTCCTTCTTACAAGGGACCAACCGATTGAATGAAACTTGGTAAGATGACCAATTAAAATATCAGAACATCACTGCACGCCCGTCGTTGTTACATAGGCTGTCCACAGTATGACAAAGTGAGTGATTCTGAACAGGAATCTGGTAGTTTCCTCGGTTATGTTAATAAAATACTGTGTTAAAACATTGACAATTTATATACAGATGGCCAAGATTTCATAATACATAATATTTTGTCATTTTTATAAACTATACCGGAGTATTAAAACCTTCAAGTAATGGCATACTCATATGTTGTACGTGTTAGTAAAATAGGCTTTTAAAGCGTGAAATTCTGTTGGTGCAGTCAAATTCACACTTTTCGTATAACGCGGTTATGAAACTGCAAAATAGAACTATCGACTAATTTCTACGCTTCCTCGTCGTTTCACCCCATTATTTTCACTCTGGTAACAGTTCTCCCTAGCGGCTCTTACTCCGGACGTTTCACCCCATAATGTTGACCCTCACAGTCATTGTCTACAGATGTTTCCACCCCAGGTGTTTTACACTTATTTTGCCCAAATGCTTCACCCCTTTTCACCCAATATTGCAACAACATATTTATTAATCGTTGCACTTTATTTTACTGTTTTAAAGTAATGGCGAACCAGTTACGTCGTTCATTAGCAACTAAATCAGAAAACGTTTACATCAATATGCCCAACAGAAGGTAACACTAGGTATATGTCCTTTTATCTACTTACTGTGTGAATATATGCCCACAGGTCCAGGACACGATCTTCCTGTTTAATGGCTTCATTTCGAAGACTAATGGTCATAAATTTCTCGGTCACTTTTGCATATTTCTTACGTTGGGCGTTTTTCACTTTCCCCCTCGCCACAGCTTCATCAATCATACGCTCGACGTCGTTTGTTCATCAAGAATTTTCGCGAATACGTTCGTAGAATGTGGGGTGGTGCTTATTTACCTTGCAATGGAATTGGTTGTGCCAACCTGCAGTTAAGCTGATGTTTTTCTGTTGGCCATAATGTGCTGCATGGAAACGATTCCACACATCTGGATCATAGCAAGGGGTTGAGTGTGAACTCAGCCCCTTCTCTGATGTTGATTACGCCTGGACTGCCCACGGATATCCGTACGAGCGAAGTACTCATCAACTACTTTGCCTGACTCGTAGTATAGAAAGTCAAGTGTGTCTTCCAAATACCCTTCGGAGATTAACGCTAAGCTTACCGATGCACTGCAGTCTTCACGCTTTGGTATTCAAACACACTTGGCGCACGATAATTTCATCTTGATCTGGAGCATTTTCTTGCTCACTTACTTCCACAATGTCAAGAGTTTCCCTTTTTGTGCTTACACTAGACTCACAATCAGGTTTCCTCATGCATACCCCGTGAATTAACTTTGAGTCTTAGAGTGTCGATGGTGCGTGTATCCTTCATATTGATGGCTTACTTCTAAAATTTCGTACGTCCCAATGCTTTTCCTATCCATTATATTTCTTAACACTGATCATGCCTCCCAGCCCATCAGAACAATTTTCTTTGTGTTCATTTTCCTATCGTTATGTGTAAAGGAAAATGAACCTTAATGCATTATACTGTAGGAGTTCGTAAATTAGCTTGCAAACAAATCTGCATTCCTACAATACGGTATGGTAAGGTCTGTTTTCCTTTACACATTTGTAACGTGTTCAAATCGCTTACCTAATTTTTCTTCTACGCTCAAACCCAACGCACCGTCTCGCTACACGAACTGTCTGCTTTCACGCCTGCCGCTTGACTGCTTGGACTGTTTCATCGCTCCACGCGAGGCCCTGCGACGTCATCGCTTCTACCATGTTCCACGGCGACCTCGGTTCCGTATATATACGTGCTCCGTGTGCTTGTTCGATGTTCAGGTGTGGATCAAAAGTTGTAATAGGCAGTGGAAGCACTGGAAGTGTGCACGGCTGGCCCGTGTACATACTGGTTTTAAATTTCTCCGTTCTACGTACTGGGTGAGCAGACTTCATATTTCTCCTCATATTAACATTCATTCTATTTTGCCCTTTTTCTTCGGCTTGTTAATTGGAATCCGAACTTTAGTCCTTTTTTAAGGGCATTACGAAATTGACACTGTGGTAAAATTCAAACTCCGAACTCGAGATAGAAAGGTGAGTCGAGAATATGGACTGGACTCGCGATGTGTTGTGTGTGAACTTTGCCTTCCATTCATGTGATGTGGGAGCTTCGCGGCCTGATCAGCACTTTGTCTCCTTATCCCTTCTGATTTTTTCTTCTCTCTTCGCCTCATTGCCCCCCTTTGCCTTTCCCTTCCTTTATTATTCTTATCCTTTTGCTTACCTTTGTTACTTATGATGGTGTATCGCGGTCTGCTAAACCTTTAATGATGTATCTACACTAGGTATGTTCGATGTTCATATGTTTCCCTATATTGTCTAAGCTGAACCACGAATCTGGGGGATTGTGGTAGTATCTTGCAAAGTACTCCTTTTTCGTATTGTAAACCTATTTTCAATTAATATTTACTGCCAATTGTTTTTTTGAACTCTCTTATTCCGGTTCATCAAATGGGCCTCTTATGGGAGCTTGTATGTAAACAAGAACATTGATTTGCTCAGGTTTAACTTTTTCACTCGAATTTGTATGAGTCAATATATTTGTAATTCAAGGGGCATTTACCCCTTTGGTTGTACCTCAAAGACAGTTGTAATTCTCGGGGCTTTTATCCCTTATGGTAACCAAAGATAATGTTGGTTTTTACGGGTCAGTTTTACCCTTTGTTGTAACTGTGTGTCCCTATCTAAACTAGATTATTGACCATTGAAATAGTCCCCCGTGATTTGTTTATCTCTCTTTTGTGGATCTATATCTTGTTGTTTTGCAAACTTCATTCAGTATATATGTTATCTAAAAAAAGAATTCTGTGTTTTGGGAGTTCTCTTTTCTGGTATTCCTTTCCTACGATTTAACATGCACTTACCACGATAACTCCTCTTGGGTATGGCCCACCATTAATGTTTTTTTTAATGTTCCGAAGTACGGCTTTGTGTATATTACCTTCCTCTGCGCTCCGCTCTGCTGAGTTTATTGCCTTGTGAGTCAGAACTGGTCTACTGGAGCATTCTGCCTCTTACGCATCGATAGTGAGTTGATACTTGCGAAAGCCGTTTCTATTAACTCTCGGCGATATAGTGGAATAGACCTTTCATTTTTTGTCTCTTCTAAAAGGGGATTGGTAAGCTCAGGCCACTAGTGTGTAACTTCATGACGTTTTCCAAAATTGTACTTAACACATTAGGACAGGAAAGTGGACACAACGAAAATTATTACGATGAACTGTATATAAATATTTGGCTGGGAGACGTGACCAGTCTTAACACGTTGAGTGCCGAGCCGATTGTAGCACACTATTCCACTGGTGCCAGGCATGTTTTTGAATTGCATTCCGCTGGTGCCAAAGCAATTGTACGCGTTGTAGACTGTTTATATAATCTTGGGATGTATTTATATGATGTACTAAGTAAATTTTATCTCACCATACCATGGTCATGCGTGACGCCATATGGTGTCACATCAATTTTTAGGAAAGATAAAATATAGCGTGACGCCATATGGTGTCACAGAATTTTTTGACATGGAATGTTCAATACGAATTTCCAATACGGGATATTTATTTCCTAATTCAAATTAACGCAATATTTATGAAAACCTAGTAAAATGCAAAACAAGTACTTATATTGCATTACATATTGTTGTGAACAGTTTTCTGATAACCCTAAACAATGAAAATATGCGTCTCGGCATGCCCGAGTTCTTGTTACTCGTTGTAATTTTTCAAACCTTATCGGCATCGTTGTTCAAACATCGTCCTTTGTACACTTGTTTCATGTGCTGTTTTCATATTTACGTTTTGCACATCTGATCGGGAAGTTAAGGGAAACGCGCTAACTGTACGCCACCTGGCTGCTGGCGCAGCTCGACGCAGCCCGGTTGGTTCACGTCCGATGCTTCGCACCTCCCTACCTCTCCGCCACACCCCGATACTCCCGTGGTACTTCTAATTTTATGACTATTTATTTGCTCAATTTTGGCGTTTAAACTTGCGCTGGGTACATGCAGTTTTCACCTTGGCATTCTACTGCCTCCCACGAATATTCCTACCAAATTTCAACCGAATCCGAGTGTAACACATGTATGTGTTCCCTCGTAAGATTATTACCAATATCTTCCATTTTTTATATTTTTGCACAACTATATAAACTGAATGATAATACGTACGTAAACGAGGAATAAACAAAGCCTGGCGCGCTTTCACCTGTGACAAAGACCACTGGCCAGTCAGTGATTTCGGAAGAATACTGTGGCGCCACATGGTGGCATACAGTAAAAATACATAGCCGGAATAGACCCTGCAGTTCGCCCTTCACGTAGTACCAATTTTGCGCGCATAGATGTCACAGCTGATTATCTACGGCGCATCGCCTGAAACTCAACTGTGCCGCCATATGGCGTCACGCCAACTCTGATTTCAAGAACGGTGTGCCGCCATATGGCGTCACGCCATCTCAAATTTGTAGACCACCGTGACGCCATATGGCGGCACGTGGCACCCAACGTGTTAAGATACGTAATGTGTAGGAAGAGCGTTTTAACATGCGAGGTTATAGAAGTAAGCCTTCGACATGAAAAAATGTTTCCAAATCGTTTACATTTTATGTCGATGGAAATTGTGGTAACAATCACCAGTGGTGAAAATGAAACAGATTGCAAGCATTGTAGGTTTAAAACAATGTCGGGTGAAAATAATGGGGTGAAAATTGGAGTTATATGACTGTGGGTATACTAACCTAGGGGTGAAAATAATCGGGCGAATCGTCCAGGTGCCATTTCTACAGGACATACACAAGGTCTTGCAGTACATAGGGCATCATCACTTAACTGCTCCTTGACACCAAAGTATTTTTCAGTAACGTAGTGCCATTAATTTTACAGCGAAATTATTATCATTACATTTAGTAAATGCTAATTGATGATTCACCCAAGTTCCATTGAAATCTGACCGGTGCAGCCCAAGCAATTTCCTTGTAAGTATCCTTAGGAGCCATTGTTTCAAAATTACTTCCTAGAAGATTATTTTTCTTGACTATACATGAAATTGATAGTGAATATGACGAATGGCATGCATCGTCATGTATGGAAGGTGGGAAGCACCTGCAATGTGATATACTGTATGAATTTATAGTGGAGGAATGTGTTTGTGTTGTGAGTTTCAGAGAAATGCAGAGGCAGTACAAACACCCAGCCCTCGAGACTTTGGAATTAATAATTCGTGATTAAAATCCAACAGCCCGGCCGGGAATCTAACACAGGGTAGGTGCTACCGCTCAGCCAAGGGGACGAATAAGCAACTAAACTGTACGTGTAACACTATAACACAGATTCCACAAGAAGTACAAATATTCTAAAGAAGGTTGTAGAGCAGTCTTTTATGAAATAGAACTACAAGTAGGAAACAATAATTTGAAAATTCTAATGGTGTCACCAATCCATTGAGCTTGTGTTATACATCCAGAATCTTACTCACATACATTTTAACATTTCAAGGAAGGAACATTGAAGAATATAGTCTGAAAATAGGCTGAACCTTATTCTTGGTGTGTAGAACCCTAGTCTTTTGAAGGAGGGTTATCAGTAAGATTGAGGTATACTTGCTCTGGGCATATAGATATTTATGTGATACCCTTCTCTGTACTCATTGTAGCTGTGTATTTTAATGAAATAAGAGGCAGGCCACTCATTAGTCACAGCAGCTTTTTAAGTTTGGCTTATCTCCACTCCCCTTGGCTACAGTCAGCCAGCCTCTTGTGAATGGCGCCATGGAATTACACAGGGATTTAGCATCGAGTGCAGGTAATCTCCTTATTGACGTGGGGCCTCCAGCCTTATTCGCTGACACATTGTGTGCTACACGAACAGAGACTTGGCCGATGGCTCGCTAGCTTCCTGTTATATACACCCAAACCAAACAAACGTTACTTTTAATACTCTGATTCACGTTCATAATGAAGATTTGTGGCGTTTACAGGGAGGCCACGACGGCTTCTAACACCCCAAAAAAGAGGGAAATAAAATTTTCTCTACACCCCTTTTTTTAGGAAACTCTCAACGCAAAAATACACAAGTTGACGTTTTTAAAATATAGAGAAAGGTAATTAAAACTTCTGTGACGCTTTATGTTTCAGATAATTGGACGAAATAACGAAGATATTGACTAGAAGTATTGATTCAAACCATGAAATATGAGAAAATATAAGTTTACTTCCAATTGGTAATGGAGCAGGTATTAAGAGGCTCTTTACATGCAGGTATGAGACTCACGTTCCTTTCTATTTCCCACAAGAGAATCCACTTAATACCTCTGTACTGACAAAAGAATCCTCAACGTCTTCCAGTCAACTAAGCAAGTGAAATGTGGAATTTCTGAGGAAACCAGAAAGTATAGAATATAATAGCATACTCCCATCCCCTAGTTCCGGATTGCCTGGAACTCGAGAGAGAATAATCATTTATTGCAATTCATTTTATTCTGAAACATGCATGCTTTTCTTATTACATTTAAATTTATCTACTATTACCTTAAACGTTATACTTACACCTAATTATTATTTCCACTTAATCTCTAAATTGTATTTTAAAAAGAAAATTATTTATTTTTGTCCTAGGCATTAACAGGGTTTTATTGTCTAGGACAACATATACTTTACCTTTATTATACATTGCCGTGAGTATTTGTTTGTTATGAGTCCGAACAGATTTCTCCTTAGCTTACAATAGACACCGGAATTCTCGACCTACAGCTACGGAATTCCAGCAGCTGAGGAAGTCGCAGTTCATCTGATATAAGGTAAGCTGATTCACATGCAATTGATCACATTAACAGTGACAACAACAATACAACCATGATTCCAAACGTTGACTTCGTTCTTGGTTACTTTTCATAATTTTAGTTAGTGCTAATCTCTTTTCATTTCCTTTTGCCACATACTTCTTAAAATACAAAAAACGTTTGCTATTCGTCCTCATGTGTTCCATTCTTTGTTAAAAAATTCAGCAATTGTATATAATTCTTTCTCTCCTTCTATTTTTGATTTATATTCACCACCAAAATATTTAATTATAATTTCAGAAAATTCTGATAATGTTCTTTTAGTCTCACATTCTGCCATAATAATCTGCTTCTCAGTGTCCTTCACTCTGTTCGTTACATTCTTTATGAATACCTTCTCTTTACTGTGCATCTCTATAATCCAGCATTCTCCCATTCCTGTTCTGTGTAGCATGCTTTTCACTTTAGTCAGCCTGTAATCATCATCTAGATGTTTCATTTGGTGTTGGCATGCTAGGTTCAATATATCCTTCCAATCTCCCCCTCGTAACCGTAACCAATATTTTACTACTTTCCTAGTTATATCTGCTTGGATGCTGATTTCTTCTCATAGTCTTCAAGCTCCACTATTTTTGTACATTCTGGTAGACCCAGTATTATTTTATACAATGTATTACTTATTACATCTAATTCTTTTGTGTCTACTTCGATACCCCATATTTCTGCTCCATACAGTGCTCTTGATATCACAACTTCAATTAGAATATTCTTGTGCAGCTTTTCTTCTATGTTTGGCGTCTAACTCTCTAAAGACCTTTTACTTGGTAAGGGGGCCAATCCTTTCATTTTGGCACGTCTTATTTGCTCCTTCCACATCCCATTCGATGTTATTATAATTCGTAAATATTCTAATTTATTGGCAACTTCCAATTCTACACCTTCTAACCACTATCACCTTTCGTTTCTCTTTAATTTACTTCCTCTTTTACAAATCATTGCTTTTTTCTTGGTATTGAGTTTCAAATTCCATGTTCTGCACTATTCAGCAGTGTTGTTAAGACTGTTTTGCTTACAGACTGTTGTTAATGAGAACAGAAGGACGTCTGCCAAAACTAGCCCAGGAATTTCTTTGATATTTACGCATGGGCTTGTGCTATCCTCCTTCCTCTGTCAGTCCATTACATCATCAATAAAATATAAAAACCATATTGGTGATAATTTACATCCCTGCTTAAGTCCAATATTCGAATGTATCCTGCCAACCATTTAAACTGCCTTTACTTTAATCCACCATATCAGTTCTGAAGTTCTTCTATGGCTTTACTCATTATACTTCAGATCCCTATCCTAGCCATCTTCGCAACGACAGCCCGCCTGCTAAATGAATCAAAATCTTTTTGAAGGTCTGTTGCTGCGATGTATAGTCTACCTCCCTTCCTCTTTACATATTTATCTATTATTGTTTTAATTATAACTATATTACCTGCGAATCTCATTTCTTTCTGAAATCCTGACTGGTATACTGAAAGTATAACGTAATCTTCTGTCCAATTCATAATTCCTTTTTACCAAAACCCCGGTGTAAATCTTACTGAGTGTATCCAACAAGGTAATACCCCTATAGTTAATTGTGTTTGACCTTACCCCCTTCATCTGTATATCGGGCATAGTGTTATTTTTGTTAAATATTTTAGTTATTATTTCAAGCATCTGGCTGTTATTCCCTAGCTCTTTCCAGAATTCAAAAGTAATTCCACTGACAGCGCCGTATTTCCCTCCCTTCCTTTTTTCCAATGTGTCTAATACCTCATCTGTGGTTATTATATCATCTAGTAGAGGCATAGTGAACCCCACATATCTCGGTATGCCAGTTTCAATTTTATTCCTTTCCCATGTATCTTTACCCCCTAGCAAACTTTTCGCTTATGCTTACTTGATTACTGCTTTCATATTCTTTACATATTGTACTAATTCTTTTCCATACTTTCTTAGTTTCATTTTCTTAACAATATTTTTATAATAATTTTACCTCTTTGGCCTGCCAGTTCCTTTTATTTTTGATCATTAAATCTTTATATTCCTTCCTCTTTCACAAAAATCTGTCCGTAAATCCTGAGATCCCTACTTTCTGTACATTCACATTCACCATTATACCACAAGTACAGGTAGCAGGTAGGGACCCGCTTCGGAGGCGGCCCTGCCTATGTAAGTTCCAGAGCACACTGGCCCGTGTGTGTAAAATCTTGTAAGGGTCCCAGCTCAGGGTAACGAGTGAATACCTCAACGGAATCTTCAGCGGAGGAGATGGACTTCAGAACTGTGGAGATTGCGGACGAGGCAGCCCTTGCCCAGCGTTAGGGGTGAAGTCCATAAAGGCACATTTGGCAGAGATGGCGGTGGCAAACCATCCTCTCTGGGGTTAATTACTTTAGAAGAGGACACCAACGCCGCTGCCTTGTAAAAATGGCAGGGGACTGCCAAATGCTAACAGAAACTCCTCTCCAGTGTTAGGTTTAGCAAGCCAGCCGAAGAGTAACTTGGATTGCTTTCAAAACTAAAACGATCCTCGAAAAGAATAACAAATCTTTTACAATGTTATGCGAAGAAATCCCAAACCAAGAAACCAAACACAGGATTGGAACACTAAACATCCTTACATTGTCAAGTAACAAGGAACTGTTGTAGATATATGTGGCAAAACTAGCAGTAAAGTAAAGGAAAGAAAAAAATCTTGGTGGAATGATGAAGTCAACAGTGCAGTTCAGAAGAAAAATGAAGCAAGAAAGGCTCGAGATAAGGAAATTCAGAAAGGAGATGAAAAAAAAAGCTGAATAAAAATGAGTGAATTAAAACAGACGTACAGAGATTGTAGACTGCGAGTGAAACGAATAGTAGCAGAAGAAAAACAAAAGTCCTGGATTGATTTTACAAATAAATTGGAAGAAGATAGTAAAGGAAATTCCAAATTGCTGTACATTGTTATTAGAAATATCAGGAGTAATTATGAACAAATGACAGCTTTACAGAAACCAGATGGGAGCATCACTAGGAAAGGCACAGAAATAAGAGAAGTTGTGAAATTTTACTTTGTGGATTTATACAATTGTAGAAAGGAGAACTCCAGTCCTAATGCACAGATTCAGTCAAGCCGCAGTGATAATATATCTGAAGAAACGCCAACAACTTCGAGTGAAGCCTTAAAAGTATGCGCAATGAACGAGCTACTGGCTTTGATGAACTAAGTGCAGATATGATTAAAACTGCTGGCCCACAAGGAATTCAATGGCTATACAGGGTGATAAGGGCAATATTGAAGGATAAAATAATACCAGATGATTGGAGAAAGGGAGTTATATTTCCCCTGTTCAAGAAAGGAAGTCGATAAAGTGCAGCAACTATAGAGGGATTATTTTACTGTTCCATGGTTTAAAAATATTTGAGAAGATTCTTGAGAAAAGATTAAAGAAAATTATTGAACCCCAACTGAAAGAAGAACATTATGGATTTAGGTAAGATATATCAATTATAGACCTCATATTTACACTGAAAATTATATTAGTAGAGCACTGGGAGAAATATCATAACTTGACATTTTTGTTTCTAGACGTCGGAAAAGCATTCGATAGTGTCCATAGAACAACTATATGAGAGTGTCTTAAAAATAAGAATGTATCTATGGAACACATTCAGAGAATAAAAATGCTTTATGATGACTGCTACAGCTGTATTCAAGTAGGAAATGGATATTCAGATTGGTTCCAGACACCTAGAGGAGTGTAACAAGGCAATGCCTTTCACCATTACTACTCATCACCATCATGGATGAAATCGTAAAAGAAGTGAAGCAAAACATCAACATGGATCTTAAAGCATTTGATTTTGAAGATGATGTAGTTATCTGGGTAAATAGCGAGATGGAAGCCCAGGAAAGGCTGAACGTCTGGAATGATCATCTGAAAAAGTATGGACTGAAAGTAAGTGCTACAAAAACAGCTGCAATGTCTGTTAATAAACAGAGAAGTAAAGATAATATAATGCTGGAGAGTGTACAGTTGGAAACAGTAAACCAGTATCACTACCTCGAATGCATAATATCAAGTGACAACAGAATACAGCTTGAATTAAGTAACCGTATTCACAAATCCAGTCAGTTCTATCAGCAAGTTCGATATCTGCTCTGGAATAAACAAGTGCCGCTAAGACCAAAACAAACTCTGTTTCGAAAATACTTTGTCCCTATATTGATCCATGTGTTGGAAACATGCACAACTACCAAAAAAGATGACAGCAGACTTCAGGCTTCAGAAATGAAGTTTCTAAGAAGTATGCTTCAAAAGTCTAGGAAAGACAAAGTAAGAAACGAGAAGATTACAGAACAAGCTGGAATAAAACAGTCCCTGAAGGAGACCAAAACTAGTGCACGTTTGCAATGGTTTGGTCACGTCAAACGTATGACAGAAAGAAGAATTTCAAAACAATGTTTGCATACTGAGATTACTGGAAAGAGACCTGTTGGAAGACCTAGGAGGAGATGGCTGGACCAAGTGAAGGAAGATGTCACATCGAAAGGAATCAACTGGGATGAAATCTTGAAGGAGAAATGGTACATGAATAGACTAAAATGGAGAGCGCTCGTAAACCATACCCGGGGAACTGGAGTGGAAACCTGATGATGATGATGATGATTGTCATTATTATAGCAGAAGTTTTGTTTATTTTCCCGGTGTAGAAAGCCAAGAATAACGGCCGAGAGGATTCGTCGTGCTGACCACACGACACCTCGTAATCTGCGGGCCATCGGGATGAGCAGCGGTCGCTTGGTAGGCCAAGGCCCCTCAAGGGCTGTAGAGCCATGGGGTTAGGTGTGTTTGTTTATTTTCCCTTCACTTTCTCCCTAACATTTTTTCCAGCTACTTCTATCGGTCTTTCAAACATTCTCATTGCTTCAGCTACGTTATTATCCTCTATCATCTTCTCAATACCTATATATTATACCCGTAACATGGTTCTCGTTAAAAGTTCCGATGAATGCGGAGTTATGCTACCCGCCAAACTCGTTCCCCTGCGGCCATGTCAGCTGCGCGTAGCGGAAGTGAAACGTCACGACTGAGTAACATGTTCTGGAGTCGTGTTACGTCAGGTGGAATGTTCCATTTCCTTCCATCATTAATTTCTTTCAGACAGATTAATGGTATTAAAAAAATGAACAACATCACTGCATAGCCTGATTTTTTTAGTTATAACCCCTAAATTTTATGGAAATCCGTTTAACGATACGACAGATATTGGCATTCACGACGCCCAGGGAACACTGGATAAATAGGCGAGCATTTCGCTCGTCAGATCAGTGTACCTTGTACCACAGTCGAGGCCGGTCGATCGGCTGTTGGTCCTGCTGTCACCGTGATGCTCGTCGCCAGTTTGACTTTCCGATGGGAGTTCAAGTTCGCGCATCAGTGGACTTTGATTCTACGAACGCATCTCCAAGACTTAGAAAAATTACAGTGTGATTTGTGTGTGGTAATAGGAGTTGTGTACAAGTTAAGACGTGAACAATTTAGGCGTGTAACTCTTAACAGAAACAGTGCAATTTGAATTAGTACGATACTACGTCACCAAGTACTTAAATGTAATTTAAAGTTTAAATTACCAGTGATGATAGAAATTGAATGACAGTATTTAAACTTCACATTGACTGCTAATGGTGAGAGAACCTTGTCGTTCGAGAAACTTCGACTGTACATAATTTTGTCTTTGGTCCTAACGAGTGATAAACCTGTGCCGATAGTAAGACGTAATTCAGTACAGGTGATTTAATTTAGTGACAATATTTAAACTTCACATTGACTGCTAATGGTGAGAGAACCTTGTCGTTCGAGAAACTTCGACTGTACATAATTTTGTCTTTGGTCCTAACGAGTGATAAACCTGTGCCGATAGTAAGACGTAATTCAGTACAGGTGATTGAATTTAGTGACAGTGATACTATACGTTTTTTTACAAGCTACTGACACAGGTAGTTGAAATTAACAATGCCATTGAACTTAAGATTTATTTCCAGCCTTAAGACTGTGGTTAAATAAACTGATATAGTTAATATTTCTCGTATCGAACCCAGGACGGTTCTAGAAAAGACAGTGTTTCTTCATTTATCGAGAGCGGGAGTAAATTCTTCCCAGAATAAATTCTTTGATTTCATTTGTTTCTAATTCGGACTTGAACTGTGTGGAATGTTGTAATTCCTACGTCACGATTCCACCGAAATTTTCATCTTTAAGTCTGATATAGTGACTTATTTATTTCCGTGGTTGAGACCTTACAGATGTAATTTTGAGTTCAGTTCATCAGAGATAACTGTGTTTATTAGTGGATCCCACCATGAAGTCAAATGTGCAGACCACTACTAACCATTATCTACTCTGTGCAGGCCAGTTACTTAGGGTATATTTCCTGTCCAGTGCCACATTACAACTAAAACTACAGTTGCTCCTCGACCATCCGGACTTCGAGACACTCAGGTCCTTCGAGAGGTTCAAGACCAGCTCGGAAGATGGTGGCACCATAAGTAGACTTTCTGACCCACAATGCATCAGAGTCAATTCCACCCCAGGGAGAGGTATCCATTACAACTGAAGAGCTGAGGTGATGTTCAAACCAGATTTTCTTTCTTGAATAAACTTTTTTTTAAAAACAGTTATTGCTCCATTATACACTGACTGACAGTGACAATGCAACACCAAGGAGGAGTGGTTCGAAAGGGATGAACGTTCGGGAAGAAACAGACGGAACGGATGAATAATTGATGTTTATTTCAAACCGATATGCAGGTTACACAATGCGCACGGCATCGACTCAGTAGGATGTTGGACCACCGCGAGCGGCGATGCACGCAGAAACACGTCGAGGTACAGAGTCAATAAGAGTGCGGATGGTGTCCTGAGGGATGGTTCTCCATCCTCTGTCAACCATTTGCCACTGTTGGTCGTCCGTACGAGGCTGGGGCAGAGTTTGCCAACGGCGTCCAATGAGATCCCACACGTGTTCGATTGGTGAGAGATCCGGAGAGTACGTTGGCCACGGAAGCATCTGTACACCTCGTAGAGCCTGTTGGGAGATGCGAGCAGTGTGTGGGCGGGCATTATCCTGCTGAAACAGAGCATTGGGCAGCCCCTGAAGGTACGGGAGTGCCACCGGCCGCAGCACATGCTGCACGTAGCGGTGGGCATTTAACGTGCCTTGAATACGCACTAGAGGTGACGTGGAATCATACGCAATAGCGCCCCAAACCATGATGCCGCGTTGTCTAGCAGTAGGGCGCTCCACAGTTACTGCCGGATTTGACCTTTCTCCACGCCGACGCCACACTCGTCTGCGGTGACTATCACTGACAGAACAGAAGCGTGACTCATCGGAGAACACGACGTTCCGCCATTCCCTCATCCAAGTCGCTCTAGCCCGGCACCATGCCAGGCGTGCACGTCTATGCTGTGGAGTCAATGGTAGTCTTCTGAGCGGACGCCGGGAGTGCAGGCCTCCTTCAGCCAATCGACGGGAAATTGTTCTGGTCGATATTGGAACAGCCAGGGTGTCTTGCACATGCTGAAGAATGGCGGTTGACGTGGCGTGCGGGGCTGCCACCGCTTGGCGGCGGATGCGCCGATCCTCGCGTGCTGACGTCACTCGGGCTGCGCCTGGACCCCTCGCACGTGCCACATGTCCCTGCGCCAACCATCTTCGCCACAGGCGCTGCACCGTGGACACATCCCTATGGGTATCGGCTGCGATTTGACGAAGCGACCAACCTGCCCTTCTCAGCCCGATCACCATACCCCTCGTAAAGTCGTCTGTCTGCTGGAAATGCCTCCGTTGACGGCGGCCTGGCATTCTTAGCTATACACGTGTCCTGTGGCACACGACAACACGTTCTACAATGACTGTCGGCTGAGAAATCACGGTACGAAGTGGCCATTCGCCAACGCCGTGTCCCATTTATCGTTCGCTACGTGCGCAGCACAGCGGCGCATTTCACATCATGAGCATACCTCAGTGACGTCAGTCTACCCTGCAATTGGCATAAAGTTCTGACCACTCCTTCTTGGTGTTGCATTTGCTCTGTCAGTCAGTGTACTTATTTGCTTCCCTCTCACCTCTAACACTTCAGATAGTGACCGGTCACCACCTGGGCCGAGTCTTATGTAGAGCTAGTCGGCAAATTAAGCTTTTACGGTTACAATATGTTCATCCCTCCATCTATACCTCACTAATTTTCTCTGTACATAGTCAAGATGATGTTTTTCTCTCGGTTTACCTTCGTCTCTGTCCGACTCGTTGGCTGAATGGTCAGCGTACTGGCCTTCGGTTCAGAGGGTCCCGGGTTCGTTTCCCGGCCGGGTCGAGGACTTTAACCTTCATTGGTTAATTCCAAAGGCCCAGGGGCTGGGTGTTGGTGCTGTCCCCAACATCCCTGCAACTCACACACCACACATAACACTATCCTCCACCACAATAACACGCAGTTACCTACACGTGGCAGATGCCGCCCACCCTCATCGGAGGGTCTGCCTAACAAGGGTTGCATTCGGCTAGAAATAGCCACACGAAATTAAAAAACCTTCGTCTCTGAGTAATCGAATAGCTACTGGGAAATGATGAGACGCTGTCCAGTTTTTCCCTCAATGTCCTTAACATAAGTTAGAGCCTCCCAAGATGCTAACACAAGGTCTATAGCATTCCCTCCTGACCCGACTATGTACGTTAGGTTTCCTGATTCATCCCCCAGCCAGCCCCCATTCAAAATACACAATTTCTCTATTGCGCACATTTCTAGTAATTTCTCTCCATTTTTGTTACACTCTTTGTCTTTACTTATCCTTTTTGATTAATATTTCATCAAATTCTCTATCGCAAAAGGATTCTTTTCGCCCATCCTGGAATTGAAATCTCCCATTGTAATTATTCCCGCTTCTTGAATTTTTAATTTTATCTAGTTTACAACTTCAATAAGACCTTCAAAGAAGTTGCTTTTCTCAAACGGGGCCCCGATGGGTGATTGAAGCCAAAACCTATGAATCTCTTTCTACCACTCTGATTTCCTTTCTTTATTTTTACCCAAATCATTTCCTCACATCCCAATTCCTACAGCTCTACCTGACTGCATATTCCCTCTTTTACTATCATTGATATCCCTCACGGGTAACGCCCTTTCAGGGTCCTTTTACGTTTCGTTCTACTCCAGACCATACAACACGGTATTTGAACATTGTACAAACCCCCCCTACCGCCGGCAATCATATCTCAAACATTAGAGTAATCTTATTATCTCGCATTTGATCTCTAACTTTCCCAGTTTACTCAATTCCTTTCGATATTTACTAATCCCACGACCCAGTCTAGTTATTTATTCATGGGTATAGCTACTGAATCCAAGGCCTTACTTCTCGTCATTCGTGCTTTTTCTAACAGTATAATAGATCCACTTGGGGAGCTATTTCCTCAGAGCTCGTCAACTCTTTTTCAAAACAAATGTCTTTCAATTTTAGCGCTGGCTTATGTTTCTTTCTTCTTTTCTCCCTGGGTTATCTTGCCTCCTTCTTCTTCTTCTTCTTCTTGAGTTGTTTACCTGGATTGAGGATGTCTGATTTCGAACGCCGAGTCATCAGTTCACTGTCTCTGCTTTGTTTATTAACACACACTGCGGCTGACTCAGATCTGCTGTAGTCACTCGCTAGCCCGCTGCTGGCCTTCTGTATTGCTGGCACATCAGGACTATTTTCCAGCTCGCGTAGCTGACTACCAGTCCATTTCCTACTCCAAGAATCACCTTCTACTATAAGTCTGTCTCCACAGATAAATGCTTTCAGACCCGAATGCCTCGCCTTTCCTTGATGAAAACGTAAAGTTCTCATATTTTCCATTTCTTCTTGTTCTAATTCTATTTTAATCCATATGTTTTCCCTTCAAGCTCTTCGCACTGTCCAAATATTTTGGGGCCTTCAAACTTGATACCATACGTACTTTCACTGGTCTTCTTCCCATAATTCTCCCTTTTATAAAGGCGCTATCAACATTACTCCCATTATATTCGACCTTCAATTTCTCCCTGTTTAAACATATCATTAAACTCCTCTTTATTTGACTCTACCAGTCCATAGATTACTATGGTTCTCTTCCTATCTTCCTTTACTCGTACCCGTTCCTTTTCTTCGAGTTTTCTTAGTCTGTCTTCTAAAGCCAGAACTTTATTCCTCATTTCATCTATCTCGTTCTTATTCTGCAGTAGGCTCTCCTTGATATCCTTCAGTTCTGTTTGATGAAAGTCTTCAAATCCTTAAATTCATATTTAAGTTCCATTAACATTTCCTTGGTCTTCTCCACTTGACTTTCTTGCATGACCTCCTTGAGCTTCTCTATATCTTCCGAGGACAGCCCAGGGCCTGGGTTTAACTCCACCCCACCGATCACTAGTAGCACCACCACCACAACTGATGATAATACAATTTGCGTGGTGTTAAAGCTATTGTTCACCATTTGAGTATATTTCACTTTCCATCCTCCCCGCCACCTGCCTATAGTACATCTATATTTATGAATTGAAACTCCCATGTTAGCGCACTCGTACACGTATTTACCGCGCGGCACTCTGCGTCCTTCACCTCGCAAGCTGTATTGCAACTGCGAAACCAGAAAGTATCTCGTGCAATATTCGGATTGATTGGAAAGCCTTCTTTAGGTGCATAGTAAGTTTAAGATGCTGTTGATGAAGACTGGAGAATGGAATGCACCTTCCTGAAGGCGCAGTGAAAACGATAATAAAAATTTGACACATTCTTAATATTGAATTCCATGGAAAACAGCGGTCAGTTTCTAGACTAGTACAAGAACGGTGAGAGATATTGTAGGGATCCTGGGAGTAAAAAAATGTGAATCAAGAATTTCTCAAACCGGCGTGAATGAGACTTACGTGCTCTATAGATATAATTCATGCATTCTTTTAAAATTAATTTTTTCAAGTTTAATTGCTTGACTATTTATTATACACGTGAAGTTGATGTACCTTTGTTTACAATACGTTTACGTCGCATTGATACAGATAAATCTTTTGACGACGATGGGATAGGAAAGGGCTAGGGGTGGGAAGGAAGCGACCATGGGCTTAATTAAGTTACAGCCCCAGCGCGTGCCCCGTGTGAAAATGGGAAACCACAGAAAACCATCCTCGGGGCTGTCGACAGTGGGGTTCGAAACCACTACCGAATCCCACTGTCGGCAGCCCTGAATATTGTTTTCCGTTTCTCATTTTCACACCAGGCAAATGCTGGGGCTGTACCTTAATTAAGGCCACGGCCGCTTCCTACCAACTCCTAGGCCTTTACTATCCCATCGTCACCATAAGACCTATCTGTGTCGGTGCGACGTAAAACCACTGGCAAAAAAGCCCTGTCTGTACACTCTCCTGATCTAAGACCGCACACGCCCTGCGTACTTCTCATGATCCATTACACGCCTAATTTAATGCGTGTAAGGTACGGGTACAATATATTTAAACATTTAATTGTTTAACTTGAGTGCAGTTCAACAATTAACAGTGTGCCAGTGGATTCGCGATTATTTGGTAATTAGGGCATTCCATTTCATTGCTTCATGGGACTCTATTAAGAATATTCTGCATGCGGTGGACTCTGAAGTTTCAACTTCAATTAATACTGTAAGAACTGTAGTCTGTGACACAGGTGTGAGGAATGACTTTAGTTACATTTAGCATCATTTTTCGGGCATCACAAAATCACTCAAAAGGCTCCGAAACGTGCATCTGCCATTTTGGGTAAGTTTCGAAAATGTGAATATTACTGTGGAATAACTGAATCGTTGTAGCTACAGATATAGCAAAATGAAGATAGACACTGTACTTTCAAAAAACCCTGACTATGGAGAAATCGCAAAGGTTGGTGCGCTGTTGTGCGAAAACTTTAGTATTGAGTTTTGCGCTGTACTTAATTCCAGTAGACATAATTAAGTTTAGATATGCCCCAATTACCTCTTCTAATGAGTGCATTTTCATTCAATATACTGTAAATCTGTCCTCAGACGAAACAGAAAATTCACGTTCCAGTCCATTGTTTTGATAAAAGAGAATAAGAATAGTGTGTTTTTCGAAGTTCATAATGTATGCCTACATTTTTAGCTTCGTTGAATTATAATATTGAATGGAATTGGTACCTTTTGTCATTTTAAATCAATATATAATTCCGTATTCCAATAAAAATAACTAAATATATGTGTACACATTTGATTGACTTTAGTACGTATAAATCCGTTCCCTGCTGATCACTAAAGCAAGAGTCACGCGTATGTGCAAACTTGCTTTCTTGCTTTCTTCAAAGAGAGCTTTCACTCTATGCAGGGCGAATCACCTAATACTTGCACCCCAAGTGTTTCTGAAATGTAAGGAGCCGTCGATGTGCTGTATTCACAGAAATTTAACCAAGGACTCATGATTGTAGACCATACAGTTTTGAAAATTTGTCAGAAAGTGTATTATTATAGAAAGTTACATTTTTCAAATGGAACAATGCCTATTGCTTTAACAGAATAAAAATACATTGAATTACAATGTCAGTAGTGTTTCGTTTAGGATTCTAGTAAAAGTAGTTTACGGGCTATGGTAGTTTGCAAGTTGTAAATACCGACATTTGTCTGCTCCATGAACTGCTTAGGTACACGGCTATGATGTTCATATATTTGTTTCCTTTACAGTACACTGACTGCATTGCGACTTGTGCCAGTTACTTTGTGATGGTTCAAAAAGCAGGACGTGGTGGAAGATGGTATTTACCAATTCTGAAAAAGCCGACATATTTATGGCGCATGGAGAATGTAAAAAGAATGAAAAATTAAATGGCATATGGCTTTTAGTGCTGGGAGTGTCCGAGGACATGTTCGGCTCGCCAGGTGCAAGTCTTTTGATTTGACACCCGTAGGCGACCTACGCGTCGTGATGAGGATGAAATGATGATGAAGAGGAGACATACACCCAGTCCCCGTGCCAGCGAAGTTAACCAATGATGGTTAAATTTCCCGACTCTGCCGGGAATCAAACCCGGAACCCATGTAACCAAAGGCCAGCACGCTAACCATTTAGCCAAGGAGACGAACTGTAAAAAGAATGTTTTTCGTTCTTGTGCTCTACACATAGAAGTATATCCCAATAGACGACACCCATGTTTACAATAATTATTTGTGAACTTCCTCAACCTGTTGCGTAACTGGAAGCGTAACACCTAGAAAACGTAACAGAAACAAGCGAGTGAGTGGAGAACAGGATGAAATTAATTTTCTACCTGCTCTTGGTGTAGATCCGCACGTTAGTTCCCGTGCAATCGCACGAGGAAGTGGCATGAGTCAGGTAAGTGTATTTCGCGTCCTCCACCGTCAAAAATTCTATCTCTATAATGTAATTTCCATCAAAAGCTTTATGGAACCGATTTTGAGAATCTTGTTAGCTTATGTACATGGGTATTAAGACAGGATAAATCAGATTTATCATGTATCTTGTTTTGTTGTCAAGCAACATTTACAAATCATGGTCGAGTAATCCTCCGAAACATACACTATTGGTCTCTAAACAATACCCATTGGCTTCGTCAGGTGGAACGGCAGCGTTCATGGAGTTTTGTTTTGCTATTTGTTTTACGTCGCACCGACACAGATAGGACTTATGGCGACGATTGGATAGGAAAGGCCTAGGATATGGAAGGAAGCAGCCGTGGCCTTAATTAAGGTACAGCCCCGGCATTTGCCTGGTGTGAAACTGGGAAACCACGGAAAACCATCTTCAGGGCTGCCGACAGTGGGGCTCGAACCCACTATCTCCCGATTACTGGATACTGGCCGAACTTAAGCGACTGCAGCAATCAAGCTCGGTTTCATGGAGTTTAAATGTGTGTTACTGAATAGTGAACCTTCACCTTATACACCCTTTTTTCATAGAAGAACCACTAGATCCATAAAAGTATATCAACCTCATAACAGACCAATTTCTACGCATATAAGAAGACGTTCCACTGCAGACTAGGAGGAACATGAATTATCAGCATGTTGGCTGTCCAGCAGGTCCTGCACGACAAACTAAAGCTTGTCTGCACCGATTATTTCCAGATCGTTGGACTTGACGAAGGGGACCTGTAACTTGGCCGGCCCGTTTACCATATTTGACACCCTTAGATTTTTCTATCAGAAAGCTAAAATAAACGGTTTAAACGATATACCGATTACACCAGATGAAATGAAACAACGTATTACTGCTGCCTGGGCTGAAATTTCTGAGGAAATTGTAGAACATGTACATCAGTACTTACATGGCCGACTGGAAGCCTGTACTGAAGCTGGTGGTTGTCATTTTGAACACAGTATTTGAAGGCCAAATCTCTTTCTTCTTCAGAATCCAAAGAATAGGTTTATTCACATTTTCTCTTGATTCAGTACTGACACATGGAGCAAATGTCGGTACTTACAATTTTCAAGCTATGATAGCTCGTAAACTAACTTACTTGTATTAGAATCCTGAAGAGAACGCCACTGGCATTCTTACTTACTCCAATTTTATTTTCTAATCTCAATAGGGTCATCCTCTGTGGTGTAGTAATTAGCGTGATTAGCTGCCACCCCCGGAGGTCCGGGTTCGATTCCCGGCTCTGCCACGAAATTTGAAAAGTGGTACGAGGGCTGGAACGGGGTCCACTCAGCCTCGGGAGGTCAACTAAGTAGAGGTGGGTTCGATTCCCACCTCAGCCATCCTGGAAGTGGTTTCCCACTTCTCCTCCAGGCAAATGCCGGGATGTTACCTAACTTAAGGCCACGGCCCCTTCCTTCCCTATTCCTTGCCTCACCCATCCAATCTTCCCATCCCTCCACAAGGCCCCTGTTCAGCATAGCAGGTGAGGCCGCCTGGGAGAGGTATTGGTCATCCTCGCGAGTTGTATCACCGACCCAGAGTCTGAAGCTCCAGGACACTGGCCTTGAGGCGGTAGAGGTGATATCCCTCGCTGAGTCCGAGGGAAAAACGGAACCTGGAGGTTAAACAGATTAAGAAGAAAAGGAAGAATATCAATAGGCATTGTTCCGATTAAAAATGTAACTTCCTAAAATAAATACACATTCCTTTTTTGCCAGTTGCTTTACGTCGCACCGACACAGATAGGTCTTATGGCGACGATGGGACAGTGAAGGGCTAGGAGTGAGCGGTCGTGGCCTTAATTAAGGTACAGCATTTGCCTGGTGTGAAAATGGGAAACCACGGAAAACCATTTTCAGGGCTGCCGACAGTGGGGTTAGAACCTTCTATCTCCCGAATACTGGATACTGGCTGCACTTAGGCGACTGCAGCTATCAAGCTCGGCAATACACATTCTAATAATTATTACAATGTGTGTGTGGGCTACAATTATGAGCCCTTGGTTAAGCTTAATTTCTGTGAAAACAACACAGCAATAGCACTTTCCATCTCAGAAATATTTTGATACAAGTTTTTTTGCTAGGGGCTTTACGTGGCACCGACACAGATAGGTCTTATGGCGACGATGGGGTAGGAAAGGCCTAGGAGTTGGAAGGAAGCGGCCGTGGCCTTAATTAAGGTACAGCCCCAGCATTTGCCTGGTGCGAAAGTGGGAATCCACGGAAAACCATCCTCAGGGCTGCCGATAGTGGGATTCGAACCTACTATATCCCGGATGCAAGCTCACAGCCGCGCGCCTCTACGCGCACGGCCAACTCGCCCGGTGATGCAAGTTTTAGGTGATTCACTCTGTACACTTAAGCTCTCTTCTATAGAATATTGCAATTTTGGACTGAGGGCTGGAATTGGGTACACTCAGCCTCGATGGTGAGATGGCAGCCCCGGCCTGACCAAACGACGCCTCATAATCTGCAGACCTTCGGGCTGAGCAGCGGTCGCATGGTAGGTCATGGCCCTTTGGGGATGTTGCGCCATGGGGAATTTTTTTCCTTTTTGGTGTCGGTACGACGTCAAGTTGTAATCAACGTTTCACATAGGATGAATTTCAGGAAGGGAATCCATACGTGAAACTGGACCAAATCCACACCAATGCCAACTCCAGTAAAATGGGGAAGGTCAAGAAAAAGACAGTTGCTAGTTCATTCAGTACGTAATATGTCGTGGAATATTTGTACACTTCTGCCTATAATAGTGGAGTAGCTGTTTGAAAATAATTGTAATGAACTAAGGACAGCATTGCTTTATAGAGTGCGCAAGGATATTACAGTGTGTACAGGGTATATAAAATAAATTAAAGTGCATAATAATTTAGACTGGCATGTAACTGTTATCCTAGGATAATTCACTCTTAAATAATGTTTACCACTGTCACAATTTAGTGTGAATTTCCAAAAATGATGAACTTAACGTAAGTAACAAAGAAATTTATATGTCGAACCTCTCGATAGTCACGCGATAATTTTTGAGCATTACTGAATCCCAGTTTCACAGATATCAAAATATGAATCCAATAATGCGAATGTCAAGAATATACTGTAAATTCATGACCATACTACCAAACACCACAGAGAAACGCAATAGCGATTACATCCCTCCATATAGGGTTGGCGTCAGGAAGGGCATCCGGCCGTAAACAAGGCCAAATCCACATGGCGACGCAGTTTCTACCCACGAATCCACATCTGTGGGAGAAGCGGTAGAAACAGAAAAGAAGAAGATACTGTAATTTCATGGGGCATATCTAGGCAAATTAATGTATAATACTAGGTTACTCTCTGTCACATCGTGACGCTGTACACCATGAAAATAACTGAGTCTTTTGGTATCTTGTACTGTAAAGTTTGGATGATATACATTCCTTATCAAACTGTGGTCCGCGGACGTACAGGGATTCCCGAAGCTCTTTCAGGAGTCCACGAACGAATGTGGTGGATATGGAAAAAGTATTTTATTACCTCAGTAGGATGTTTCAAAATTTGGGAACGATGTTATGAGTGTATTAGTTATAAATTCATTCATTGATTTTGGTACAATTGGTTTGAATGTTTTCGGCAGTCTACATGAGTTATTAAGCAATATAAGACTGTCAGTTTACACACAATAATCATGGATATTTTATAAGTGTTTCCTTGAATGGTACTTGGTTTAACAGTTACCATAACAAGATAAGCGTGGCGACATTGTTACGCTATTGGGAAGCGCGTCTTCTAGTCGATTTTCCTCTCGACATGATATTTGGTACTATGGATTAGTGCATTAAACAACTAACAACAGCAACTCCAGTGGTGTTTTTAAATATTCCCTTGAACGAATATATGAGACTTGCTAAACTTCACAGGTATCTTTAAAGAAACAAGGCATCCGGGTCGTTGTGGTTATTCAATTTATATTTGTTAATGAAAGTCAGAGAAATTCAACAAATAAGGAGTATGATAGAGAAAATATCAACAGAAGCAGTGATGGAAAAGCAACCCTTGCTTCGTACGAAGTGTTATTATTTACATCTTTTTAAAGTTTTGTATAACGCAGATGATTGAATTTTTTAAAATATAATATTACTCACTTAACTCTAACGTCAAAATCGAATCCACCCAAAATGAAATCTGTTCGAGGATAGTCACCTCGCCAAAGTGGTGAGCGTGGAGTGGCGGAAGGTCAACGGACTGGTTAACCAGCTGGACTCGCGCCAATGACAGAGCAACGGTTTTTCAACACCTCGTATTCTATGTTAGAGTGGAGAGAAAAGAGGTCGTCATTAAGATAAGATCCATATATAAATTCCTAAGGAGAAATAAACCTAATGTTTCTACGTTTCTGAATATTTGAGTGTGATTTGACAGAATCTGATGATGTTCTATCAACAACGAAGTATGCTATTCTATTTCAATTAAGTTGTTTCTTTTTTCAAGTACAGTTCTGTAACCATATGTTTTCTTATTCAGGTAGTTTACAAATTTATTACTAGATATTACCTTCGGCAGACTGAAGAACCTAAGAGTTATTAAAAAGGAAACCCGCAGATAGGTCTACAAGGTCTTGAGCTATACTGATAGGTCTATATCGGTTGGAGGATAGCCATGTCTAACCGAAATCCGCGTTTTACCATGAACTCTTACTACCAACACGCCAATAACATGTTTCTCGCAAGCGAGAATTTCTAACTTCTCACACGTTTCGCAGACAATCTGCTCGCCCTGGATATATAGTTTGTGAGAAGACATTGAGACGACTTGAAGTCTCGAATTATTGACTAAAGAATTAATTACAATTACGCATACCAAAAATAAGGTCATCAGACAGGTTCTTCACTCAAGAATTCATGTCGATAATGACGAAACATTCTCTAGTCCTTAAACAGTACCAACATTCAACAACATCAACTACTACTACTGCTATTACTACTTCCGTGCCAGGGCTTAAGAGAATAAGTCATGTTTTATTGAGTCCTCATTAAAAATCATTGATTTATTTTCTCAACTGTGAACAGAAGAAAGTTAATATTAAGAAATCAGTATAAATCCATTTTCTGAAGTATATTGATGTTTTACTTCAAACCTACTAAAATGTTTGCAATCTGTTTTTAAAGTTTCAATCCACCCTCCGGAAATCTATGTACTTCCGACTTATACTATTAAGCCTTGGCATGAATTAGTAATAATAACACGTATTTACCGTCCTAAAGTCCGACTCGTTGGCTGAACGGTCAGCGTACTGGCCTTCGGTTCACAGGGTCCCGGGTTCGATTCCCGGCCGGGTCGGGGATTTTAACCTTAATTGGTTAATTCCAATGGCACGGGGGCTGGATGTATGTGTTGTCTTCATCATCATTTCATCCTCATCACGACGCGCAGATCACCTACGGGTGTCAAATAGAAAGACCTGCACCTGGCGAGCCGAACCCGTCCTGGGATATCCCGGCACTAAAAGTCATACGACATTTCATTACCGTCCTAAAATTGGTAATACTTCTTAAGAGACGAAAAAGTACCGAACTCTTTTTGCTAGTGGCTTTACGTCGCACCAATACAGATAGGTCTTATGGCGACGATGGGATAGGAAAGACCTAAGAGTTGGAAGGAAGCGGCCGTGGCCTTAATTGAGGTATAGCCCCAGCATTTGACTGGTGTAAAATGGGAAACCACGGAAAATCATCTTCAGGGTTGCCGACAGAGGGATTCGAACCCACAAACTCCCGGATGCAAGCTCACAGCCGCGCGCCCATAATCGCACAGCCAAATCGCCCGGTAGTACCGAACTTTGGCCTGAGATGTGATTCATTAGCGTGACATTCAATTTTCTAACATGGGCTCTCATATTTAAGCTCTTTTAAATGCTGACAGACAGAGCAAGAATCGATTCAACACATTTTTACAATTTTTGTTACGTCGCACCGACACGGAAAGGTCCTATGGCGACGATAGGATATGAAAGCCTAGGAGTGGGAAAGAAGCTGCCCTAGCCTTAACTAAGGTACAGCCCCAACATTTTCCTGGTGTGAAAATTGGAAACCACGGAAAGTCATCTTCAGGGCTGCCGACAGTGGGGTTCGAACCCACTATCTGTCGGATAGCTCACAGCTGCGCGCCCCTAACCGCGTGGCCAAGTCGCCCAGTAATCGATACAACAACCCTTTGTGCAAGAGGTGAGTGCCGAACCAACAATATGGTATTGTCCTTAGCGCGCAAATGAATTGATTTCACAATCTGTTACAGGAAGCTCGTCTTTCTAACTACGTGACGTTCTAATTTTCTCCCTCATTGTTTTGTTTAAATACTAATAATATTAGCACGTGAATTATGATTGCGAAGTGCAGGGATTGTGGAAGTCAGAACTAAATGAAGGCGCTCCACATGAAAGGCGAGGTCTACTTTATTTCATTACCAGCCAGAGGTATCTGTCTCCAGTAAATTGGAGTTATGAGGACAATGCCACCAGCCAAACGTCATTAATTGTGATTTACAAGGTTCCTATAGCCTGAGCAGCGACGTTCTTAAGCACATACCGGCCAAGTTCCATAGCTGTCATACTGAAGCGCCATACAATTACATCTATTGTTTGAAATGAATTGTTATTTTATAACACGAACAGAAATGTATTCCCCTTTCACGTTATTAAAACGTTCTACGTACTTAAATCATTCTGAAATGAAATGACAACTTTTGAAAGTTAATTCCTAGGAGTTGAACTTGTAATAAGAATTCTACTAGTATTGTTTATAATTTGAAGTTGACTTCAGGTTTTAAGTGTCCCGTTCCTCAACAAAATGTTGGACTTACTTCACAAAGTCGAGATTTATATTTTCTCTTCCTGCCTATGTTTAGTGGCTGTTAGTTTTAAATGCGTGGAAAATAAAAATGAAAAGCAAGCATTAATTCTACTCACCTGCTGCATATCTGGCGGGGAACAAAATGTAGTCGTTGCTCTTATGAGTAATGTGACGCGCATAGCACTTCCACAATGGCTACAGGAAATTTGAACGAAATGAAAGGATTCTCTCAATAGCCCAGAAGAGCATTTCACATTTTGAACACGACACTAAATGTGTCACACATACATATATCGCTCAAACTACGCTTGCATATGCACTGTAATAACTGATAAAATTATGTATGGTCAGCCTTGTTTGGAATAACGAATTAAAGCAAAACTTGCTACAGTTAGACGGCGAAACATTTCCCTCCTTTTAATTTTAGAATTTTTTCGCTAAAATATTTAGGATATTGATTCATTTTGCGGACTTAAAAAATTCTAGTTAACAGCTCCATATTAAGAATGACCACTAAGTAAATAGTCTTGACCAATGCGTTATACACCACGTCTGAAACACAGAACTGCATGCACCACTTAAGTGCATGAAGAGGTCCTCGGATTTAGTGCAGAAGGCTCAATGCGTCGTGTGCACATTATCGCCTACTAAAAAAATTTCTACGCGTAGTCTGATAATCGACACTGAAATACGACTCTAACAGGGCTCTGAACAAGCGGATGCTGTCAACCATGAAAAGAAGGCTATGCTGTATATGACCTAACTATCTAGCACTTCTAGGGGAAGTACAACCTGGGAGGCATACGTTTAATTGGCCTCCATATTGGTATACGTGGTTGTTTTCCGAATTACCGAGCTCGATAGCTGCAGTCGCTTAAGTGCGGCCAGTATCCAGTATTCGGGAGATAGTGGGTTCGAACCCCACTGTCGGCAGCCCTGAAGATGGTTTTCCGTGGTTTCCCATTTTCACACCAGGCAAATGCTGGGGCTGCACCTCAATTAAGGCCACGGCCGATTCCTTCCTATTCCTAGCCCATCCCTATCCCATCGTCGTCATAAGACATATCTGTGTCGGTGCGACGTAAAGCAAAATAGCAAATAAATAGTTTTCCGAATTCATTCCAAAAGTTCCGCGACGACTGCGTACTACTTACGAGCCATATAGATGACAATAATAATAATAATAATAATAATAATAATAATAATAATAATGAAATGAAATGGCGTATGGCTTTTAAAGCCGGGGTGTCTGAGGACAATTTAGGCTCGCCAAATGCAGGTCTTTTTGAGTTGACTCCCGTAAGCAACCTGCGCGTCGTGATGAGGATGAAATTATGATAAAGACGACACACACACCCAGCCCCCATGCCAGCGAAATTAACCAATTATGGTTAAAATTCTCGACCTTGCCGGGAATCGAATCCGGGACCCCTGTGACCAAAGGCCAGCACGCTAACCATTTAGCCATGGAGCCGGACATAATAATAATAATAATAATAATAATAATAATAATAATAATAATAATAATAATAATAATAATAATAAAATAATAATAGTGAGAAACATATTTTTCATTTTCTGTTGCAAGAGATATTCCAGTGGATACTACGTACTTCTATATCGCTGATTACATATCTGACATCCTTTTTCTTGTTCATATTGTATTTTTTATGGAATTTGATCTTGTTTTTACATAAAGGCAGCCGTTGGTTTTTATACACTCAATTTACAGGGCGACATCGCTTAAACTGAAGGTAACGGCAGGATTAATAGTATACACACATACGAATTACGTAATTTAAATTGTTTTTACGTATAAATATGTACATACTTAAAATCACCTCATTTTCAGTCTACTAGGCTGTATCATGGCCATTTCAAGAGGATACAGGCCTAATTGTAAACTTTTCCCTGATGGCGTCGGTTATTTATTTAAAGTTAGTTATAATTAGGATGAATAGCTTTGCACTCTCTCAACTTCTAAAGTATACATGCTACATCTTGTACTCCAGACTGAGCTAACGTATTCCAGTTTGGGCCAAATAAATGTGTTATAAATAGTGCTCATCGACAAAGTCTGGTGAAGGGTTTTATATTCCACATAACGAAATCCAGCACCTTTTACGATTCAGCTGTAATCTTTAGTTCGTGAGAGGTAAAAGTGAGTGCTGTCGAATACTGGTCCAAGCTTGTTCACCTGCTTAACGCGCTGTAGCTTTTCTGGAGTACACACGCCTTGTTAGGGAATTATACATTATTTTTATTTCTGGCGAACGACATTGTGTCGTATTTAATTTTGAGACAATTTTGTAACCCCATTTCGTAATAATCTAAATCTTTTTTGCAAGAGGTAGCAATCCTCAACTGTAGAAATTTGCCTATGGCTATTAAAGTCGTCAGCATAAAATAAACATCTAACGTTTTTGCGTAATTCAGGAGATCATTGATGTGTATAAGAATTATAAGTGATCTTAGGTTCGCGCCCTGTGGAATTTAAGATTTGGCAGTAGGTATTCTCTGGAGAACATTTGATTTTTACTTAAAAGTTGCTTTCTTAATAAGGGCTCAAAGTCTAGCTAAATAACATTTTTAAGAAGTATATCATGATCTAATTCGTCAAATGTCTTCCAAATATTTGTATATACAGCACCTACTTGTCCCCATGACGTAATGCGTTGAAATATCCTGGGTAAATTAACTAGATCCGTTACCGTAGACCACCCGGCATAGAACCGGAGTTGATGTTCCTATTTGTTTATTTGGACATGACCGTATATTATAACAGATTAATCCGAATACTTTAGTGCATGCTGACACTACAAACATAATAATAATAATAATAATAATAATAATAATAATAATAATAATAATAATAATAATAATAATAATACGGATGTGTAGTTGAATGGTCAGGGTGCCGGTCTTCGTTTCAGAGAGCTTCGGGTTTGATTCCCAGCCAGGTCGAGAATTATGACTGCGTATGGTTCATTCCTCTGGTTCAAGGACTGGGTACTTTCTTTCGTATCAATACACTTTCCATAGATTTTGTGCACAACACACAACACCACTAACAACCATAGAAACATCCAATAGCGAATACATCCCTGCAGATAGGGTTGGCGTCAGGGAGGACAACCGGGCGTAAAACTGGGCCAAATCCATATAAATATACGACCCCAATAAAGTAGGATTAATGCCTGGAATAATAATAATAATAATAATAATAATAATAATAATAATAATAATAATAATAATAATAAGTTGACAGTACATCTCCTTGGTTGAGCGCAATGACCTTCGCTTTAGAAAGCCCCGGATTGGGGATTTTCACTGCGTGTGGTTAATTTCTCTGTCTCAGGGAGAGGGGTGATTGTGTTGGTCTTAATACACATGTCTTCATCCAAACGTAACAAGCAACGCTACCAGTCACCACAAAAACACACAACATTGAATATCCCCCATAGAGTTGGCGTCGAGAAGGTCACCAGGCCGTAAATATGGACCAAATCTACACTAAGTGCCGTTCGAAAAATTTCTGGAAACAGGATAAGAGAATGAAGTATAATAATAATAATAATAATAATAATAATAATAATAATAATAATAATAATAATAATAATGGCGTATGGTTTTAGTGCCGGGAGTGTCCAAGGACAAGTTCGGCTTGCCAGATTCAGGTCTCCTTTTTATATGACTCCCGTAGGCGACCTGCGCGTTGTGATGAGGATGACATGATGATGAAGACGACACATACACCCAGCCCACCTGCGCCAGCGAAATTAAACAATTATGGTTAAAATTCCCGACCCTGCCGGGAATCGAACACGGGACACTTGTGACCAAAGGGCAGCACGCTAACCATTTAGCCATGGAGCCGGACATAATGAAATAATAACAATGATAATAATAAATTGATGGTTAAAATATACTGAGGTGTCAAAATAATGACGCCTTTCGTAAAAGAACCTGACTTTTGGAAAATACTTTTCTCGGTTCGTTAAGTCAAGAGTGTAGTTATTACCAAACGCATAGACCGCCTCCGTAGCGTAACGGTTAGCATTATTAGCTGCCGTCCACGTAGGCCCGGGTTCGACTCCCGGTAATGCCAAAAATTCAAGAATGGCAGGAGGGCTGGTATGTGGTTGAACTGGTACATGCCTCTCACCTCCATTAGGGTGTGCCTGAACAGAGTTGCACCACCGCGGGATGAGGATACGAGTATACTTACTTTACCAAATGCATTCATAATTTTGGAAAGATCACCTACTCAAGAAACCCGAACGCTTAAGGTTTTCTTAAGAGCATTTCGTCGCTGCACGAGCAATACCGCGTATCTGACAATGCTCTTCATATCAGTTATTTTCCTTAAGGCTGGTTATACTTCCCAGTTAGCTATGGATATGCAGTCCAACAGAACAATTTTAATTTTGTTAATTTTCGTATATTTACGTGCAAAGAAGCATGTACGTTACTGCACCGTACCGTGGGAATATATGTTTGCATGTCGTATTTACGCCCTTCTACAATATAATGTATTTAAGGTTCATTTTACTTTACCCATTAGCATAGGAGGGGCTGCCTGGCCGAGGCGGTAAAGGAAGGACGTGGGTTCGAATCCCCGTCGGGAAGTCGTAAAATTTAAGAAACGAGATTTCCACTTCCGGAGGTGCATATGGCCTTGAGGTTCACTCATCCTACACCAAAATGAGTACCAGGTTAATTTCTGGGTGCAAAGGCGGCCGGGCGTAGAGCTAATCACTCTACCCCATTCACGTGCCGAGGTTAACAATGGTGGAAGCCTTTACCTTCCACTCCTCCAGGGGCCTTCATGGCCTGTATGGAGGTGACTTTGCTTTTTGCATTAGCATAGGAAAATGAACACAATGAAAGGAACACAAGCAACATTAACCTTGAATATATTATGCTGTCAGAGTGCGTAAAAACGCCATGCAAACATACATTCCTACTGTACATTAAGGTTCATTTTTCTTTACATATAAGCATAGAATGAATAAAATGAAAATTGTTCTGATGCAGTGCATACCCATATGTGGCTTGAAGGCGTGATCATTCTTGAGGAAAATAATGTATCGGAAGAATATTATCAGAAATGGGGTATTGTTTCTTAATCCGCGATATATAAGTCTCTTCCTTCTATTCGTTTTGGTAAGAAGTAAACTTGCGTCCTCATCCCTAGGTGGGTGCAGTTCTTTTCAGACACACCCCAAAGGAGGAGAGCAGCATGTACCATTTCAAGTACATACTAGCCCTCCTGCCATTCTTAAATTTCTGGCAGTACCGGGAATCAAACCCAGGCCCTCGAGAACGGATGCTAATAACACTAACCGTTACCGGAGGAGGACAATCGCTTTGGTTATGAACGACTGTTCGTCTGTGAAAGGCGGTTTCATGCAGGACATTCCTTACTGCAATCTCTGAAACTGTCTTTCTAATACATTGCGGCCTTTATACGAATTTTCGATGCACTTAGTTTTGAATTACCGAGCTAGATAGCTGCAGTCGCTTATGTACGGCCAGTATCCAGTATTCGGGAGATAGTATGTTCGAACCCCACTGTCGGCAGCCCTGAAGATGGTTTTCCGTGGTTTCCCATTTTCACACCAGGCTGTACCTTAATTAAGGCCACGGCCGCTTCCTTCCCAGTCCTAGCTCTTTCCTGTCCCATCGTCGCCATAAGACATATCTGTGTCCGTGTTACGTAAAACAAATAGAAAAAAAACCGTTTTGAATTGTTTCAAACTATTTTCGAGAAGTACTATATTTTCTTTCCCGACAACATGGGTGGACGGCCATTTTTTTGAACGTTTTGGTATTTTTATTTTTATTTATTAAACCTGCATTCCATAATGTTTTCACTGTTGTGAATAGCCTCCAGGTAATTTCACATAGCCCATTTCTCGGAGAGATTTGCCTGCTTTCAATTGATGCACGATCCTCCGTTTTCTTCCCTTGCTTTTGCGGCCAGTTCTTCCCTACGCTTTGTAGCGTACCACCCACAATGAACTGTCCTCACTGGAACATGTCTGTACCTAAACTGTCTGAGCTGCTTTCTAGCCGAAGACATTTGTCTTCTGCACACAGGCGGTGACTTAAGTTCTCTACATTACTTGTTATTTTAATTAATCTAATAAAAGTTATGGAGTTTTGATAAGTGGTACGATGGTTTCAGAACATTAACTATGAGTTTAATATTTCGTCGTTACAGTATGTTATTAAATATTAAGACGTCATATTTCAGATGAAAACTGTATTAGTTCTGCCATATACTTCCTGGAGCCACTGCACAGGTAGGCTTATCTACCAACTAGAGCATGTAGCCTACAGTATATGCGGATACTGTCACTTTCTTCCGTACTATGAACTTGTGAATGTTAGCAGTTACTGGTGTTTGATTTCAAACTTGCATAATACCCGTTGAAAAGTCAGTAGCTTTAACTCTGGACGTTTAATTTGTCCCATTGGAATTTGGTGGAGTGAATAAATGTTGTTATTTTTGACATGAAGAAGGGGGTTTTCATTTGAAGAATATTTTGCAGGAAATACCAATATTAACTTGTTTGCAAGGTGGACTCCAGCACTTCAATTAGATGTCTACATATGTAGCGTAATGATTAGAGCTATTAGCTGCCATCCCCGGAGGCACGAGTTCGATTCTCGATACTGCCAGAAATGTTGGGTTGGTATTGGAGGTGAGCTTGGGAAAAGCTGCACCACTGTGGGACGAGGACACGAAATTCCTTTACTTCAGTTAAATATTTTCGTATAAGAATTGTTATTTGTAAGTACTTTTCGTTCCTAGAACAAGGCATTGTTCCTCAGTGTCTTCAATAAAATATTTTAAATGTTCTTTGAACTTCGTTCTGGTGAGCAGAACATACAGTTATCCATGGAAATTACTGCCACCTTGTGGACTAGCGGCTGTTCTAGTACAACATTCAGCTCCCTGGGCCTTCTAATCTTCGATAAAAAGATCTTTTTCTTGAAAATGCTATCCCACCTCCATCCTTCCTACCCTACCTGGTGAATTCTTGATTCCAAACTACCCAAATATATTTTCTTAAAAGGACGTCATTGAATACAATATATGAACTCCATGATAATGGATTAAACTCCTTTTGTAGGATCATTTATTTGGGAACCCCTGATTTTGAGACCCAGTGAGAATTTTTCTTTGCCGCTCCCGCTGTGTACGGGTAGCGTGCGAGTCTCTTATCCGGAGGACCCGGGTTCGATTCCCGGCCAGGTCAGGGACTTTTGCCTACATCTGAGGGCTGGTTCGAGGTCCACACAGCGTACGTGATTGCAATTGAGGAGCTATCTGAGGGTGAGATGGCGGGCCCGGTCTAAAATATCAAGAATGACGGCCGAGCACACGACACCTCGTAACCTGCAGGCCTTTGGGATGAGCAGCGGTCGCTTGGTAGGCCATGTCCCTTCGGGGCTGTTGCGCCATCAGGTGGGGGTGAGAAATATTTGTCACTAGTATTCTTACATCCTTTTGAGTTAAAAACCTCTTGCATACATTCTTGCAGCATCTTAGACCTACTGTTCTTTGAGATAATTTTGTCTGGGTAAAGGAACTGGTCATTATATACAACTGCCAATCATCAAGAGGGCAGTGTTCTCCTGTTAAGGCTTTACTAATCTGAGCTGTCGTATTTTAAATTATCAGGAAATGATAAGGAAAGTATCCCCACTTCAATTCTGTATAATTAAATACTTGTATCATCCCCAGGAGTGACTGGTGGGCTGGGGTGCCCGCTCTTTATCGATGAGAATGTGACGTACAGGCTGACAGACGAGAGCGTTCAGGGGACAGGACAGGGGTCGGAAGTCAGAGGGAGGCTTCCAGCTAGGGGGATTTAAACAGACCCTTCAACCATGAAGCAAGATGAAGACCCTTGGGTGCTACAGTACGCTGTCCTGAATAAGTATTTGACACCTTGTCCGTACGTATCATTGAGAGATGATTACTACTATGTCAATAGGTTCTCAACACTGAAGGCAGCTAGTTGATCACTGAAACTGAAAATCTTAACTTGATTGTACTACTAACCATATTTATTAGTGTACAGGAAACATAGCGATACAATATTATGAGTCAGTATTACACATCTACAATGAAAGTTAAGATTTAGATCTTCATAATGTATTTTCCAACTTTACTCTCCCACCTAGAGCCTCCGTGGCTCAGGCGGCAGCGCGCTGGCCTCTCACCGCTGGGTTCTGTGGTTCAAATCCCGGTCACTCCATGTGAGATTTGTGCTGGACAGGTTTTTCTCCGGGTCCTCCGGTTTTCCCTGTCATATTTCATTCCAGCAACACTCTCCAATATCATTCATTTCATTAATCATTAATCACTGCCCCAGAGGAGTGCGACAGGCTTCGGCAGCCGGCATAATTCCTATCCTCGCCGCTAGATGGGAGCTTCATTCATTCCATTCCTGACCTGGTCGAATGACTGGAAACAGGCTGTGCATTTTCACTCTCCCACCTCATATGTTACTGGTCGAGCCGGAAAACATTCAGAAAGAAAGTCGGGTTGAGTAGCTCAGACAGCTGAAGCCGATCCCAGCTCACCCTGGTAGTATTGTGGTTGATTAGTGGAATGTGAAATAAAAAACATCATGAATATATATATTATTGTTATTTACGGCTCTGTGCCCAGATCACCGAATTTCGAATCACGGTCGATTATGGGTTGGAATCTTCCCGCGAAAAGTCACGTGGCGTCGGGAAATGGCACCCGGCTTATACCACCAGCCAAAATCAAAATGAGCTTGGGTGGCTCTAGCGACCGTAGAAATATGTGGTATTACGTGAGTCCGGCTCCTTGACTGAATGGTCGGCATGGTGGCCTGTGGTTCACAGGCCTCCGGGTTCGATTCCCGGCCAGATCGGGGATTTTAACTTTGTCTGGTTAATTCCTCTAACACGGGGCTGGATATTTGTGTTCGTCTTAATACTCTTCACACTACAAAGCATGTTCGTAATCAACGCTTATAAAATTTATTTTTTGTGAAACTGCACATGTCACTTGTTTTGTAAAATGGAGTTATGATCAATAACGTGATTGAAGGGGGTGATCTCAATTTACCAAATGTCAATTGGGAAGGTAATGCGAACGACAGGAAGCATGACGAACAAATGGCAAATAAGTTAATCTGGGAAGGAGAACTGAATCAGAAAGTGATGGAACCAACTAGAGGGAAGAATATTCTGGACGTAAAACCAGATGAGCTCTACAGAAAACCGAAGTAATAGATGGTATTAGTGATCACGAAGCTGACTTTGTCCTGGTTAAAAATAAAAGTAATGGAAAGGAAGGTCGTAAAAGCTGATAAAACAGGCATGAGGGAGTTTAAAAAAGTAACTATGATCGGTGAAGAACGGTAAATAAAAATGTAAACAAACTCTGGGATGGGTTTAAAGCAATTGTTGAGGAATGTGTAAAAAGGGACGTACCTTTAAAGTTGGTAAGGAATGGGAAAGACCCACTCTATTATAAATGAGAAGTAAAGAGACTAAGAAGGGTGTGCAGGCTGGAAAGAAATAGAGGTAGAAATGGATGTGGAAGTAAGAAGAAATTGAAAGGACTTACTAGGAAATTGAATCTAGCAAAGAAGTCAGCTAAGGATAACATGATGGCAAGAATAATTTGCCTTCATACAAATTTTAGTGAAAAATGGATGGTTACATATAGGTATTTTACGGTAGAAACTGGTTCCAAGAAGGAAATTCCAGGAATCATGGATGAACAGCGGGAATGTGTATGCTACGAATTTAAGAAGGGAGAAGTATTCAGTCAGCAGTATGTAGAGATTGTTGATTACAGATATAATGTCCAGATACAAGAAGTAACTAATACTAACGAAATATCGAAATTTACCTATGATAACAATGACATGTACAAGAAAATACAAAAACTGAAAACTAGGAAAACAATTGGAATTGACAAGATTTCTGGGATATACCAAAGATATAGTACCATATCTAAAGTACTTAACTATTTCTTGCATGAAGGAGCTATACCATACCAGTGTATAAAGGAAATGGTGATAGATATAAAGCTGAACATCACAGGCCAGTAAGTTTGATATACGTTGCATGCAAGCTTTGGGAAAGCATTATTTCTGATTATATTAGACATGCTTGTGAAATTAATAACTGGTTCGATAGAAGGCAGTTTGGGTTTAGGAATGGTTGTTCGACTGAAGCTCAACTTGTAGGATTACAGCAAGATATAACAGACATATTGGATTCAGGAGGTCAAATGGACTGTATCGCGATTGACCTATCTAACGAATTTGATAGGTTAAATCAGGGGAGACTACTGGCAAAAATGAGGGGTATTGAACTAGACAAAAGAGTAACTGAATGGGTGGCTATAACTCTAGAAAATAGAACTAAGAGAATTGCAGTATGTGAAGCTTTACCTGATCCTGTAATCATTAAGATGGGAGTTCCTCAAGGCAGTATTCTTGGATCTTTATATTTTCGTATATGTATAAATGATAAAATTAAAGAACTGGAATCAAAGATAAGGCTTTTTCTGATGATGTTATTCTGTACAGAGTAATAAATATGTTACAAGATTGTGAGCAACTGCCAAAGGACCTCGACAATGTTGTGCGATGGACAGCAGACAATGGTATGATGATAAACGGGATTAAAAGTTAGGTTGTGAGTTTCCCCAATAGGAAAATTCCTTTCAGTTTTAATTACTGCGTTGATGGGGTGAATATTCCTTATGAGGAGATCACTGTAAGTACCTAGGTGTTTATATACGGAAAGATCTTCATTGGGGTAATCACAGAAATGAGATTTTGAACAAAGTGTACACATCTCTGTACATGATTACGAGGGTATTAAGGGTTCTAGTAAGGATGTAAAGAAAGGGGCATATAAGTCTCTGGTAAGACCCGGAATAGAGTATGGTTCCAGTGTATTAGACCCTCACCAGGATTATTTGATCCGAGAAATGGAAAAAATCCAAGGAAAGGCAGCTCGATTTGTTCTGAGTTATTTCCAACTAAAGAGTAGCGTTACGAAAATGTTGCAAAATCTGAGCTGGGAAGACTTGGAAGAAATGAGACGAGCTGCTCGACTAAGTGGTATATTCCGAGCTGTCAATGGTGGAATGGCGTAGAAAGACATTAGTAGACGAATAAGTTTGAGTGATGTTTTTAAAAGTAGGAAAGATCACCGTATGAAGATAAAGTAGGAATTCAAGGGAAGAAATTGGGTCAAATATACGTTTATAGGTAGGGGAGTTAGGGATTGGAATAATTTACCAAAGGGAGATGTTCAATAAATTTCCAAATGCATTGCGGTCATTAAAGAAAAGGCTAGGAGAACAGGAGATAGGACATTTCCACGTGGGTGACTGCCCTAAATGCAGAACAATGTTGCTTGCTTGCTTGCTTGCTTGCTTGCTTGCTTGCTTGATTGATTGATTGATTGATTGATTGATTGATTGATTGATTGATTGATTGATTGATTGATTGATTGATTGATTGATTGATTGATTGATTGATTGATTGATTGATTGATTGCTTTGACTCTAAAAACCAAACCCCATGGCACTACAGCCCTTGAAGTGTCTTGGTCTACCAAGCGACCGCTGTTCAGCCCGAAGGCCTCTCGGCCGTTATTCTTGGCTTTCTAGACCGGGGCCGCTATCTCACCGTCAGAAAACTTCTAAATTCTAATCACATAGGCTGAGTGTAACTCGAAACAGCCCTTAGGTCCAGGTAAAAAACCCTGACCTAGACGGGAACAAAACCCGGGGCCTCCGGGTAGGATGTAGGCACGCGACTCCTACACAATGAGGTCCACTGAATTGACGTTAAGCACCTAATTAATTATATCACACAGTTGATTAGGGAGAGACATACAAGAAATGTCAAGAAGCAGAAAAAATCAAGATACAACCCACTTATTATTAAGTGTTGAGATGTCATTTCTAGAGGAAAGTACGGATGTCAATGTATTTTCGACATGTTTGCCTATACACATTGAATGCGGTTTGATGGGAAAAGTGCAAGTATCAGTAACATGTGCAGTTTTACCTGAAGTGAGCAGGCATGAAATATCAGCAGCACTGCCGGGCGGGTAGCGGAGGAACCAGCTGCTATGGTATGATTAGTGTGGAAAATATAACGGGAGGCAATGGGCTGTGATTCTGATTCTGGAGGAATAATCGACGTTAGTGTCAGAAAGATGGAGAAGAAGCGTGATTTAATTAAAAAGGGGAGACTTACAGGAGACGAATACGTAAATTATGAAGACAACATCATAGCAAAGAGAAAACGATGATGTGAGTGCAGGTAAGTTCATATCTATTGTGAGGTTATGTTTTATTCGTATCTGTGATTATGTTTTTAATGTATAATACAGTATATAACAGAAATTAGTCTTTATATATATATCTGTAATCATAGTATTAAACGTAACCTAACTATTCGACTGTTCAAAGAATGTCGCAGAAAATGTTTCCAGAAAACTACTGCTGAAGACAGAGAATTAATTCTAAGACAATTCCATCAGTTCAAGATGCATTCCTCCAAGGTCTTATTGTGAGAATGAATGTTAAAATATCCACTGTCTTTCAGCGGAATCAAGTGGTCAGAGAGCACTCGAGATCAAAAACCGTCCTTAATGACTTCTCATTTTATTCATTTCACATACGCAAGAGACAAAATATACACTGTTGAAGCTCGATCCGTCATAGATGATATGGCAGGACATACTTTGAAACATAGAACAAGTAAGTCAAATATCGTAAATATTCCTATATAATTAGCATATTGACCAAAAGAAATTGCATTCAGTGCATTCCAGCAGAACACAGTGATTTCGTAGTGAGATCCTCAACTTACTGTCCTAGTACGACAGAGTGGAATAATTTTAAGCCAAATAATATAAATTAATGGACTAGAATGAAAAATTAAAGGTATTTTCCCATTATTTGAAGAAACAGTATATGTTAGGGGAGCAAAAACCTTACCGGTACCGGTAAGTCAAAACATTGAAAGCCAGTATTTTGTTTTCATAAAAGAACGATATAATTAATATTCTTTAACCCTTAGTTAGGGGCTTTATATCTTACTCCTTCGCACACTATACTGGCTTCCAATAGTCATTCTTGTACCGGTATATCTCAAAACTCTTTTTTTCTCGACATGTGTTGGTTTAGAAGAAATCTATTCAATCAAGTCATGTTTATATACACTGACTGACAGAGCAAATGCAACACCAAGAAGGAGTGGTCAGAACTTTATGCCAATTGCAGGGTAGACTGACGTCACTGAGGTATGCTCATGATGTGAAATGCGCCGCTGTGCTGCGCATGTAGCGAACGATAAATGGGACACGGCGTTGGCGAATGGCCCTCTTCGTACCGTGATTTCTCAGCCGACAGTCATTGTAGAACGTGTTGTCGTGTGCCACAGGACACGTGTATAGCTAAGAATGCCAGGCCGCCGTCAACGGAGGCATTTCCAGCAGACAGACGACTTTACGAGGGGTATGGTGATCGGGCTGAGAAGGGCAGGTTGGTCGCTTCGTCAAATCGCAGCCGATACCCATAGGGATGTGTCCACGGTTCAGCGCCTGTGGCGAAGTTGGTTGGCGCAGGAACATGTGGCACGTGCGAGGGGTCCAGGCGCAGCCCGAGTGACGTCAGCACGCGAGGATCGGCGCATCCGCCGCCAAGCGGTGGCAGCCCCGCACGCCACGTCAACCGCCATTCTTCAGCATGTGCAAGACACCCTGGCTGTTCCAATATCGACCAGAACAATTTCCCGTCGATTGGTTGAAGGAGGCCTGCACTCCCGGCGTCCGCTCAGAAGACTACCATTGACTCCACAACATAGACGTGCACGCCTGGCATGGTGCCGGGCTAGAGTGACTTGGATGAGGGAATGGCGGAACGTCGTGTTCTCCGATGAGTCAAGCTTCTGTCCTTTCAGTGATAGTCACCGCAGACGAGTATGGCGTCGGCGTGGAGAAAGGTCAAATCCGGCAGTAACTGTGGAGCGCCCTACCGCTAGACAACGCGGCATCATGGTTTGGGGCGCTATTGCGTATGATTCCACGTCACCTCTAGTGCGTATTCAAGGCACGTTAAATGCCCACCGCTACGTGCAGCATGTGCTGCGGCCGGTGGCACTCCCGTACCTTCAGGGGCTGCCCAATGCTCTGTTTCAGCAGGATAATGCCCGCCCACACACTGCTCGCATCTCCCAACAGGCTCTACGAGGTGTACAGATGCTTCCGTGGCCAGCGTACTCTCCGGATCTCTCACCAATCGAACACGTGTGGGATCTCATTGGACGCCGTTTGCAAACTCTGCCCCAGCCTCGTACGGACGACCAACTGTGGCAAATGGTTGACAGAGAATGGAGAATCATCCCTCAGGACACCATCCGCACTCTTATTGACTCTGTACCTCGACGTGTTTCTGCGTGCATCGCCGCTCGCGGTGGTCCTACATCCTAATGAGTCGATGCCATGCGCATTGTGTAACCTGCATATCGGTTTGAAATAAACATCAATTATTCATCCGTGCCGTCTCAGTTTTTTCCCCAACTTTCATCCCTTTCGAACCACTCCTCCTTGGTGTTGCATTGTCACTGTCAGTCAGTGTACATTCTACGTCGGAGCTCAAAGAATTGATTTTTTTTAAGCTTTCATTAAGTAACCTGCAACGGTACGGTGGGCTTGTTTGAGGTGGCGCCCTCTGGCCGCCAGGAGATGTGTAGCGGTGATCTGAGAGAAGAGAGACCGTGCCCTATAGAAGAAACTGTTCTCTCAGTTGCCTTAGTGAGGAAAGTGGAAAACCATTCTCAGGCCAGCCAACGGTGGGTTCCGAATCCACTCGCCTCCCGATTGTGGAATTCCTCAACAGCGATCTGCTCGGTACCGGGCGAGTTGGCCGTGCAGTCAGGGGCGCGCCGCTGTGAGCTGACATCCGGGAGATAGTGGGTTCGAAACCCACTGTCGGCAGCCCTGAAGTTGGTTTTCCGTGGCTTCCCAATTTTCACACCATCGTCGCCATAAGACCTATTTGTATCGGTGCGACGTAAAGCCACTAGCAAAAAAAATAAGAAAATCTGCTCGGTAAGAATAGATTGACAGGTATTGTACTGAGGATTCTTAAAATGTGTGTGTTCTACGAGTGGAACTCTGTGTAAGGCGTTTCATATGTTACTTTTGATCTCTAATTAGTCAGGAAGGGAATGCGAAGTGTTTAAATTCAGTTCACACCATATGAGAGCACGTCATCCATCACACACCTGAGGGGCTACAAGAATATCTGTTGATCATATTCACCGTTCCCCCATGTGAGAACGAATAGAAGTACATCCTGGACAGTGTTTTCCAATACATGCAAGAGATGCCTCCGGGTCTGAACTCTTGAAAAGAAGTTAATGAAACCTGGCTCACCTTACTAATCAGAGGGCGGTGAGCCTAGTGGTGAAGCATTTCCCGTGTCATTTAGCCTTCGTGGTCATCCAAATACGAAGAAATCAATGTCACTTTTGGTTTGATTTTAATGGAAAACAATTACTAAAACGTTTCTTTGTAGTTAATAACATCATTTTGATGTTCGTTAAGGAATAACGTTTCAAGAAAATTCTTCATCGTGAACATCAATTTTCTGATAATCTTTAAAATTTAGTCTTCATTTAAGATGTAGAATTTTTTTCACGTGCCAGGGATTAATACTCAATGTGTTGGTAACTCCTCTGTAAAATGTACAAAATGTTCGTTTTTCCCACCCATATAATTAATAGTAAACAAATGTATGCCATAAAAACTACAAATCAAACTTTATCTACCACGTGTATAGGCTACTCTGGAGTTGTCGGACTGCAAAAAAATAAGACTGCAACCTGTGACAATAAAGTTCGGTGAATGAAGTCAGAACGGTCGATCCGGCAACACTGGCGATACACAACGCTGCACCTGCGTAGCAGCAGGTTTTGACCACCTGCTCCCAACGTTGTTCAGTTGAGCATCGTGTGTATGCCGTGTAAGACAAGTACGACACAGTGCGTGTTTAGTGCGTTGGTTCTGAACTGCGAACAGGAACATGAACGACCAAAAGATCAATGTACAGTTTTGTTTTAAGCTTGGCAAAACACCGAAAGAAACGTATACGATGCTGGTACGTGTTTATGAAGATCAAGCACTGTCCTTCAAGTGTGTGTACGAGTGGTTCGCCCGTTTTTGAGGAGGCCGGGAAAGTGTTTCTGACAACCCCCGTAGCGGAAGACCGGCGACCACCGTCAGTGACGAAAACATTGAGAAGGTGAGGTCATTAATCACGAACGATCGGCGATTAACTGTGTGCATGATAGTGGATGAACTGTAAATGAACCGTGAATCCCTGCGACAAATTATTACCCAGAAGTTAGGGAAGAGGTAAACGTGTTCTCGTTTTGTACCACATCACGAGTCCGACTCGTTGGCTGAACGGTCAGCGTACTGGTCTTCGGTTCAGAGGGTCCTGGGTTCGATTTCCGGCCGGGTCGGGGATTTTAACCTTAATTGGTTAATTCCAATGGCACGGGGGCTGGGTGTACGTGTTGTTTTCATCATCATTTCATCCTCATCACGATGCGCAGGCCGCCTACGGGAGTCAAATAGAAAGACGTGCATCTGGCGAGCCGAACCCGTCTTGGGATATCCCGGCACTAAAAGCCATACGACATTTCATTTACCACATCACGTGACTGACGATCAGAAGCAGACACGTTTAGAGGCTACACAGGATTTTCTCGAAACGGGGGATGCGGCACCAAATTTCTTGAACTGTATTGACACTGAGGCTGAAAACTGGTGTCTAAGGTACGACCCTGAAACGAAACGGCAAAGCATGGAATGGCGTTCTCCATGATCCCATCGTCGGAAAAGGTCAGAGCCGAAAATTCGCGCATCAAACTCGCTTTGAAAGGAATGAGATTTGATGATATTCCTGACATCCAACGAAACGTGACGAGGCTTTTGAACACCATCCCAAGGGAAGCCTTCTTGCAAATTTTCCAGGACATGTATCGCCGACCTCAGCAGTGCTTAACTATACGAGGAGACTATTTCGAAGGAAAGTAAGGTCACTGTCGAGCATTGTTCATCTATGTTGATAGTACAGGACTATTCACCGAACTTTGTTGTCACAGGTTGTATCTTTACTCACAATCAACTAGTCCTCGTGTCGTTTAATAACAAATACATTTCAAGGCAGTATAGACATTTTGCCCCACAGCTAATGCTACAGAACTAGGAACAGTGATCAAAATGCACTCTAAACTGTGATAAAGAAGGTACAGTATTGTTCAATATTGTTCAAAACCAAAATTGTCAATGATTTTTTTAAATTTATATGACACTGCAGGCTAAATGGTTGACTTGACATAGGGAATATATCACCAAGGGACTCAGCGCACCCAGACTGTAAGCTAAGCCCAGCTTCATTTGTTTTCGAGCGTTCAGACTCGGAGGCATCACTTATTGGTTGTAGTCCTGTATCTTACGCTCAGCACAATAAAACTTTCTTCAGCTTATCCTAGTTACTTCTGGGGTCGCTGGAGACCCCCAGGCTCATTTTGGTTTTAGCCGGATGTCCTTCCTGACGTCAAGTGATTCTTGAGATGAAAATCTTGACGCAGAATCGACCGGGATTCGAACCTCAGACTTCCATGTGGGAAGCCAGCGCGGCTAAGCCACCGAGCTAATCACTCGCCCCGCTCAGCACAACATTTGTTCCATAAATTACATTCTACGGTTCAAAAATACGCAGTAACAGGGTAATTATTGAAACCTCCGAAGTGAGAACGTATTAAGTAACTAGCAATAACCCGCGGCTTCGCTCGCGTGGATTTCGTAATTTGTTCAAAGTAATCGTTCCTCGTCATTGTACTAAGACATTATCTGAAAATTCCTAAAGTACAAAAACTCACCCAAAAATTGAGTTTCATTTACCCCAGAAATTCTTTTCAAACCATATTTGGGGTATTACATTTTGGGGCTAGACAACCATGCGACATAGAGCTGTACATGTGAGAAACACTCTTCTCTCAAGTTGAAAAAATAAATACATGTATCTTTATTTTTGAAGGAGATTCCAAATACCTATTCCCACATACGTAACATCTTCAGTTTTTGAGATATACACAAGTATCCCCATAAAAATAATTCAACCGCTTGATCAGCCCTTCCCCCACCCTCACCCCCACCTAAGTGTATTTTCCGAAAACAAAAATACCTGTTCCTTTATTTTTAAAAGAGATTCCAAATACCAATTTTCACGTCTGGAACATCTTCAGTTTTTAATACCTATATAAGTATCCTCATAAAAATAATGCAACTATTCTTCACTTCTTTTCTTTTTTCTCTACTTGCTTTACGTCGCACCGACACAGATAGGTCTTACGGCGACGATGGGACAGGGAAGGGCTAAGAGTGGGAAGGAAGCGGCCGTGGCCTTAATTAAAGTACAGCCCCAGCATTTGCCTGGTGTGAAAATAGGAAACCACGGAAAACCATTTTCAGGGCTGCCGACAGTGGGGTTCGAACCTACTATCTCCCGAATACTGGATACTGGGCGCACTTAAGCGACTGCAGCTATCGAGCTCTCACTTCTTTTCACCCACTGTTAAGTGCCTTCTCCGAAAATAAAAGGTTACATGTTCCTGTATCTTTAAAGGACTCTCCAAATACCAAGTTTCTTGTCTCTAACATGTTAAGTTTTTGATATATAATGTAGATATACCGGTACTCATTTTAAAAATTCCCCCGCCTTTCTAACACCTTCCAGCCCCTTAACTGTTTTTTTCGAAAACAAAAAATACGTGTTTCATTATTTTTTAAGGATATTCCGAATACCAGTTTTCATGTCTGTACGTCTGTAACACCTTCAGTTTCTGAGATAAATGTATACTCATAAGAAAAATTCAACTTCTTCTTCTGCACTTCTTTCCACCCGCCTCCCGCCTTAAGTGGACTTTCCGAAAACAAAAAATACGTGATTCTTTATTTTGAAAGGAAATTCAAAATATCAACTTTCACGTCTGTAACAGCTTCAGCTCTTAATGTATCCTCATAAACATATTTCAACTCCTCATTTACTTATTTTTAATCCCACATCCCTTACGTCGATTTTCCGAAAAAACAAGTGCGTGTTTCATTTTTAAAGGAGATTCCAAATACTAATTTTCACGTCTATAACATCTTCAGTTTTTGAGATATAAGTATACCCATAAAAGTAATTCAACTCCTTTTCCACCCCTCTTCCTCCGAGCTCGATAGCTGCAGTCGCTTGTGTGCGGCCAGTATTCAGTATTCGGGAGATAGTGGGTTCGCACCCCACTGTCGGCAGCCCTGAACATGGTTTTCCGTGGTTTCCTATTTTCACACCAGGGAAATGCTGGGGATGTACATTTATTAAGGCCACGGCCGGTTCCTTCTTATTCCTTTCCTATTCCGTCGTCGCCATAAGACCTATCTGTGTCGGTGCGACGTAAAACAAATAGCACCTCCCTCCCAACCCGTTAAGTTGATACCCCCCCCCTCCCCAAAAGTGCGTGTTTCTTTATTTTGAAACGAGATTCCAAATACCAATTCTCACTACTTTAACGTCTTTAATTTATGAGTTATAAGTATCCGCATACAAAGAATTCAACCAATTTTTCAATTCATTCGCCCCCCTCAAGTAGATTTTCCGAAGACTTGTTTCTTTACTTTGAAAGAAGATTCCAAATACAAATGTTCATGCCCCTAACATCTTCAGTTTTTTAGATATAAGTATCCTCATAAAGGAATTCAACTCCTTTTTCACCCCAGCCCATTAAGATGATTCTCCCTCCCCCCTCCAAAAATGCATGCTTCTTTCTTTATGGGGATTCCAAACAGAAATTTTCACGTGTGTAACCTTAAGTTTTTGAGATAAATAATAATTAATTTTTTCACTTGCTTTCGCCTTCCCCCTTTAAATTAATTTTCAGATAACCAAAAATACTTGTTTCTTTATTTATAAAGGAGCTTCCAAATGCCAGTTATCACGACTGTAACATCTTCAGTTTTGAGATATGTGTATCCTCAATAAAAGGAACTAAACTCCCTCTCACCGCCCCCACCGCCAAGTTGATTTCCCCTCCAAAATGCTTGTTTCTTTATTTTTAAAAGAGATTCCAAATACTAATTTTCACGTCTGTAACATCTTTAGTTTTTGAGATATAAGCACCCTCATACAAAGTATTCAACTAATTTTTCAATTAATTCACCCCTTAAGTGGATTTTCCAAAGACAAGATATTACGTGTTTCTTTACTTTGAAAGAAAATTCCAAATGCAAATGTTTATGTCTGTAACATCTTCAGTTTGAGATATAAGTATCCTCATGAAAAGAATTCAACTCCTTTCTACTCCACCCCCGCTCGTTAAGTTGGTTTCCCCCCACCCAATAATTGCGTGTTTCTTTATTTTTAAAGGAAATTCCTAATAAAAATTTCCACGTCTGTAACCTTCAGTTTTGAGGTATAAGTTCTCCAGAAATGGAATTCAGTTTTTTTCTTCCATTCACACTCCCAACTAAGTGAATTTTCCAAAAACAAACAGTACCCGTTTCTTTAAAAGTGCTTCCAAATATCAATTGTCACGACTGTAACATCTTGAGCTTTTGAGATATATGTTTCCTCGTAAAAGGAATTCGTCTATGTTTTCATCCCCCTCCCCCTACCAATTTGATTCCCCCTCTAAATGCGTGTTTCTTTATGTTTAAAGCGGATTACAAATACCAGTTCTCACGTTCTTAACATCTTTAGATTTTTGGTATATAAATACATTCTCATACATATAATTCAACAAATTTTTCAATCCCCCCCCCCCCGTTAAGGGTATTTCCCCAAACCAAAGAGTGCGTGTTTCCTTACTTTTAAAGGAGATTCCAAGTACCAATTTTCACGTCTGCAACATGTTAAGTTTTTGAGATACACTGTAGATACCCTAATTTTAAACATTCAACCCCTTTTTCAGTACCCCTTAAGTGGACTTTCTGAATAAAATATTTATGTTTCTTTACTTTTACAGAAAATTCTAAATACCAATTTTGAAATCTGTAATATGTTACGTGTCTGAAATCATTTGCAGATACAGTCTTTTTTAAAAATTCACCCCGTTTGTCACTCCTGTTCACCCCCCATTCATCAGATTATCCAAATAGATGTGCGTGCCTTCGGTACAAGTAAATATCTGAAGTCAAGTACATCTAATTGAAAATCCCCGTGTGATGAGAATTACAAAAAATATGTGTACGGGGTTAATCAGCTAATATGTCCACCATAAATAACCTGTGAACCGTTGAATACTTCGACATTATGTTTCCATTTTCAGCAGCGGTACCAAGGAACTCACAATCGAACTTGCAGCACTTTACCAGGGTGACATTATGTGCTGAGATATCTGTACTAACTTAGTTTTTTAAAATTAAACTACACTGTTACTGTTTAAGCTTACCGGTACGAACATTACAAATTGCCGCCTCTGTGGTGTAGTGGTTAGCGTGATTAGCTGCCACCCGCGGAGGTCCGGGTTTGATTCCCGGCTCTGCTACGAAATTTGAAAAGTGGTACGAGGGCTGGAACGGGGTCCACTCAGCCTCGGGAGGTCAACTGAGTAGAGGTGGGTTCGATTCCCATCTCAGCCATCCTGGAAGTGGTTTTCCGTGGTTTCCCACTTCTCCTCCAGGCGAATGCCGGGATGGTACCTAACTTAAGGCCACGGCCGCTTCCTTCCCTCTTCCTTGCCTATCCCTTCCAATCATCCCATCCCTCCACAAGGCCGCTGTTCAGCATAGCAGGTGAGGCCGCCTGGGCGAGGTACTGGTCATACTCCCCAGTTGTATCCCCCGACCAAGAGTCTGAAGCTCCAGGACACTGCCCTTGAGGCGGTAGAGGTGGGATCCCTCGCTCAGTCCGAGGGAAAAACCGACCCTGGAGGGTAAACAGATACAGATGATGATGATGACATTACAAATTCAGCCCTGTGATTATTCTGAAAATTGGACAAGTAATTCTCGAGAAAATGGGAAGTGTTCAAATATAATTCATTTGCCAGCTGTGTGTCGCCCTGTTCGACCAAATCATGAACAGGGCGGTCATAAGACGCACTACGTATGAAGCATGAACTGTTGACATATAGAGTTCCTTCAGCTTCTTCTGACAGCTAGATTCTCTCTCTGCCGGGCTGAGTGGCTCAGACGGTTAAGGCGCTGGCCTTCTAACCCCAACTTGGCAGGTTCGATCCTGGCTCAGTCCGGTGGTATTTGAAGGTGCTCAAATACGACAGCCCCGTTTCGGTAGATTTACTGGCACGTAAAAGAACTCCTGCGGGACTAAATTCCGGCACCTCGGCGTCTCCGAAGACCTTAAAATAGTAGTTAGTGGGACGTAAAACAAGTAACATTATTATTATTATGATTCTCTCTCTACTGCATCCAGAAATAAACAGTGTCGGTCGCCTGTAGTATCAGAGTATCGGTATTATAATGGTTCGAATCCAGTCTTACGCATTTTTTGAACGACAGATTTTAACGGGGCCAGAATATTCATCCACACTTACCAGGTCACATCACAGCACGTATGCATTCATTCACGATGTATTTCAGAGACGAGTACATTGATATGCCGCCAAATTATGGAGAAAGAAGACAGAACGCACGAGCTGTTTCCTGATAGAAGATTACGGACCTTGAACGACGATTGCGGTCACCTCTTGTTAGAGATGCTCCTGTAATGTCTGGTCTCAATGAAGAGTCTGTTTTGGATGCTGTCCTAAATAATCCACTTATTAGTACACGGACATTTGCACGGCAGACAAACATCAACCGCCCGCGTATTATGCGAATGTTGCATATCAATACGACGCGCAGGTCACCTACGGGTGTCAAATAGAAAGACCTGCACTTGGCGAGCCGAACCCGTCCTGGGATATGCCGGCACTAAAAGCCATACGACATTTCATTTCATATCAATACATTTTACCCCTGTCATCTGCAGTTACACCAGGAACTCCACGTGATTTAGATCTTCCAGTAACATTTTGTCAGTAGGCATTACGCATTGTGGCCAATGATACTGCATTTCTGTCAAAAGTCCTGTTTTCAAGCGTATCACGATTTCACAACAATGGCACCATGAATCGACACAATTTGAACTATTGGAGTGCGGAGGATTCCGATTGGGTAAAACAGAACGCATTTCAGGTTCAGTGAGGAGTAAATGTCTGGTGTAGGATGTTGGGCGATACCTAAACGTAGCATATTCCTTCAACGGCCATCTGAATGGAGCATATCGTTGTTGCCGGGACAAAACCTCCTATGTGATAATATTTTTGGAGATATACTGACCCGTAGCACATACATTATGAAGAGGGAGAATGCCTTGGCAATATTCACACAATATTGCACCTTAGATGACAGAACCTTACGGGCCAAAGTTCTAAGTTAAAATATTTCACATAGGAGGTTTTGTCCCGGCAGCGACGATATTACGTTCATGTTCTTCAAAATGATCTCCCGCATTTGCTGGAGAACGTGTTACTGCTCGACCGATTACGTATGGGTTTCATCAGGACGTATCAACAACCGTTCGAAGCATCCAAACTTCATATCCTAACAAACGGATAGGAATGGGAGGACCCGTTCTCTTCCCGCCAGATTATCCGATCTTATGCTATTTGAATTCCCTCTGTGGAGTCATTTAAAGCAGAAAGTGTATCGACAGGAGGCTGACAATTCCTGTCACCTTCAACAACTGTTCACGGAGGCATAACACCTCACATATTGCAACGAGCAAGAATGTCATTACAACGTGGTGCTGGAATTGGTATAAACCAACATTTCAATCAAACCGATCGAGTGGCTGCGCGGTTTGCGTAACATAGTATCAACTTGCTTTTGGGAGATATTGGGTTCGAACCCCTTACTGTCGGCAGCTCTGAAAATAGTTTTCCGCGATTTTCCATTTTCACACCAGGCAAATGCTGGGGCTGTACGTTATTAAAGGCCATGGCCGATTCCTTCCCAATCCCAGCCCTTTTCTATCCCATCTTCTCCATAAGACTTTCTTGCGTCGGAGTGACATAAAGAAAATGGTGGTATTTCGAGCACTTGCTGCGCTCAATATACAGCGTAACCTGCTTCCTACCTATAGACTATCATGACGTAGTCCAACCTGGCTACGTTACACCCGATTCAAAAAAATGTGTAAAAACCATATAAAAATGCACTCATTTGTACAAGTAGGTATGTGACCTTATCACATCCACACTAAACGGCATAAAGGAAACCATTGAGAGTACCAGCTTCGGAAATGAACTTGTTTTCTGGCAGCCTGGGTCCGAAATAGCAGCGATATGTGATTTAACTATGTAGAGTCGTAGCGTCTTACTGGCACGCATGAAATCTGTTCGTCCGGACGAGTTGGCCGTGCAGTTAGGGGCGCGCAGCTGTGAGCTTGTATCATTAGGGAGGTAGTGGGTTCCAACCCCATCGTCGGCAGCCCTGAAAATAGTTTTTCGTGGAGAAATCTGTTTGTAGACCTAATGGACATTTCCTGTCTAAACGTAAGATGGTGTCCTCCCAGTTGTGATCGGTTTAAACATTAGTTTACGTCACTGAAATAACATTGGCGCAAATGACTACATTTGTATTATCGATCAAGGACTCAACGATATAGGATAAGGTAACAATGTTTGTAGGTTTGTCAATTGTATACAAGTCCACTGGGTTGCGTATGTCCGAAATAATGTTGAGTGGGCCATCCGGTATAAATGTATGCTTGTGTATCGTCAACATCTTCCGGATGAGCAGAGGCTCACCAAGACTGCAGTATGATTACTTCAAACTACACGGTAACCTTCATTAGCGGTATTCAACAAGGAAGAAATGAACAATTCAGAAAATTAATGTTTGTATCTGAGCATTTGTGAGAATCTATAAGTGTTATTATTATTATTATTATTATTATTATTATTATTATTATTATTATCATTATTATTATTATTATTATTATTATTATTATTATTATTGTTGTTGTTCCGGGGAGTCTGTGGAACGCAGAGCTGAAAGAAGGTGCGGGCATGAATGGGTAAGTCAACAGATTAATTTAAAACTTAAAATTGGAGCTATATTTCTTCCTTATACCTTTTGGGCTTCGTTTCAAAAGTTCTTTACAATTCAGATACAACAATTTAACTCATAAGCTAGGGTAATAATTTTGGAAAATCATAACAATCAACTAATAACCAATTAGCGACCTTGAGCTTGAAGCTCCTTAATTACATATTTTACATGAGCACTGCGGCTCCCTTAAGCCAACAGTCAAGGACACGGATCTCCCAATTTTTACATCAGAAGGGAGAGCTGCATTGCTCTATAAATTTACATTTTAAACTATTCTCGAAATTTACAAGTTCCAGGCACAACCTAAATTTAACAAAATTAAACAGTACGCACTGTCTTAACTGCTCAACAGCCTGATTGCCTTAAAATGAAATGAATGATGTTAACTGTAACATGGGTAACGAGTACCCATTCTACCTGGCCTCTGGTAAAAACCAAAGGTTAATGTTACTGGCCAAAAATCAAAATGGTGAGGAGGTGAACACTTGCGCTCCTTGAAATTTACCAGAAATGCTTAAAACCCAATTTGGGCTTATGGCCCGAAGTTACAGAGGCTAAGCCTATACTACGGAGGTGACGAGATGGAGAAAAATACTTAAGGTACAGCAATTATTTGATAGATATAAATGGTTACAAGATCATAGTCACCTCAACATCAAGTTGAGAGGGAATACAAGAGGGTACCTCACTCTCTATTCTCTGATTTCGGTTAAGTTCTTTCGACTAGTTTGAAATTTACATTTAAAGATTCAAATTTACATTTGAAAAAGTAAAGGTTACATTACTAAAGATTTGAAAAATTCCCCTCGAGCTACCTTTCAAAGACTATCACATACATAAGCCAAAACTGCCATTACCTTGAGCTGGTGGACTTCTCGAAGATGGACGAAGGAGCCTTTCCCCCTACCTCCGTTAAGTACACACTCTGGACTGGAGCGATCACTAAGACAGTATGGCTCACCAGTCCTCGGCTTTTATAGCTGAAAGGAAAGTTCCAGAAAACTCTGGGCAAGGCCCTGACACACCCCCTATTCTCACTGGATAATCAAATAAATATCAAAATTGTATTATCTGTGAATAAATGCACAGAATTTTGATTGGCCAACGCCAAAATTTGGCGGGAAGAGATAGAAGTATTGATAACTTTTGAACATCAAAAACAAACACTAAACATTCCAGTTTAGGGAACCTTAACACACAAAATTTATCTTGAATTTTAATAGTTCATCTTCACCTCAGAGGGCTCGAATAAGTTGATAGTAGCGATATCACTTGAGAAATGTTCACACTTCTTGTACTAGTAGTTTCAAAGTTTATGTTGCAGATGGCCTTATCCAAGGCGCTTAATTTAAATGCGCGGGGCGGGTGTACCTCCGATACAATTATTATTATTATTATTATTATTATTATTATTATTATTATTATTATTATTATTATTATTATTATTATTATTATTATTACATTAGACTTGGGAAATGAGTAGTCGTTATTATGAGAAGGAATAATACTGCCTATACAGCAAACATCCCTATGAATAGGCTATGTATAATAAAAGACCATTTCTTACCGTTCATGTTATTGTAGAAGAGGATATGTGTTCGATATATGAGATTGTATTGGATGTCTTCAGTAGAAGGCACTCATCTTCATGATGAAAATTACGGAGTTACTTGGTCAGGAAATGTTCGTAATCACCGGTTTGATAACCATTTATGGCGATGGTGTCCACCATGTTGACCATACTGTACCAGGGGCAGTTTTGCTACCAGTCCCCACCCCGTAGCTTCTGGCGAACAATTTTAGATCTCACTCTCGAATACAAGTATAAAATGAGAATGCAGGTACGGCACACTGTAAACTAGATAATTAATCATTACATTAGACTTGGGAAGTGGGTAATCTTTATGGTTACCGAGCACGATAGCTGCAGTCGCTTAAGTGCGGCCAATATCTAGTACTCGGGAGATAGTAAGTTCGAACCCCACTGTCGGCAGCCCTGAAGATGGTTTTCCGTGGTTTCCCATTTTCACACCAGGCAAATGCTGGGGCTGTCCCTTAATTAAGGCCACGGCCACTTCCTTCCCTCTCCTAGCCCTTCCCTGTCCCATCGTCGCCATAATACCTATCTGTGTCGGTGCGACGTAAAGCAACTAGCAAGAAAATATCCTTATGGTTAGAAACGACAATACTGTCTGTATATCATACACGCCTCTGAAAATGTTTCAGCAATGTTATTCACTTCAGCAACAAAATTTTTTGTGAACATATTATTTCTCCAGGAGTCATACCTGCATATCCTTACATCTGGCCAGTCGTGGTGTCTATTACATGGGCATGATCATGGTAAACATAAAAAAAAGAGTCACTTTATTTGAAGATACTCTAGTTTTAATACAGTCCGACTATTATCTGCACGGTCAGCGTTGAGGTCTTCGGTTCAGAGGGTCCCGCGTTCGATTCCCGGCCCGGTCGGGGATTTTTGTCGCGTGGGATAAATTCTTCTAGGTCGGAGACTGGTTGTCTGTGTTTGTTCCTACACTCTCCTCTTCATATTCCACACAACACACCGCACTATCAACCACCACAGAAACACGCAATAGTGATTACATCCCTCCACATAGGGTTGACGTCAGGAAGGGTATCAGGCCGTAAAACAGGGTCAAATCCTCATGTGCTACACATTTCGCACCCGCGACCCCACAAGGCGTGGGAAAATCGGTAGAAGGATAAGAAGAAGAAGAAGAAGAAGAAGACTCAACTTTTAATACACAGTTCCATTTGGACACAAATAGATTCAAACCGAATACACTCTTGTCGCAGATGATGAGAAACTGTTTTCCTAGATCTGTTGTTTGGCTTGGGAGTACATCAACCTTTTCCCTCCTCTCTTGAACAAGGAAAATGTAATCATCACAACCACTATGTATCATAATGCTCATACTACCATTTTCCATTGCCAAGAGCCACAGTAATATTTTTCACTGGCATTTTCCGTTGCTGGCTTAGTGGCTCATGCGGTAGGGCACTGGCCTGCTGAGGTTAAGCTGGTGGGTTCGATCACCCCTCCCAGCGGTGGTATTTGGAAGTGCTCAAATACGTCAGCCTTATTTCGCTAAATACGTTACAGAATTCCCGTGGGACAAGATTCGAGCACATTGGTGTCTCCGAGAATGGTAAAAATTGTTAGTTGATCGTAAAACCAAAAACTTTTTTAGTTTTACTATTATTATTATTATTATTATTATTATTATTATTATTATTATTATTATTATTATTATTATTATTATTATTATTATTATTATTATTATTACGGAGTATTCCGTGGTAGTTAGAGGTGAAAGAAGGTGCGGGGTGGTGAATAGGTCTCAGGCTACGAAATTAAAGTGAATTTAAAATTCAACAAGGTTATATTTTCTTTTCAAAATCAAGAAATAACAAATATGGCAGGTACAGAGTAGCAAGGCAACAAAAGAACAATTACAGTATTTACAGGATTTGGGCTTCGAGCCCCGCGATCACAATCCTTGAGCAATCAGCTCAGTTTTACCCCAAACACAAGTGTCAACAGAGAGGGGAGAACCCCATTCATACCTAGGAGCACTTGCTCCAAAATACACAGTAAGGCCTCCTTGAGGCGCGCAGAAAACAAAATTTTCGGGAAAAGAGCAACTTGCTCTCAAAATTCAGGCCTGTCAAAGGCCACACCTAATTCTACTTTCAAGCTGTCCTCTCAGGACATATACACAGGGGTAAAATACCCAGCCTACTGAGGTCTGTTAAATGACAAGAAGGTTAATTACATGACCTCTAAATCAACAATTTGAGAGGAGGCGATTTGCACTCCTAATGTATTTGTTTCAAAACCTAATTTGGCCCTAGGCCACTGATGCAAGGGCTAATCCCATACTAAAGAGGTGACTTTAGAAATTGACAAATTTACATAATGTTAAGGAAGAATAGGTTGAGAAAACAAGTTCACCTCAAAACAATATGAGTGGGAGCTCGAGAGGGTTAAGCACTCTCTATCCCAATATGTAGTTTAAAAGATAGAATAGATACAAGTTCCTTTACATTAAAGGAAGGTTACATAATGGAAAAACTTCGGACCCGCCCCGAGAGTTAAACTGCTGAGCAAGCAAGAAAAGAAGTAATTGATCGGCCATTACCTGGTTGTTGACTGCCGCCGAAGAAAGAGGCGCTTCCCGCCCCCTCCTGTGTACTTTACACACGAAAAGATGGAACAGAAATGGCCCGGAGACCCTAAAATCAGCAGTTTATATACTCTCGCGGAAAGTTCGAGGCGTTAGGGGAATGAGAACACCCTCCCACAAACTCTTTATTGGGTAGGATACAGCAACATATTCAAGTTGGGGGAAGATACATCCGATTGGTCAGAAATTAATAAAAGAAATTCGGGATTGGCTAAATACAAAACAAGGGGAAAGAGAGGGGTATACAGCCAACTTAAACAATAACAGAAAGAAATTTAACAAGAAACAAACTTTTGAAATAAAAATTTCTCCAAAAAAATAGTTCTTTCACGTCGCACTAGGGTGCACCATTGTAGTTTTTCAGTAGTGTCCTCTAGAAGAGAAAGTTCACACTTCTTACTACAAGCAAAACAAAAATACGTCGAAAATGACACAGTTCAAAAACTCCAAAATTTCCAGGTAGTGACATCTTCTGATAAAGTAGAAAATTAATACCGTAGATAAAGTTCAGACTTCCTCCAGCAGAGGAGTTTCAAGTGGCGCACATTTTTAAACTAGCGGCGTGGAGGTGTACCGCCCGGTACAGACCTCCCCCCCCAAAAGTTCCTCCAGGGGTGACACTGGCAATTTGTTTGGAAACAAGTTTCAAGTTTTGATGTTGATATGGAGATTAATTGCAGAAGTATTTATAGGATTTTCTTAATGTGGTTTGATTCAGTTTCAAAATTTTTGTTGTGATGTTGATTAAGTTGGATGGCCAGACCGGCCGTTGCAGCTTGCGTCCAAAGGCGGCCGCTCGGACCCCACAAGTACCCTGAGATACCGCTCGCCCGCACTATGAGGGGAGCAGTGGTGTTGAAGCACGCCGCGCCCGCAGTGAACATATACAGGCTGCGGGCAAGTAGCAGGTCGTGCGCCGCACATCAGCCTTGGCCGGGAGGAGGGCTCCGGCTCGCCGTGCACATGTCGTCCTCGCTGGGGCCGAGGGGGCCCTTCCTCTAACCCAGTCGCGGCACGGCGCCGCGCGGCTGCGGGGGCACTGAAACATTAAAACTAGGCGGCAGAATTTGTTGGACCATCATCTTTTCATTTCTAGGGCACAGGCTTGTGGAGAGGTTGAGGGGCCAGCGGCGTGCAAATATCCATGGCATCAATTAAGCCACTGTATAGAGTGGATCAGGAGACGGGAGCGTGGTAATGGCCGTGGCAAGGACAGGATGGCAGTTTAACGGTTCGGGGCAGGTTTCACAAAAATGCTTACATATAAAACAAAATACTATAGAAGGGGCAGAAAACCTTAAAAGTGAAACTAAAAAAAATAAATATAACCTTCATATTCCTTTCAAGATAATATGAGGCAAGTTAGCACAGAATTTATACAGGTTTCACCTGCGACAAGTGAACCCTAAATATCCTCTCGGTGGCTGGATTGCTTAATAACAACGTAACCGGCGTAAGGAAATCGAGAATGACGCACGGCCCATGGAATCTGGGGGCAAGCTTGCCCGCGGGAACAAAATTCTTGACCATTACTTGGTCACCTACCTTCAAAGGGGTGGGTCTCCGTCCACGATCATACCTTTCCCTAACCTTTTCATGGGACACTTTAAGATTGGCTTTAGCCTTCTTCCAAAGATCTTTAATGTTGTCCGGATCTATTGTCTCGGGTAGAATGTCACTCAGAGACCAGAGGTTAGAGAGCGGCGTGTTGGGAACAAACTTGAACATCAAAGAGGCTGGAGTAAATTTATGTGATTCATGAACCGCCGAATTCAAAGCAAAAGCTAACCAATGCAGGGACGTGTCCCACCTGGAATGATCTTCATGATGATAGGCAATAAGCGCGGACCTGAGATTACGGTTAACCCGTTCAGCCAGAGATGGTTGAGGGTAATAAACAGAAGTAGTTACATGAGAGATGGACAAGTCAAAACAGAATTTACGAAAAAGATTTGATGTGAACGCCTTAGCATTATCAGACACAATATACTGGCACGGACCAAAAGAAGCAAAAATAGAATTTAGGCAAGTAATGGTGGACTGAGCGGTAGCCAGCTTAGTCGGAAATAACCAGGAAAATCTTGTAAAACCATCTACGCATACAAAGATGAACTTGTTGGCATTTCCCTTTGACTGGGGGAAGGGTCCTACATAATCAATATACAGGCGTTCCATGTGGCGCGACGCTTGATGCGAAGACAAAAGGCCTACCTTGGTGGACATGGTTGGTTTACTAAGCAAACAAGATTTACAATCTTTTACTAGTTCACGGATTTCACCGTCCATACCTTTCCAGATGAACCTTTCACGAATTTTTCACGAGTTTTAAAGATTCCAAGATGCCCCCCTAATGGGGTCTCATGATAGTATTTGAAGATCATAGGCACAAGAACAGCTGGAACGACAACCTTCATCATCTTATCATGCCTCGATGGGCAACATAAAACACCATTCCTCAGAACATAAGGGACAATATGTTCCCCAGAAGAAAGGGTTTCCATTATCGGAGCCAGCGTCGGATCTTCACGTTGGTATTTCTCGATATCCCTAAAGAGCATCGGAGCATCTGTTAAGATGGCATTAACATCAGATAGTATGGACTCGGAAGGTGATGAACTGTCGACCGGTTCATGGGTCTCGACGTCGTTGGAAAACATACGGCTGAGTCCATCAGCAACAACATTTTCGGTACCTCTGATATGCCTGACATCGAATTGGAAGGCAGAAATACGGATGGCCCAACGGGCTATACGGCCAGTACGACGCGGCCTACCTAAGACCCAGCTTAAGGCTTGATTATCTGTCTCCAGGTCGAATTTGACATGTTCAAGATAGAGACGGAACTTTTCTAAGGCAAATAAGACTGCCAAACCTTCGAGCTCGTAGATAGAATACTTGGCTTCTTGAGCCGACAAGGTCCTAGATTCATAGGCGATGGGTCGCCTCCCTAGTTCAGTCTCTTGAAGAAGGACTGCAGCTACTGCTGACGACGACGCGTCGGTTTGGACAATGAATTTCTTTGAGAAATCAGGCATAGCAAGTACAGGGGCATTACAGAGAGCTAATTTAAGATCTTCAAAAGCGGCTTGTTGAGAAGGTCCCCACTCGAATTTGATGCCTTTCCTACGAAGAAGGTTTAAGGGCGCCGCTCTATTAGCAAAGTTAGGAATAAACTTCCTGAAGAAATTCACCATACCAATGAACCTGGCGATACCTTTAATGTCCTTGGGAGGTTTAAAATCACGGATGGCCTGTGTTCTAGAATGATCGACTGCTACACCATCAGGTGACACAATATGCCCTAGGAATGACATAGAGGGCTTAGCAAAGGCAACCTTGGACAACTTGACAGTTAACCCAGCCTTACGAAGGCGATCGAGAACTTCTCGCAGATGATCTAGATGTTCTTCAAAAGTCTCTGAAAATACGACGACATCATCCAAGTAGTGATATAAGTACTCAAATTTGATGTCGGAGAAGACCCTATCTAGTAGCCTAGTGAGTACAGCTGCTCCCGTGGGGAGCCCGAAAGTCACGCGGTTGTATTCGTATAAGTTCCAGTCCGTGGCAAACGCTGTAAGATGTTTAGACTCTTCGGCAAGGGGAATTTGATTATAGGCCTGATTCAAGTCCAAGATAGTAAAGAACTTGGCCTTACGGAACCATGAAAAACAAGAATGAAGGTCAGGAAGGGGCACGGATTGCAACACCACCTTCCGATTGAGAGCCCTATAATATATGACAGGCCTGAAGCCCCCCTGGGGTTTCGGGACTAGAAAAATAGGCGACGAATACGCCGACTTAGAGGGCCTAATAATACCATCCTTCAACATCTGATCGATGATT